>NC_138770.1:525756820-526449974 GCF_965119305.1 Pelophylax lessonae
CCAACTGTCAAATTGTGCGGTGTCAGCCACTGATCTGCCTGTGAACGCAAAGCTGAAAGGAGTGCAGGACCAATGTGGCTCTTGGCTTCTAGGCACAACAGATGCAGCACAGCATGGCAACATCTCACCTGACATGTTGAATAGGTTCTGGGAATCTTGGGTGACGCAGCGGAAGAGACGGTAGCAGCGGAAAAGGAGGAGTCAACCGAGGAGGAGAGGGAGGATGGAGTAGGAGGAGGAGAAGAAGAGGCAGGCCTGCATGCAATCCATGGAGGTATAACCAAATCTACATGGGTGCCACTGTTTACATGCTTGACAGCCGTCAGAAGGTTCACCCAGTGGGCAGTAAAAGTGATATATCTTCCCTGTCCCATGCTAGACCATGTGTCTGTGGTCAGATGTATCTTGGCACTGACACTGTGTGCCAGAGATACATTCACTTGCCGCTGAACATGGCCATACAGCTCTTGAATGCCCTTCTGTGAGAAATATTTCCTGCCTGGGACCTTCCATTGTGGTGTTCCAATGGCCACAAATTTACCAAAGGCCTCCGAGTCCACCAGTTGATATGGCAGTAGTTGGCAGGCTATCAGTTCCGACAAGCCAGCAGTCAAACATTGGGCAAGAGGGTTATCTGACGTCATCATTATTTTACGCTCCAACATTTGGGCCACGGAAGCCTGCCTTTTTCCAGAACAGCGTTAGGACGGCATGATGGAAGGTGGAGTGGAGGAAAATTGTGAGGAGAGAGGAGAAGGAGAAGAGGCTGGAGGGTGAGAGCCTGGAGTGTGGCTTTGTGGGTTCTGATGGCGTTGCTCCCACTGGGCTCAGTGATGGGAGTTCAGGTGCCTTCTTAAGGCGGTCGTCCCTAGGTGAGTGTTGGGCTTACCGCGACTTATGCGTTGACTGCAAAGGCTGCAGATGGCAACACTGTTGTCAGCAGCGGACACATTAAAAAAACCACCAGGTTTATCACACCAGTTCTACAAATAATTGGCCAGTAACTGTTGTCACTGTGTGTAGTGCAGTTAACACAGCAAAAGAGGCCAAATGTTTGCAGGACTAAAATACACTCTTAGAAAAGTATACTGTTAAATAACACCCTACTTCAATATGTGGTATTAGGGGGCACTGGTCTATCACACCAGTTGTACAAAAAAATGGCCAGTGAGTTTGGCACTGTGTGTAGCAGAGTAAACGCAGCAAAAGAGGCAATATTGTTGCAGGACACAAATACACTAATAAAAGTATACTCAGATAACACCCTGCTTTAATCTGTGGTATTGGGGGGGCCACTGGTTTATCACACCAGTTCTACAAATAATTGGCCAGTAACTGTTGCCACTGTGTGTAGCACAGTTAACACAGCAAAAGAGGACACATTTTTGCAGGACTAAAATACACTCTTAGAAAAGTATACTGTTAAGTAACACCCCACTTCAATATGTGGTATTGGGGGGCCACTGGTTTATCACACCAGTTGTACAAAAAATTGGCCAGTGAGTTTGGCACTGTGTGTAGCAGAGTTAATGCAGCAAAAGAGGCAATATTTTTGCAGGACACAAATACACTTATACAAGTATACACAGATAACACCCCACTTCAATATGTGGTATTGGGGGGCCACTGGTCTATCACACCAGTTGTACAAAAAATTTGCCAGTGAGTTTGGCACTGTGTGTAGCAGAGTTAATGCAGCAAAAGAGGCAATATTGTTGCAGGACACAAATACACTTAAACAAGTATACTCAGATAACACCCTACTTCAATATGTGGTATTGGGGGGCCATTGGTCTATCACACCAGTTGTACAAAAAATTGGCCAGTGAGTTTGGCACTGTGTGCTAAATACAGTTGGGCCTAGTCTGCTCAGCCCAGGAAAAGCCTATGAAGTTGACAAATTTATTTGACCATAATTAATAAGTGCTTCACATATTTTTTACCACTTTTCAATATATTTGTATTCTATAATATGTATATTATGCTTTTAAAATTGTATTTTTTTTTTGTTTAGATGCACTATAAAGCTCCTAAAAAAAGCTATTTCTTTCACGAAACATGTGGAGCATATACTATGTGGTTAAGGTGATATCCCTGCTTAATATGAGTTGGTGATACATACAGTGGATGTTATATCATCAGTAGGGATGATCAAACGGCTCGGGTCGACCATCGGTTCGACCCGAACATTAAAGTTCGGAATTCGGCAACCAGAACCGCCCAAAATGCAATGGGACAGAAACTGGGCTTTAAAAGCCTGTGATTGGACCAGAACCATCAGTAAAAGCCAATTGAGGGGGCAGGAGGATGCTAGGAATGTGATTGGAGTTACTAGGGGGTCCAGAGGCCAATCAGTAGTGAATACGCCCCCCAGTATATAACATAGCCCCGCCAAATCTCTAGCACTGTAATACAGGGGCTGTGGAAGAGAGTGGAAGCAGTTCTGTTACTCCTGCTGCAAAAGTGTCATTTAGCAATTATTAGTGTGAGGAAAAGGATATCTAGTGTATTTAGGGTACTATTTTCCACTATAGTTAGATTTAATAATCTAGTTTCTGTAGGGAAAGTGTTAAGTGTCAGGGTGACCTTAGTGTAGTGTAGGGTGAACTGACTCTGACTGCTATGCCAGGGTGACAGAATTCATCCATGTCAGGGTGACTGCCATAAGAAAAAGATAATTTTTCTTAGAATTTTTAGTAGAGCAGGGATGGGGCTCCGCTCCTTGTATGCCAGGGTGACCGAATTCATCCATGTCAGGGTGACCGCCATAAGAAAAGATCATTTTTCTTAGAATTATTGGTAGAGCAGGGATGGGGCTCCGCTCCTTTTATGCCAGGGTGACGGAATTCATCCATGTCAGGGTGACCGCTATAGGAAAAAGATTGTTTGTCTTAGAATTTTTAGTAGAGCAGGGATGGGGCTCCGCTCCTTTCACACCTGGGCGTTTTTGTTGCAGGCGTTTATTGGGCTTTTTCGTGGACGTCTTTGGAGGCAGGCATGACATCTGAACTTCTGTGTAGGGGTATATACACACACACACACATATATGTATATATACACATACACACATATAGGTGTGATAGGAGCGGAGCCACATCCCTGCAAATAATTTCATTAGCGCATGGATGGGGTTCCGCTACTTTCACACCTATATGTGTGTATGTGTATATATACATATATGTGTGTGTATATATATATACCCCTATACAGAAGTTCAGATATTATGCCTGCCTCCAAAGACGCCCAAAAAATGCCCAAAAAAACACCTGCAACAACACACCTGGGCGTTTTTGTTGCAGGCGTTTTTTTTGGGCATTTTTTGGGCGTCTTTGGAGGCAGGCATAACATCTGAACTTCTGTATAGGGGTATATATACACACACATATATGTATATGTACATATACATATATGTACATATACATATATGTGTGTGTATATATGTATATGTACACATACACACATATAGGTGTGATAGGAGCGGAGCCACATCCCTGCAAATAATTTAATTAGCGCATGGATGGGGTTCCGCTACTTTCACACCTATATGTGTGTATGTGTATATATAAATATATGTGTGTGTTTATATACCCCTATACAGAAGTTCAGATGTTATGCCTGCCTCCAAAGACGCCCAAAAAATGCCCAAAAAAACGCCTGCAACAAAAACTCCCAGGTGTGTTGTTGCAGGCGTTTTTTTGGGCATTTTTTTGGCGTCTTTGGAGGCAGGCATAACATCTGAACTTCTGTATAGGGGTATATACACACACACATATATGTATATATACACATACACACATATAGGTGTGATAGGAGCGGAGCCACATCGCTGCGCTAATAGAAATTCTAAGAAAAATTATCTTTTTTTTTCTGGTTCTGGACATGCTACAGAGCTGAAACTTCACAGGTACACTTTTTTAGACCCCCCAGACACTAAATCCAAAGAAATCTCTTTTTTTTTTCCAATAATTTTTTTTGTGTGATTAATAGTCCCTGGGGCATGACCCAGAACTCTAGGCACTTTTTAGGGGCATTTATTGGGTTGTGTTTTTTGATTACCGAAGTTCGGGTCCCATTGATTTCAATGGTGTTCTGGAATCCGGACCCAAACTTTCGGGAAGTTCGGGTGTTCTGGTCGAACCAAACTTTTCAAAAGTTCGATCATCCCTAATCATCAGCACCTTCATAGCTTTATATTCCATCTCTATTCGAGGAATACACCTCATTCAACACTTTACTGTTTTTTAATCTAATATGATATTTTTTGTAATTTTAGTGATTTTTAATATTGTTAATCAATAAAAAGTGTTTCATTTTGCATATTTTGTCATAGTTTATCTGCCTAAAAAGTCCATATCATATATACACATATATATATATTACCAGAAAATGTTTTTTAGGCTCCATTCATACCTGCGCATATCGTTTTAAGGCGATTTTTGGGGCTTTTTACAGGTGTTTTTTCTGGCTTTTTACAGGCGTTTTTTTCTGGCTTTTTTTGGCGTTTTTTGCAGATGTTTGGAGGAAGGCATTGACATCTAACAAAAAACGCCTGTAATCAGCCAAAAAAAGAAGCTCATGTACTTTTTTGAGCTTCAGGCATTTTTCTTCTGGAGACAAAACACTCAGATGTGAACAGGGGCCATTGAAATGAAAGGGATTTTGCTTGTTGGGCATTTTGAGACTTCAGAGATGAGCGTTTTATGAGCTGAAATACGCTCAGGTGTGAACAGGGCCATATGGTTTGTTCTATTCATAATATTTAGTGGAATTATCACTGTTATTCTTAGCACAGGAAATGCCTTAAACATCATAATGCTTCACCACTGCCTCCTGAGCGCTCAAGATCAGTGTGCTCATGCACAGTGCAGGAATGCATTCTTGCAATGTTTACTTTAAGATGTGGAAAATTTGTGGAAAAAATTTACTCTTTTTTTTTTTTTTCTAATTATTTTAAAATGTAAAGGGTCAGTCCACTCAAAACTGATATTTTACTGGGGGAAACTGGAACAACATCTAGCTCCTCGTGGAGACCTCGTCTCATGGCTCTGTAGTAGGCAAACTAGGGACAAGGTCCCGGCGTACTTGCCTCCGACCGTCAGAGCTTCGATCGCGGCATGGCTGCAACTGACACACTCGCGATGGAAATGCACCCCGCTCACGACTATTTCTCTACCTCTACTTAGCCTCCTCCAGGTAGTCCCAGAAATGAATCTGGGTCACTGGACGGATCATGGAATCACCACTCTAGACGCCCTCTATACTGGTGGTATCCTTAAATCTTTCCCACAACTGTCTTCGGAGTTCCATATCCCCAAGACTGAATGGTACAGACATGTCCAAATCAAGTCCTGCCTGAAGCGCAATCCCCAATTCAGGGCCACCATCCCGAAGAAAATTTGGGAGTTCCTCATGTCCTCTTCTCAGAAAGCGAAGGGTATCTCCACTATCTATCCTATTTTAAGCGAAAAAGGCGTTTTCTCCAAGTCTCCTCCCCTGCTCAAATGGGAGCGAGATCTGGGGGAGTCCTTCTCCTCTCAACAGTGGTCCAAGGCCCTATCCTTGAGTAGTAAAGCCTCCTTGAGTGCCTCCATTAGAGAAATGCACGTTAAAATTCCACTAAGATGGTACCTCACACCTGACATAATAGCGAAGTTCCATAATGACACTCCTCCGACATGCTGGCGTTCCTGCGGCAAACTAGGCACCATTAAACATCTGTTGTGGGACTGCCCACCAATCCGCGCCCTCTGGTCTGAAGTTTTCCAGCTGCTAACCTCCATTACACAGTTACCCCTGAACCCGACACCGGAACTGGGACTTTTGAACTTGACCATAGAGACTATCCCAAGACCGCACCGTAAACTAGTACTGAACGTCCTATTCGCAACTAGACTGAGTATTACTAGAAAATGGAAGAATAGCCAACCCCCTTCCCTCCAGGACATCGTCCACACCACCCAACTGCACCACACGTACGAGTTGCTTGTAACCCCCAATTGTGAGTCTTACCGAAAGGAAAAGGACTTATGGTCCAACTGGGACCACTGGTATAATCTGAATATTTGTGTGTAATTTAATTGATGGCCGCTAGATGGCGAACTCCCACTGTTATGTGATTTCCAATGGAATAGAGTGAAGTAGTCATGCTCCAACCCCCCATTTGATACCTGTTATGGATGATGTAGGCTTTTCAGTTTAAGGGATCCTGTTTTACGATTATTACTTGATTACTGTTTCACAAAAGCTGTTACACGTACTATACATACCTGCTTATTGTTATACCCTGTTGTTTGAAAATTTTTCAATAAAAAAGATTTGAAATGAAAACTGATATTTTAGTTATAATCGTCATTTCCTGGCCTCTTACATGTTTTAGATACTCCAACAACAAGCTCTACCTGTCATAACACCTAGCCCTGCTCTTCTACACAGATTCTTCTACAAGATTTTGTCATTCTCACCCCTCTTTGCATGTTTCAGCTGTTCCTCCTGCATTTTCTATAAGATAAAGATCAAGGAACTCAAATGCATGTCTTACCATAGGAGTAAAAAAATAACTCTCTAGCAAAAAAAAAAAAATGTAACTCTCTAGCATCTACCAAAAAACTGAAATTACATTTTTAAATGGACCTATCTTTTTTTTTTCAAAACAGTGAGGTTTATTGAAATTTTTGGTACAATACAAAAATAAACCGTGCATTGAAACTGCAATCATGTTCATAACACATTGGGGTACAAAAAGACAAATATACAAAATGATCAGCACCGAGAGACAGAACAGACATAGTAAAAAAACAAAACAGTAGTCAGTGGCTCTCCGTCGATCCAACCCTCGAACAGAAAATATTGATTTACCAGGGGCGGTCAACAGAAAATAGTTACCCACTGCATTACCGAGCCGTATCAGGGCACTGCACCCACTTGTCCCAAATCTTGTTGAACTTCTGAGGGCACCCCCTATGTTTATATAAAAGTTTATGAAATGGGATGACACTATTAACCTCCTTAATCCACAAACCTAGAGTAGGAGGAGTAGGTCTCATCCACCTCCTGGCTATCAGTTTACGTACTATAAACAAAGTTTCCTGAAGAAATATGACAGTGGATTTGGGCATCTCTCCATCTGGGTAAACCCCCAGGAGACACTCCTTAGGGGAGAGTTGCAGAGGAGACCCCATCTTGTCATGGAGGAATGTGACTACTTGTTGCCATAGAGTCTGTAATTGGGGACAGCTCCACAAGAGATGAAAGAAGGAGGCGTCAGGGTCTCCACACATAGGACAAGAAGGGACCAAGTCAGGGTGATATTTGGACAGTCTAAGTGGGGTGAGATAAGCCTGGTGTATTATAAAGGTCTGAGTTAGGCGATCCGACAGTTTTGGCGACACTCTGCGGCACGTCTCCAGGGCATCCTCCCATTCCTCATCCTCCATGGCCCCCACACTGCGCTCCCAGCGGGTCTTAAGTGCAAAAGCCAAGGTGGTCGAGGAAGGTGTGTGAAGTTCAGAGTAGAACATGGAAATAAGGTGACTGGGTGCTGTACTTTTAACAATCTCAAGGGTGGTAACCGATTCTAGCTCAGGAGGGCCATCAGGGAATTGAGATCTATAGGCATGGGAGAGCTGTAAGTATCTGTAGTGCATGGGGCCCTGGATCGCAAACTGATCCTGCAAGGCCTCGTAAGACCGCAGACCAGTGGTCGTGGAGATATGGCTAAGGAGAAGAATACCCCTCCCGCTCCATATCGACAGGTCAGGGATGGAAAGGAACTCGCGTAATGCGCTGTTATGCCACAGAGGGGTGAATGTGTGAAATGGAGGGCACCGAAGCCTGGACGCTACCACCTCCCAGATCCGACAATAGTGGTATAGAAGAGATCTGGGGCACAAGGGCTCCGGCGAGCCCCTGACACCCCTAAGGATAACTAGGAGGGGGTCCCCGAGGGGATGAGCCCACCCAGGGCAGAGCAGGGTCAAAAAACGTTCTCTATCCGTTTTATCTATGTGAAAGAACTGGGACAACTGAGCTGCCAGATAGTACAGATTAAAATCCGGCAGGGCCAATCCCCCTAGGTTTGTAGGATTCTTGAGTTTGCGCCAGGAGATCTTGTGCCGGTTAGCACCCCAAACAAAGGTCTTGAGGAGTGATTCCATCTGCTTAAACAGCTTGAGTGGCAGGTAAATAGGAGAGTGCCATACAACATAAAGTATTTTGGGAAGGAGAATCATTTTAATTAAATTGACTCTACCCATCACTCCCAGAGGTAATTTGGACCATACTTGAATTTTAGCCTTAAGCAGAGGGAACAGGGGTTGAACGTTATCCGGGACATAATCTGCTGAGTTAGCTGTCACTTGAATCCCTAAGTATTTAATGCGGGATACACATTGTAGGGCCGGGCTTGCGGGGGTGATTGCCTGTGGGCTCTCGTCAAGCGGGAGAATTTGTGACTTATCCCAGTTTATCTGAAAACCGGAGAATCGTCCATACCGTTCAATTAAAGAAAGGGCCGTGAGTAGGGATTCCCGAGAGTCTTCCAAATATAACAAAGTGTCATCTGCATACATGCTGATCTTCTCCTCCAACGGTCCCTTACGTAGGCCTCGAATCCCGGGATGTGCTCTAATGGCCATCGCCAGAGGTTCCGCGGCCAGGGCATACAGCAGGGGGGAGAGGGGGCACCCCTGTCGAGTGCCACGGGATAAAGGGAAGGCGGTCGACTGCCAGCCATTTGCCAGGACCCTAGCTACCGGGGCGCTATATAGAAGTTTGACCCACTTAATAAAATTAGGTCCAAAGCCGTACCGGTCCAGACAGGTCCACAGAAACGGCCACTCTACCGAGTCAAATGCTTTAGCCGTGTCCAATGAGACCACCACCCTGCCACCCATTCCGTCGTGCCGTGCCTGGAGATTCATAAATAACCGGCGAAGGTTAAATGAGGTGTTCCTCCCAGGCATGAACCCGGCCTGGTCCGAGTGTATGAGTGAAAGGATCACCTTGTTAAGGCGGAGGGATAAAATTTTCGCAAGGATTTTAGTGTCTACTGGGAGCAAAGAGATGGGACGGTAAGACTCTGGGGCGTGTACATCCTTGCCCGGCTTGGGAATGAGCACAATTAGCGCCTCCCGCATAGAAGGGGGTAGGGTTGCATCTTTGAATAGAGATTGAAACAAAGCCAATAATTTAGGAGAAAGGAGTTCCGAATATTGGGAGAAAAATTCAATCGGGAGGCCGTCCAGGCCGGGGGCCTTAGACCTAGGGAACTTGGACACGGCTGCTGCAATCTCTTCCACAGAGATGGGTGCCTCGAGGGTCGCCAACTGGTCGGGTGTCAAAGTGGGAAAGGCAATAGAGTCCAAAAAGTCATGCATGTCAGTGCAGTCAGCGGGAGCCCTAGAGGTGTAAAGAGTACTAAAAAATGAGCGGAAGCACTGTGTCACCGCAGCAGGATCAGCGATCTCATTACCCAGGTCATCCTTCAAAGTAATAACTACCGGGGGCCTATCCTCACAATGAACTAAGTATGCGAGGAGTTTCCCCGCCCGCTCACCATGTGCAAACAGATTCTGCTTCTGAAAAAACATCTTAGATTTCGCCCTCTCGTAGTCAAGTTGGGAAAGGACTTTAGAGGTCAATTTATACTGAGATTCATGTGCCGGAGTCGGGTCCCCCATAAAGGCCTGTTCAGCTTCAATTAGATTTGTCGTTGCCCTGGAGATCTCCTCGGCAGCCCGCGCTCTAACAGCCTTGATTTTGGAAATCATAGTGGATCTGGCGAACAGTTTAAACGCCTCCCACACCGCAGCCGGGGAGGCAGTGCCCTCATTGTCAGAAAAGAATTGTGTCCAGGTCCCCTCAATGTCGTTCCCATCCGACACCAAGGGGAGCCAGGCGGGATTCAGGCGCCAGGCCGGGGGAGGTCTATTGCAGGGCAAGGACAACAGTATCCAATAAGGGCAGTGATCAGACAGAGTCCGTGGGGCGAAGCCTGCCGTCAGTAACCTGGGGAGCAGGGTTCGAGACAGCAATATCAGATCAATGCGTGACATAGAGTGGTGTGCAGCCGAAAAACAGGAGTACGCGCGCTGCGCGGGGTATTTGCTGCGCCAAGAGTCGGCCAAACCAAAGCTCTCCAACAATCGGGAGAACCTGGTCGGGGACGACCCCGGCGGCACCTGGGAGGCGCCACCGGACCTATCCAGACCCGAGTCCATCACATTGTTAAAGTCACCCAGCCAGATCACCGGGGCCCCTGGGCTCTGTGCCATAAACGCCAGTCCCTCCATAATAATCACAGCAGAGTAAGGGGGGGGCACATAGAAAGCCATCAGTAGCATCAATTCCCCATAGACTGACGTTTTGAGAAAAACATATCTACCCATTGGGTCGACCTGAGATCCTAGGAGCTGGAAATGTACCGATTTGGCCACCAGTAGCGCCACACCCCTGGAGTGTGAGCTATAAGCAGAGTGCTGCACCCAACCAACCCAGGGACGTTTGAGGGACTGTTGTACACGGCCCTCCAAATGTGTCTCCACCAGAACTATAATATCAGCCCGTACACGGCGTAGGACATTAAAGACAGCCGTTCGTTTAATCTTATCACGCATACCCCTGACATTCCACGTCAACAATTTCAATGCGGCCATGGCAGGGGTAGTACAGAGCGCGGAGCGGAGGCTCCCAGGATCTCAGGCAGTAAGGCCACGGAACCAACAAGTCCACGGTCACACACCAGCGGCGATAAACGGCAGCAAAAGAGCAAATAATTATTACTTGAGGTCAATGTGCATAAAACAGAAACAGTATAGAGATTGTACCAAATATAAACCATAAACAATGGTAACACCCCAATCCCCCCTCCCTGCCCTGCACCAACCCCAACTTGTGCGGGCATGTTCCCAAACAAGTGCCTCAACCAGAACAGGCCCACATGCGACTGGGAAAGAGCAAGATCAGGAGGCCAGGGACCCCCAAGGTATGCAGCAAAAATACAGCAAAATACAAATAGAATAAACAAGGGGGCCCGGGGGCCCAGGTCCAGCAGAAGTCGCAGGGGGCAACAGGGGAGTTGGGCACAAACACACGCCTTAGCGGGTGTAGGGGGCGAAAACCAACAGGTGTATCGCTGGGTAGCAAAGCCTATGGGCAGGTGGAAGTCCATAGGAAGAGAACAGAGAAATCAGTTCCATCTGTGGAGCTAGGGCGCTCCGCCGGTCAAACACAGGAGCAATAGTGCAGGAAAATGAGGGGGGAGGGGGGGGGGGGAAGGGGGATGCAAAGTCTTGAGTTCCACAGGATCTACAAAACCCCTCCTCCACCCTTGCAGCAGCTTAAAATATAGGCCATCAGGGAGAAAGTATCATGAAGTCGCCAGGGCAAGGTGGTCAGGCTCTAGCTTCCAGTCCTTCTAGCCAGGAGATGGCGGCTTCCGGATCCTCAAAGAAGTGGGCTCGGTCCTCGCCCTCCACTCTAAGACGGGCCGGATACAACATGGAGTATTTGATATTCTTGATACGCAGTCTGCGTTTGACCTCCAAAAAGCTCTTGCGGCGCCTCTGGACCTCAGCAGAGAAGTCGGGGAAAATCGCTATTTTGTGATTTCCAAATGGAATGTTCCCCTTAACCCTGGCCAGGCGCAATATGGCATCTCGGTCCCGATAGTTCAGGAATTTAGCGATGAACGTGCGGGGGGGTGCACCCTGAGGGGGGGGGCGCCCTGAGAGGCGATGTGCACGTTCCACAACAAAAGTGGGTGAAAAGGATTCTCTGCCATAAGTCTGAGTGAGCAATTGTTCCAAATATGATGAGGGGTCAGCACCTTCAGAGCCCTCCGGGAGGCCAATGAACCGCAGGTTACAGCGGCGCAGCCTATTCTCCATGTCATCTTGTTTTTGGAGGATAAGGTGTACTTGTTGCTGCAGCCTGTCTGAGGAGCTTTGCAATGGGGGGAGGGAGTCTTCCACCTCACTAATTCTGTGTTCAGCCTCACCAACTCTGTCCCTCAGCTTCTGCATATCCTGACACATCAAAGATATATCTACCTTCACCTCCTCGATTTTAGTTGTCAGCATGGTCTGGCAAGTAGCAATCGCTTCCAAAACCTTGGATGTAGCAGGGCTCTCAGGCTCCTCCACCACGAGCGACGGGCCGGCGCCATCTTGGATCGGGGCCTCCTTCTCCAGCCTCCGGAATGCAGCCAGTTTTGCCGCAGCTTCAGAGCCTTTCTTCGGCGGAGACATGCGGAGGTCGGTGCCGCGGGTGTGCGGGAGGTGAAGGAAGGATTATCGTGCCCGAAGGGCTGCAGGATTAGCGGTGAAGGATATCGGTCCGGCGGAGCTCCTCTCACACACGTCCTCTCACATGCTGCGCCAGGCCACGCCCCAAATGGACCTATCTTTAATTTGTAAAAAAAAAAAACATGTTGAATGTTTTAACAATTGGCTAATATAATTAAAAGTACATGCTTTTTGCTAATGATTACACATGTGCATGTGTATGTACACTATATAAGAGTTAATGTATTGTGTATGTGATACTAATTGGATCATAATTAAAAAAAGTTACAGTTTCAGCTTTGCAAGTGCAATCTTTACTGAGACTATACCAGTTAAATACCCATGAACTTAGAAACAGATGGTGTTTGTGTTCACTGCAGTGAAGCTAATGGAGCATGGAAACAAAAAAATGTAATGTTGTTAATATTATCTGCAAAGTAATTTTATTTGTATAGAAACATGTGTTCAACTTTTAATCCACTGATCCAAAAATGTAAAACAAAATAAATAAATAAATAAATAAGGCAGTTATTATGTTTAGAATATTCAGCACATTCTGAATCTCATAAGGAGTAAATGTTGGAATAGGTTTTTGTATGACTTCAGTTGACACAACTCTTGGCGTTCGAACCATATGGCATAGGCCATATTGTTCTTTAATTGTTAGTAGAATTGCAGAATTACTTGTAATGGTAGAAAATGTACCTATAGTTCTGAAAATGGCTAACAATCTAAATCAAATATGTTGTGTGTACTTGGTGCCTGAAATTCTGCATTTTGTAACATGTATTTAATGCTGAACTCCTGTCACAAGAACTTTCATTTAAAGAGGTTGTAAACCCTGGGGGGGGGGGGGGGATCTGTTAGACGAAGGCATAATGAGCTAGTATGCATAATAACGGAAAATTGAATACTCACCTTTCCGTAATTTTCCTTTCCTGGTGCCTATCCATGGCAGCATACATATGGTCGGTTGCTCCGCCCTCAACCAACCCACAGGACCTCTTTAACTCTACAAAAGTCAGAACTGCCCCCCCTCACGCCATTCTTGTTACTAGACTCAAAAATGCAGATAACGTAAAGGGAGGGCGTATGCTGCCATGGAAAGGTACCAGGAAAGGAAAATTACGGAAAGGTGAGAATTCAATTTTTCGTTTTCCTGGTGTCTCCATGGCAGCATACATATGGTAAATAACTCACTCATAGGGAGGGATACTGCATAGAAATATCGTTTATTGGGATTCACAAGACCGCTAATTGCAACGCTTTCTTCCCAAAATCACGGGAATGTAAGAGGAGCTGGGTCCAGGCTATAATGGACCATGAAGGTGTTAAATGAGGACCAACTTCCCGCGCGACAAATCGTTTCCGGAGAGACCTGTGCTAGAGCTGCCCAAGAAGAGGCTATCCCCCGCGTCGAGTGAGCATTGATTGCTTTAGGCACTGGAAGACCGCTATCCCGATAAGCCCTTTGAATCAGATGTACAATCCAGCTTGCGATAGTTCTTTTTGAAGCTGCCAAGCCTTTCCTACCTCCATTTGGAATGATAAATAGGCGTTGGTCCTTACGGAAAGACTGCGTTAAATCGATGTACCGACGTAGAGTTCTTGCAACATCCAGTTCATGTAACTTTGACGTAGCTGGATCTTCTTCAAAAGCTGGGAGAACCCATTCCTGATTACAATGGAAAGCAGTTGGCACTTTAGGTATGAATTGATGGATTGGTCGTGGGATGACCCTGTCTGGGAAGAGCGTAATGTACGGGTCTTGAGCCCCCAAGGCTTGGATTTCCAAAACCCTATGGCCTGAAGTGACGGCTACGAGGAAAACCGTTTTAAGAGTAATATCTTCCAGAGTACAGTCCTCAGTAGGAGCAAATGGAGGTGCTGCTAGAGTATCCAGCACCAAAGGCAAATCCCACTTCGGGTACAATGTTTTTCTAGGTGGTCTCAACCTCATTACTGCCTTCAGAAACCGCTCTAGCAGAGGATGTAAGGCCCATCTGATGTCTGTCAGGGCTGATAAGGCTGAAACTTGCACTTTAAGGGTGTTGAGTCCTTAACCTAAATCCAGACCTTTCTGTAGAAACCGTAGAATGTCCTGCACACCTGGCTTCAATAGGTTAAATTAGTAGGATTTGGCAAATTCCAAAAACTTCTGCCATATTCTGTAGTAGGGGCTATTAGTGGACAATTTCCTGGCCAGGAGCAATGTTTGGATTACATCATGAGAGCATCCTAATTCCTCCAAACTCTTCCGCTCAACTTCCAAGCCCTCAGATCCAGTATTTCTGGATGCCGGTGGGTGTAGTCCCCCTGAGACACGAGACAGGGAAACTTCGGAAGGACCAAAGGGTTGCAAAGCGACAGCTGGGTCAGCAGCGTGAACCAAGGCCTCTTCGGCCAATAGGGAATCACTGCCATGATGGTCACTTCCTCCTCTGTTAGGCGCTGAAGGAATCTGAGAATCAGTGGGGTAGGAGGGAACGGATACCCGATTTGGAAGGACCATAGTTGCACCAAGGCATCTACTCCCGGGGACTTCTGGGCAGGGAATCTTGTGAAAAAACGAGGTGTTTTGGCATTCTGTGGGTATGCAAAAAGGTCCCACTGAGGATTGCTCCAGTGTTGAAAGATCCACAGAAACACAGAATTGTCCAGGGACCATTCGTTGTTGCTGATGAATTCCCTGGACAGGTGATCCACCAGATAATTCTGGAGGGCTGGCAGATAGACCGCCCGAAGGTTTACCAGGTTCTCCTCGGGCCATACTAAGATCGGGGCCACTTCGCGTGACAGTGACCTGCTGTGGGTTCCCCCTTGGTTCTGAACGTAGGCCTCCGCCGCTCTGTTGTCCATGCGTAATAAGAGGGAGTTGCCCGCGAGATGAGGTGCCAAGTGCGATATAGATTCCCAGGCTGCCCTCAGCTCCAGAATGTTTGATACTACATCCTCCAAGTCAAACTGCCATCTTCCTTGGATCAACTGGTCTCTGAAGTGTGCACCCCAGCCCAACCGACTTGCATCGGATGTAAGCGTGATCCATGAGATGGGGCCCAGATGGCAGTGGTTTAGAAGGTTGGGCGGCTTCATCCATCACCACAAACTGGACTTCATCGATATTGTGATCAATACTTCCTGGGAAAGGGACCTCCTCCTCCACTGGGATAGAAACCCCTGTTGAAAACCGCGGAGATGCCAGCGGGCCCATTTCACCATTGGGATGCATGAGGAAAAAGTTCAGAGGACACTCAGACATTCAGAAGCCGACATGGCTTTGCTCGCCAGGGCCTTCTTTACCTTCCTTGTGATCATAGGAATTTTCTCTGGTGGTAGTGACATTGCCTTCCTCCGTGTGTCGAACAGTGCCCCTAGGTATATCATCTTTTGGGTCGGGGTGAGCTGGCTCTTTGTATAATTTATTAGCCATCCGTACCTCCTCAATGTGTCCAAGACCCGTTGTACATGGATCTTCAGGAGTTCTTTGTGATAAGACAAGAATATCGTCCAGATAATGTAAGACACGGACCCCCCCCCCCCTCCCGGAGAGGTGCTAGGATTGCCACCAACACTTTGGTGAAGGTTCTGGGGGCTGTGGATATGCCGAAGGGCAAACACCGGAACTGCAGGTGAAGTTCCCCTATCCTTAGGAATGACTGGAAGTCGCGATTTATCGGTATATGCAGATACGCATCCTGAAGATCTATAGAGCCCATCCAGTCGTTTGGTTGCACTGTTAGGATGACCGTGTTGAGAGATTCCATCTTGAACAGTTCGAGGCAGATTAACCTGTTCAACCGCTTCAGATCTAGGGCCGGCCTCCATCCTCCAGACTTTTTGCGTACCAAAAAGACTGGGGAATAAAAGCCTAAGAGTCTTTCCGAGTCCGGAACCGGTACCACTGCTTGCTGCTGAACTAACGTCTGGACATATTGTAGGAGAATCTTGCACTTCTCCTCAGATTTTAGAATCCTGGTGGGTAGAAAGGAAAACTGGGGCGGTTGGCGTTTGAACCTCCAAAAATCGTGGAGGTGACCCAATGATCCGAGCAGGTTTCCACCAAACCTGAGTGAATGCCATGAGACGGGAACTCACTGGGCCGGTTTGGGTGGGCAAGAAGTCAAAAGGACTTCTGGCCTTTCTGTGTAGAGGTAGCTGTCTTCTGTTTCCCCATTCTCAGAAAGGTAGCTTGGGAGCCCTTCCAACCTCTTCTATATTCTCTCCCTGGACGGTATGTCCTGGCTTCTCTGGCTTTCTGCTGGAAAACCGCTCTTGCCACAAACTTCTTTCTCTTATTCCTATCCTAAGGAATCAGGCTGCTCTTGCCCCCCGTAACTCTGGTAATTGCTGTATCCAGCTTTTCGCCAAATAGGGCCTTTCCATCGTAGGGTATGCGGCACCACATTTGCTTGGAGGAGGGATCCGTGGCGTATGGTTTTAGCCAAAGTGCTCTTCTTGCCATGACTGAATATAGCATGGCTCTGGCGGAACATTTCAGAGTATCAATGGCTGCTTCAGCCACAAAATCTGATGCCAATTTCAACTCATCCAGCACTTTCAAGATCTGGTCTGTGTCTAGGCCTTGCTTGAGGGCCAACTCTATATTATCAGTCCAGGCACGTGCTGCTCTGGATACTGAGGTTAGAGCCACTGCTGGCTTGCAAGCCCCCCCGGCTGCCTGATATGCTTTCTTTAGATCAGCATCTATCCTTTGATCTAAGACATCTCTAAAGGAGACTGTGTCCTCTAAGGGTAAAGTTGTGTTTCTGGCCAACCTCATGACCGATGCATCTACTGACGGCATGCCATCAAAAAGTTGGGTGTCCGCCTCCGCCAGAGGGTATAATTTGCTAAAGCGATTAAAGGCGACTGGTCTCCTGTCCACCTTCTGCCACTCATCTGTCACAAGATCTCTTATCTCCTCCATAAGTGGGAAGGTTGGGGGTTTTTTCTTCAGGTGGGGAAAGTATTTCCTGGACTTGGCAGGGGGTTCAGGTGTCTCTTCCCATTCAATCGTGTCTTTAACCGCTACCACGAAGAGGCAGATCAATCGAAAATCGAAGGCAGATGCATTTTCCACTGCTGCATCCCCGTCGTCCTCTGAACTGGAGCCGGAACCTGCTATTTGGATTGGAGTCACAAGGGGTCCTCCGCTTGTGGTCAGAGCCACCAAGTCCTGGGACAAGTTCAATTCTCGAATTGAGTCCTTAATCAGCTTCTTCATTGTGTCAATGGACTCTTGCTTTTCTTTCTCCCGATCCCCCGTGTCCTCTAAAAAACATGTCTCACTGACCAGTTTACCCGACAGTTTACCTACCACAGACCCAGAATGCTTTGTCCCCAGGTCGGGTGGAGCTGCATTGTGGCGTGGCCCTGCCAGATCGATGGGGTGATCTGCAAGATTTGTGCGATGTGCAAGGGGTAGACGAATGATGCTGGTCATGTTTTGAGTGACTGTGACCTCTGGACCTCCTGTCCGGTGAGTCCCTGCGGGATGATCGGCGTTGCGGGCTGAAATGAAACATAGAAAATTTTCATGTTTCATATGCCCGGTGCTCTTTTTTTTTTTAAACTTACCTGAATTTTGCAGCATCTTACCTAGCGGAATGTCGAGGATCTTTTGTGTAACTGGACTACGGGAGACGGCTGGGACAAAGGGGAAGAAACAACACGAAAGTAAATAGAAAGATCACAATCCTTTTATTTATATATATTTATATATATATATACACATTATTAATTATTATTTTTCTTTTTTACCAATATCTCTAGCTTCCATTTGGAGGCAGCAGCAGCACAGGTGGATGCAAACCAACTTGTCTCCAGCAGCAAAGGGAGATGTTATGCTGCTGACATCCACCTCTATACTGAGTTAGGCTGGCCATATTAATACATGTACTCCTATGGGGAGTACCAAGATGGCCGCCGATGGCTTCATCTGCTTACTGGGCATGCGCCGATGACGTCATTCGGCGGCGCCCTCGACCTGCCTCCCTACCAGACAAACAGGAAGCTAAGCGGCGACTCCAGAAGGCATGCTAGGCTGCGCATCCACTTACCAGTGCTCTCCACACCGCATGAAGCAAAAAAAGTAAGCCAGGGTAATTTCCTAATACAGGAGGCATTGGAGTTTCCGGAGAAGCCCCCAAATCAGGAGGGGGGTGTGTTCCCGGGAGGAGGGTGACGATCCAGACTCCTCACCTTGAAAAAGATCCACAGAAAAACAGGCTCCCAGTCTTGTTGGCACCTTTAGCAGCCTAAGCACTGGGACTCCATCCTACAGGGGAACATGACCCTGTAATGGTAACACCACGTGGTGGTGCAGTAAGGGCTGATTGTGATTCTGCAGGCTTGAGGACAGAAAAAAGAATGGCGTGAGGGGGGGGGGCAGTTCTGACTTTTTTAGAGTTACAGTGGTCATGTGGGTAGGTTGAGAGCGGGGCAACCAACCATATGTATGCTGCCAAGGAGGCACCAGGAAAATACATTATGATATACTTATCTTAGAACAAAGCCCTCCAAAGGCGCCTGCACACCACTGAGATGGCTGACATCTTCCTCTGTGTTTCTTCCGGGTTTGTGGGTGCTGTGAGGGGCCAGAGCCACGATGACGTCACTTTCACGCATGTGCACGGGAGCTGCTGTTTATGGCCTGGGCTCAAAATGTCCACCACAGTGAGCCAGACCTTCAGAGCGCATGCACCAATGACGTTATTGACTGCATGCCCTATAAATATCTCCAAAACTGTGCAAGTTTAGGAGATATTCACAGTACCTACAGGTAAGCCTTATTAAAGGCTTACCTGTAGGTATAAGTAAAAAATAAGAGTTTACTTCCTCTTTAAATAGTTACCTAAATAGTCACAAAGAATAGGAATACACCTTGTGTGCCCCAAATGCCTTTGCAAACCAAGATAATAACCTTGTAAATGTAGTAGTGATAACATCGTTGTGCTTGAAATAGCCTGTGCACAGATCAGAGCTGTGTAAGAGACCCAGCAGCTTCAGCCACTACATACTGCCTGCAGAAAATGTGAGGAGGGGGAGGGGACAAGACCAGTCACTCTGCACAAGGAGAGATCACAGCAGTGACTGTTTTTTTAATTGAAGGAAGTCCCTGCACTTAGGCTAAAGTTTCACACTGGATAACTGCACAGATTTGAAGGAAAAACACAAATTATACCACATTCAAGTAGGAACACACATGGATATGCATATATACAATATGTGCTTGTCCTGAAGTTCAGCTCAATTCATTAATTAATTATTTGTTCTTCTGCTTGCAACATTGATCTCACATCCACCCATTTATTGGCTCTCACATCTTTGCTCAGCACTGCAGGTAAATATAACTCTAGCTGTACAACCCAAGGTGTCAGGAAGGTCCTGCCAGAAGACTAGTTGCCAACCGCAGGCAAGGTCCTGCCCCTCAAATCTCCCAAGGAAGAAGTGCACTTGGCTAACGCCAATGCGTTAGCGCGTGCTAATTGGCAAATGCGGAAGCGCCAGGATGTGAATTTGAGTTTGCATGCGCACGCTAATGTACGCGGCGCACCTCATGACAGTTTAGGCGCCAAAAGGGCTATTTAAGCTGGATCTGCTCCCAGGATCAGTGATATCTCGTCTACAGCATTCTGTGCCAGTCCTGCTTCCTGTTACCTGTGCTGTTCCTGAAATCTTGACCCAGCTTGCCTCTGACTACTCCAGTTCTCTGCCTGCACCAACCCCAGCCTGTTCTTTGACCATTCTCCAATCTCTCCACTTGTACCTGATCTAACCTCTCTGTGTATGACCTGGCATGTCTGACTCTACTTATCTTCCAGTATTCCCTGATGCTTCCAAGTTGCTGCATTGGTCCAACTACTCCCAGGACACCTGCCTCCGTCTGGAACTCTACGCTACCAGCAGTCCTGCAGCCTGCACGTCCACCGGCACTCGTGCGACTCAGCACTCTTCGCCTCCTGTTTACTCTATCAGGGGCTCTGAGGCAGAGGTGCAAGGGAGGCCTTCTTCTGCACATTCAGGCTCTACCTACCAGGTTCGTGACACAAGGGGTATTGTATATGCTTGCATCAATGGGTTCCATTCAGAATACATTGAAGAGAAAAACACCACAGCATAGGTGTGCTCAGCCTATTGCATTAGGGCAGTGATGGCTAACCTTGGCACCCCAGATGTTTTGGAACTACATTTCCCATGATGCTCATGCACTTTGCAGTGTAGATGAGCATCAATGGAAATGTAGTTCCAAAACATCTGGGGTGCCAAGGTTCGCCATCACTACATTAGGGTATGCACCCCAAAAGCTCAAATACACAAGCCTTTCTCTGCAGCCTCAGCTGCACTGGACAGTCAATGAATGGGAAGTGCTCTGTGCTGAGCGGGTTCCTGTTTTTTCACAAACTGAAGTATAGTAAACACAGTTTATTAATGAACACAGTGAGGGAGTGTGTTCACTGTGTTCATTTATTAAAGGAAGGCACTGGTAAATGACATATTTACCAGCCTCTTCCCCCACTCCCCATTCTGAAAAATCACCTGCAGCAGCCAGATAGGAGAGGAGAGGAGAGGATGGAAGCCAGTAGCGCTGTGAAAGGGGGGGTACAACACCAGGGGAAGCCCAGGCGACAGGGGGAATCGGCACCACACACAGTGATTTTCTGCTAGAAAGAAGAGTATCTACCTGTATTTCTCAACATTGAGGACTTAAACTCCATGTACAGGAATGCAGCCCCCAACCTGCAATGAACCTCTACCATTCTTCACTGTTGCCCACAGATGCTCATTAATATACCACTCTCTAGCCCAAACTGCCCCATGTTAAAGGAAAATATTAAAAATATTGACTCATCTGCCCAGAGCATGAAACTGTCTTCCAAAACCTTACCATAACCTTACCTTAGTAACAGAGTTTGGCTGTTCCTCACTTAATTTTAGGCCTCTGACGCAGTTGTTTCTGTTTCAGTAATGACTGTGTTTCAACTTACAACAAATATAGTTGATAATTATTAGCACCTGCTTAGTATAATTTGGTTAATCATATGCCTGACACTAATCCTATAATCCTAAAAAAATCCTGACTTTGTGCAAGTGTACAAAGTCTGCAAGTGTAAGAATCGATGCTGGTTTGAAGCCAAAGGATAGTCACACCTAATATTGATTTGATTGAGATTTTTCTTCTGTTCACTCACTCTGCATTTTGTAAATTAATAAAAAATTGATAAAAATTTTAAAAATATATTTTTGTAAGCCTTCTTACTTTACAGTATTTCTATATATATATATATATATATATATATATATATATATATATATATATATATATATATATACTGTATATATATATATATATATATATATATATATATATATATATATATATATACAGTATCTCACAAAAGTGAGTACACCCCTCACATTTTTATAAATATTGTATTATATCTATTCACGTGACAACACTGAAGAAATGACACTTTGCTACAATGTAAAGTAGTGAGTGTATAGCTTGTATAACAGTGTAAATTTGCTGTCCCCTCAAAATAACTCAACACACAGCCATAAATGTCTAAACCGCTGGCAAACAAAGTGAGTACACCCCTAAGCAAAAATGTCAAAATTGGTTCCAAAGTGTCAATATTTTGTGTGGCCACCATTATGTTCCAGCACTGCTTCAACTCTCTTGGGCATGGAGTTCACCAAAGCTTCACAGGTTGCCAATGGAGTCCTCTTCCACTCCTCCATGATGACATCATGGAGCTGGTGGAAGTTAGAAACCTTGCGGTCCTCCACCTTCTGTTTGAGGATGCCCCACAGATGCTCAATAGAGTTTAGGTCTGGAGACATGCTTGGCCAGTCCATCACCTTTACCCTCAGCTTCTTATCAAGGCAGCGGTTGTCTTTGAGGTGTATTTGGGGTCGGTATGTTGGAATACTGCCCTGCGGCCCAGTCTCTGAAGGGAGGAGATCATGCTCTGCTTCAGTATGTCACAGTAAAAGTTGTCATTAATGGTTCCCTCAATGAACTGTAGCTCCCCAGTGCCGGCAGCACTCATGCAGCCCCAGACAATGACACTCCCACCACCATGCTTGACTGTAGGCAAGAGACACTTGTCTTTATACTCCTCACTTGGTTTCCACCACACATGCTTGACACCATCTGAACCAAATAAGTTTATCTTGGTCTCTTTAGACCACAGGACATGGTTCCAATAATCCATGTCCTTAGTCTGCTTGTCTTCAGCAAACTGTTTGCAGGTTTTTTTGTGCATAATTTTTAATAAAGGCTTCCTTCTGGGACATGCAGACCAATTTGATGCAGTGTGAAGCTTATGGTCTGAACACTGATAGGCTGACCCCCCACCCCTTCAACCTCTGCAGCAATGCTGGCAGCACTCGTATGTCTATTTCCCAAAGACAACTTCTGGATATGACGCTGAGCGTGTGCACTCAACTTCTTTGATCGACCATGGCGAGTCCTGTTCTGAGATGAACTTGTCCTGTTAAACTGCTGTATGGTCTTGGCCACCATGCTGCAGCTCCGTTTCAGGGTCTTGGCAATCTTCTTATAGCCTAGGCCATCTTTATGTAGAGCAACAATTCTTTTTTTCAGATCCTCAGATAGTTCTTTGCCATGAGGTACCATGTTGAACTTCCAGTGACCAGTAGTGAGAGAGATAACACCAAATTAAACACACCTGCTCCCCATTCACACCTGAGACCTTGTAACACTAACAGTGTCACATGACAACGGGGAGGGAAAATGGCTAATTGGGCCCAATTTGTTGTCACATGAAAAGATATAAAAAAATATTTACAAAAATGTGAGGGGGTGTACTCACTTTTGTGAGATACCGTGTGTGTATATATATATATATATATATATATATATACCCATATATATATTCCCCGCTGAGAAAAACGGAGTCCGCCGACGGAGCAGCAAGTGTGACAGGGGCCTTAGAGTACATAGATAACAATAAAATCCTTGAAAAGGCTCTAACCTCTCCATCCAAAACTAAAATACATTAAAGTTGAAGTGAGAAGACATTCTAGAAACATAGAAACATAGAAACATAGAATGTGTCGGCAGATAAGAACCATTTGGCCCATCTAGTCTGCCCAATATATCTGAATCCTATGAATAGTCCCTGGCCCTATCTTATATGAAGGATATTGTAAGGGGGGATGGGTGCGCTGATAGTGCGTTGAAGCTGCTCCCGGTATTCAGTGCTTTTGAATATAGATAAATGTATATGTGGTGTGGGGTGCGCTAAACAACAAATAAATAATGAATATATAACATATATCTATGTGTGAACCAAATCAACAAAAGTAAATATATATAACATATATCAATCTGTGAAGCCAATTAATAATGCAAATCCATTGGTGCATAAACATAAAAGTTCATAAGTGTCCATAAATATTTTGCAGGTGAGTAGAATTGTATTCTATCCGAATAATACGTGTATCCACCACCGAGTGAGATTTACCAAACGGAAATAAATAAGGTGCAACTATATTTTCTTGTGCTGAAAAAATATCCAATCTCCTTGTGAACAAACACCACGTGTAAATCACCAAGAATTAGCCTCTTACCAGATGGTAATAGGTATGCACTTGTTCAGTGAAACCACTGCCTTGCTTCCTCTTTAAAATCCTGAAGTGGGATGTAGAACCGCTCTACCTTTCTTTCTCCACTAGATGGCAACGAGTACCAGCAAGAAACACAGCCTCATCCTTCTTTACAAGCTCACAAAACCACCGTGTATTAAAGGAAAAAAGAGGGCTAATAGTGTATTACCCTTGAGATTTATTCAAAAAACAGTTGATAATGCACTTACAATTAGATGTATTGTATTCAGCATAAACATAGGCATACGAATTCCTGCAAAGGCTTGCGGCCGGCTGCAGCACGGACCGCAAGTTGTGTGTGACGTGTGCGCCTCCTAATCTGACCGGTTTCTTCCCATAGGACTTCTACTGAGACAGAAGGATGAGGCTGTGTTTCTTGCTGGTACTCGTTGCCATCTAGTGGAGAAAGAAAGGTAGAGCGGTTCTACATCCCACTTCAGGATTTTAAAGAGGAAGCAAGGCGGTGATTTCACTGAACAAGTGCATACCTATTACCATCTGGTAAGAGGCTAATTCTTGGTGATTTACACGTGGTGTTTGTTCACAAGGAGATTGGATATTTTTTCAGCACAAGAAAATATAGTTGCACCTTATTTATTTCCGTTTGGTAAGGATGAATTTCACTCTGTGGTGGATACACGTATTATTCGGATAGAATACAATTCTACTCACCTGCAAAATATTTATGGACACTTATGAACTTTTATGTTTATGCACCAATGGATTTGCATTATTAATTGGCTTCACAGATTGATATATGTTATATATATTTACTTTTGTTGATTTGGTTCACACATAGATATATGTTATATATTCATTATTTATTTGTTGTTTAGCGCACCCCACACCACATATACATTTATATGAAGGATAGCCTTATGCCTATCCCATGCATGCTTAAACTCCTTCACTGTATTTGCAGCTACCACTTCTGCAGGAAGGTTATTCCATGCATCCACTACTCTCTCAGTAAAGTAATACTTCCTCATATTACTTTTAAACCTTTGCTCCTCTAATTTAAAACTGTGTCCTCTTGTGGTAGTTTTTCTTCTTTTAAATATGCTCTCCTCCTTTACCGAGTTGATTCCCTTTATGTATTTAAAAGTTTCTATCATATCCCCTCTGTCTCTTCTTTCTTCCAAGCTATACATGTTAAGGTCCTTTAACCTTTCCTGGTAAGTTTTTTCCTGCAATCCATGTACTAGTTTAGTAGCTCTTCTCTGAACTCTCTCTAGAGTATCTATATCCTTCTGGAGATATGGCCTCCAGTACTGCGCACAATACTCCAAGTGAGGTCTCACCAGTGTTCTGTACAGCGGCATAAGCACTTCTCTCTTTCTACTGCTTATACCTCTCCCTATACATCCAAGCATTCTGCTGGCATTTCGTGCTGCTCTATTACATTGTCTTCCCACCTTTAAGTCTTCTGAAATAATTACTCCTAAATCCCTTTCCTCAGATACTGAGGTCAGGACTGTGTCAAATATTCTATATTCTGCCCTTGGGTTTTTACGCCCCAGGTGCATTATCTTGCACTTATCCACATTCAATTTCAGTTGCCAGAGTTCTGACCATTCTTCTAGTTTTCCTAAATCCTTTTCCATTTGGCGTTTCCCTCCAGGAACATCAACCCTGTTACATATCTTGGTGTCATCAGCAAAAAGACAAACCTTACCATCGAGGCCTTTTGCAATATCACTTATGAAGATATTAAACAAAATTGGTCCCATTACAGATCCCTGAGGTACCCCACTGGTAACATGACCTTGTTCTGAATGTTCTCCATTGACTACAACCCTCTGTTGTCTGTCACTCAGCCACTGCCTAATCACCTCAACAATATGGGAGTCCATGCTCAATGACTGCAGTTTATTGATAAGTCTTCTATGTGGGACAGTGTCACATTCTGATTTTAGTAATACTGTAGTGTGCAGCACGGCTGTTGAATGCAGACACATTATTAATAAACACAATATAAATATCTAAAATTGTATTAATGACTATTAATTATTAGACTTTTTAAGTAAGTCAAGTATGGCACACGATGCACAGTTACCATATTACCATGTTATTCAAATCTTATTAGACATCAGAGCTTTCACAAGAGATCAAAAACAGGATTTGAACAGTAAACCAGAGATCAGAGAACTCACAAGAGATACCATTATCCTCCTTTGCAGTCATAGAAAAGACAAAGCAAATTATTTACACAGCTATGCTTTAACAACTTGCTGACCAGCCGCCGTACTTATACGGCGGCAGGTCGGCTCTGTCCCTGCGAAACGACATACCTGTATGTAATTTTGCGGGACAGCTTGTGGGGGCGGGTGCACACGTCCTAATTGGCCACAGGGGGAGCCAATCATCGGGTCCGGTGGCCGCAATGTCCGTCTGGCACCCGCGATCGCTCCCCCTGGAAACAGAACGGGTGTCTGCCTTATTTACATCTGTTCTGTCAGTAATGAACACATGAATCTTGTGTTCCCACCTATTTAGGAACACATGTCTCTGTGTTCATCCAGCAAGCCCATCCCCCACAGAGTTAGAAAGCACACCCTAGGGACACATTTAACCCTTTGATCACCCCTGGTGTTAACCCCTTCCCTGCCAGTGTCATTAGTACAGTAACAGTGCATATTTTTAGCACTGACTACTGTAGTAAGGTCCCCCCAAAAGTGTCAGAAATGTCAGTTAGGTGTCTGATCTGTCCACTGTTATATTGCAGTCCCGCTAAAAATCACTGATCGCTGCCATTACTAGTAAAATAAATAAAAATTACATAAATCTTTCCCCTAGTTTGAAGGAGGGGGGGGGGGGGGGTAATTTTTGCGCAAACTAATCAATATACACTTATTGGGATTTTTTTTCCCCCAAAAATACATAGCAGAATACATATTTGCCTAAAATGATGAAAACATTTGCTTTTAACATTTTTTTATTGGGATTGTTATATAGCAGAAAGTAAGAAATATTGTTTTTTTTGTTTTTTTTCAGAATTGTCGCTCTTTGTTAGTTCAAAGTGTTTTGGATCGGAACCAGAACCGTCCGAGATTAAATCTGTCCCTGGTCTAATTCAATCCGGTGCGTGCACACGGAAGGAAAATCATACACCGACACACATTTAGAGTTAGGATACTTCTCCTTTATTCGTTTCCTCTTTTTAAGCTTATAAAGCATCAAGACATGCATTCCAGGAAACACTTGTAGAGACCTGGCATAGATGAAAAGCAGCAAAGAACACATAAGCTCATGATTGGATGTATCTATGCAACTATGATTTCTTCCAGGATATGACAACCTCTATCTTGGGTGTAGTCTTCCTGGGGGCACACCATCTTGGATTCCATATTGCAGCAGGAAGGGAGGCTTGGTCTAGCGGCCATTTTGAGTAAGGTAGTAAATCACAGCAGTAGTATATATATATATATATATATATATATATATATATATACACATAAGGCATAAGGTATGCATCATTAGGTGAAATAGGCATTTCACTATAACCATTGATTACATCCATTACAATAGTGCAAAAAATAAAAACCGCAGAGGTGATCAAAATACCACCAAAAGAAAGCTCTATTTGTGGGAAAGAAAAGGACAACAATTTTATTTGGGTACAGTGTCGCACGACTACGCAATTTTCAGGTAAAATAACACAGTGCCGTATTGCAAAAAATGGCCTGTCAGAAAGGGGGTAAAACCTTCCGGTCCAGAATTGGTTAAAGAACATAAAAAAGCTTTTACTGCCATTTTCAAATAAAATGTGGGTCTGCAGTATACAGTAGGGAACTTATGTCCTCCAAGTATTGAGGCAATAAACTGTGGGGGCTATTTGTTTGTCATTTAAACCCAAAGATTAAACTGTGCTTCATTTCAATTAAAAAAAAATAAAAATTGTGCTGTGATGGATAGGAGTGAGCTGACAATTTGGACTAAACTTTGGCTGTTTGGGAATTCAGACAATGGTCAAATTTATGCCCATCCAACTCCCTGCTCAGCGGGAGCTTTGGGGATGAGGTCCTTGTCCTTAGCAACATGGCGACAAAATGTTTTAGAGGGGGTACCCCCCAGCAGGGCACCCACCCCCATGTTTAGGGCGGTAACCTGCTATGATTCATGAGGGGGCAAGGCCCTTGACCACCCCCCCAGCCCACAAATCTGAATGCTCAAATAAAGTGGTTCTAAAGGGTGAAGATTTTTTACTTTATTGCATAGGCTCAGGAACATTGTCATTGCCATTAGCTTCCACTGCTGTCAATCACAGTCAGTGAAGAGGGAGCAGGAGGTGGGGCCGAGCTGCACTCTGTGGGGAAGATTTAGTAAAACTAGTGCATTTAGAATCTGGAGCAGCTGTGCATGGTAGCCAATCAGCCTTTACCTTCAGCTTGTTTATTTAAGCTTTGGCAATAAAAGCTGGAAGCTGATTGATTTCTATGCAGAGCTGCAACAGATTTAGCATTTTCCAGTTTTAGTTTATAACCCCCTGTTTGTCAATGGAGCAGTGCAGTTATAAGGCCCGTACACACGTACCGATTGTCGGCCGAAGATATTCGGCCGCCGAACGATCGGCCGATTTTCGGTTTGTTAGTATGATGCTTCCGACAGCCGACAGCGCACTTTCGGCCGAAAAGAATCTGTCGTGCAAGCATTAAAATTTTTGTTGGCCAACACCAGAACGGCCGATTGTTCGCCAGTCAGTACAGAATTCGGCCGACAGACAGCAGATTTCCAAGACTGGGCATGCTCAGAAAAGAAAAAACACACGGAAAGCTAACCATCACATGACATCACTTCTGCAGTCGGCTGTTGTTGGCCGACAAAATTCGTGTGCAGTCTTTTGCACTTTTCAACAGACAGGACAGCCCTCGGACAAAAGACGGCCGATCGTTCGGCCGACGATCGGTACATGTGTACGGGGCTATACTCTGCAAGTGCAGTTGCTTCAGAGCTTAGTAGATGAGGTAATGCTATCCAAAACTAAGATAAACTAAAGATAATGTGAGCAAACTTTCTGAGTTTGGTTACGCTGCAGTGCACTTGTATGTGGATGCATTATAAATAAACATATTTAAAATAAATAATAATGAACTAATAATTAGGAAATTAACACTATAAATCAAAAATGCCAGCTAAGGTACAGTTACAATGTAAAAAAAAAAAGGATTTATTTAAATCTTGTTATACACAAGAGATAGAAAATAGGATCTGAACAGTAAACCAGAGAACAGAGAATTTACAAGAGATACCATTATTCTCTTTTTCAGTCATGGAAAAGACAAAATAAATAATTTGCACAGCTTTTATCGCCTTCAAATAAAATGTGGGTCTGTAACATACATTAAGGAACATATGCTTTCCAAATATTAGAGGTGGTGAACTGTTCATATTTTTTGTGCAGTTTTATTCTTAAAGATTAAACCATGTGTTGTTTCATTTTAAAAACAAAATTTGAGCTGTGATGGGTAGCAGGACTAATATAAATTTATTGTTAGACTACATGCCCTTTAGAGTGACATTGCTGCTATTCAAGAAAAGTCAGAAGTTGCCCTCTCTGCAAAGAGATTATTTAATATTAAATCTTTTCTGCTGCTCATCTTACCAAATTCCGCTTTCATCGAGAGAAAAGTTTGCTGAAGAAAATGGCAGGATCTGCATCCCTAAAGATTTGATTAACACTTTGGTAGTATCTCACCAAAACTTACATTTTTGTTGTAGAGGATGCCCAAAATCTGACTTGTATCCTAAGCCGACCATAGATGGATTGAATCTTAGGTCGAGGCTCAATCTACTGTATCTATGTACAGCCTGGTTGTACCCAAGTCGACTGATGGTCAACCAGCCTGTCGGATTTTTTGTATGCAATTACTGCTGGTGGCTATAGCTGCTACCAATAATCATTGTGTTCTGCTGAGCAGAAAGGCTCCCCACCAGCAGATAACAATAGCGCTGTGGGAGGAATTTCCCCCTCAACACCAACTGTGTTAATGGGGTTTCAAACAATTTTCTTTCCTTCTACCCATGGTGGAAGGAAAGAAAATATAATCTATGGCTTGTCTTAGTGCAGACTTCCAAAAAAATCAGTGAGTCAACCACACAAGCTGGAAATTACATTTCTGAGAGGCATTCCCTACACAATCCTCCATGTTGCCATATTGCATTGCATTTAACAGAAAACTGCAGTGCTGCATATTGAAAAGGAAAGGTAAATATTAATAATATTATATTACAATATGGCCTCTGTTGCAATTTTTTATGCAATATTTTTTTTTCTATATTTGCAGAATTTTTTTCCCATGAAAGTGGATTTACTTTTTTGAGGATAAATCAATCCAGCTCTCCTAAAACAATTTAAATGCCATGGATCAAATCTCCAAGCAGAATGATGTGATACAGTGGCTTGACATCCAGGCTCTCCAGATAAGTAAATTATTCAGTTAACGCACAGTTCCACCCAAAGTGGAACTTCCACTTTAAGTGGTCCTAACCCCCTGAGGCATGTCATTTTTTTTTTTTGGGGGGGGGGAGCAGGTACCTAATTTTGACAGGTACCCGCTCCAACTTCCGCTCAGGCCGCCTAGGTGGCTTGGGCGGAAGTTCTCCTCTCCGCCTCCCTCCCTGCAATCTTCTGGAACATGTCACAGGTCCCAGAAGATTGCCCGTCCATTCAGGACACGCAGCGCGACTAGCACATGCGCAGTACGCACCCGGCTGTAAAGCCGCAGGCCCACACTAGAGTGCCCACACTAGAGATGCCGGCGCCAGGGGGAGAAGACAGAAAGAACCGAGGCTCCCCCCGGCCACATCGCTGGACCGTGGTAACGGTGTGTTTATTAAAAGTCAGCAGCTACACTTTTTGTTGCTTCGGACTTTTGATAAACACAAAAGCCAGTGGATCTCTGTTTTAAGTAAAGCTTAAAGTGTAACTACACTGTATCTGAGCACCACAAACCAAAAAGCTATTTAATTCATTATTAATATTCAAAACAAACTTGCCTATCCATCCATGTCTCCATGCATTATTTTGCTGAGAAATCAGTTTGAAAAACACCCCTAGCATTTCTGACCTTGGCCATCTTTAATAAGTGTAGATGATTCATGTAGCATTTTACTTCCAGGGTGTGCTTAGCTGAACCCCCCCCCCCCCCCCCTCCTGAAAACTCCTGGGGTGTGCGGCATAATTCGCCTAGGCCTAGAAGTAATTGAAAAAAAAAAGTTTAAAACAAATAATAAGATATACTTTCCTATTTATTGACTAATGTTAGCAGCATAAGGATTATTATTGGTCAATGTTGATTGGGAGAGTGAAGTTCCACTAAGGTGATCAGATTTTCAAATGCATTCAAGGAACATTTAAGTGTAACAGGAACATATGTATTGATGCTTCTAATAAGCTCTAATAAATAAAGACAGTACATATTTGCATATTTGTCACACTTAAATTATTCAGATCATCAAAGTCAAAGACCTAAATCCGATTGAGATGCTGTGGCATGACCTTAAACAGGCTGTTCATGCTCGAAAACGCTCCAATGTGGCTGAATTAAAATAATTCTGCAAAGAAGAGTGGGCCAAAATTCCTCCACAGCGATGTGAAAGATTCAATGCCAATTATCACAAATGCTTGATTGCAGTTAATGCTACTAGACATGTGCAGAAGAGAAAAATGTGTTCCGTAGATTTGTTATGTTACTAATTTTGTTTTGTTGATTCGTTTCAGAAACCCTTTAGTTTAGTTTCATTTCATTTTGTTTTGTTTAACCACCTCAATACTGGGCACTTAAACCCCCTTCCTTCCCAGACCAATTTTCATCTTTTAGCGCTGTTGCATTTTGAATGACAATTGCGCGGTCATGCAACATTGTACCTAAACCAAATTTGTGTCATTTTTTCCCCACAAATAGAGCTTTCTTTTGGTGGTATTTGATCACTGTCAGGTTTTTTCTTTTTTGGTGCACAAATAAAAAAAGACAGAAAAGTTTGAAAAAAAAAAAAGTTTTTTTGTTTAGGTTATAACATTTTGTGAATAGATACGTTTTTTCCTGCACTGATGATGCCGCACTGACAGGCACTGATGAGGAGACACTGATTGGGTGGCACTGATGGGGTGGCACTGATATGCAGCACTGATGGGCACTGATAGGTAGCAATGATATGCAGCACTGATGGACACTGATATGTGGCACTGATAGATAGCACTGATATGTAGCATTGGTGGGCACTGATAGGCAGCGCTGATGGGCACTGATAGGCAGCACTGATGGGCACTGATCGGCGGCACTGATAGGCACTGGTGGGCACTGATAGGTGGCACTGATCGGCACTGATGGGCGGCACTGATTGGCACTGATGGGGGGCACTGATGGGCACTGATGGGGGGCACTGATGGGCACTGATAGGCAGCACTGGTGGGCAATAATGGGCACTGGTGGGCAGCACTGGTGGATGGCAATAACGGGCACTGGTGGGCAGCACTGATATATGGCATTGGTGGGCAGCACTGATAGGAGGGCACTACTGGCAGGCTGTTTGCCATCCCTGGTGGCCATGGTGAGCATCCCTGGTGGACATGGGTGGGCATCCCTGGTGGCTCTAGTGGCATCCCCTCCCCCCAGGGCTGCACTGGTAATCAATCATCTGATTACCAGCACAGACCCCCCCTGTGATCAGTGAGTACTTAGAAATACTCACTGATCACCCCCAGCTCCAGTATCGATCCTCTTCTTCTCCTCCCTGACAGGATCTGTCAGGGAGGAGAAGAGATCGAAGCCGTTACAACGGCTGTATTTACATTGCATGACGGCTGTGATTGGACACAGCCGTCATGTGATCAGGAGGGCCAATCACAGGGCCCTCCTGACGCATCTTGTTGCGCTGTGTCCGAGGGACACAGGCACATCGGGATCGCGCCGCTGCGCGTGCCCGCGGCGGCGCGATCTCGCTCCTTCTGAAGGACGTTCCGAGGTGGTTAATAATTTTCTAATGGATTCAAAATTTTCAGAACACTTCGAATTTGGATCAGTCGAAAAATGATCGATCTATTTAAAAACTGTGTGAAGAATAGCTGGTTGTTAAGGAGCAGGCCGGGAAGCCGGACGCTGCATCCTTAACAACTGATGACTCCTTAGTTGGCAGAGGGCTTCCCTGAGAGCTGAAATGTAAACAAAAGTAATGCTGGCAACAGAAAAAAAAAACAGTCTGGTATGGATTCTAAGGAGAACCCCACGGCAAAATTAAAAAACGGCATGGGGTCCCCCCCCGACATCCATACTAGACCCTTATTAGAGCATGCAGCATGGCACCATACCAGGCCACATGCCCTCAACATGGGGGGGGGGGTCTTTTTTACAGTAAAAAGTGCACCATGCTCCCTTTAAAAAAAAGTTCTGCAGCTTCTTTGGGGCAATTGTTGGGTATAGGGCAGCACATTCAAGTGAATAATCAATGGTATCAATTCTTTCATCATTCAGGAATTGGCTGCTTACTCTCACCACATAAGGCAGGGCATTGTCATGCACCAGGAGGAACCCAGGACCCACTGCACCAGCATAGGGTCTGACAATGGGTCCATGGATTTCATTCCGATACTTAATGGCAGTCAGGGTGCCACTGTCTAGCCTGTAGAGCTCTGTAAATCCCTCCATGGATATGCCTCCCTGGACCATAACTGACCCACCACCAAAACAGAACTGCATATTCCAGATGAGGTCTTACTAATGATGTCTACAGGGGCAAACTGATGTCTCTCTCTTTGCAGCCCATACCTCTTTTAATAAAAGAAAGGATTTTGCTTGGTTTGGGAAATGCAGCTTGTGCATTGTGTGCTGTCATTAAGCCTATGATCTACCAGAGCTCCCAGATCCTTCTCTACAATTGGCTCCCCCAGCTGTTCTCCTCCTAGTATGTAGGATTTGTGCATATTTCTAGCCCCCAAGTGCATAACTTTACATGTATCAACCCCCTGTTCAGTTCGCACCAGAACTCCCTAACAGGGAAAAGGTTTTGGACTCCAACTCTGTTAAAATCTATGGGACCTGAACATGAAAGATCAAAAGTCCCTATTTTGAATGCTTCCTTGCAAGTTATTGGCCATAAAAAGGGTATGGGGGTCCAGGTACTGCCCTGGGGGACATGTATCAATGCAAAAAATGTTTGTAAAAACAATCATTTTAAAGGAGCAGTGATTTTAACAATGCTTAAAGTGAAACAATAAAAATGAAAAATTCCTTTAACCCCTTCTGGACCTGAAGGTTTTCCCCCTAATGACCAGGCCATTTTTTGCGATATAGCACTGCGTTGCTTTAACTGACAATTGCGCGGTAGTGCGACGCTGTACCCAACTAAAAGTGGGTCCTTTTTTTCCCCACAAATATAGCTTTCTTTTGGTGGTATTTGATAACCTCTGCGATTTTTATTTTGTGCGCTATAAACAAAAAAAAAGTGACAATTCTGAAAATATTTTTTACTTTCTGCTATAAAACATTCCCAAAAAAAAAAATAAAAAAATATCATTTTAGGCCAATATCTATTCTGCTACATATTTTTGGTAAAAAAAAAAAAACCCTAATAAGTGTATATTAATTGGTTTGCGCGAAGGTTATCGCGTCTACAAACTAGGGGAAAGATTTATGTTATTTTTTTTTTTTTAATTGTAATGGCGGCGATCAGCGATTTTTAGCGGGACTGCGACATTGCGGCGGACAGATCGGACACCTAACTGACATTTTTGACACTTTTGGGGGGACCAGTGACATTACCACAGTAATCAGTGCTAAAAATATGCACTGTTACTGTACTAATGACAATGGCACGGAAGGGTTTGCTTTCTAACTATGTGGGGGATGGGCTTGCTGAATGAACACAGAGACATGTGTTCCTAAATAAGAGATAAGATAATCATTACTGACAGCTGTTCTGATTCCATGCTGCATGGTACCACCCCGTGAAGACGTCAGATGACGAAACCGGTACAATCCATTTCACACTCCATTGATCGTAATTATATAGTCACATCAGCACTTTAATCAATTTATTTATTTTTAATTTACATATATATTTTTCACAAAATAATTTTCTTACCACACACACTTCTAAATAGTAATTTTATACTCACAGTGGTTGCGCTGATTTCAATCCGTACCCAATGTTTTTTTTTCATTTAGCTGTCAGCGGGTAAGCCCATTGATGACTCATCCGTTGTTAAGGACACAACGGCTGGCTTCTTAACAACAGCTATTCACTGTGCCCTGATTTGGCAAAGCTTTGCCCAATCAAGGCTTAGAATGCACTGTGCAGCACACAGTGCATTGTGTGGCGCTCGGCGGGCGCACATCCCGCCGAGCTTCCTACAAATTTGGGTGTTCGATGTTCGGACCTCTATTTATCAACATTAAACCACATTTGCCACAAAGTTGCTCAATTAAACAGTGCGTTGAAGTTGGCTTGTAAGTTGGAGACATCCTGTAAGGACGTTATTCCACTGCATAGCTTTTTGTCATCTGCAAACACTGAATGGTACTTTTAATCCCAGACCCAATATAATTTATAAATACACAGCTCAAAAAAATTAAAGGAGCACTTTTTATTCTAGCATCGAGTCTATTAAACTTCTGGAGTATTGATCTGGTCAGTTAAGTAGCAGAGGGGGTTGTTAATCAGTTTCAACTGCTTTGATGTTAATGAAAATAACAACAGGGCACTAGATGTGCAACAATGAGACAACCTCCAAAACAGGAATGGTTTTACAGGTGGAGGCCAATGACATTTATTTCCCTACTTATCTTTTCTGACTGTTTTGCATTTGACTAGGGTCAGTGTCACTTCTGGTAGCATGAGGTGATACCTGGACCCTATAGAGGTTGCACAGGCATTCAAACTTCTTCAGGATGACACATCAATAGGTGTCTATCACGTACCTGGTGCAGGAGGCCAATGGATAGAGAGGGCTTCCCTTGCGGATAATTTCCAGACCCCCCTGAGGGTGAAAACAGGGGAGGTTAGGTCCAAAGTAGCACGGGTCGCCTGCTGGACTGTGTGCAGGAGGTTCCAGAGTACAGCTGGTGTTCTGGAGTAGAATCAGCAGACAGGTGGCGCCGGTGAGGTGTTGCAGGACTCAGATAATGCTGAGACTAGAGCCTGGTCACAAGGAAGCCTAGGTCAGGAACCAGGTGGGTATCAGAGTGGACATGGTAAGGTGGATAGCCAAGGTCAAACACAGGAAGCAAGCAGGAGACAGGTCAAGGACAAGCCGGGTCGGTAACAGGAGACACAGGAACAGGAATATCATGGAGATAACACACTGGAGGAGTCGAAGATCAACCAGCAACAAAAATCACTGGCAGGCTTCCTTATAAAAGCCCAGGTGAAGTGCTGGTAGAGATGCTGGGTCCTAGAGCCCTTCTCTTGCTGTTGGTGCCCTGACAGTGCTATTGGCAGAAGATTTTCTGTGTCTCATACCACAATTTCAAGAGCAGGAATGAGATTCCAGTAGACAGGCAGTTACTCTAGGAGAGCTGGAAAGGGCCAATAAAGGTCCTTAACCCATCAGCATGACAGGTATCTGTTCCTTTGTGCAAGGAGGAAAAGGATAAGCACTGCCAGAGCCCTACAAAATGACCTCCAGAAGGTCACTGGTGTGAATGCCTCTGATCAAACAATCAAAAGCAGAATTCATTAGGGTGGCCTGATAGCATGACATCCTCTAGTGGGCCCTGTGCTCACTGCCCGGCACTGTGGTGCTCGATTGACATTTTCCATTGAACACCAGAATTGGCAGGTCTTCCACTGGTGACCTGTGCTTTTCACAGATGGGAGCAGATTCACCATGAGCACATATGACAGACATGAAAGGGTCTGAAGAACCTGTGGAGAACGTTATGCTGCCTCTAGCATCATGCTAAATGTGTTTTTATGAGCTATGTTACTAAAAAGTAAGGGTCCCAACACTGAACCTTGGGGTACAACACTAATAAACTTAGACCATTCAGAGTATGAATCCTTAACTACTACTCTTTAAATTCGGTCTTTTAGACAGTTTTCTATTCATTTACAAACTGATTTTTCTAGACCTGTAGACTTTAATTTACACATTAGCTGTGTGGGAGGAACTGTGTCAAACACTTTGACAAAATCAAAATGTATTATGTCTACAGCCACTCCTTTGTCTAAGATTTGACTTATCTCCTCATAAAAAGAAATCAGATTTGTCTGACAACTTCTGTCTTTCATGAATCCATGCTTTCTGTTGGTTAAAATATTTTTTTCCCAGCAAGAACTCATCTATGTGGTCTTTCATTTTATTAACTCTCCAGTATCTTCCCAACTATAGAAATGAAACAGGTCTATGGTTACTTGGTAAAGACTTTTATCCCGTTTTAAATATAGGCACCATAGGCACCACATTGGTCTTACGCCGATCCAGTTGTGCTATGCCAGTCATAAAAGAGTACCTAAAAATTAGAAACAATGGCTTTAAAATGACAGAGCTCAATTCTTTTAGGATCTGTGGGTGTATGCCATCTGGTCCAGGTGCTTTATTCACCTTTATTCTGTCTAAATATTTCTGGACAATATTAATTTAGAGCCATAGTGGTTCATTTGGGGAAGTGTCAATATAAATTCCATTCTGGACATGAGCCCCCACCCCCCCATGCGCATTTGTATCCACAGAGCTGAAGAAGGTGTTTAATACATCCTCAGTCACCCACTCCAGATTATTTTGTACAGGGTCTACATGCTCAGATCTGACCTTTTTACTATTGTGAAGTATTTTTTGGGGTTTGTTATACTTTCTTTAGCAATTAGTCATTAATTTTGAAATTTTGCATCCTTTATTTCCTTTTAACATATTCTATTACATTCTTTGTAACATGTAAACAATGATAGTGTTCCCTCTTTTTTATATTTTTGTAAAGCTCTTTATAGCTTTTTTAACTATGGATGTGAGCCACATAGGTTTTAATTTTAGCCTTTTAATCATATTGCCTATGGCAACATACTTTTCAGTGAGTTCACATACAGTCTTTTTGAAGAATTCCTATTTCTGTTCTGTATTCATCAATGACAATATTCCCTCCCAGTCTAAGTCGTGGAGAGCAGCCCTGATCCTTGGAAAATGTAATTTCCTAAAGTTAAGTGTTTTTATCTTTCCCGTATGTGTTTGTTACTTACAGCTAATATTAAATTAAATCATGTCATGGTCACTGGTCAAATGGATTCCCCTGAAGAAGCCACGTGAGCGGAAGTGGCGTAACGCGTAGGGATGCTATACCGGAAGTGACGTACGCGAAAGTGAAGACCGCGATTCTTCCTTGATTTTCAAACAAAGGCGCTTTTTTAAGAGAAAGAATATGAGTTAATTTTATTTATTTGCAATAAAAATTGAATCTTTTGAACAATATTGCACTATTGTGAGCCTTCTTAAATCCGAGATTCGGTGGCCCCCCGGGAGGCTTATAAGGCTAAACCACCCTAGTCTGTTCTTGGACATCATCATATAGTGGCAAACGGAGTAAGAGTGGAGAAGAGTCCCTGGTTTTATAACAAGGCACATGTTCCTTAGTATAGAGGTGAGCGTTTAGTACCACCTTAGGGGTACACGAGAGAGGAGAAGCACCCCACACTTCACTTATATGATGTTAGGTGGAGGGATAGCACCTACTTGATATTTCTGTGTTACCTGGAAAAAGGAATTGATGAAGTATATTGTCCACCTGTGAACTTTTTTTCGGCACCTGTGGCACTTAATATTGGACTGAGTGATTTTGCACAATTATTTGTTTATGCACCAAGCACTTTTTTCTGTCACTTGATTACTGTAATGGTTATTTATTAAGAGAAGAATTTTATTGATTAATTATTATTGATTTCTTTTATAATCATTGTATTTTTTATATATTCAGTTAATTTTGATTATCACTATTGCACTTTGTAACTGATGAATTTTTTATGGAGCTATAAGCACTACAGTAATGGCAACTCTTTAGTTTTAAATCATTTACACTACTGCACTTTATTACTATATCAATATTTACATTATATATAATCACTTTCCCATTTTAATTATTTATTTCAAAATTCGTTTTAAAACTTCCTAGAAGCGTAGTATCCCTCACCCCCTACTATTGATATTGTTATATTTAGAGTGTCTGGAAAACCATCCAATATAGAAATCATATTCAGGATTTCTACCATAAAATATGTTGTTATTTTTTCATTTGTTAAGCAAAAAATAAAAAACCCAGTGGTGATTAAATACCCCCAAAAGAAAGCTATATTTGTGTGAAAGAAATAATAAAAAATTGATTTAGGTACAGTGTTGCATGACCACGCAATTGCCGTTCAAAGTGTGACAGCACTAAAAACTGAAAATTGGGCTGGGCAGGAAGGGGGTGAAAGGGCCTGGTATTTGACATGGAAGACCACATATCCCAAGCGAAAGACTCTCATGACAAATTCTATAATACCTGGGTGCCTTAATTGGAATTTACTACGTCGCCCACATACCGTGCGTTGATCACTTAAGCAATCCTATCCCTTGGTACAATTTTATACAGTAGTTCACACTGCGAACCCAGCGAGATAGAGCCCACAAGAATAAACTAGTGGTCGGGTGCCTGCAGCCCCTAGTATTCACCCATCCCTCCCCTCCCTACATCAGCTAAACCCACCCCCTCCCCCCAATCCCCCCCTTTTTTTTCTTTTCCCTTCTTACCACCCCCCCCCCCCCCAGCTCGTGCTTGGTGCTAGAGCTAGCATTTTACCCGTATACTGGATTTGACATGCCTTTATATGTTGATCGGCGGCGGCCCTCTGATCTCCGACACAGCATGATCCCCGTTGTGGGTGCCGGAGTCCAGATTAGGTTGACGCTTTCTTCAATCTTTGTTGACAGCATCATAAAGTTCAGTGCATACTGTTTGTCTCTTCGTATCACTATATACTTAAAATGCACCCTATTGTTTCCTATAGGCAATCCGAACAGCCAGAGGTTATATAATGTGACTCCTGTTTGACTGTATTTGGCTATGTTCACAATGTTAACATTTTTCTGTATCTTGTGAAAATATTTCAATAAAAAGTTTTATAAAAAAAAAAAGAAAGTGCCTGGTATTGAAGTGGTTAAAGGAATTCTGTTTTTTTAAATGAAGAAATGTATTATTGTTAGAAATGTAATGTTTGCTATGTTGACATGTCATGTCAGGCTTTGAAGGTTTGTTACTGATTACTTGGATAAATTCCAGTAAAAGGTGCCATCTCAGCACGAAGGTCCAGGACTGATAATGAAGTTATTCAGTTATATCCATTTCTATAATCTTTTGTCGCTTCTAATATGAATGTGCCTTGCGAATTCCCTTGAGCACATGCAATTAATTGACAGTTGTGATCTGAATGGAATACTTTCAGATAATGAATTTGCTTAAGAACATTTTTTACTTTTTAACAGTTTTTTATGAAACCCATTGCATTTTCAATTGAAAGTTTGTTTTAACTGAGAATTGTTTAGAGATGAACTATATTGACTTTTCAGATGTCCAGACATCATTCACAATGAAAAAAAAATTTAACTGGTGGATAGAGTTGGGTGAACGGTTCGGCCTGGGCATGAGTTCAGGTCGAACATTGGCTGTTCGCCCTGTTTGGGGAACACCGGAATTTGCTGGGTGTTCAGTGGGTGTTTTCTCCACCAAAGGCCCTGCAATGCACTGCGCACTGCGCAGTTCATTTAACACCCTGATTGGGCAAAGCTGAAGCCGAAGGGTTTGGTATGAATGGTGGGGAGGGGGGGGGGGGCACGCTGTTTCTTTATTTATTTTTCAATAGCCAGGGTGCCGGCAATTGCAACAGCAAGTCATTTTAAATGTGATTTGACTTGGTTTTTTTTTTCTTTAGAAATTTCATTTTTGCTACAGCGTGTTCTATATGCAGTATCTCACAAAAGTGAGTACACTCCTCACATTTTTGTAAATATTTTGTTATATCTTTTCATGTGACAACACATAAGAAATGACACTTTGCTACAATGTAAAGTAGTGAGTGTACAGCTTGTATAACAGTGTAAATTTGCAGTGCCCTCAAAATGTCTAAACCGCTGGCAACAAAAGTGAGTACACCCCTAAGTGAAAATGTCCAAATTGGGTCCAATTAGCCATTTTTTCTCCCCAGTGTCATTAGTGTTACAAGGTTTCAGGTGTGAATGTGGAGCAGGTGTGGTAAATTTGGTGTTATCGCTCTCACTCTCTCATGCTGGTCACTGGAAGTTCAACATGGCACCTTGTGGCAAATAACTCTCTGAGGATCTGAAATAAGAATTGTTTCTCTACATAAAGATGGCCTAGGCTATCATAAGATTGCCAAGATCCTGAAACTGAGCTGCAGCATGGTGCCTAAAACCATAAAGCGGTTAAACAGAACAGGTTCCACTCAGAACAGGCCTCGCCATGGTCGACCAAAAAGGTTGAGTGGACATGCTCAGCATCATATCCAGAGGTTGTTTTTGGGAAATAGATGTATGAGTGCTACCAGCATTGCTGCCATGGTTGAAGGGCATCAAATTGGTCTGCATGGCTGTTATCCCAGAAGGAAGCCTCTTCTAAAGATGATGCGCAAGAAAGCCCACAAACAGTTTGCTGAAGACAAACAGACTAAGGACATAGATTACTGGAAGCATGTAATGTGGTCTAATGAGACCAAGATGAACTTATTTGGTTCAGATGGTGGCAAGCGTGTGTGGCGGCAACCAGGTGAGGAGTACAAAGACAAGTGTGTCTTGCCTAAAGTCAAGCATGGTGGTGGGAGTGTCATGGTCTGGGGCTGCATGAGTGCTGCTGGCACTTGGGAGCTACAGTTCATTGAGGAAACCATGAATGCCAACATGTACTGTGACATACTGAAGCAGAGCATGATCCCCTCCGTTCGGAGACTGGGCCGCTGGGCAGTATTCCAACATGATAACGACCCCAAACACATCTCCAAGATGACCGCTGCCTTGCTAAAGAAGCTGGCGCTAAAGGTGATGGACTGGCCAAGCATGTCTCCAGACCTAAACCCTATTGAGCATCTGTGGGACATCCTCAAACGGAAGGTAGAGGAGTCCAAGGTTTCTAACATCCACCAGCTCCGTGATGTCATCATGGAGGAAATCCAGTGGCAACCTGTGAAGCTCTGGTGAACCAAAAAGAAACAAATCACCGCTCTGAAAGCAGCCAGCTGAGCCGAATGGATCCCGAGCAACTGTGGCAGTCCTGCAGGAATGGGTGCTCACCAAGGTCCGCAACCTGAGAAGTCCATGTAAGTAGAAAAGAAAGTGGCACTTCCAGACCCAGGAACTTGGAAACTTGAGTTTTATTCTTCAAATCAAAGGTACAACATTAGACAGGAACACAAGACAAACTGGACAGCAGATACGTTTCACACCTTGTGCTTATTCATTGCTGTGTGAAACGCGTCTGCTGTCCAGTTTGTCTTGTGTTCCTGTCTGATATTGTACCTTTGATTTGAAGAATAAAACTCAAGTTTCCAAGTTCCTGGGTCTGGAAGTGCCACTTTCTTTTCTACTTACATAAGCTCTGATGAACTCCATGCCCAAGAGGGTTAAGGCAGTGCTGGAAACAAATGGTGGCCAGACAAAATATTGACACTTTGGGCCCAATTTGGACATTTTCACTTAGGGGTGTACTCACTTTTGTTGCCAGCAGTTTAGACAATAATGGCTGTGTGTTGAGTTATTTTGAGGGGACAGCAAATTTACACTGTTATACAATCTGTACACTCACTGCTTTACATTGTAGCAGAGTGTAATTTCTTCAGTGTTGTCACATGAAAAGATATAATAAAATATTAACAAAAATGTGAGGGGTGTACTCACTTTTGTGAGATACTGTATGCAGATGTGCTACTTTACAGGCAGATTAGGGGGCCTCCCAGGCACTATATTTAAAGGATTTTTTAATTTTTGTTTGCACTTTAAGCATCATTAAATTCACTGCTCCTGATAAAACTATCAATTTTTTTTTTACATTTGCATTTATACTGTACATGTCCCCCAGGACAGCACCCAGACCACCATACCCTTTTTTTTTTTTTCCATAAACTTTTTATTGAGTGCATACATAACAAACATTATACATTCTTATTCAATGAACCTTAAAGGTCCATGGCATGCAAAAGAGCTGTGGATCATCAATGGCATCAATCAGCAAGCCATGGAGTGTATCTAGGATAAAGGTACAATAAAGTTCAGGGACTTATATAAACAACATTTTTGTTATACAGAGAAAATCAGAACTCATTTATCCCGCATTGTAAATTCCTATCAGTCCCACTAAGTGGGGTTCATAGGGTTCAATAGGATCCTTATAAAGTGGTCTAATAAAAATGAACCAGAAAAATAAAAAGCAAGAAGCGAGAGAAGTAAAATAAAATGGGAAGGAGGGGGAAGGAAGGAGGGCGGAGGGGAAGGAAAGGGAGTGGAACCAGAAAGGAGAGGGGTATGAAGAGCAGATTCAAAAAGAGGATTATACCTGCTCCCTTTTTCCTTGTTTGTCGCCTTGATTTGGGCTACCCCATTCTCGATTCAATACTTATGTGGCACTCATTAATCTAAGAGTCATAGGCTTGGAAATGCTCAGTGGATTTGAAGTGGTCCCAACATGCCCACGTGGTGTTTGTGAGTTTTTGCATTTGTTCTTGGGAAATGTAGATAAGTTCCTCAATCTTCTCTATTTTGGAAAGTCTAGTAAACCTTTCTCTAACAATCAGAATACATCACCATATGCATAGCCAAGGATTTGTAGTAATATTTTTTAGACAAATTCATATAGTGTAAGAGATATTCCGCTGGAGTATAGTCTAGAGTAATTGTAGTAACGTGTGTAATACTGTTGTGTACTTCTTTCCAGAAAGGCTGGAGGGATTCACAGTCCCACCAAATGTGGAGTATAGTACCTTATGCTTTCCCGCATCTCCAGCATATATTTGGTATAAAGTAGATGGAGATAATTTATGAAGGCGAGATGGGGTTCTATACCAATAGGTTTCATCTTTGTAGGAGTTTTCCTGAAAAGCCACATTAGGCGAGCCCTTGTGTGTGTAATTGTGAATACTATCCCATTCCTCATCTGAAAGGGAGACCTGAAGTTCCTTTTCCCATGCTGCAGAGTCCAGGGCAGCGTTAGAGTCTTCTAGGAGCAAAGCATATATTGTGGATATTAAGCATCTTTGGGGTGAATTTCGCGTGCATAGAGACTCAAACAGTGTAAGTTGTCTCATCCATGATGACGATGAGGCCTGGGTGGATAAAAAGTGTCGTATCTGTCTGCACCTCCAGAACAAAACAGAGTTAGTGAAAGATAAAGATGTTAGGTTCTCATGTGAGATTTGAGAAGGGTTTATGTTTATGGTTATTTTATGTTGATGGTAATTTGTTTATCTATACATATTTTTGTAGAATATAGGTCTGACTGGTCTCTCTAGCCCTGAGGAAGCATAGCTGCAAAACACATCGGCTTGCTGGGGACCCCTAGACCGTATCCAATAGAGAACATTGTACTATTGGTATAGATGCAACGGCACTCCCACTAGGAGTATATTCTCTTTATACACATGCTGGTTGTTGCTATATTTTTTTTATACGTACTGTATGTCTATGTATTATTTACCTATTTGTGAAATAATAAAATTGTTTCTTTTATCAAAATTCAGTGTCATAAATGTGATCGTCCCTTCCTATTGGCCATAAAAAAAACCATCTTTTTCTTTCTTTGGTTTTTGATACTTACTTGGGGTGTGGGCCATACCATCACGGTATTTTTTTGTTCTACTTATTAGGTGGATAATACACCGCTCTACCCCTTTTCTATCCATGACTATCCTGAACGGACGATCACAATTATATATTTTTACATTTATATTTGTTCTGTGCTTGATATTTCTTTTTCAAGCAAATATGACTAAGTATTTAGGCAATAAATGGGAGGGGCATATGTTAAAAATCCAAAAAGAATGTTCAGGATCTGTTGGGGGTGATGTGGAACTTGATGTGGTCGTACAAAAATTACAAAGTGCTCTAGAACGTAAAGCCAGACTTTTTTGGCATATAAAATATTTTGAGCGATGTATTGCTGAAGATCTGAATCCCAAAAGTTTGAGGGTTCAGGTCTTCCCCAATATTTGGGAAACACGCCCAGATTTCAAGCATCAATGGGAGATGAATTTGAAGTCATGTTCAATTAAAATGATGGAATTGTTGATGGGGTACTATCAACAACAGATGGAGTCTGTTGATAGGAAAATCAACATGATGCAAGTTGAATACAAACAAATATTTGATAAAACAGCCTTCAAAGATAAAGAAAGGGAACTTAAAGACCAACTGGAAGGCTTCACCAAGGATTTAATAAAGAGGATGGAGCAAAAATTATCTAGGGACAAACTAGCGTTTGGTGGAGGATATGCATACTCATGGCCTCAGAATCAAAATAATAGGAAAATATGGAGAAGATATAACAACAAAAATAATGACTATAATAAAGAAGTCGATAGTGAATCAGACTCTAATATTTCACAGTTTTCTTTTTCTTCTCGCTTTTCTGATCATCCATGCTCTAGGAACCGATCATCTAGGAAAAGGACAAAGACTCAAGATAACCACGGGAATACAGACAAAAAAAGATTGGTGGAGGGTGATGTCCTTATTTAGATTTCGGGTAACTCTGGTGATGGTTCTGTTCACTCTACACCTCCTTTGAATCCACTATCTATGTCTCAATCAGCTAATGCGGAAACAGGTAACACTTACAAAAACAGAAATATCAGGGTCCAAGGGACTGGTGATATTCCTACACATCATACACAACAGGCATTAATTACAACATACACGGGGCCAGTACTCCCCAGTAACACTGGGGCTATACCCAAAACGAAAACTGATAAAAAACAATGACACAATAATTCCTCTGCAGTTACAGACGATGGGGTAAACGATGAGGAACTTGCACTTACAATTATTAATTTATCAGCTTATAAATTATCTCCCTTGGAATCTGAGGTTCTACGTTATGGCCTGAGTTTTTGTCCTGATAGTAACACTACTCACTTTGATTTAGTAAAAGATTTGAACTTATTTGCATGGAAGTTAATGTACAAGTATATCTTTGATAAAGATAGAAAACAGATTAATAAGGAGAGAGAGATGGCGGAGTTGCTTGAGATTTCCGTGCTCTTAAAGACCTGATACAACTCCTAGATGAAAACGAAGCAGAAACACAGGATGATGTAGAGATTGAGGATGGGACATGTGATAAATAATGACCTCCTTGATACTACAGAATCACTATGCTTAATAGAAAATGCCCAAACCCCTGATAATATCCCAATATTAAAGAAAAAATCTACCAAATTCCCTCCCTTGCAATCCAACCCGAATATCTTGGCGTTTGTCAACAAGACAACGGCAGATATTAACCGGCTCAAACTGACAGAAAAACTTAAAGCAGAGTTCCGGCCTCAAATACCTTTTTTAACTAAAAATACCCCTATAATACTAATCCATCGCCCTTTACAGAACCGCTAGTCTTATACTTACAAGGTGTACAATATTGGATTTTAGTCAAAATCTTACTTTTAAAAACATTGTAGGGCATGGCCATCTTGGATGTGGGCATCTGAAGCCGCAGTGTAATCTGCTGTGTCCTTTTTCCTGATTCCAGGGAGTGTTCTGGGAGTTCTTCCTGATTCCAGCCTCCTGGGAGTGATGACAAACAGCTCACAGGATACAATGCAAAGGCGGAAGTGATGTCGGTGGCCGTGGCCACAGAGAGGGGAGAAGGAGTAAGTACAATCAAAAATGCCCTGAAAATAAGGTAAGGGACCCCCGAAAAAATTGAAAATGCCCAATTGTTGATCAGCATAGCGAGCACTCCAGGAATCACTAAAGTTGCAAAATAGGCCGGAACTCCACTTTAATACTAATCTTAGCCCCCCCACTGAAAGAAGCAGCCATCTCGCTTTGTAAAAATACAAATATCGTAATAAAGCCATCCAACAAAGGAGGAAATATTGTGATTATGGACCATCTGCAATATAGAAACATGTGTTGGAAGATTTTGGCCAATAGAGACTGGTACAGACTAATTAACGAGAGTAAAATATTATCAGCTCATGTCAAATATACCTCACTAATTAACAAAGCATATATGCAGGATATAATTAACAAAGATACCTATGATTGTATTAAAATTGACCATCCACGTGCTCTTACATTCTACGCATTGCCTAAAACACACAAAGATATTCAAAACCCACCAGGACCTCTGATAATATCCAGAATTGGTTTGTATACAGAGTCTTTGAGTAGGCTGGTCGACCAATATTTACGCCCCCATGTCACAAGCCTACCTTCTTATATACAGGATACCCCCGGCTTACTGAGGGCAATGTGTGATAAGATAATGCCGTCCAACTGCTTGTTGATAGCATTGGATATTGAGGGGTAGTGATGGACGAAACATCTGATGGGATGGTTCGCGAACACGATTGCGCGAACTCGCTCAAATGTTCGCGAACCGCAGGTTCACGGCGGGTCCCATTCATTTAAATGGCAGGTGAACATGAAAAACCTCGAGGTCATGTTTGCAGCCACAAAATACTTACTAGCTGTGCACACATAGTCCCACAACATGGACACTGACATACCAGAAGTATTAAGCGAATCTGTGATCGACAAGCATGCTTTTTTTATCTGCAAAATTTTGTCAATTCAGGAGCGCATGAAGGCCATAGAGGAGAGGCAACGCCAGGCTATGAAGGGGTGTAGGAGATGATCCTGCTATTGGAAAAGTTGCCATAAAAATTGTATTTTTATATTTTTTGATAAGTTATATAAATCCTTTATACAGTTATAACATGTATTTTGTTTTTTGTAATATTGCTTGGTTTTAGTGTAATAGCTCGGCCTAAATCAGTTAAACCTGACAGCAGCCGGTAAATACATGTCAAATACATATAGGGTCCATTCACACATCTGTAAAATGGGTCCACATCCGTTCCACAATTTAGCGGAACATTTACAGACCCATTGATTTTCAAATCCAGTCTGAAAAATTAGGCATTCACAGGATAAAGAAGTAAGTGTTGGCCAGTATAGGCCCAAAAAATTAGCCAACAGGCGTTAACCTGACAGCAAAGAACTTTGTATTCTGTGGCTGGTGGTACATTAGGCATTCACAGGATACAAAAATAAGTGTCTGCCATTACAGGGCCCAAAAATTAGCCCACAGGCGTTCACCTGACAGCAAAGAACTTTGTATTCTGTGGCTGGAGGTACATTAGGCATTCACAGGATAAATACGTGTCGGCCATTAAATGCCCCAAAAATTAGCCCACAGGCGTTAACCTGACAGCAAAGAACTTTGTATTCTGTGGCTGGAGGTACATTAGGCATCCACAGGATAAATAAGTGTCGGCCATTACAGGCCCCAAAAATTAGCCCACAGGCATTCACCTGACAGCAAAGAACTTTGTATTCTGTGGCTGGAGGTACATTAGGCATTAACAGGATAAATAAGTGTCGGCCAGTACAGGCCCCAAAAATTAGCCCACAGGCTTCCACCTGACAGCAAAGAACTTTGTATTCTGTGGCTGGAAGTACATTAGGCATTCACAGGATAAATAAGTGTCGGCCATTACAGGCCCCAAAAATTAGCCCACAGGCTTCCACCTGACAGCAAAGAACTTTGTATTCTGTGGCTGGAGGTACATTAGGAATTCACAGGATAAATAAGTGTTGGTCATTACAGGCCCCAAAAATTAGGCATTCAACGGACATAAAAGGCCTTTTATGCCGCTGTATTTACCTAAGATAGGGACCATAAATTGTTATGGGTGGTGGTGGATATGTGTGGCCTGTCATGAGGAATTTGAATCAAACATGGTCTACTGGTCACATATGTTAAATTCCTCCGAGATCCATGCCTTATTCATTTTTAGAAATGTAAGGTAGTCAACACTGTCGTGAGCTAGGCGAGTGCGCTTATTGGTCACGATCCCCCCAGCTGCGCTGAATGTCCTTTTGGACAGGACACTGGATGAGGGGCAAGCCAACAGTTCCATTGCAAATTGTGCAAGCTCTGGCCAGAGGTCAAGCCTGCCCACCCAGTAGTCCAGGGGTTCATCACTTCTCAGAGCGTCCACATCGGCCGTTAACCTGATGTAGTCAGACACCTGTCGTTCTAGGCATTCCCTGGTGCTGGATCCAGAGGACAGCTGTCAATGGGCCGGCTGAAAGAATGATCTCATATCAGAAATGACCAACACATCTTCAAACCGCCCTCTTCTTGCAGGCGCTGTTGGATTGGTACCCGCAACTGTTTCTCTGTGAGTGGAAATTCCTCTGCCAGTCCTATGCAATCTGCGGCAGTAAAACCAAATCTACACGGGTGCCACGGGTTACATGCTTGACGGCCGTCAGAAGATTCACCCAGTGGGCAGTAAAAGTTATATACCTTTCCTGCCCGTGTTTGCTAGACCACGTGTCTCTGGTCTATCTTGGCACCGACACTGTGGGCCAGAGATACTACATTCACTTGCCGCTGAACATGGCCATATAGCTCTGGGATGCCCTTATGCAAGAAATATTTCCTTCCTGGGACCTTCCATTGTGGTGTTCCAATGGCCACAAATTTTCAAAAGGCCTCCAAGTCCACCAGTTAATATGGCAGTAGTTGGCGGGCTATCAGTTCCGACAAGCCAGGTGTCAACCAGGGCAAGAGGGCTATCCGGGGTCATAATTTTTTTACGCTCGAACATTTGGGCCACGGAAGCCTGCCTTTTTCCAGAAAAACGTGAGGACGTCATGATGGAAGGTGGAGTGGAGGACAATTGTGAGGAGAGAGGAGAAGGAGAAAAGGCTTTACGGTGAGAGCCTGGAGTGTGGCTTTGTGCGTTCTGGCAGCGTTGCTCCCACTGGGCTCGGTGATGGGAGTCCAGGTGCCTTCTTAAGGAGGTCATCCCTAGGTGAGTGTTGGGCTTACCGCGACTTATGCGTTGACTGCAAAGGCTGCAGATGGCAACACTATTGTCAGCAGCGGACACCTTAAAAAAATCCCACACTGCAGAGCCATGTGCCGGCATCCTGAGAGCGCCAGATGTAACCGTACATGGTTGATGGCTCACTCCTGATACATTAGCAGTCTGGTTTGTCCCTCATGTGCAATGTAAGTTCAGCCTGCTTCTCCTCCCTATCTGCTGGTCCATCTCTCCCTCTGAACTACCCTCCTCCTCCTCTCTTGTGGGCACCCACGTGACGTCCATAGACACGTCATCATCGACGTCACCTTCCCCACCACTAACATTTGAGATATCGGAGTAGGCAGCAAAAGCGGGGACCAACCTCCTTGGGCTGATCTGGGTACTGTCGTCAGACTGCTGAGTGGCGGCTGTTGCTACCTCCTCTTCCTAATCCAATGCCAAGAATAGCTGCACATCACAAATGTCTTGTGATGGATCGGAAAATAATTCCTGTGACTCAAGCAGAGGGTATATGGTGGTGGTGGTGTTGGTGGTGGTGTCTTTGGGGGTGCACACAGCAGAGAGTGAAGAGGGTGCAGATAGAGAGGATGAGGAGGGTGCAGAAGAGGAAGGCTGAGTGAGCCACTCAACCAAGTCCGGTGCATCCTTTGACGTAATCGAACGCACCTTCTGCAACTTCCCACTTTGGCGCCAGCCTGGTGCTCCTGCCCTACCCCTACCACCCCTGCAGAAGGGCCTGCCTCTTCCTCTGCCTGTCATTTTTTAAATGACCCTGTGACAAAAATCTCTAGAGAAGCACAGTATATGTGGAAGAAGGTATATAACACCCCACTTCAATCTGTTGTTTTGGGGGGCCACTGGTCTATCACACCAGTTATAAAAAAAAATTCCTGTAAATTTTGTCACTGTGTGTAGCAGAGGTAAAGCAGTGAAAGAGGCAAAATTTCTGCAGTACCCAAATACACTATTATGAAAGTATATTGTTATATAACACCCTGCTTCAATCTGTCGTTTTGGGGGGGGGGGGGCACTGGTCTATCACGCCAGTTATAAAAAAAAAATTTCCACTAACTTTTGTCACTGTGTGTAGCAGAGGTAACGCAGCGAAAGAGGCAACATTTCTGCAGTTTCCAAATACACTATTATGAAAGTATATATAACACCCCGTTTTAATCTGTCGTTTTTGGGGGGGGCGACTGCCTATCACACCAGTTATAATACTTTTTTCTAATTGCGTTTGTCACTCTTTGTAGTTGTAGTATCGCTGCAGAATCGCTCACCAGTCACAATGCTGCACAATACAAATCCACTATAATATGCTTTCTATTTTAGAAAGTATATTATAAGTGTATTACACCCCTATATACTGCACACCAAACAATATTCCACCTATACAAGTCCTTAAAAGGACTTTTGTGGACCTATTAGCTAGCGATATGTGTCACTAACAGTCTGTCCCTTCTCCACACAGCAACCTCTCCCTACACTGACAAAAGACAGAATGTAAAATGGCAGCCAGATCAGGTCTATTTATAAGGTAGGGGGTATGTCCATGTGCTGAAATGTCTCAATTGGCTGTCGTGTACCACCTGATGGATGTGTCATGGGTCAAAGTTCTTCACAATGTAAAAGAATATGGTGAATATCGCCATATGTTCGCATGTTGGGCGAACAGTGAATGAGCAAAGTTCGCCGTGAACCGACTGCTGGGCGAACCGCAAGGCCATCTCTATTGAGGCATTGTATTCCACACCAATTTAGGGCTGGCCACTGTTAAGAAATTTCTGGACGAACAGGGTCCCAGGTTTGAAGCATATAACTTTTTTATTTTGGAAGCGTTATCCCATATATTGAGACACAATATATTTACCTTTGACGGCTCCCACCTCATCCAGGTGCAGGGGGTGGCTATGGGCACGTTTTGTGCCCCGGCCTATGCCAACCTTCCCTTGGGTGGATGAGAGCGAGAACTATTCTCTGATGAGGCCCTCTCTATGTACCTGAACCACATTGTTGCATGGTTCAGGTACATAGACGACATCCTCATCATATGGGACGAGGGGATCAAATTGTTTGAGTTGTTTTTTCAACAGCTACAGACGAATACATTCAATCTTAAGTTTACTATGACCTGGAGTGATAACAGTATAGATTTTTTGGACACTGCCCTCTATATCCAAAATGATGGCAGGATAGGATCAATGTTATATAGAAAACCTACCGCAGGAAACACAATTCTACACTCAGGTAGCGCACACCCCAAAGCATTGATAAACAGTATCCCTTATTCGCAATACTTGAGGCTCAGGCGTAATTGCTTAGACGAGTATAATTTCAAAAGAGAATCTGACAACTTAAGATCACATCTTTTGAAAAGGGGATATACGAAATCTATGCTACGCAAAGCATTCAACAAAGCCCTTCATGAATTGCTATTTGACAAAAAAATAAAAAGTGAGAACAAGACTAGATTCATTATAACCTACTCCAAACAATATGATGAAATTTGTAAAATACTCGAGAGGAACTGGGAATTATTTACCCATGACCCGGTCCTTCTCAAATATTTAGGAGCGTCCCCAAGCATCACATTCAGGAGATCTAGGTCTATAAGGGATTATACAGTTGGGAGTCACTATATAAGACCTATAGATAACAATCATAACCCCAATTGGCTATACAAATGCGGGGAGTGCAAGTTCTGCCCCTGGATTCAGGAGGGTCAATCCTTTATTTTACCTTTTGGTCAGACTAGGTATATCAACCAACACATTACATGCCAGACTACAGCAGTGGTCTATATCATGTTTTACCCATGAGGAGCCTTTTTCCATGGGCAAAACAATTAGATCACTCTGGAAAAAAATCTCTGACCATATTTCCTATATTAGGACTGGCCAGATAAATTGTAAGGTTCTGGCACTCTCAGTGCCTCCTATCACATCATTTCCGGGTGCTTTCCATCTACCTAGATAGATGAAGCACATATAGGTGTGTTTCCCTTTAAGAGTGCTGACATCATCACTGAGCGCCGGACTGAACAGCTATTTAAATCACTAGCTCTCACTCACATATGTTCGTTCAACCTGTTGTGTGCCTAGATGTGCCTTGATGCTAACCTGTCTTGAAGCTCTCATGCTTGCAAGCATACCTCGCTGTCGGAACCACGCTGCGCTGATCCCTGTATCCCGCTACCGGATCATCCGCTCTTGTCGAACCTCTCCTCTGCTACATTGCTACTAGTGATAAGTACCCCACAGGGGAAACCTCAATAACCTTCATACTAAAGCTTACACTGTCTAGCTCTGCATACTAAGGACTGTTACTACATCTGCACTATCTAGATTGCTAGCTCTTGAGCCTACTATCATCTGCTCTTGCACTGGGTTGGTCTCTCCTGTATGTTCACCTGCTATTCTATCATCTGCTACCATACATGATTGCTAACCTATCTGCATCCCACCTGTTACTATCTCATTCTCAAGAACATTCCTCTCAAGTGTCTGTCACCTATCGTCTCAACTCAACCTGTCTCTTCAGCCTATCACCTCTATACTACTATATACATAGATCACTCCAGGAACTTCTTATTGAGTGTGTGTATTTACTTGCTGAATTGAGATCATCCACACATGATGAGTCTTTGGGAGTTGGGATTGGTGTCTCAGCGTTTCTCTACATGACTACTGAAGTGGAATATTTCTGCAGTTGTAAATCCACATCATACATAAAACGCAGGAGCGTTACAGATTGAACGAACCAGATAAAATGGATTCAGCAGAAATGACCACTCAGGTGACACAGTTAACACAACAAGTAACTGCGTTAATACACGCACTTACTGAATTAAAAGAAGACAATCAGGCTCTGACGCAGCAGGTGGCCAGACTGACACAGCCTACTGCTGCTCAACCCCCAGAACCTCTTGTCCTTCTACCAGACAGGTTTGAGGGTTCCCGTTCCTCTTTTCTTTTTTTTTGTATGGATTGTGAGCTCCTATTTATCCTTAAACCCAGGACCTATCATAATGACTTTATTAAAGTGCATGCTGCCATTAATTTGCTTTCTGGCAAAATGAAAACGTGGGCATACGAGAAACTGCAAGAAAAAAGTCCGATCCTAGACAATTGGGAATCATTTGCAATTGTGATGCACTCCCAGTGTCTCCCCTCCCAAAAATCTACTCCTAAACCTGCTCCAGGTAACCGCAGACCCCGGCTACCTAGGGAAAAAAGGAATCCAAATGAATATTGTGATCCTGCCTGGTCATGGTCCAAGCCTGCCTTAAACAGTCAGCCTTGTCACTCTGACACATCTCATTTGAACCCTGATCCTACAGAGATGGATGAGGAGCCTATGGAGATTGGTGCCGTACATACTAAGTTGTCCTTACAAAAAAAAAAGATCACAGGAGAATCTGTGGCCTTTGTTTTTATTGTGGAGAAGGGGGACATTTCATTACATCTTGCCCAACCCGACCCCCCAGGCCTAAGGCTCTCCCAATGGAGGCCAGGCGAATTAAGGACTGTTTTCCCTGAAAAACAGCCTGGAGATTACCAAGGCTGTTGTCAGCCCTGTCCCCGTCCTATATCAAAAAAGGGCACCCAGACTTTGACAAATATTGGAATAGATATTCCTTCAACTCCAGTGAACTCGATACCACGTTCTAAAAAATCTCCTGTACCACCTCCTGAGGATACTCTTATTTTTGCAAGCACATTTTTAGCTTCGAATGAAAACATTGAGATTCTTGCACCTGACTGCGTACGCGCTTCTAATGGCACGGTGGTATGTAGGAAGGATCTGAGGATGTTTGAAGAAGCATTGGTTGCTAGGACTACTAGGATTACTTCGGATGGTTATGTGTCCGATTCTAGTGAGGGGTTCATGTAGCAGACACCCTAACAACAAGTGATCCGATTCTCACATCGGTTACCAACCTGATCCGATTCTCGTATCGGCAACAAGTGATCCGATTCTCGCATCGGTTACCAACCTGATCCGATTTTCATATCGGCAACAAGTGATCCGATTCTCATATCGGCAACAAGTGATCCGATTCTCACATCGGTTACCAACCTGATCCGATTCTCGTATCGGCAACAAGTGATCCGATTCTCACATCGGTTACCAACCTGATCCGATTCTCATATCGGCAACAAGTGATCCGATTCTCACATCGGTTACCAACCTGATCCGATTCTCATATCGGCAACAAGTGATCCGATTCTCGCATCGGTTACCAACCTGATCCGATTTTCATATCGGCAACAAGTGATCCGATTCTCACATCGGTTACCAACCTGATCCGATTTTCATATCGGCAACAAGTGATCCGATTCTCACATCGGTTACCAACCTGATCCGATTCTCATATCGGCAACTAGTGATCCGATTTTCATATCGGCAACAAGTGATCCGATTCTCACATCGGTTACCAACCTGATCCGATTCTCATATCGGCAACAAGTGATCCAATTCTCACATCGGTTACCAACCTGATCCGATTCTCACATCGGCAACAAGTTTTTTTTTTTGTCCGATTTTCACATCGGCAACCAGTCTTATCCGATTCTCGTATCGGCAACCAATTTTATCCGATTCTCGCATCGGCAACCAGTTTTTTTCCGATTTTCACATCGGCAACCAGTCTTATCCGATTCTCGTATCGTCAACCAGTCTTATCTGATTCTCGTATCGGCAACCAGTCTAATCCGATTCTCGTATCGGCAACCAGCCTTATCCGATTCTCGTATCGGCAACCAGTCTTATCCGATTCTCGTATCGGCAACCAGTCTTATCCGATTCTCGTATCGGCAACCAGTCTTATCCGATTCTCGTATCGGCAACCAGTATTTTCCGATTCTTATATCAACAACCAGCCTTAGAGGCCTTCCGGAGCCGGCCTTATGGGGGGGGTACTGTAAGGTTCTGGCACTCTCAGTGCCTCCTATCACATCATTTCCGGGTGCTTTCCATCTACCTAGATAGATGAAGCACATATAGGTGTGTTTCCCTTTAAGAGTGCTGACATCATCACTGAGCGCCGGACTGAACAGCTATTTAAATCACTAGCTCTCACTCACATGTGTTCGTTCAACCTGTTGTGTGCCTAGATGTGCCTTGATGCTAACCTGTCTTGAAGCTCTCATGCTTGCAAGCATACCTCGCTGTCGGAACCACGCTGCGCTGATCCCTGTATCCCGCTACCGGATCATCCGCTCTTGTCGAACCTCTCCTCTGCTACATTGCTACTAGTGATAAGTACCCCACAGGGGAAACCTCAATAACCTTCATACTAAAGCTTACACTGTCTAGCTCTGCATACTAAGGACTGTTACTACATCTGCACTATCTAGATTGCTAGCTCTTGAGCCTACTATCATCTGCTCTTGCACTGGGTTGGTCTCTCCTGTATGTTCACCTGCTATTCTATCATCTGCTACCATACATGATTGCTAACCTATCTGCATCCCACCTGTTACTATCTTATTCTCAAGAACATTCCTCTCAAGTGTCTGTCACCTATCGTCTCAACTCAACCTGTCTCTTCAGCCTATCACCTCTATACTACTATATGCATAGATCACTCCAGGAACTTCTTATTGAGTGTGTGTATTTACTTGCTGAATTGAGATCATCCACACATGATGAGTCTTTGGGAGTTGGGATTGGTGTCTCAGCGTTTCTCTACATGACTACTGAAGTGGAATATTTCTGCAGCTGTAAATCCACATCATACATAAAACGCAGGAGCGTTACATAAATATGCCTATCGGTGGCCATGTTGGCCTCAAGCATAAATTTGAGGAGTCTATCATTAGATTCACGGTCCTTGACGTGATCCCACAAGATGGCAGGGGTGGTAATATAGATAAAAAAGTAATGGCACGCAAAGCTAGATGGATTTACGACCTCAAAGCTACCCAGCCCCCAGGACTCAAAGATTGTTTGAGTTTTAAACCATCCCTATAACATACTTTATAATTTCATATTGGATGTGAAATATTCATAATGTTCATTATTTTTGGATGCCCTAAATGATGATTCTCTTGCCCCCTGTGTTTACATTTTTGCTCGAATATATTAAGTAATGTGATATTTTGTAAATTTTGCATATTTTGATGATTTATTGTAAGCCCCCTTGATTTTGGGCGATGCAGCACATTATTATTTGGCAGGCATTTGGTGTATAGCATCAGTCCTTGGGCCTCCCATTGGATTGTGGACTTGACTTCGGGGGAGGGGGGGGTGCTTCAGCCTGCCCCTTCCAGGCTTCCATGGCTAGACACCACTCCGCCCGCATCACTTCCGCCTGCCGGGCGGATGTGACATCATGACGCGATGTCCGGTCTGACGGCTCCCGGGTGCGGTTGCCGCGGATGTTTTGGCGCCACATTGGCAGAGGGAGGTGAGTACTTAAACAGTCCTAGTGACCGTAAGCATTCAGGCAGGCTCACGTGAAGGACTTAAGTTACGGGTAGGCAATTTGAGGCTACATGGAGTAAGATACTCTCTTGGGACAGACTATCATGATGTTCATGCCTGGTTGCATTGTAATACTCTTTAGGACGCTACCCCTTGCTGGGTGTATTGGGACCCTAGGTAATGCCTGCCCGGGGAGGCTAATTGGCAGTCATGAGGTACTTATATTTCATTACTCTGGGTATGAAACAACAATACATTGTTTAGTATATGCATCCCAATGTTTAGGCCTCTTATTATGTCCCCTATTATCTACCTCTCAGGTCAAATCAATGCACTTCCAGTGTCTTTGGGGAGTTTGGATCCTATTATTCCAACAATTGAACAAGGAACATGTTGTCCTAAGTCTAAGTATAAATCAGATATTCTAATAGGATGACCACCAGTACAGTTAACCATTTATTGATTCATCAATAATCTGAGCTGCATATGCCTGGTTCACCTCCGGCGCCTGCCGGATAGACGCAATCTGCTCTGCCTTTGTTTCAATGGGGTTAGTAATACTCTTATTATGGGAGTTTGTATGATATGTTTATGCTTATTGTTATTGTATATTGATCGTAATTTGTTTATCTATACATATTTTTGTACAATATCAGTCCGACTGGTCTCTCTAGCTACGAAACATGTCGGCTTGCTGGGGACCCCTAGACCGCGTCCAATAGAGACCATTGTACTATTGGTATAGATGCACCGGCACTCCCACTAGGAGTATATTCTCTTTATATACATGCTAGTTGTTGCTATATTTTTTAAATACGTATGTCAATGTATTTTTACCTATTTGTGAAATAATAAAATTGTTTCTTTTATCAAAATTCAGTGTCATAAATGTGATCGATCCTTCCTATTGGCCATAAAAAACCCCATCTTTTTCTTTCTTTGGTTTTTGATACTTACTATCACTGTATTTTTTTGTTCTGCCTTTAATGGTACTTACAGCCAGGTAACTGTGTGTTTCTTGTTTCAGACCTCCAGGCGATCCCTGCGAGGGGTTGCAGAGGGTCCAGGGCTGCTCTGTTTCAAGTCTTGGTGAGATATACATGAGTCGGGCGAGGTGTGGTCTCGGCTGCGTCTTCTAGAGCGCTGTCAGAGATGGGTTGGGTGAGACTGGGCACCAGCACTCGGTTGGGAAGTAAAATGCATATTATTCTGGGAGATCAATTTGAGGCAGATCAAGTTGCTTGCAAAAGTCTTGAAGATCTTTCAGTGTGCGAGAGTGATCTTTGGTGGAGGTGGATAACACCCGCCTATTCTGTAATGTGATAGGATAGGTCTTGGAACAATTTAATTTCAGTTCCATTATACTAAATATGGCCTACTTCTCTTGCTTTGCGGATAATTAATAATACACTATTATGAAAGTATATATAACACCCCGCTTCAATCTGTCTTTTTTTTTTTTTTTTTTTGGGGGGGGGGGTGCGACTGCCTATCACACCAGTTATAATACTTTTTTCTAATTGCGTTTGTCACTCTCTGTAGTTGTAGTATCGCTGCAGAACCGCTCACCAGTCACAATGCTGCACAATACAAATCTACTATAATATGCTTTCTATATTAGAAAGTATATTATAAGTGTATTACACCCCTATATACTGCACACTGTGCAAGTCCTCGACATGCAGAAGCTTTCGGCTCAAGCAGCCATCTCGAGTCTCGGTCAAACCACTCCCCCCCCCCCCAACCCCTTTTATTGCAAATTACTTGCATATAAGCCTTCAAAATGGGGACTTTTGATTTCTCATGTTTGGCTCCCATAGATTTCAATGGGGTTCGCAGTTCGGGTTGGAACTTTTTGCTGTTCAGGAGTTCTGCTGCAAACCGAACAGGGGGTGTTTAGCCCATCGATAACTGGTGCACTGATTCCCAGTAAACAGAGGATTACTTCAGAAATTTTATACAAGTTCCCATGTGGTATTTCTGATTTTTTTAGTATGAAAACACTCCATTCAAATTCACATGTCGTATTTATGATTTTTTTTTTTTTTTTTGTGAAAACACTTATTTAAACCACTTTCTGCAAAAGGAGGACTAAGACTTTTTTCAAAATCCTATACAGGTAGTGTTATATGCAAGCATGCTGGAGTCAGCACTGTTAGTGTAACGTTATAAAACTGATCTAGGTATACATCCTGTAATACAGAAACTACTGTCCTAGGATGCAGCAACTTGTTGAGTCTGTATAGTATAATATAACATATTTGCAGAAGGAATTTGATTTCATCAAGCAAAATAACATGAATATACCTACAACTCACCTAGTCCTGAATGACAATGTTATGAAGGCAAGAAAGCAGGTTTCCATACCAGATCTAACTGTCATATGATGTCCATATTCCATTATTGTTAACCACCTTAATACCTGCATGTTACACCAAATTCTTAACAGGGACAGTTTTCATTTTTTAGTGCTGTGATAGTTTGACTGGCAAATACTCAAGCATGCAACATTGTACCAAATCAATTGTAAAACACTTTTTAAGATAGATAGAGTTTTCTTTTGGTGTACATACAATATACTGTACATCCCAGTCTTGAGTGCAGAATAAGGCCCTATCATGTACCTGGTGGAGATCGAGCTGTAGAGGGGGCTTCTCTTGCACCTCCCAGGCCAACACCCCTGGTAGAGATGACTGTTCACCCAGTAATGGGCCTGGGCATGCATGCCAATGCCTGTTTGGGTCCAGCTGAATGTCTCTTACAGGCCCCTCAAGCTGTAGGGCAGCCAGCAGGAAGTTACAAAATCTAAATTTAAAGATTTAGGATCAAAACATATGAATTTCGGCAGTGTGATAAGTGAATACAGCGAAATGTAACATTGCGCTCTCTAAGAAGGGATGTGAGCACCCCTCCAAAATGCATGATACCTAGATTAATTCTGAACCGACTGTTGGGCAAGAATTTGCATGTTAGAAAGTTCACCAGACAATTTTGCAACGGGACACATCTTCAAGAAGAGGATTCCAAGGAGGAAGGCAAGAGTCCCTGGGTTAGGTATGCCAGAGCCTCTGTCGTTGGATGTGAACACAGTCACCTTAGAAGGGGCACATGCCTTGGCATATGGGTAACAATGAGTTGCACATGTTTCTGAATCATAGTCTCCAGTAGATCAGTAACAAGTGGGCACTATGGTATTTCAGGGACAGTTTCTTTACAGGGACAGTTTTCATTTTTTAGTGCTGTGATATTTTAACTAACAATTACTCAAGTATGCAACACTGTACCAAATCAATTGTAAACCACTTTTTAAGTGTCTGTTCACACTAGGGCGACACGACTTCTGGCGAGTTATGCCGTCGCCCGTGCACCGCGACTTTGGCGCAGCTTGAAACTGCTTCACATAATAGAAGTCAATGCAAGTCGCTCCGATGTCACCCCAAAGTAGTGCAGGAACCTTTTTCTAAGTCGGAGCGACTTGAGTCGCTCCTATTAGAACGGTTCCAATTGCACAGCACGGTCCGCTACTTGTCAGACGACCAAGTCTGACCTGACAATTCGGAACAGTGTGAACCAGCACTTAGATAGAGAGAGCTTTCTTTTGGTGATATTTAATAATCACTGGACTTACAAAAAACACAAAATAACCACTCTTTTTAGAAAGTGGACACCTCAAGGTGATCTTATTTTTTTTTTTAAACATGAAGAAATATGCTGGTATTGAGGTGGTAAATGTGTGCTTACCCTTTAAAAGTTGCCTGCTGAAGGTGAATGCAAATTATTCCTTATTGGTAGAAGATATTGTAAAGTGAGCCGCGCACCCCCAACTCACTGTACAAATTGGCAGTGCTGAATCTGACTGAACTCCTGTGCATGTGTGAGAGTGACTTAATCCCCGCCAGTGGCCGATGATCGAAAACTCAAAAGCCATCTGACCCAAAGATGTCAGTGGCCGGGTGGGGAGTTTAAGGTTACCGCTTTGCTGGAGCTGAGGTGAATATTGTTTCGCTTTAAATGTCCACTCAGAAAAAGTGCTCCTTTACTGGCTATTTTACTACAATGACTTGTAGGGAGGTGGCTAAGCACTTACCTGTAGATCTACTAAAGGCATTCTAAAGCATATAGCCTTCAGATTAGGAACATTGCACAGATGCTCAGAGTGTGAAAATCTTACTTCTTATATACCTGAGGGATTATTAACAGTGTGTATTATATCTGAACATCCAATTAACCCAGGGAGTCAATTTAATTCACAAGTGCAATTTACAGGCCAATTTCACATGTCCTTGCAGTCTGTTTTTTAAGTTCTAAAACTAAACCATTCATTATTATGTTATTGTGGCTTGAGGCTGTATCTCATAATTGTGGTAATAAAAGAAATGTTCACCAAACATGCAATTTCTGCCAGTCAAACACATTTTTATCATAACTTTACATGTGAGATTTAAAGTTGAACATTTACCTTGAAAATGTGTGTGAAATGTTTTCATTCTGTGTGCTCCTGCTGCAGCTGCCCCCTCACACACTGTTCCTTACTGGTGATGAGCAAATTTGCTTGGGTTCGATTTGATGGCAGGTTGGCAGGCAAATTGTGAACCCCATTGAAGTCAATGGGAGGTGAATCTTAAAAAACAATTCTCTCCATTTTATAGAGTAAAAGGCAAGAAGTTGTCAATAAAAGGGTCAAGCGGAGCTGGACTGGGGAAGAACATTTTCCAAAGGAAAAGAATAAAAAAATAAAAAATTTAAAATTCCCAGGGAGCAGCTTTTTTTATTAAGGCTTAAAGGGCAACATTAATTATTTTCCTTTAAAAAAGAAGTGATGCTTCAGCAAAAGTGAAATTTACAAAAACACAAAAAAATGAATTGCAGACTGTAAATTATATTTCCCAGGACTTTGCACTGTTAATCTAGTTTTGATAATTAGCAGGACTTCGTGAAAAAAAGAAAAAGGAACAATTGTCCCTAAAGAATTTAAAATCACTCCAGATCTTTTTCTGAGCATGTAGTCTGGCTGGTAAGGAAAGGGGGGAAGTTTACAAGTAGACTGAACTATACCTCATCATGGGGAGAGTACCTTGCCAGGGGAACCTGTTCTAATATTGATGAGGACAAGGGCCCCTGGCCAACAACCCTGACTGTGTGGTTGCGGAGGTCTGTGGAGGGTGAAGGATTATCAGAATCCAGATATCCTTTAAAAAAAATTGATGGGGGGCGTGGCTTCCCGGGAACCGATATGGCTGCCTGAGAACACAGCTCCCGCTCCTGAGAGACTAGCAGCAGCCCGCACAGCGCACCCAGGCACCCGATCTGCCCCCAAATAGTGTGATCCGGTCCCCCACTCCTCCAAGAACAAGACGAGGAAGAGAAAGGAGGAAGCCCGACCACAAAAACTCACAGCCTTTTTCGTCCATCAGCCACATGGAGTCAGACAAGATGGCGCCGGCTCCTCTCCTCCTGCTCCCGCACACTATCCACGGCAGCTGCAAGGACATCACCCCACAAGGTATGTCGACCCTACATCCCATTCTCCTGGGGACTATCAGTCTACCCCCCTATCAGGCAGTCCTGCCAAGGCCAGATTTAGGCTGGATAAGGAGTAAGGAGGAGGGTGGGGGGAGCCCAGATGGGGAGGCAGAGGAAGACACCAGGGATTTGATGCATGGATATGTCTGCATGCCTCTGAGAGAGACTACAGCTTTTTTCAGCTCCACACAGGTGCTATAGCAGGATAGACCTCTTCTTGTTGGACTGTAGTCTGCTGATGCGGGCATCGTCCTCCAGGGTGGACCATGCTTCGGTCTCGCTCACTCTGGAGGACCCGCTATCTGTAAATCCAGCCTTTATCTGGAGATTGAACACAAAACTCCTTCAGAATCCTGTACACAAAAGTGAGATAACTCGATGTTTGGAAAATTATTTTTTGGAAAATGTTTCCTCTGGCGATGATCATTTCCTCCTTTGGAGAGCACATAAGGCGGTCGTCAGGGGGACCTTTATCAAACTGGGGGCTAGGGTACAGAAGCATCGAGCAAAGAAATTTGATGACCTATCCAAAGAAATTCATGATCTAGACGTTAAAAATAAAGCCCATCCTTCCCGATCCATTTCCAATAGACTGATAACTGCGAGGCAGGAGTTGAGAGCCCTGTTGCTGGAGGGATTTAAGCTCCTCTCTAAGCAACTGAATATGAGACATTATACCCAAGGTAACAGGGCAGGCAAACTCCTTGCCCAGCGTTTAAAAGGTATCCGCAAGAAATCCAGGCCTCAATTTTTGATTCATCCCACCTCAAACGAGAAACTCTTTCACCCGCAGGATATGGCCAATGCGTTTGGAACTTATTATAGGTCCCTGTACAATCTTGGGGATGACACTACTATACCCCAGCCATCGCCGGCTGACATTGAAGCTTTTCTAACTAGCATTGATATTCCTAAGCTTTCCCCCACTGCCCTTGCTTCCTTGAATGCCCCCTGCACGGAGGCGAAGTGATAGACACTCTTCCCCTTAAAAAATCCCTGGGCCCAGATGGTTTCTCAGGGGAATATTACCGTACATTCCAAACAACACTAGTGCCCCATTTAGTGCATGTCTATAACACCGCTGCTTTGAAAAAAATAGGTGCGCTAAACAAATCTAGTAGGTGAATACAATAAAGGTGAACACACAATAAATGTACAGATACACAATCAAAAATTCATAATAACTGTGATTAAGTGAAAATCTGGAAACTTAAATAATAACAGCTCATATGGGTGCAAAAATTAAGAGTCCATAAAGTCCAATTAAGAGGTTTTCACCAAGGTGTATCGTGAATTGTGAAAAATCAACTTCAAGTGATGTCTCCCGTGCTGTGAAACAGTGATTCCCACCACCGACAGGCTTTTCTAACTAGCATTGATATTCCTAAGCTTTCCCCCACTGCCCTTGCTTCCTTGAATGCCCCCTTCACGGAGGCGGAAGTGAGCAAAGTGATAGACACTCTTCCCCTTAAAAAATCCCTGGGCCCAGATGGTTTCTCAGGGGAATATTACCGTACATTTCAAACAACACTAGTGCCCCATTTAGTGCGTGTCTATAACACCGCTGCTGCCTCCTCAGCCTTCCCCCCAAAGATTCTTAAAGCGACTGTTGTGACCCTGCCTAAACCAGGGAAAGAACCTACTGTGCCACAGAATTTCCGTCCTATTTCTCTTTTAAATTGCGATTTAAAAATGTATGCTAAGCTTATAGCGTTGAGGTTGGCAGAGATTGCACCCCTCCTTATCCACCCGGATCAATCCGGTTTTGTTAAACATCGCCAAGCGTCTGACGCCACTCGCAGAATGATCAATATAATCCATTCAGCTGAATCCACGCAAACACCTTCTCTTCTCCTTACACTGGATGCAGAGAAGGCATTTGATCGCATCCACTGGTCCTACCTATCGCATACCCTGTCGGCCTTTGGCTTCCAAGGGAGCATTCATTTGGCTATTATGGCACTGTATACGATGCCCTCTGTGCAGGTGTTGATGGCAGGGGCGCTGTTCGACCCCTTTCCTATAACAAACGGGACAAGGCAGGGGTGCCCTCTCTCGCACTCATCTTTGATTTCCTCATGGAGCCTTTGGCAATTGTGGTCTCTGCTAAACCCGGAAGTAGCGAGTAAAGACATTGGAACCCAGGCTGGGACGCACGCCGACCGCCGCACGCTAGCAGGGGGGAAGGAGACTCAAGAGAGATACTGCAGATCCTCGGATGGTTTTTTTTCCTGATACCCGCAAGCAGCCAATGTGAATTGCCCAGTGCCAGGAGGGCACAACTAAATGTAAGGAGCCAATTATTGTTATTTATGCACTTTTATTAAAATCGACAGTATTACACTATTTTGGCTATCTTATGTGTCTTTATACATGCGGGCTCTACCTTCACACGTATGAGTAATGCATAAGAAAATATAGGAGAAAGGAGCAGGATATTCTGAAAGAGGAGTCGGTAAGGTCTGATCCACCTAGACAAAGGGATCACAGGCGTTGGGGGTCTTTGCGACCTGCTTCAATCTGGTAAGAGGCAAAGAGTGACACACCCCACCACCTGGAGCACCTAAGATCCAAGCAATTAAACATATCCAGTTTTTTTCCTGCATGAATTGACTTGGATTAAGAACTATTTATATGCACTTTAAGCACCTAAAGCACTATAATAGTGGGCACAATATTTTTGGTACACTAATTTATGACATATAATTTATCCGTGGATGCAAAAGCAAGCACTTTATTTTGGCACTATTGCTGTATAGCACTTGCACTTTATAAATTAATTATTTATTTATACTGTATATGTATGCACCACTGATATTTGTACTGAATTTTGTATATTTTTAGAAAGGTTTTTCAATATACACTCTCAAATTATTTAAATTATTTATATTTTTTACTAAAAAAGATTACCAGCGCCTCTTTTACCATTTATTTACCTATTTATTGTTATTTAAAACAATTAAAAGGGCAGCAGGTTTTAACATCTTTAAAAAGGGCCAGGCGCCTTCGCATTTTCTATACGACTGTTGTGACTCTGCCTAAACCAGGGAAAGAACCTACTGTGCCACAGAATTTCCGTCCTATTTCTCTTTAAATTGCGATTTAAAAATGTATGCTAAGCTTATAGCGTTGAGGTTGGCAGAGATTGCACCCCTCCTTATCCACCAGGATCAATCCGGTTTTGTTAAACATCGCCAAGCGTCTGACGCCACTCGCAGAATGATCAATATAATCCATTCAGCTGAATCCACGCAAACACCTTCTCTTCTCCTTATGCTGGATGCAGAGAAGGCGTTTGATCACATCCACTGGTCCTACCTATTGCATACCCTGTCGGCCTTTGGCTTCCAAGGGAACATTCATTTGGCTATTATGGCACTGTATACGATGCCCTCTGCGCAGGTGTTGATGGCACGGGCGCTGTCCGACCCCTTTCCTATAACAAACGGGACGAGGCAGGCGTGCCCTCTCTCGCCACTCATCTTTGATTTCCTCATGGAGCCTTTGGCAATTTATATACGCTCTCACCCCGATATACACCATCATCCAAGACACGCCCCATACCATCAGCCTATTTGCTTACGACATCATTTTGATTCTGACAGATGTAGAAAAATCTCTGTGCCATGTTCATGAAGCTTTGCAATTATTCAGTAGGATATCTTACTATAAGGTAAACGATTCTAAATCGAATATACTGCCTCTGGGGATCTGTCAGTTAGAAGCAGAATGGAGAACTCCTTTCCCTACAATTGGTCACTTTAGGGGATCCAATACCTGGGGATTACGCTCACTTCAAGCTCGCAAACCTTGGCACAGGCAAATTATACTCCCTTTCTAGACTTCCTCCAAACGAAACTACAAAATATGGCAGCAGTGGAGTTGGCGTGGTAGACTAGCCTCGTTTAAAATGATACTGCTCCCCCAGCTGCTCTATCTTTTCCGTTCGTTACCAATTCCAGTCCCCACCATTTTTTTTTAGAAGGCTCAATCCCTTTTAAATAGATATCTATGGCAAGGTAAAAGGGCACGCTGCGCCTTCAGCAAATTGCTACCCAATAGGAAAGCGGGTGGGGTTGGGCATGTATCCATTCAGGATTATTACTCTGCCATGATACTAGCACAAGCGAGAGTGTGGTTCCAACCTGCCTCTCTACACCCGTGGGTTCGCCTTGAATCCTCTCAGACACCCGGGCATAAAATACTCGATTACCTCTTGGTGAGTAGATATCTTCCTAGGCCACCCCAATCATTCTCTCCAACGACTGTAGCCACGATTGCCACATGGCATAAGTTTACCCAATGTCTTCACACGCCAGGCCCTACCACGTCTGTTTCTTTGCCTATCCGAAGCCTATCCCTAGTCATTCCAGATCTTAGTGTGACGGCTTGGATGTCTCGAGGAGTGTCTACTGTGGAGGATATTCTGATTGGTCCTGCAGTCAAGATATTTTGCTCCCTACAGATAGAATTTGGTATTTCCCCTCAGGACCAATATACCTATCTAAGGATTCCCCATTTCCTTCAGGGTGCGCCCACTACTACCCTAACCCTCCCATGGCAGGTGGCGAGGTTCCTCACGGCTCCTGTTTCTAGCATTAAGGGTATTTTGTTATTTTATAACTTCCTGCAAGATAAACTCACCTTTGTTAAGACATCCCCTTATGTCTTATGGGAAAAAGATTTCAATCGGCAATTCCGGGCTTCGGAGTGGCAAAGGGCTCTGACAACCACATATGCGGCCACTAAATCTGTAGGTTTGTGGGAATTGACCCACACATTGAATTTAAGGTGGTACCTCACTCCCCAGCGCATCGCCAAGTTCTCATCGGGCTCCTCTCCTAAGTGCTGGAGGGGCTGTGGGGAGATTGGCACTCTCTTCCACATGCTATGGGCATGCCCAAACTGTTGGATTACTGGACTACCCTATCCGAAATATTGGCCAAGATAGTAGGTTCCCCATTTTTTCTTACACCTCCTATGGCACTTTGCTCCCTGGGTATAGACCAATTGCCCAGACACCTGCGGACGGTGTTAGCACACATACTGCTAGCAGCACGTTTAATTCTCCTTAGGCATTGGAAACAACCCACTGCTCCTAATATCAGTGAGACTGTTCAAGCTATTCACACCCATGTTATGTACGAATTGATGTTTGCCTCATCTACCCACACCTACCAATCTGCTTGTTCAGCCTGGGAACCTTGGACATCCAAGTATCCTAATGCTGCATCCTCCTAGTAAGCTCCTCTATATGTGACTTCAAAACTGTGACAAAATTCCCCTCCCCTTTCCCCTCCTCCCTACCCCTAGGTTGGAACCTGACAGTTTCAAGTCGGTACTCCTTCAAGGACTGTGTCATCCAATTGGACGACTATATGAATCAATAGGCACATTATGTATCTGTTGTAAGAGGTACCATTAAGTGCCTGGTATATCACGTCTCTCTCTGACCATTTGTGAGAGATCGGAGGGGTCTTGTGTACCAGGCCTTGGTCGAGTAAAGTATGATGTTGTGCATTTTAGTGCAATGTCTTATATTGTTGAGTTTACTGTCTTTATTATTATTTGTGCCTTGTTCATTACATTTTCGTTATGCACAGTTCCAATATGTTTTGTTTCTACGCTGTATATTTTGGAAATTTCTAATAAAAATGTATTGAAACTTAAAAAAAATTTATGTGAAGGGCTTAGAGGAGCATTTTTCAGAATCTGGAAGCCAAATCTAAAATAAGGGGGCCCTTAGATACTGCCTCTAAGTGAATAAGTATTAAGTACATAGTACTCCTGGTTATTCATTTACAAAATTGAAAAATAAACACAGATACCTTAGAAAAAGGACAGAAACACAAACACAGATGACAAAATACCTTATTATAGAAAAAAACATGCTGACAAGTTTGATCCCAATGACAGCTCTCTACAAATTACATTGGACATGACTATCTTTGGTCAATGACTTCGACCAAGGTTCCATGTCCCTTTCTTAGTTATAGTTATATAGTAGTAGTTATCAGGAGTGGATCTAACAGCATGATAGGATCATCAACAACATGAAATCTATACTGTTCAGTGCACTTCTTGCTGCATGTATGCATTCCTTGATGAACCAATCAAGGGCGAATACTGCTGTGCAAGATGTGAGCAACTTATTTCTCTGGAAGCCCAGATCCTGGATCTAGAAAACAAAGTGGCAACACTGAGTAGCATCAACAACCTGGAAAGGAGCTTGGACATTACCCATCAGGTGCTGGCAGGGGCCAGCATAGAGAAGGGAGGAGTAGAGGAGACACAGGCATCAGAGGTAGGCAGTTGGGTGACCGTTAGGAAGGGTAGAGGGAAGAGCGCTAGGGAGGCCAGTCCTGAGTTGATACAGCCTAAAAATTTGCCAAGTTGCATGTTGAAGGGGATATCAGTTCAGGGGTGGCAGTACTGGAACAGGCGCCCTCCCCCAGCTGCCAGGGGAGTGTCGGCTCCAGGAAGGAGGGGGACCGAGACTCAGGAAAGGTTAAACAGGTTGTGGGGGACTCAATTATCAAGAGGACAGAGAGGGTAATCTGTCTAAACGATCACGGTAGCTGGACAGTATATTGTTTACCGGGCACTCGAGTTCGGCACATCGCAGATCGGGTAGACAGATTATTGGGCAGGGCTGGGGATGACCCAGCGGTCATGGTGCATGTGGGCACTAATGACCAAGTAAGAGGAAGGTGGAGGATCCTAAAGAACGATTTCAGGGACTTAGGGAATAGATTGAGGAATAGGACCTCCAAGGTGGTTTTCTCTGAAATACTGCTGGTACCTCGAGCCACACAAGAGCGGCAGAAGGAAATAAGGGAACTTAACAAGTGGCTTAGGAAGTGGTGTAGGAAGGAGGGGTTTGGGTTCCCGGAGAACTGGGCTGACTTCTCAGTCGGCTACCGCTCTTTAGTAAGGAAAGGCTGCACCTTAATGGGGATGGTACGGCTCTTTTGGGGAGAAAGATGGCCACCAAGTTGAAGGGGCTTTTAAACTAGGAGATGGGGGGGAGTCAGGAGGGAGGGAGCAAAGGACAGAAGGCAGTATTAGGGTCAGCAGCGAAAGTAGATCCATAACGTCAATTGGGGGTTCTGTGCGGGCAAACCTCAGACCAAACAGGAATAAAAATAAGCACCATTCACTATCAACTTCCACAAAACTAAGAGGGTATATGCAAATGCCAGGAGCCTAGCTAATAAAATGGATGAGTTGGAAATGTTAGTACATGAGGAGGACATAGACCTTGTGGGAATAACAGAAACTTGGTTCGACCCCTCACATGACTGGCTGGCCAATATCCAAGGGTATTCTGTGTACTGGAAGGACAGGGTAGGAAAAAGAGGGGGAGGGGTATGTCTCTATGTCAAGAATAATGTAAGGGTGGTAGAGAGGAGTGATATTATGGAAGGGATGAGTATGGAGTTAGAATCCGTGTGGGTAGAACTCCATAGGGAAGAAGTAAAGGGAAAAGTAATTGTGGGGGTTTGTTTTAGGCCACCCAACCAAAGGGAGGAGGTAGAGCTGGAATTTATATCACTGTTGGGTAAAGTGGCAAAACTGGGATCAGTCATCATATTAGGGGACTTCAATTATCCCGACATTGACTGGAAAGAGGGGACTACACACTCACAGAAGGCCTGTCTCTTCATGGAAACCTTACAGGACAACTACATGTCTCAGTTGGTGGATTCTCCTACTAGAGAAAATGCAGTGCTGGATCTATTAATCACTAATGACCCAGACCTAATCTCGGAGGTAGGAGTCCAGGACAACCTGGGCTCTAATGATCACAGGATGATCACATTTAGCGTAAATAACAATATAACAAGGCAAGAGAACCCTAAACTTCAGAAGGGCAAACTTTCCCAAATTGTGCTCAATGATGGAAAGGGTAAATTGGGACTAAACCTTAGGAACACTGACCATGGAGGAAAAATGGGAATGCTTTAGGAACATATTAAACAAATGCATCTCGCAGTGCATTCCTATGGGAAATAAATTTAGAAGAGACAAAGCCAAACCTGGCTGGCTAAACCTTAATGTTAAAAAACTTAATAGGGGAAAAAAAATGGCCTTCAAGAAATATAAATCAGAGGGCACAGTATCGGCTTTCCAGCAATACAAGGAGGCAAATAAGAAAAGTAAATACAAAATCAAAATGGCTAAAATCAACTTGAAGAGAAAAACAGTGGAGGATAGTAAAAAGAACCCAAAGAAATTCTTTAAATATATCAACAGCAAAAAAACTAGGGCAGAGCATATTGCACAAATAATTAACGATGATGGAAGGATAGTTACAGAGGACACTGAAAAGGCAACCGTGCTGAATGCTTTTTTCTCCTCAGTCTTTACACAGGAAAAGGAGGGGTACACTGACCATGACTGTATGGTTAGTAGTAATACACAGGACTTGCCGCTATGGCTAACAGAGGGTGAAATCAGGGAAAGGCTGGGTAAAATTAACACAAATAAATCACCAGGCCCGGATGGCGTACATCTGAGAGTACTCAAGGAACTCAGTAAGGCTATATCTAGACCACTATTCCTGATATTTGCTGACAGTATTAGGACAGGAAATGAACCAGGGGATTGGAGGAAAGCTAACGTGATACCGATATTTAAAAAAGGGCAGAGGCATGTCCCGGGAAATTATAGGCCGGTCTGCCTGACATCTATAGTATGTAAACTTCTGGAGGGGATAATAAGGGACTATATCGTAGAGTTTGCTAAAGACAACAGCATCATCAGCAGTAATCAGCACGGGTTTACGAATGGGCGTTCTTGTCAAACCAATCTGTTAACATTCTATGAGGAGGTGAGCTGTGAGCTAGATAGGGGGAGACCAGTGGATGTGGTGTACCTGGATTTCACTAAGGCGTTTGATACAGTTCCCCACAAGCGCTTAATTTAAAAAATAAGGTCTGCAAGCATTGACCACAAGGTTTGCTCTTGGATACGGAACTGGCTAAAAGGGTGTGTCCAAAGGGTGTTAATAAATAGCGCATACTCAGACTGGTCTGGGGTGGTAAGTGGGGTCCCTCAAGGCTCAGTCCTGGGAGCCACCTTGTTCAATTTATTCAAAAACAGCATTGAGGACGAGATCAGTAGTTCAATATCAGTTTTTGCAGATGACACAAAATTGGGCAGGGCAATAACTACATAGCATGAGGCAGATATCTTACAGAATGACATGGACAAAATAACAGAGTGGGCAACGACATGGCAAATGAGGTTTAATGTGGAGAAGTGTAAGGTTTTTCACTTGGGGACTAAAAACATAAAAGCACAATACACTTTAGGGGGGTATCCTTTGGGGGAATCAAAAATGGAGAAAGATCTGGAAGTCTTGGTAGAGGATAGACTAGGCAATAGTATGCAATGTCAAGCGGCAGCTGCCAAAGCTGGCAGAATATTAGCATGCATAAAGAAGGGGATGTTTTCCAGAGATAAAACTATAATTCTACCACTTTATAAAACTCTGGTCCGACCGCATCTGGAGTATTCTGTCAAGTTCTGGTCACCAGTCCTTAGGAGGGATGTGTTGGAGCTGGAGAGAGTCCAGAGAAGGGCAACTAAACTAATTAGGGGATTGGAGGACCTTAATTATGAAGAGCGTCTACAATCGCTTAATTTATTCTCCCTGGAGAAGAGACACCTGAGAGGGGACATGATAACAATTTACAAATACCTCAATGGTGATCTCCGCATAGAAAAAAAACTATTCAGCTGCAAGGATTGCATGAGGACGCGAGGACATACAATGCAATTAGAGGAGAAGCGTTTTAACCTCAGGCAATGCGGGGAGTTCTTTACTGTTAGGGCAACAAGATTGTGGAATTCTCTACCACAAGAGGTCGTTTCCGTGGGAAGTATGGCTACTTTCAAAAGACTCTTGGACATATATCTCAAGGATAAGAACATTAAGGGGTATGAGCGATGGTTATGGCCACACACACCTACACAGGTTGAACTGGATGGACTATTGTCTTTATTCAACCTCAACTACTATGGAACTATATGGAACTATGATTGTGGATGGATTTACACTGTGGGGCATTTTTTTTGTTTTTTAATTAAGGACTTTTTCATTGTGTAGTGGGTTTACTATTCTGATAAGATTCGAATAAGTCCCCCCGCAGACCCCTGAATCCACTCAGCCAGGGAGTAGAGGCCCTCAAATTCATCAACATGGGGACAAGTTACTTTACCAGGGGTATCCCTCCCCATGTTGAGGGCATGTGGCCCAGTATGGTTTATAAGGTGGGGGGGGGGGGCAAACACTTGCTGTCTCCTTCTTTCCTGGCCTGCCAGGCTGCATGTTGTGATAAATGTCTGTTTGTGTCAATTTTTGGGGGGAACCCATACTTTTTTGTGTGGAGTTCCCCCTTGAAATCTATACCAAACCCTCATCAAAGGTAACGGTCTAGATGTTGTGTAACTGCAAGCAGTTTTCTTTTCTTGCTTTTATAATGATTGTCTGGTGTAGTTTTGAAAGGGAACTTCAATTAAAAAACAAGAAATGTTGTGGGGTCCATCCAAAGCTACACTAGCAAGGTTTTTCCCCCTTCCTGAACCATACCACTCCCCATATCCTCAATATTGTGAGGGCACCTTGCCAGCAGGTGGGGGGGGGGGACATGGCAAAGCACCTTTCCCCCATGTTGATGAGGACAAGGGTCTCTTATCATCACCCCTGGCCATGATTGTGCAGGTCTGAGGGGGGATTTTAGAAGCCCTCTTTAAATAAGGGGTCCCCAAATATATTCCTCTATTTGTGAGGGGTACCCACACTCATTTAAAAAGAATAATAATACTAATTGTCCAGCAATGCAGATTGATCTAGAATCATGAAAACAGATTGTTTTAAGTGCAGTCTCAGCATATAAATCTTGGCTATCCATAAACCTATATAATAAATATGTGAGCAATAAAGCTAAACCCTCTTTGCCGTTACACATATGCATTGCATAGCTATCAAGAGGTTAAGGATTTGTTAAGGATTTGTATTTCTGTCCAGTCCTACCCCACAGCACAGTTCTTCCAGACAGGAGAGGGCACCTGATTTTTCTCTGTTGCAATTTTACTTTCATTAATAGGTCTCCACCCCATCCCCAGCCTGTAACAGGAGAAGCTATAGACTGATAAGCTCATCTCACTGTCACTCTGCTATCTCCTCCTATCAGAATGTACCTTGCATTGCATTACTCCTGATTGTTTCCTTAAGCTGCTTCTCCCTCCCCCTTTTCAACACTCGGGAACTACAAAAGGTTGATGCCACGTAAAATTCTGGTCCTTATGCTGCTTACTTTTAAAAAATAAATGTAATTGCATATTATCAATTACAGAGCTTCCTTTTTATTTACCCGGAGTTCTATTGTAAAACATAAGTAACTGGATTTTCATGCTTATTTAAACAAATGTCAAATTTCATTTTTATTTTTCAATAAACCATCAAAAATGATCACTCTAAAAAGTAAAGTAAAATAGTTAAGGTCTGTTAAATTTGTGAGTGACAGTCTGTTTATCACAAGAGCCATGTAAGTGTGAAGAAAACAACAATATATATATACCTGGCAGCAATAGCAATCATTCTTTTACTTCCATTGTCGACATGCATTGCTATCAATAACGGGGACATTGTTGATTGATAGTAAATGCTATTTTTTCAGACAGGTGTGTTTTATTAAGACATTCTATTTTAAAATTAGGCACCTGGGACAATCAAACATACTGGCTACTGGCGCTGGACTCAAAATTAGACATAAGCAAACATCTTTGGCTTCTTTTTAAAAACTGGGTCATAAGGTCATTTCTGTGTGAAGCAATTATGAAAACAAAAATTAAACAGTTTTAAGAAAATACACTATATTGTCAAAAGTATTGGGATGCCTGCCTTTATGCACATGAACTTTAATGACATTCCAGTCTTAGTCCATAGGGTTCAATATTGAGTTGGCCACCCTTTGCAGCTATAACAGCTTTAACTCTTCTGGGAAGGCTGTCCACAAGGTTTAGGAGTGTGTCTATGCGAATGTTTGACCATTCTTTCAGACATGCATTTGTGATGTCAGGCACCGATGTAGGACTAGAAGGCCTGGCTCAGTTTCTGCTCTAATTCATCCAAAAGGTGTTTTGTCGGGTTGAGGTTAGAACTCTCTGCAGGCCAGTTAAGTTCCTCCACCCCAAACTCGCTCATTCATTGTCTTTAGGGACCTTGCTTTGTGCACTGGTGTGCAGTCATGTGGGAACAGGAAGGCACTATCCCCAAACTGTTCCTACAAAGTTGGGAGCATAAAATTATCCAAAATGTCTTGGTATGCAGATGCCTTAAGAGTTCCCTTCCCTGGAACTAAGGGGCCAAGCCCAAGCACATAAAAACAACCCCACACCATAATCCTCCCTCCACCAAATGATTTGGACCAGTGCACAAGGAAAGGTCAAATATTCCCATAGACACACTCCTAAACCTTGTGGACAGCCTTCTCAGAAGAGTTGAAGCTGTTAAAGCTGCAAAGGGTTGGCCCAACTCAATATTGAACCCTACAGACTAAGACTGGGTTTTCATAAAAGTTCATGTGCGTGTAAAGGCAGGTGTCCCAATACTTTTGAGGATATAGTGTAATTAATGATGAAATGTTTAATTTTCAAAAAAATGGAAAACACCAAAATATGATCATTATTTTCTCTTTATAACAACAGAAGTTTTCTTGTCCTTACTTCCATTTAATCACTGGAAAACAATTTCCAAAACTCTTTTTTGGGTCTTTGTCACTTGAGTATGGCATTTGAAGCACATTTACCTAAAATCTTGGTCAATGGATTTAAAAAAAAAATATTATTATAAATATTATTTTTTTTTTAATTCTGCCCGGGTAATAATGACAATAGCCTATTACAGGAAAGGAAATGCTTTCTTCAACCAGTACCATGTTCCATTTTCTAATTCCATTTTTTTTTTAGTATTAACCCTTTTGCCCCGACCACCTCATGGCCTTTAAGAGTTCCAAAAGCAGGGGGGCAAAGACGGGCATTCAGGTCATGTGACCGCTGTGAATGGCTGTCACAGCAGCCACATGATCAGAAAGCTCCTGATCGCAAGTATGCATCGGGAGCTTATTGATCACCACTGGTTATTGTGCTGGCTGCGTGCAGGAAGTGCACTCCCAGCAGGATAAGTTGTTTACACAGGGCTGCATATTTGCGACCGCCCAGCATTAAGGCCTACCCACTGAAAGGCAGCAAATATTCGTACTGTCGGTGCCAAGAGATTAAAATAGAGTTCATATCTCCAGATGAAAATATTTAAAGGAAAGTGTTTTGCTAGAGTTATATTTTTTAACAACTTTTACTTAGTTTTCATTGTGGATCTGGGTTCAATGTAAGAAGCTGATAAGAATTATTATATGAAGCTACTGAAGAAAAGCAATTCTGTTATACAGAGATGTCCATGATATATATACAGTGTAAACACTACTGTGCAAAGGCATGAATAAAATGCTGTAAATTAAACATGTTTTCAGAAATAGAAGTTTTAAAAGTTTTTTTTTCATCAATTAACAAAAAAGAGAAATCCAAATCAAATCAATATTAGGTGTGACAACCCTTTGCCTTCAAAACTGCACCAATTCTTCTAGGTACACTTGCACACAGTTTTTAAAATAACTCAGCTAATAGGCTTTTCCAAACATCTTGGAGAACTAACCTCAGATCTTTTGTGGATGTAAGCTGCTTCAAATCCTTTTGTCTCTTTATGTAATCACAGACAGCCTTGATGATGATCAGGGCTCCATGGGGGCCAAACCATCACTTCCAGGACTCCTTGTTCTTCTTTACGCTGAAGATACTGTAGTTCTTAACTACATTGGCTGTATGTTTGGAGTCATTGTTCTGGTGCAGAATACATTTTGGGCTAATCACATGCCTCCCTGTTGATATGTCATGATGGATAATTATCTGCCAGTATTTCTAAGCATCGAGAACACCCTTGATTGTGACCTAATCTCTAACTAGGTTTGCAGAAATGCAGCTCCAGACTTGCAAGGAACTTCCATCATGCTTCACTGTCGACTGTAGACTGTAGACACTCATTATTGTAACACTTTTCAGTCCTTCAGGGAAAAAACTTTTCAAATTTTAACTCACCAATCCAGAGCTCCTGCTGCCATTTTTCTGCACCTCAGCTTTTATGTTTCTTTGCATAGTTGAGTCATAATATAGTGTGTGTATATATGTGTGTATGTATATATATATATATATATATATATATATATATATATATATATATATATATATATACACTCACACATATATTTATATACACACTACTCAAAACAATTAAAGGAACACTTTTTATTTAGAGTATAGCATCAAGTCAATTAAACTCCGGGGATATTGATCTTGTCAGTTAAGTAGCAGGGGGGGGGGGGTGTTAGTCAGTTTCAGCTTTGGTGTTAATTCATTTAAAAACAGGTGCACTAGATGGGCAACAATGAGACAACCTTGAAAACAGGAATGGTTTTACAAGTGAAGGCCACTAACGTTTTTTTTTTCCTACTCTTTTCTGACTGTTTATCACTAGTTTTACATTTGGCTAGGGTCACCACTGGTAGCATGAGGCAATATCTGGACCCTATAGAGGTTGCACAGGCAATCCAACTCCTCCAGGATGGCACATCAATACGTGCCATTGCCAGATGGCTTGCTGTGTCTATCAGCACAGTCTCAAAAGCATGGAGGAGATGCCAGGAGACAGGCAGTTACTCTAAGAGAGCTGGACATGGCCGTAGAAGGTATTTAACCCATTAGCAGGACCGGTATCTGCTCCTTTGTGCAAGGAGGAACAGGATGAGCATTGCCAAAGCCCTAAAAAATTCGCTCCAGCAGGCCACTGGTGTGATTGTCTCTGACCAAACAATCAGAAAAAGGCTTCATCATTAGGATGACCTGAGGGCCTGACATCCTCTAGTGGGCCATGTGCTCACTGCCCAGCACCATGGAGCTTGATTGGCATTTTCCATTGAACTTCAGAATTTGCAGGCCCGCCACTGGCACCCTGTGCTTTTCACAGATGAGAGCAGGTTCACCCTGAGCACATGTGACAGACGTGAAAGGGTCTGAAGGAGCCGTGGAGAACATTATGCTGCCTGTAACATTGTTCAGCATGACAGGTTTGGTGGTGGGACAGTGATGGTCTGGGGAGGCATATTCATGGAGGGATACACAGACCTCTACAGGCTAGACAATGGCACCTTGACTGCCATTAGGCATCGGGATGAAATCCTTAGACCCATTGTAAGATCCTATGCTGGTGCAATGGGTCATGGGTTCCTTCTGGTGCACGACAATGGTTGGCCTCATATGCAGCCAGTTCCTGGAGGATGAAGGAATTGATACCATTGAATGGCCCCCATGCTCCCTTGACCTAAATCCAATAGAACACCTCTGGGATCATCGGTCCATCTGACACCACAAGTTGCACCTCGGTCTGTTCAAGAGCTCAGTGATTCCCTGGTCCAGATCTGGGAGTAAATACCCCAAGACAACATTCGTTGTCTCGTTAGGAGCATTCCCTGATGTTTTCAGCATGCACACCAGCATGTGGGGACAATAAAAACTGCTGAGTACCATTTTGAGTTGCTGCAATGAAATTGCAGCAAAATGGACTAGCCTGCTGCATCATTTTTTCACTTTGATTTTTGGGGTGTCTTTGATTTCAGCCCTCTGTAAGTTGATATTTTCATTTCCATCAAAAGATGTGACATCCTTTTGTTCCTAACACATTCATTTTTTTTGAGCAGTGTATATACATATACACACACAGGTTTATAATGGACTAAAGAAAATATAATTGTATAAGTCAATGCCATAACAGGACTTGAAACATGGGGTGCACAACCTTTGTTTAAAGCCTCCTCTGTTATGTCGTTGTCCTCATCTGCTTGGTGTGATTCTCTATTCTGAGCATCAGCCATATGTTGATGGCTTATAAATTGAAACTGCCACCATGGGCCTTTAGGGAGAGTGTTGGCATTGGTTCAGCAGAATTGAACAGTACCCTGAATTCCAGTCAATGTGGCTTTTGTCAGAGTCCTGATTGCAATTGTCACCTTTGTGCTAAAATTTGCCAGGCCTCTCTTCAACCAGTTCATAATTTCAGATGATTCATCGGGGCTAATAGGCTCTCTAATCTAAAAAAAATATCTTTGGAGTAATGGGTTTCTTATTTGTGTAAACAGTGAGAACTGTACTATGTTTTGTTTCCTCTGTAACTAGCTTCCTTACTTCCTAAATGATGCCTAAAGGCTAAAGCACAGTTCAACAATGGCGCCTTCTCAGCCCTTCTATTTCCTAACGGACAAGACACAACTTTTAAACGTCTTTTAACTTTATTTCACTACTTAATACTAAGCAATATATATACATGGTTTATTTAAAAGTAGGTTAATAGATGTAAACATTGAGTAAATATTTATTAAAAATGCATTTTTTTTTACCCTGCCAAATATATGAAAATATGATTTGACATCATCTCATGCCAAACTGGTCAACCTTACTATACACAAAAAGAAAATTTGCAAAAATATTTTTATGAACACTTTTTTGAAAATTCTCAGTACATTAAACTGCTTGATGGATATGGTTCAAAAGTAGTTCAAAAGGTAACTTACTTTTAACATTTGATTTTTGATAGAATGGAATGGATGAATGAAAACCACTTAGAAATTCAGAAATGTGTTCACTTGAGAACAATTTTTTATCCAGCTACCTCAATTTTTTGTCCTAGCTCTTAAAATGATTTTTAATTTTAATCCACCAACCTTTATAAAATAGAAAGAATGTTCTGAAAACATAATGTATTTAACAATATTCGACTTTGTATTAGGTTTTAGTCACTTATCATGCCAAAAAAATTGCAGATTAAAGTTAAACATAGGAGATAGTAACAGTTACAAAAGTATAACTTAAAGTGTTTGTTATTTTTTTTTTTATCATGAATTGAAGTAAACATTTTCTACTGGTGTATAATCCACAGTTGCTACAATGGGAGGCCCATAATGGTCCATCTTTTATTAAAATATTAAAATGTTTATTTCATATAATCAAGGATCAATTTGCCTAATTTAAAGTCCCACAAACCTATGTAAAGTATTTTGTACAATTTGGGGATGGAGGCTTGTTTTTCCAATATGTGGGTGTGCTGCAGAACATAATATTCTCTAATTATGCAAATATTGGGTGGAAGACACCTGGGCTTTATATGTTCTGTCATGCACAAACTATGTTCATTAAATGATTTGTTCAATATTGTTTATTATTCCCCAATATGTTGTTCACAAGTGTTACATTGTCATTTTCCATGAGTTATGAGGAGCATCCAGCGCTAGGGATGATTTGGGTGCTTTGAGCTTGTCCTATCCCGGGGTTGCGATGCATGGCTGGACGTCCTCTCCCTATCCTTGCCATTGGCACCTTGGGTGATGGTGGGGCTGTCTACCCATGCATCGGGGTCAACCCATGTTTTCTTGATCGACCAATAGAAGGGCATCACTACTTCTTGGATGGCTCTATGTTTCTATAGCAGCTTTGTAAATATATATATATATATATATATATATATATATACATGTGATGTTTGTCTATGGTTTTTAACCAAGTATATGTAATAAATTCATATGTTTTTAAAAGTTTAATTTTTGTTGTCTCAATATGCTCACTTTCTGCACATTATACACCTATTAAAGTCCCCTTTCTTTTATTAAGTTGGGCTTGGCTTCCCTTGGTTCCTTTTTGGAATTTCAAGAAACCTCCCCTTCCTTTTAGACATAATTATCGACTTTGGGATATGGGTGTAGTTGGCAGTAACTATCCTCAACACCTCTGTTTATTTCTCAAAGGCTATCCCTTCTAGCCTTTAACTATGGCTCCACTGTGATTTTTTCCCCATCATAGAGGAGCCTGGTGGTGATATGTACTAGTTTCCCCTATTGGGGCTTTTTTTGTTCTTCTACTATCCTTCCCCATCTCACAGTCCTTCTGTCTTCCTTTTTCTGCTTCTTTGGTTGTTCCTTCACTTGCCATCCTATTCAATTCATCTGTTCAAATAAGCTGTGAACATGCATGGTTATGGCTAAGTGCCTACCTCCTGACTGGTCCCAACTTCTTTATAAGGACACTACAGTACACATTCTAGTTGCCCATTGTAGTGTTCAGACAGCTAGAGCATGTTTCTGTGTGATCCTGTTCTTGTTTGTTTTTGTTGTTCTCAGTACTCTGTCCTCTGTTTTTTTCTAGTTACTTTATCATTGCCAAATTCCTGTTGGTTTAGGATATTTTTTGTCTCTGTCTCTTAGTTTGTTTGGCCCCTGGCACCTGTATGCTCTCAGTCTGCTTAGACCCTTTTACCTTACGTTCCTTGATAACCCTGAACCTGCAGACTCCTACCCCTTAACTGTTGAACTGCAAGGATCTTATTGTTTGCTTGACCTGACTGACCTTGCAAATACTCTGCCTGCCCTGATTGTACCTCTGCTCTATGCTCTGATTTTGATGTTCTGCTTTGGTTACTCCTGGCAACAACCTTGTAGAAGTGCATGTACATGAAGAAACATTGAAAGGTAACTACTAGAAGTGAAGAGCACTGTACCAAAGTGGTAATAACAACTACAACTGCACTTACATTTCCATATCCTAGTCTTTGTTATAGAAGAAGGCACCACATTAGATGTAACAGACCTCTACAAAAAGGTAAAATACTTTTACACATAGTGCTCCATTGCCTATAGTGGGTGTATATTACTGTAAGTGAGTATGGAAAAATAACTGGTTTTAGGGGCTTTGGTAAATGATGACAGGACTACACATTCTACAATGCTCCTATAGAACATTATATTACAATCCTATAAACTATTATATCAAGCCACTACAGCATATTATATCATAATACTATAGTATATGATACAGAAACATGTGAAATTTCAAAAGTTGGTGAGCCTGAGAATGTGGCAGAGTGAGGGGAAGGAGGCAATAGTGATGAAGGCAGTTGTACACAAGGTGCGCTGTGGCCAAATATGAGGCTAAAGGTGCTGTGGATTGCTATTGACATGACTGCACAGGAATAAATGAAATAGCAAAATGGTCCTCTAAACAAACACCACTGATTGACAATATAGACAAAAAAGGAGGGTGTTCCTGATTGTTGTATTGTGGCAACCATTGCTTCTCCTAGCAGACTGAGATCAAATGTGGCAATAGCAAATAGTACAGTTCTCTGCCTTAGCCTCAGGTTGGGGCTCTGTATGTGCTACTGACTACTAGGAAGAGTTAATACTTTTTTCTCTGCCAGGCTAACAACTTTCCTCTTGGCCCTCTTCACACAACACCCATCTACGTCTCCACCTGTGCAGCATACAAGTTTTCAACCTAAATCCAGGTTTAATCCTGTGCAGTCCAAGGGTCCATATGTTCAAACAGTCTATCAGGTGGTTTTCACCGACATCAAAAACATGTGTAGCATTAATCATAATAACAAACCATCTTCATATAAAAACTTCAATTTGACCCCAAATGAAAGGAAAGCTCTTACTGACTTGTCTAACAATCATGATTTGATTGTTAGGATGGCAGATAAGGGAGGAGGCATTGTAGTCCAGAACAGAGTGGACTACCTCAGTGAGGCCCATCGATTATTAAATGACACAACCACATATATAAAACTTCAAAATGATCCGTTACCAGGCTTCATAACTGAAGCCAAAGCACTTACAGCTCAGGCTAAGAAGGATGGGATCATTAATAAATTCAAACATGCGTTTCTTTACAGAGACTTATACTCCACGCCATACTTCTACCACATCCCTAAGGTGCATAAGGACCAAGAAAACCCGCCCAACAGACCTATAGTTGCGCCCATGGAGAGTATTACCAACTCTTTCACTCAGTATGTAGATCAGTTCCTACAGCCATTGGCGCAAGACCTGCCATCTTACATTAGGGATGGAGTTCATCTGTTAGAACTTTTGGCACCTTACAACTGGGAACCCACATATTTGTGGGCATCCCCGGATGGGAACTCTCTATATACATCCATTCCCCATTCCGTAGGTCTCCAGGCCATCTTTTTTATCCCTAATGGATTCTTGCACTATAAACCCAGCACAGGCCCAATTTATCGTGGATGCTACGTGTTTTTGCTTAACCCATAATTACTTTGAATTTGATGGTGATTTTTACCTGCAAACAAATGACACAGCTATGGGGGCAAATTTTGCCCCCAGCTATGCCAATTTGACTATGGGTATGTGGGAGGCCAACCACATTTGGAAGAACAACCCATATATCTCCCATGTCATTTTTTATGGGAGATATATTGATGATATTGTGGTAATCTGGGATGGCCCCATACCCACATTTTTGGAATTTGTTAGCCACTGTAATGCCAACCCATACAATCTATCATTCACCTCGGTATCTAGCTCTGTGGAACTAGCATTTCTGGATCTTATGCTATATCACAGAGAGGGTGGATTCAAAACATCCCGAAAAGCCAGTACTGTAGGCTACGGATAGACTGTACTAATGATGAGGATTATGTAGAGCAGAGTGCTCTATTAAAGAAAACATTTGCTGATAAAGCCTTTCCCGAGCCCCTTTTGGATGCAGCACATAGTACGTATTTATTTCAAATAGTTTTTATTGGGTTTTTCAAAAAAGACATGAGTTAGAAAACACGCTCTCGGACGCAGCCGCAGAGCCAGAATGAACAATGTTTGGAACAAAAGAATAATCATGAATAACACGATCAACAAACGTACATACAAGCGGTCATGGGTTACAGCTATATACCAACGTAGGCAGGACAACAGTAATCAACAGGTAAGTAAGTAAGAAACAAACAATTGTACCACAAATGTCAAAGGAGAGGGGGTTAAGTACTCATACCGGTCTGAAGGTGGAGGGATGTGTAGATCGAATGAGGGGAAAAGGAGAGGGGAGAGGGGGGGGAGGCTCTGCTCTATGGATGGTGGTTCCAGAAGGGGGAGGACTGAGGCTTCCCGGGAGGGGCACCTGAGGTGGAAGCAGCGGCGGGGGGGATCCAGTCCGCCACTGCCACCAAGGGCTCCAGGTGGTGTCAAAGGTTTTGAGGGAGGAGGTTCGCAAGGCTAATAGGTGTTCGTAGTGGCCATTAAGGTGGATTTGGGTGATCACCTCCGAAGGGTTGGGAGGTGACAAACTGCGCCAGTGACGTGCAATAGCTAGCGTTGAGGCTAACAATATGTGTGAGGTCAGTGTTCTTGCCTTAGGTGGGATGGCGTCAAAGCCCAACAGGAGAAGTGCTAGGGCTGGGTCGGGGTCCACCATCTTGCCTGTGATTTGGGAGACAATGGAGAAGATTTTCTTCCAGTAACTAGTCAGCGATTTACAAGACCAGAAGAGATGGAATATGGTCCCATGTTGTCCACATCCTCTCCAACAAAGTGGAGATAAGGAAGGGTAGAACCTGGCCAGTAGTTGGGGGGTCCTATACCATCTTGTCAGGATTTTCTGGAACGTTTCCCAGTGATTAATGCAGTGGGAGGAGGAGTAGGCAAATTTAAAGGCCTGAGCCCATGTGGCAAGGGAAAATTCTCTACCTAAGTCTGTTTCCCAGTGATGCATGAAGGGAGTCTTACAGAGCTGCGTTTTATGGTGGAACAGGGAGTAAAAGAGGGAAATGCCCCTCGTGTGTGGTTTTGGTTGAGTGAGGTGGTTCCAAGCTTGAAAATTAACAGTGATAGTCGGGGGGGGGGATGCCTCAGTAGGAAGGAAGAGATACGGGAATGAGAGAACCTGGCCTTGGCCGGGAGACCATACTTGGTGGAGAGGGATTCAAAAGTCATCAATTGCGTGCCTGTATAAAGTTGATCAACCCAAAGGATGTCCCCTGTCTTGAGATGGTTGAGGGATAGGTGGGGGATCAGTATTTCCAGGGTTGGGATAGGTATTCTAACCTTGGTGGTGTTAGAGTCTGATTGTGAGTGGGAGATCAGTGACCTCCAGGCAAGGATGGAGGCTTTGGTGGGGGGTGGGAGGTTGGAGAGGTTAATCGGGATCCATGAGTCCGCCAACAGTAGGAGGGAAAGATCGGGGGTGTGCGAGCAGGATGCCTCCAATGAAGCCCAACAGGAGTGATTCGGGTCCTTAAACCAGCATGAGAGTTGGGTGAGTATAGAGGCTTTATAGTAGTCCTCAATATCGGGGAGGCCAAGGCCACCCACTCTCCTATGGAGAGAGAGGTATTTTGCAGCACATCTGGCTCGCTTCCCCTGCCACAGGAAGCGTCTCATGGATGAGGACAGTCTGTTAAGTTGAGGGGCGGATAGGGGGATTGGAAGGGTCCGGAAAAGGTAAAGGATTTTGGGTAGTAGGAGCATTTTAAAGGTGGCTACTCTACCCACCCACGAAATCTCGTGTTTAGCCAGGGACGCCACATCTTTGTTTAGTTGGGTCAAAAGGTGGTCCAGGTTAAGGGAGGACATTTTGGGGGCAGTGGGTGCAAGGAAGATCCCTAAATAGGGTATACTCTGATCCGTCCAAACGTAGGGCAAAGAGGTAGATAGGTGTTTTTTGGCCGAGGGCCCCACCCCCAGGTCGAGTATGACAGACTTGGCGAAGTTCACCTTGTAGAAGGAGACATTACTAAATTGCTGTAGGAGGTCATGGGCAAAGGGGAGGGATACTGTCGGATTTGATAGGGAAAGTATTATGTCATCCGCGAACAAGTTGATAGTGTGGGATTGTCGGTTCAATTTGAAACCAGTTATATGCGGGTGTGAACGCACGGCTTCAGCCAGTGGTTCTATGGCCAAATTGAAGATGGACGGTGACAGGGGGCAACCCTGACGGGTCCCGTTTGTAATGGGGAAAGCTTTGGAGAGCATACCGTTGGTCAAAACTTTAGCCGAGGGGCAGGAGTAAAGGGCCAGGATGGATGACATGATTGGGCCCTGGAACCCAAATTTGTTCAGTACTGCCCTGAGATACCCCCAGTGGACCCTGTCGAACGCCTTCTCCGCATCTATGGACAGAAGAAGAGAAGGCGTCCGACTGGCCCCAGCATGGTGGATCAGATTAAGCATACGTCGCGTAGCGTCCGATGGCTGTCTGCCCTGCATAAAGCCGGACTGGTCTGGGGCAATCAAAGAAGGGAGAATACGTTGAAGTCTGAATGCCAAGAGTTTGGCATAAATCTTAACGTCAAGGTTGAGGAGGGAGATAGGGCGATAATTGGAAGGGGAGTCTGGGGATTTGCCAGGTTTGGGGATAGTAACCACATGGGCCCACAGCATCTCCTTGGGGAAGGAGCCACTGACAGCTGCGGCTTGGAACGTCGTTAGGAGGTGTGGGGACAAAATAGGGAGGAAGGACTTAAAGTATTCCGAGGATAGGCCGTCCGGGCCCGGAGATTTGCCAAGGGGCAAGGAGCGGACCACCGCCGAGATCTCCTCGGTAGTGAAGGGTTGGTTCAGGGATTCCAATTGTGTGGAGGATAGGGAGGGAAGACGTAGCTTGGACAAAAAGGAGTCTATAGTGGTGTTCGTGGGTTGGGGTGTAGAGGTGCAGGACCTTAGGTTGTACAGGGAGGAGTAGTAATCAGCGAATGCATCAGCAATTTCTTGAGGGTTAGTCAGAGTATTGTGGGTATGTGGGTGGGTAAGGGACGATATCTTGGTCTTGGTTCTACGGGCTTTCAGGCGGTTAGCCAAGAGCTTGCCAGCCTTGTTGTTGTTAGCATAGTAGTTAAGCTTCAGCGTGCGCATGTAGCGGTCATGTTGGGAGGACAAAAGTTCCTTAAGCGAGTTGCGAAGGTTAGAGAGTTTGTCGGCCAAGGCAGGGGAAGGGGAGGATTGATTCTGGGCATCAAGGGCACGGATATCTGTAAGGAGGGTATCAAGTTTGGAGCGGAAGGACTTACGGAGCCTGGAGTTCAACTTCAGGAGGATACCCCTAATAAATGCTTTGTGGGCGCACCAATTATTAAGGGGGCTCGTGTCTGAGGGTAAGTTTAGGGAAAAGAACTGCTGTAGGTGTTGGGAGACCTCATCTCGAGTGGCGGGATCATGGAAGAGAGATGCGTTGCATCTCCACACCCTTGCTAGGGAGAGGGAGTTACTATCTTCGAGTGTGAGGGAAATCGGGGCATGATCCGACCACACGATGTCGTGAATAGAAGAGCCAGAGACTCTTTGTAGTAACCATTTGTCCACTAGGAAGTAATCCAGACGGGAGTAGGAATTGTGACTGGGGGAGTAGTAAGTGTACGACCTATCTGTGGAATTTAGACAACGCCAGACATCGTACAAATCCTCAGACTCAAGCAGGTCCGCCAAGGCGGCGGGCCTCCTGTTGTGAGAGGAGGAGGTGTCGAGGTCAGGGTTGACAGGCGCATTCAAATCCCCACATAATAACAGGTTACCATAGTTGGAGAGGGAAACTTTCTTCAACAAATTACGCAGAAATTTCTTTTGACGCATGTTAGGGGCATATGCAGCTACCAAAGTGAGAGGCATGTTATTAATGACACATTTCAAAACAATATACCGACCGTTCGTATCAATGGTAGAATCTGTGAGGGTGAACGTGACAGTGTCTCTTATCGCTATGAGAACTCCTCTCTTCTTCTCTGCGGCGGAGGCTCGGAATACATGGGGGAAGGCTGGGTGGGAGCATTTCGGAGATGACTGGCTGTTGAAGTGCGTTTCCTGAACTGCAAGGACATCCGCATGGAGGTCTAGAGCTTCCTGCCAGAGGGACCTCCTCTTTGCCGGGTGGTTGAGACCACTGGCATTTATCGAAACAAATTTAACCCCCATGGGGAGAAGCCAACAAAAGATTTAGCAGCCAAAGGAGGTGGAAAACATCAACTTGCAGCAGGCCAATAGTTCGCAGAGCACAGGCAGGCCGGTCTGAGGAGTAGTAGTGGATCAGAAGGATGGCAGTCCAGTAGTGACGGGGTATGAGCAGAGCTACAGTCCAGGAGATAGGGACAAAAGGTAGAGCACAGTCAGCAAAAGGGATGGTGGTACCAGAACTGTGGTAGGTAGGATACAGGCGTGGGAGCAAGGGGTAGCCATAATGACCTTGTATAGTACATCCAAAAAAGATTAGGAACAACCAAAAAAGGGGTAAAAAAGTGGCCCCAGTGAGGCCAGAGCAGTAATCACTGCGAGCAGCGGGGGGGAACGGGTACATCAACAGGTACCCGCAAAACACTCAGGAGTCAGGTCGGTGGTGGGAGGAAAGAAGCATTCCTGGTTCCCTTGGTTTTCTTGGGCGGTTTCTTGTAGGAGACTGTGTGCCATCCTTGGCGGAGATGTTCTGGAGAAGGGGCAACAGAGTTGTCGCGGGCAGGTTGCTCTTCAGGCAGAATGTTCCAGGTCCGCAATAGGCGGATGCCGTCTTCTAGGGAGGAAACATAATGTCTCGAGCCCTCACGGGTGATTTCAAGCTTGGCCGGGTACTTCCAGCGGTAAACAAGCTGGTGGTTCCGCAATGCCTTCGTGATAGATGAGAGGTTGCGGCGCCTCTGCAGGGTAAACTGGGAGAGGTCCGGCAGGACTTGGAGATTCGCAGCCTGGGGGGGTAGTTCCGTGCGTTTGCGGAAAGCTGAGAGGAGATGTTCCTTAACTTGGAAAAAGTGGACACGTAGCAGCACGTCACGGGGAATCTCAGAAGGCAGAAAAGAGGGTTTGGGTACTCTATGGATCCTATCAATCGTGAGATCCGCATTGGAGAGGGATGGGAGTACCGCAAGGAAGAGGTCCTTGGCAAAGTGTGGGAGTTGGTGAGGCAGGATGGTCTCCGGGACTCCCCTGATTTTCAGGTTATTCCTGTGGGACCTATCTTCTAAGTCCGCGATCTTTGTTTGCATGGAGGAGATGATGTTATGGTGAGAGGCATGAGAGTCCACTAAGGTGTTGAAGGAAGAGGTGAATTCTCCCATATGCTGCTCAACAAGGTTAACCCTTTCACCAAGGTGGGAGATGTCTGCCTTGCATTCCCTAATACAGGATTGCATGTCCAACTGGATGGATGATCTGAGGGTTCTCAGCATGTCCAGCATGAGGGTCACTGAGAGAGGCTGGTCAGATGGGGTGAAGCTGCCAAAGGGATCTGGAGAGGGGGCCGCAACTGTGTCCATAGGGGATGAGTAGGCCTCATGGAGCTGGTGGTCAAACCGCGGCCTAGATTTGGCCGGGCTCCTCGATGTAGGGGAAGACGGCTGAGACGTGGGGGAAGGAGAGGAGGGCAGAAGACTTGCCTGGAGTAGAGGATGCCGTTGCTCCTTGTCCGGTCCGTCCATGGATGGATGCGCCTGTGAAGTCTGAGGCGGAGGGCCGGCCGCGGCGCCATCTTGGCAGCGATCGCGCTGCATGGGAGAGAAGAAGGTGGACAGCTTCGGTATGTGCAGCGGATCGAGGCGGCGTCTCCGCATAGCAGGAGTCCTGGTAAGCGGAGGGTGTCAGGCAGCAGCAGCTGGCGTGGAGATCGGGAGCTGGAGGCTTGATATGTGCCGATATGGTCCTGAGTGGAGCGGAGCTCAGAGACTATGCGGCCATGCTAGACGGCGGTCGCCACGCCCCCCCATAGTACGTATTTAAAAGGTCACATTAAAAACAAGAAAGCCACACCGGAGACACAGTTTACTACACCCAGATTTGTAACACAGTTCCACAATAAATTTAAGAAAATGAAACAAGTGCTAACTAAACATTGGTATATCCTTTTGGAGGATCCACACCTTAGGGAGAGTCTACCACCTAGGCCCAAAGTAGAATATAGGAGAGCCTGGAACATTAAAAATAAATCCTTACTGGCATGTATCAATGCCGTAAAAAATTGGGCCTCACTTGTAAGCATGTGACCTATGGCCAAAAAGATTATACCAGGAAGTTTTATAATTGTTCCACGGAATTTGTCATCTATTGCTTGACTTGTCCATGTGGTCTCTTCTATGTTGGGAGGACTATCTGCACCCTGAGGAAAAGGTTTGGAGAGCATCGTCGTTTTGTGGAAGCGGGAGACGAAGAGCATAGTGTCCCCCGCCACTTCTGAGTACATCATGACCGATCCTCCCTTAGGCTCAGGGTGTGGATATTGGAATACATACCAGCTACCTCCTAAAAAGCCCAACGTTTTAAACGATTATGCCAGAGAGAGGCATTTTGGATATATACTCTGGACACTCTGGTGCCGGGGGGGCTCAATGAAGAAATAGAAACCAATTATTTAATCTAAAGTTTGGACATTACAGCTTAACATCCTTCTTTGATAGTTATCAATATGTCATTTTCCATAATTTTTTTGCAACCGTGCATGCATATGTGGCTGCAATATGGACATAAGTATGCAGTCTTATGCATGCATGTTGGTATCATCATTAGTATTATTATTATGATTATTATATGATTCTGAGTTCCTCATCTTAATTTATCATTTTCTATATTTTTTATTTTTATATAGATAGCTTCCAGTGTGTGAATAATTTGTAATGAGTATTGGTGCATTTTAATAGTTCTTTTTAATAGTTCCTTTTCTGTCTTATTATAAACCATGCATATCCCATCTACATATAGCATAGTATGTTATGCTGGAGGCAGTAGCAAAATATCCTGCTAAGCCTGGGAGAGCAGCAAGTCCTCTTTCTCCTGCAGCTGTGCCCCCATCAAGCCACATATGATCCAGAAGGAACACACATGGGATTATAGTTAATACTCATATAGTTTCAGCTTACCATTTTTGTTACCACTTCAAAAGTGCCAAAGTGCAGCATGTGTTCGGAATAATAAACCATTGAGGCAATGAAAGCATTTCCAACTTCCCAGAGCCTATCTTCATATCTTAATATTACAGGTACACATTTTTGGCATGCTTCTGGTGGTGCAGCATCTGCAGCATAGCCAGTGGAGGTTGGGGAAATCTGCAGGGGTTCAAGTCTTTGCTTTACTCTTTCCCTCCCCTTGTAGCCTGATGATCCTATTCCCTGCTTGATGTGGCATATCCTAAGCTTGGAACTTAACTGCCTTTTGCTGCTTCCTGGCTGAGGTCCCTCTCTGTGATCATCCTTCTAATTCTCATTCTCAATATCAAAAGGAGAAATGCATGTGTGATCAAATAATCCCATCAACTCTATTATTCCAGTTTGTGGGGAAATGGTATAATTAGCAGAAGAGATGGAGTAAAAAGAGGTGCATTAACAGACACTGCAGACAACTGACTGCATGAGAGGAGTAAGAAGACAAAGGCTTTGTCAGCCACTTTACTACTTTGTGTACATGCTGTCTGTGGCTTTATAACTTTGTCACTCTGAGACAGAAAAGGCAGATGCTCACCCCTTGCTACCTCTGCATACCTCTCACTTTTGGCCTGCCATTGTTTTACTAAAGGGGATTGCATAAAGATTATGGAGCTGATGGGAATAGCGGGATAAATATGTGATGCTTTGGTGCATACTATTTTACTGCACAACTATGATGTTCTGCAAATAAAGGACACATACACATTTGCTAAATAAAATATCTCACTGGTGCATCTGAATGTTTCTAAAACTTTTTGTGAAGGATGTGAGGATGGCTGTACTGCAGCTTTAAGAACATACCTTGGTAGGAAACAACCTGTATGAATCATTCAGCAAACAAGGCAGCTGAAGACTTAATGCTAAGTACAGTTTCTCAGGCTAAAAGTAATAATTGGCAGTAGAAGGGTTACAGTGGTGTTTTACAGTCAAATTGTTAGTCTCCTATATTCTGATTCAATGTTTCATTCTCTTTGTGTATGTGTATGTGAAGCTCACCTCTCTGACTACTTTTCCTAATACTTTTGACTTTTTTCTAATTATTACCACTGGAACCTTTAATCTAAACTAAGCATTGACTCAAAGTCAGTGGCTGTCTTGTCTTTGGTAGTTTTGACCAGGGCAGGAGACACTTTTTTGCTAAATATTCTACCTCACAATTTTCTACCTCTTGGAACTTCTCTTTATATAGTGGTCTGTCTAAGGTAATTTTTCAATACCCAGAAAACCACATTTGCCTCTCCAAATTATTTACCAAGCATTCCACCAAGCATAGTGAAAAAAATCCAGGGATCCAATGCACCCCACATCATGTGTTTTTCCTGGGTGCTGGAAAAACAACAAACAGAGTTATCTCTTGCTGATGATGCCTGCATAGTTCCAGTGGCAACATAATCTGTTAGTGGCAAAAGTGCAGGATACAGATCATCTCATTAGTTACCTTAACACTGAGCATAAATGCTGTGGCATGTTCTTCTTCCCAATGACAATGGGCTTATGCCTCTATTCACTGTCACCATTGATGGGGATGTAGCTTTTCTGACACCAATAGTGGGACATTCTTTCTCCAACGAATACTAACTTTGTGGGCAGTGCCATTCTTCTTCTTATAGACCATTGACACTGAGGTTTTCTTCCTTTTATGGACCCCAGTGCTGGGGCATTCTTTCACCCACCATCACTAATGCCTTCCTTTTACGGACACTGACTCCTGGACAACTTTTTCTGCCACAGCCATCAATGCTACATCATTCTTCATCATACTGACTACCAATTTTGGGATATATTAACTCACATTGAGCACTGCCATTGTGGGATTCCCTGACACTTACATTGTACAGGTCCTTCAGGCTCAATCTTTTATCTGGGATATTATACTTCCCTAGTGGTCTTTATATATTTTTTTTTTTTATTCAGCTGTATGACTGTTGCTCCAGCAGGGGAGCAATGGCAAGAATGGCACACATACTTCAATATAGAGTGAAAAGTATCATCAATATTAAACAATGTGAATGCTACTCAGAATTCCCAAATTTAGGTGCTTACTGATAAAAATCAAAATTAAAAAAAGAAGAAATGATTAAACTATCTTCATTTTTTTAGCCGACAGTGTTGAAAAAAAAAAAAAAAAAACAGCAATGCACACCTCTTTTCCAGGAGGCATAAAACACACAGTGAGGTCAAGAGTGAAGGGGGAGCCTGGAGCTGGGCTTTAGGATTCCTATATAAAAGAATATTTAATGTAGCTAAAAGTGTTGTGATCCCCAAACATACAAAATTATACACCACAAGTGTAAGATTAGTGACAGATTTAAGCCATATTTCCCTCTTCCCTGATGATGATGATGCTGCTTTCATTAACTGATTTGTTTAACATTGCCTTTAATATCTGCAAACCTGTTTTTATTTACATAGCATTTTAGAGGAAAAAAATTATCATCCTTGCTGGTGCTTTCCTTACTCTTCTGCTTGAAAGAAAATACTGTATAGTTTTATTACCAACCTCTTGCATGCCCAATGTCATCAATAAATCTGTTTCACAACATCCGTAAAATAAAACACAGAAAAAAAATAAATCAGGAAAGCACTTTGCAAAGTACATTTTTGTCAAGTTCAACTAAGCATTTTATTAGAAGTATGCTGAATTTTAAATATGAGAGAAGTTTGTTGTAACTCATTAATGAAAACTTTCCCCCCCTATGCCAAAATAAATTATGTTTCCCCATAAAAACCCCATGATGGGAAGTGAATCACGGCCGATATTTATTCTACAGTCTGAATTGCAGTAATCATGTAAAATTGTCAATGGAAAGGATTTAAGAAGATGTAAGTATCCCCTGTTCTTTATTGTGTCCCAAAGGAGCCTGGTTAGAGTAATAAAAATAGCTATCAACCTCTAAGCAATTTTTCCTTGTGTGTCTAGTGGTCCTTTAATAAGTTTTACTATGTGTGGTATTAAATCATGTATTGTACAAGAGAAAAGGGAATTGTCACCATATGTGTATATGGCTTATACACAGGGAAGAAAAATGTGAGAAATCAACCTTAGTCATAGCCTTAGGCTGCACAGTTGCTATTGTTCATGAGATGTTTGATTACAGCAAGTCTACCAAAAATAAGCAATAGTAGTATATTTGTCAAAGCATAACATTACAAAACAAAATACACTGAGCGGGTTATATTTATGTCAGATTACATACTAGCATTACACATAAATGTGATAAGAAGATTCATTGCTAGGCATTTAAAATGTAATAGTTTCTTGGGAACTAAAAACAGCCGTGTTTTTAGCTCCCATTATTCAGGTTCATATTATTAAATACTGCATTGAAGAATTAATTAGCTTTTTATTTATGGATGCTTGTTTGAGTCCTCGGAAAAAAGACAGTGTCACTTTGCCCTGCAATGTATCTGAAAATGTATCTGTATGTACCCTCTGACTGTTATACTCAGCTTGCCGATGATCTTTCATCCCTCCTTCCCCCATTCCTCTGTCACAATCAAAATTTATGGAAGCAAGTATCCTGCTCCCTATGACAGTGTTCAGGCCTAGCACCCAATTGGTATGCCCAATCACTGTCATATGACTAAGAGTGTGATATCACTGCTGATTTTAGAATCTGCTGCAACAGAGGAAGGAGCCTCATGACTACCTTCTATATTCACATACTGTTTTCAGTTTGTATACACAGGCTGCTGACTTTTTAATTTCTTGCTGCTGTGATTGTTTTTATCCAAGTTATCACCAACTTTTTTTTTTACCCTTTTCTATCTCCAAACTTTTTACAGCATGAAGGTTTCTTCAAAGAAATCTGGTTGTTCCCACAGCACAATGATTTTAGTCTTGTCATCTTTAACTTGAGTTTAAGCTCAGGTCTGATTTGGTTAAGACTCTTCCTCATTGTCTTCTTGGATATCCATGCTGTTTGGAAAAATACTGCCAAAAGGATTATTTATTAGTATCAATCATTTTACATTCCAGCTTGTTTGGGATCTACCCTTTTGATCATGTGAGAGCCAGAAGAAATTATTTTTTAAAATTAGATTGTTTATTGGCAACATGTTGGATACAAAAGCTAAAATAGCATTATCCAAAGTACAAAATAATAATTGGTTGTACAACTTATACACCTAAGGATTAACTACATAAACAAGTTCAGATTAAGGTGATTCTTAATAGGCTAAAAGTTGGAAATAGACATAATATGTTCTGTTCATTTAGTTTTTATTAAATATATAAAAAAAAAAGCACAAAACATTTTGAACAATACGTGTATAGAATAGTAACAAGAAAACACAAGTACAAAAATGCATTTTCATGTGTAGGGATACAAGCTTGTAACAAACAATAGAATAAGAGCAGTGTCTCTATTGACAGCATCATGAGATACAGCCAGTAACTGCCGATATTGTAATTTTTTAATATGTTGGTGACGCCCAGTCTCTCGGGTCGTGGCGTGCCGCAAAGCCAGACACCCCCAATGGGAGCTAAAACTGTGTCCGGATCTGCAGCCCACCCACCCGTCCGAAAGTAGCACTTGGGGAGAGAGGGCTCCATCAATAGCTAGCAACCTTATGTTTATGAGAGTCAGAGGATTAACCAAAAAGAAAGTAAACAAAAAGAAAAACATAATAAAACACAATTAAGTAAAATCTAACAAAATGTCCACCAGTGAAATCGAAAATCTTGTCATCAAGAGGTAAACAATCTTAGCTATGTCCTGTTTAGGATACAGGTTCCGAATAGTGTGTAATCCACACTGACCATATGTTCAAGAAGCGGGTGAGAGAGCCATTATAATAAGCAAAACATTTCTCATAGGTGTAATGGGAGTTTACTCTATTAACATCTGTAATGTTTGGTGCATCTATCGTTTTTAATTTGGAGGTAACTGATAACCGTGCAGCAATCAAAATATGGTTATTGCCCGGTATGGGGTAGGGAATTGTTCAATGCCCAGATTCAGAAGTGCTAGGCCTACTTTGAGGGGAAATATCATGCCTGTAATTTTCGCAATCAGGTGGGACACAGAGTTCCAGAAGCTGCAGAGACATTTGCATTCCCACGTGATATGCATCCGCAGCCCCTCCAACACAACCCAGAGGGCAGTTTAAAAATGCGCGCCAAACGCACAGGCGTCATGTAGCTTCTATGAAGAAGCTTCAAAGCCAGTTTCCAATGGTTTGTACAGTGAGAGAACTCATGAATTGATAGTGTGGCCAAACCATATTCTTTGAGTGTATATGTAGCCTGGAGGTTCTTTTCCCAATTCAACATACTCGTAGATTTGGTGTAATTGCATGAGTGTAGATATGAGTAAAACCATGATATACCTTTTGGCTTTTGTGTTTGGTCAGGTACGTCCATACATCCAAATGTAAGTTGTAAGCACTATCAGGGAATTTGAGATGGTAGTAACGAAGCTGGAGATTCATATAGTGATTATGCGACCTGTGTTGGGCAAGGTATAGCTTATAAGTGGTGTCCGTGACACAGATCCCGGGAGGTATTTTCAAACACCGTATGAGGAATTTGTATGTGGCCAGTAGTAGTTCTTTGTGGCATGTGGGAACATGACAGGGGAGCTTAGAATAGAGGGTGCCCCATGCCTCCAACGTGGCATCTATGGATGGAAAGGATGGGTAGAAAAGAGGTCTCTTCAGGCTAGCTGCTATGAGCAGGGAGGGAAAATCTCTGCCCGCTTCAATTGTTTTCTCGAAAGACACCCATTTATCTGTGTGAGGGTTAAACCAAGATTGCATTTGGTCTAGAAGTGCAGCATAGTAGTAATTATGTAAATTAGGGAGCCCAGGTCCCTCAGATTTTTCTGTTTGTGTGGTACAGAGAACAACAATTTGGCCACCCCCCCCCCCAAAGGAACCGTCGGAGCATGCGATCGATCGTGGCAAAATAAGAATGCGGGACCCAAATAGGGACTATGTGGAAGTAGTAAAGAAGTTTAGGTAGAACGGTCATTTTAAAGGCCGCTATCTTTCCTAGCCAGCTGAGTTTGTGGGCGGCAATTTGGTCTTGGTCGCGTTTACCTGTGGCGAGTAAAGCGAGGTAAGTATGTTTATAGGTGTCCTTAGAGGGAAAAGCAAGGGTGATTCCCAGGTATGGCAGGGTTCTTTTTGCCCATTGAAAGGGAAACTGTGTCTTTAAGTTTGCCAACATTGGGATGGGTATATTCACGGGCAGAATTGACGATTTCACAACGTTCAGCGTATAGAATGATATACGTCTAAAAGAGTCTAAAATGTCGCAGGCGGCCTTCAGAGAGGTGGCAGGGGAAGTAAGCATTAAAATCACATCATCAGTAAACAGCCCTAGTTTGTGCTCCCTTTCACCTACATGGATGCCTGTGATGTTGTCTAATGGCCTCCTCCAAGGGTTCCATCATCAAAGTGAAGATGATTGGGGAAAGGGGACAACCCTGGCGGGTGCCATTTATAGTAGAGCATTTCTGAGACATGGCGTTGGAGGTATAGACGTATGCCGAAGGTGCAGTATAAAGAGCCAGGATCGCTGAAAGTAGAGGACCTGAAAATCCAAATTTCCGGAGCGTCGCTTGGAGGTAACTCCAGTGGATGCGATCAAAAGCTTTTTCCGCATCAAGCGTCAAAAAAGCTGTTGGCACCTTTCTTTGTTCAGAGATCCTGAGTAAGTCATATATTCTGCGGGTTCCATCAGGTGCCTGGCGACCTTTCACAAAACCAACCTGGTCTCGGTGAATCAAACTGGGAGTAACAATAGCTAACCCGTTGGCAAGAATTTTGGTGTATATTTTTATGTCGCTGTTAAGCAAGGAGATGGGGCGGAAATTTGAAGGGGAGTCCGGCTTTTTACCAGGTTTTGGTAGGGCCACTATAACAGCCTCAAGCATCAGGGAATGGGGTAGAGGATAAGGCCTCATTAAACATAGTATGCATATGTGGGACTAGAATGGTTTCAAATGTTTTATAATATTCAGCAGAAAAAGTATCTGCACCTGGTGATTTATACATAGGTAATGAGCGGATCACTGTGGAAATCTCCTTTTCAGTGATAGGTTCATTCAATCCTCGCAAAATTTCTGCCGTCACTTGTGGTAAGCTTAAAGGGGCCAGAAAGTCAGTAATGGTATGGTCAGTAGGTTGGATAGTATTAGGATCGGAATGTAGGTTGTACAGTCCGTGATAATATTTACTGAACGCATTAGCTATCTCTGTAATGTGGTATACTAGAACGTTTGTAGTATGGTCCTTGATGTTAGCTAGTCTCGAGTTCACTTGCTTACTGCGTAGGTAATTAGCAAGGCATTCCCCGCCTTATTCCCTTGTGAATAGTAAGTGGCTTTAGTTTTTTTTAAGGAGGTATTGGTGTTCAGAGGTCAAGTGTAGCCTAAGGTCCTGTCTACATTGCAAGACTTCAGATGTACAAGCAGGGGTAGGGTCTGATTTATGTTGCCTTTCCAGGTCTTTAAGTTTTGTCAGCAATGTGGTCAAAGCTTGGAGTTTGTACCTCTTCTCCCTAGTGGCCATCTGAAGTAGCAGCCCTCTGCTATAGGCCTTGTGGGCATTACACAAGGAAAACACGTCAGTATTAGGTAAGTTGTTGAGAGAAAAATATTCCTCGATTTGGCGATGTAAATGGTCTCTCAGCTTGGCTTTACAGATGTGTCATTGTGCCAGAGATGGACCGGTACATTATTAACACGTTCATCAAGTTGCAAAGAGACCGGTGCATGGTCAGACCACGTTATAGAGTGGATTGTAACAGAAAGAACATGCGGAACAAGCTGCACATTGGACAAGAAGAAATCGATCCAGGAATATGACCTATGGGGTGCAGAATAATAAGTATAGTCCCTCTCTGTGGAGTACAGGCAGTGCCACAGGTCATAAAGTCCAGAAGTATGAAGAAGGGAGTGAAGTTCCGATCTGTTGTGCTGGTGTTTAGAGGAGCAATCCATTTGGGAGTCTACAACACAGTTGAAATCTCCTCCATATATCACTGTCCCTTGATTACATTTATTCACTCTTTTCACTAGGGAACGTAGGAAAGATACTTGGCCCCCTATTAGGGTCGTACAAGTTGATCAATGATTATAGAGAGTTGTTTAAGGTACAATTTAGAATCTGCCCCTCAAAGGAGTCTTGTATTTGGAAGGCAACAGAGCTTTTAATGGCTATTAACACACCACAATTCTTAGTTGGTCCAGATGCGGTGAAGATGTGGGGGAAAAGTCTGTCCACACAGTGCGGTTGTTTGTGAGCTGCAAAATGTATCTCTTGTATAAAAAGGAGGTCAGCTTTTAAAGATTTAGCGTCCTGCCACATAGCTCGTCTGTGGAAAGGGCTGTTTAAACCATGGACAGTTAAAGACACAAAATTAAGTACCATGTGAGTTGTAGGTAAGGGTATGATGCAGCCCTAGCTGGGACAACAAAAGGAAGCAAAGAAGGTCAAAATAAGTACTTGCAGTGAAGCCCAGGAAATGGATCAGGAGGAGGCAGGAGCGAGCAGGATACTTCAGCCAGATGTATGGTGACTCTCGTGCATTGTCAATGATTCCAGCAGTACAGGGAAGTGGTGGCCAGAAAAAAGAAACAACAAAACAAAATAAATAACATGAACGAACAAGTGTATTAAAAAAAGGTAGAGGTGAACCTCAGTATGCGAAACAGTCTGCATATCAACAGTGGGGGTAATTCTCCACATCCATGTCTGCAACCAATGCAGGTGATGCAGATCCACGTGGCCCAGTATGCCTAGGGTTAAGCAGTGGTATTAAAAGCTCAAGTAGAAGGGAAGGTCACCATCTTGGGGGAGGAGATCCCATTTTTTAGAAAGAAGAAGGCCTTCTTCCAGTGATTTAACTGTGCATGTTCTGCCCTCTTTAACAGTCAACCGCTTTGTCGAGAAGCCCCAGGAATTGGTAAGCTGGTTGTTGCACAGAAGTTTAGTTAGAGGCAGAAGTTTCCAGTTTCCTGCGGGCCTGCATAGTGTACTGTGACAGGTCAGCATATATGGCAATGCCAGCATACGGGTCAGGAAGAGGGGAAGCCTGCCTGGCAAATCTCATTAAATTATCCTTCACATGGAAATAGTGCACTCTAGCTATCACATCCCTTGGTACCTTGTCAGGTAGGAAACTTGGCTTCGGAAGCCTGTAAGCACGGTCCACAAATATCTCCCCATCCGGGGTGTCAGGTAGCAGGTTCTGAATCAGTTGTTGGACATAATGCCGCAGATCAGATGGGGGGACAGACTCCACAACTCCACGCAGCTCGATGTTATTCCTGCGGGATGTGTCCTCCTGGTCTGCAAGCTTACTTTTAATCATTTCTATTTTATCCTCTCTGTCATTATGTGTGTCCACAAGTTCCTTATGGGCCGTTGTGAACATTTTATGTTCTACATGGTCCACACGTTCTCCCACCTCAGTAATCTCTAATTTCCTCCGGGACACACACTTCATCAAGTCCCTATGCATTGAACCCCGCAGAGAAATCAGAATTTCTTTCATTACAGTGTCACTCAGAGGCTGGCCTGTAGTGGGAAACTCCTGAATGTGCTCATGAAACTCTGGAGTGCTGTCAGTAGTCAAATCAAGGCCTGTCTTCTCACCTGCATATGTGTGAGCTGCAAAGCGCTTGTGAGCCGATTTCTGAGGACTCTGGTGGGGCGTATGACCCGCGGAGGAGCGGGAGCTGCCATTGGGGGAGACTGAGGTAGGATGGTTATTGTTCCTCTCATGTCGGCTGTCCGAGCTTGGGGAGGCAATGGCGCCATTTTGGATTTTTGGCATGCTGGCCAAGTAAAAAAACTCAGTTAGCTTATGGGGTCCCCCGCCAGATTTGCGTTTCCCCATGGTCACAGGCTGATAGGGGAAGGAGTAGCTGCCTCACCGTGGTGTGGATCAGTGCTGATGGTCGCTGATGCTGCGGATTGCAGGTGGATGGAGCGGAGTTCTCCTCTCAAGCAGCCATCTCCTTCGGCCGCCAGCCACGCCCCCAGACATAATATGTTCTATTGTAGCTATAAATCCAACAAATGTCATAGAAAATATGTTTTTTTTTTTAAAATACAGAATTATTGATGCCTCTTATCTAAGATAAGATGTTCCAGAGATATTCCAGACCTAGGCAGAAGGTATTAGGAAACAATTTTTCCCAGGAAAAAAAGAGAACAGACATTAACCACTAAACAACAAACATTAACTACTTACTGACCGCCAAGAGTACTTTTACTGCAGGTGGCATAGGCAGGCCAAATCACATACAGTACATGTATGTCATCCAGCCTGCTCCGGGTTAGGGGCGAGCAGCACGCTGATTCCGTGACCACTGTGTCCACCGGACACAGTGGGTTGCAGGTCCCAGCACTTGGGGTTGGATGATCATGTGATTGTTTTGCGATCACATGATCACAATGTCAACAAAGTGGTTATGAATGAATTCAGCTTTGTTATTTATTTATAACAGCTGTGTTTCCTAAGCTGTGATTGGCCCACAGCTATCACATGGTACCTGGGCCAATTACAGCATCCTGTACCATGTGATTAGCTGTAGCCAATAACAGATCACTAGTGATCACAGTCATGATTGTAACCCATTCATGACAGTTGAAAACTTGGATAAGTGGACAATAAATATTTATATGCAGACTATGTCGGCTATTCCTTTCCTTTGGGCTGCCCAGAGGAAGGTACATTAAAGGATCTTACAGAGTTCATTTGGAGGAGTCCTATTTTGTGGATTCACAATAAGGCTCATTTGACCTTCAAAGAAGGTCCATCGCTTCTGGTGAGTTAGGTCCCAAAGGGGATCGGGACACTTTTGCAACGATTGTGGTTTGGAGCACTACAGCACCTTTCAATAGTAGCACCTCAAGCACTTCCTTGCACGTTATATTGGACTACTTTTCAGCACATTATATTATATATTTTGCACATTTTTACTGGACATTTATTAGCATTTTGCACATTATACTGGACATTTTTTAGCACTATTGTACTTGTTCAGAGCTGCACTAATTATTGCTGCATTCTAGCACGATTGCACTTTGTATTTATATGTTTACATATATTTATTGTTGCAACACTGATATATATATATATATATATATATATATATATATATATATTTATTTATTTTTGAGAGTTACACTATTGATTATTTTGCAAGCGCTATTTTTTGTGTTTAACAATAAATTTATAGGTACCTAGTGTGACTCACAGGTAAAAAAAGCACCTGGTTGTCAAGGACTGTTTGAATCGTTACCAAAAAATGTAACTGCTAGTGCTAGCAGAGATCAGGCCTGACTCTTCTAATGCTGCAGTTTAGTGTATCGGAAGTCACAGTAATCTGCTGATTCTGCACTTTTTGGGGGATGGGCGGAGAGGCTAAATGCAGGTGCTGGCAGGTGTCCGGTTTGATCCTGCTAACACGGCATTTTGGAACACTATACTAAACTATTAGGGATGCTAGTATAGTTCTGATCAGATCAAAGATATTGATCTGTTCAGACACTATACTAGTAAGGGAGGTGTTTAGTGTGTGTGTGTCACTGGCAATCAAAGGGTTAAAATGTATTACTAAATATACGGTGGACAATCTGACGCTACCCTGTATTTACGCTAACTGATGTCACCTGTGACACTAATACAGTGATCAGAAAAAAGATCTGTACACTATAATAGTGAAACTGTGACATGGCAATGAAGGCGTTAACTGGGGGTGATCGGGGGGTTGAATCTTTATTAGAGGATGTACGGGGGGGTAAAACCTAAACCTATCTGGGACACCCTCTTACTACCACTAACTGTTTCTCACACTAACTGAAGTCACAAGTGACACTAATACAGTGATCCGGGACCATAGGGTGAGTACCTGGATAGAGGACTGGCTCCAGGGGAGAGTGCAAAGGGTGGTGATAAATGGGGAGTACTCGGATTGGGCAGGTGTGGAAAGTGGGGTCCCCAAGGTTCTGTCCTGGGACCAATCCTGTTTAATTTATTCATAAATGATCTAGAGTAGGGGATATCTAGTACAATCTCAGTATTTGCGGATGATACTAAACTAAGCATGCCAATATCTTCTATGCAGGATGTGGAAACCTTACAAGCGGACCTGAACAAAATAGTGGGGTGGACAAGTACATGGCAGATGAGGTTTGATGGTGAAAAATGTAAAGTAATGCACTTGGGTGCCAGAAACACGAAAGCAAGCTACTCACAGAGGGGGGAAACCTCTGGGTGAGTCTAGGATGTAAAGGACCTGGGGGTACTGGTAGACAACAGGGCAGGCTTGGCAGTGGCATGCAATGCCAAGCCGCTGCAAGCAAAGCCAACAGAATACAGGGATGTATAAAAAAGGGGGATTCACTCCAGAAATAAAGAGATTATTCTCCCACTCTACAAGACTCTGATCCGGCCACATCTGGAGTATGCTGTCCAGTTCTGGGCAACGGTCCTCAGGAAGGATGTGCTGGAACTGGAGAGAGTCGAGAGAAGGGCAACAAAAATAATTAGGGGAATGGAGGACATCAGCTATGAGGAAAGACTACAAGCACTGAACTTATTTTCTCTGGAGAAGAGACGATTGAGGGGGGATATGATATCCATGTACAAATACTGTACTGGTGACCCTAGCATAAGGAACAAACTATTAAGAGAAAGGGAATACAATAAGACACATGGCCACTCACTAAAACTAGAGGAAAGGCAGTTTAACCTTAAAATACGTAAGGGGTTCTTCACTGTCAGAGCAGTAAGGATGTGGAATTCTCTTCCGCAAACAGTCGTATCAGCAGGGAGCATTGATAGTTTCAAAAAATGATTAGATGGGCACCTTTAAGACCACAATATACAGGGGTATACAATGTACGGTTAACAGCAAACACACACACACACATCATAGGTTGAACTGGATGGACTGATGTCTTTTTTCAACCTCACAAACTATGTAAAAAAACAATAAATTACCTGTATACTGTATATAGTGTACACTGTGACAGGGAGTTAAAGGGTTAACTTGGGGGATGATCAGTGGGTTAAATATGTGCCAATGTGTACTGGTGTCAGTGTAGTGCTTGGGTACTCCCAGATGATGTTCTCTTCTCTCACGCTTGACCTGAAAAGGGCTCCAGGAGAAAAGATTGCATCATTTTCTGTGCCTGTGTTTACATTACACAGGCACAGGACTTTCTGCAATTGGTCAGAACCGATCACTAGTGATGAGCCAAACACCCCCCCCTGTTTGGTTCGCATCAGAACATCTCGAACAGGGGAAATGTTCTAGTGAACATAGGAACAATCACAAGTCCTCATTTTAAAGGCTTAAATGTAAGCGACTATTAATCACCCACTGGCCAGGGGAGATTTAAATCCATAGCCTCTAATTTGCAAGTCTGTTATTCTACCAGCTACGCCACTGAGCCAGCTGATTAACCTAAGACTCTCTCTGCTTAACTAAATTCTTTCTGAGTTTCACAGCTCTTTTATAGGGCTCTGAGTCACCAGCGCCCCATAATCCACTGCTCTGGTGCAGTGAATAAATTACTGCCCCTTCTGATGTGGCATCAGTAATTTATTCACTGCATCTGAGCAGTGGATTATGGGGCACTGGTGACGTCAGAGCCCTATAAAAGAGCTGTCAAACTCAGATAGAAGTTAGTTAGGCTTGTAAATGAGAGGCTGTGGGTTTGATTCCCTGGAATTATGGATATTAAACAAAACCTATTCAATTAATGATGGATGCGGGTACTCAAAGTTTTTCACCATTCTGCGAATGGGCGAACAGGCAGTGTTCGAGTCGAACTTAGGTTCGACTCGAACACAAAGCTCATCACTACCGATCACCAGCTCCAGGCCAAAAATCATTGGTCTGGACCTGATGACTGATCGGTTCTGAACCGAATCAAAACATTGCGGGAACAGCAGGCACACGCGCGCCCCCCCAGCCCCGCGCGCATCCAATGTACAGTTATGTCGGTTCACACAGCAAAGCCACCTTGCCGCAATAAAACTACAGTGGGTGGTTGGCAACTGGTTAACAAAGATTGCATTGAGCTTTGTTCCCTCTAGTGCCCAGCATTGGGAATATAACTTCCAGACAGCAGAGAGAGAGACAACTACTGAAAGCAGGGAATTTTGGGGCATGTAGTCCAGAGAGCCAGGACTTCAATAGATGTGGTGCTGCTGCAAACTACTCTCCAGTTAGCTTTGGATAGAAGAATTCTGGGTGAGTAGATAAATATTGGACTTTAATGGCACCAGTATTAAAAATAAATGTTTTATTAGAAATTCACAAAAAACATTAATACAAGACCTCAAAATAATTGGAGATAAAAAAGAGACAGACAGTTCCATACAATAAAATAAGGCAAAGGCCTCAAAACGGTGTGCAAATTCCGTCACATAGCACAATAAACAATCTGCAGTTAATGGCGACAATAGAATATACCTCAAGATAAATGTGTTCATGGGATGGCTGTAGGGTAAAAAATATACAACCGTCTCTGAAATCCTTCAGTGCAATACTGATGAGCAGATGTTGAATTGTATCCAGGTTGCCCAAGGGGTTATCCAGGGTCACTCTCAACTTTGCCCACACAGACACTTCTGAATCCCTTGGTCATCAGGTGCTCAGCCAGGCACCTTCAACTGGTTGCATATCCTTCAAGAGCCTGTTCCGAGACACCTTATCTCCTCCAGCCCTGGTATCCTCAGGACTGGTGAGAGGGCAGAAGGCCACCCTGAGTATTACGTTCAAACACACTTAATGTAGAAACCTTTACCCTACCCTTTTTACATTAAAGGCCCTTTTCTGGGAAACACTTTGCATATGCTATTCACCATTGCTGGTCACCATTGCACAGCAAGATCTTTGGACCCCTGCATAGCTTTGTGAAAATTCTGGACACCTTCACTTCAAGGACTCTTCGTCCTCCACATAAAGGAATTATTCCATTACAGTTGTTCCTCTAAAGAGGAACTCTCACTTAGGTTATACGTTTTGTCTTATGTTATTTCTTTATGCCCGTGGCATCAGGGCTTAGAAGGGGATGATTGACAAAAAGTCTCTTCTTCCTTCTCTTTGTAGATCTGTTGGTTCCTACCACCAGGTTCACTTTTACTGCCATTTCCTTGTATATCTTTGTAGTCCTGTTTATGCTTAAGTCGCACATTAGGGAGCACCCACATTCTTCATTTTCTTTCTATTGTTAACTCAATAATATAAAGTAAAGTATCTATTTTGCACTTTCTAATATTTCTTTGATGTCTGGTGTATTCTAAATCTTTCTTTGAAAAATGTCAGAACCCAGGGTGTCTGAGGTCGGGAGGCTTTCAAGGTCAGGGCAACCTTTGGGTCGTGTTTCAGCTGCCCTTACAGGGGTTGCTCTACATTTAAAATTAGCAATACTGTGCAGCGCCATTAATAACAATGATCCGTCCTGTAAAAGAATGTCCATAAATCACAATGGATGTATCAAGAAGAGTCCCCAAACCAAATGCTGTGAATCCTGGAAGCACACATCACTACTGTGTGGGAGAAGGGAGTCCTGCTTACCAGATTTTATTGACTCTCAAATTATAAAGAAGTCAATACAAGTGTGTGGAAGGCCAGTATAATTAATTGATGGCCAGACCTGTTATCCTCTGTGTCCTCTGTGTCCTCTGTGTTCTCTGTGTTCTCTGTGTTCTCTGTGTTCTCTGTGTTAAAACTAAGGTTCACAAGCACCTCTTCTCCAAATCCTTGCTATACTCACAGCCAGGAAGCAAATGAGCGGGGCCAACAACCTCACCTCAGAGATGAAAAAAACACTGACATGGTGTAGTAGTTCTAAAACAGTTTAATTGGATAAAAACAATGTATATTCAACTGCAATTAAAACGTATCAATCGGTAAACAATGAGGGCCGCGCCGTGTAGCTTGCTTGTGTCATGTCGCTCCCGTCTTACGTGTTAAGTCATTAATAGACATCATCGGAGGCGTGACTAATTAATTAGTACAATTAATATTACCAGCACCTACACACAGAGCCTCTGGGTGCAGTCTGCATTTTGATATTAGATAATATCATTGTCATTTGTGCACCAACCTATTTTAATGTAAATACAAAGTCCACCTCTGTTCTCCTTGATGGATGATTATAAACTGCTCAGAAAACCAAGTCCATTTTTATTTAGCCAAGTTTCCATGAGAAGAAAGACATAATAGTTCCTTATCTCCTGACAAACATTAGGTCTCAGTCATAATAAATCCAATATAAACAACCGTTGGCTAGAAAGACCAATTGAATAGCTGGCTTGGTTAGTTCTAAGTTTAGTCAACAAGCCAACTGATTTGCCCCTCATCTGCTTTTGTGCACACCACTTCCTCTTGCTTCTAAGCCTATGTAGATCAGAGCTTAGAACAGTACTTAGTAGACCACAGCTTCTGCAGTTGCAGTTTGCTAAGCAATGTTCTGAGCTTTGAAGTAAATGATGCAGGTGAATTTTTATAAATGTGCAGAAGTTTGGCTGGACTGTACCTCCTCGGCATAGTTACACTGTTCACATCAACTACACCATTTACAATGTAAACTGGGAGCCAAAGAGTTGATATACTGCTGTGTGTTTTAACAAATAATTTTTTCTTTTTATTAAACATATAAACAAGACAAACAGTTACAAATAAGGCACATCACCCTACACAGAAGTTATCAATACATACAAAAGGAATAACAACCATAAAGAGCATAAATGTTCATTATCAAATCATTAAAAAAAAAAAAAAGAGGGGAAGAGGGGAGGGGAATAAAACCAAAACAAGGAGGTAAGAGGAAAAAAAAAATATTGTATCTTGCTCATGTCATCATAAAACAGGAGACGTTGGCACACCTACAGCATCAATCCAGGCCGACCAAACTTTATCAAATTTCTTAGGACAGTTCCTGCTATTGTAAGTGAAACTATAGAATGGAAGCGTCCTAGCAACAGAGACTATCCAGGTTGTCCGGATGGGGGGCTCAGGTAGCTTCCACCACAGAAGGATTTCTCTCCTAGCATAAAATAAAGCATAGGTGATACACAATTTAGCATGTTTATCCCCAACCACTTCTGTAAGATTATTCAATAGAGTTACCATTGGGTCCAATGGGACCGTGGTATCAAAAATTTCCCCTAGGGTGTCCGTCACCGCTTTCCAAAAGGAGGCAAGCTCAGGACACGACCAAACAACGTGAAAAAAGGTACCAATATCACGCCCACATCTGGTACAAGAGGGGTCAGTCATAGGGTATATTCTGGCAAGGTGTATAATATGCTCCATGTAAAAACTTAAGTTGTATAAATCTATCCCTAGCTGATATCATTGAGGGAATATAGTTACTAACAGAGTCCTCCCATTCCTCAACAGTCAAGTCCGGAATATCCCCCTTCCATTTATTATAAATTTTCTCAAGAGACTGACTATAATCCATCGATAACAGCAGGTATATAGAAGAGAGGGGCTTACCTATGACCTTAAAGGTCAACATTCGTTCCAAAGGGTCCAATTCCAAAACAACCGGGCCCTGGAACTGAGCCCACATAGCATGACTGAGCTGCCAGTAGCGAAATTCCATAGTTCATGGCAATGAGTGTAATTGTTGGAAGACCTCAAACACTGGGAGTCTTCCATCTTTAATAACATGTTTCATGGTCACAATCCCTTTAGCAGCCCATATCTGAGGATCAGGAAGGTATTGCAGGTGTAGTAAATTAGGATTGCCCCACAGCGGAGTATGGGGGGATATATACATGGGTTTCTTATACACCGCTCGTGCCCGGGCCCAAACCCGTAGCACCATCTTCATCAGACCGGTGGTCTGGGGATGAGCCCGTTCACCCCGGAAAACAAGGTTGCTCAGAGCCGCATAAGCTCCCAGTAAGGCTGCTTCCAGAGTCACTGCGGATTTAAGCTTGGGCTGAGAGAACCACCACCGGACCGTCACCAATACAGCAGCCCAGAAATAGAGCTGGAAATTAGGAAACGCCAAACCCCCCCTTGAAAGTGGGAGATACAGCGTCCGCCTGGCGACCCGAGGAGTGCGCCCAGCCCACACAAAAGATGTTACCATACTGTCTAATCTGGAGAAGAAGGTTTTTGAAATATCATTGGGGGAATTGCGAAAAAAATACAAAAACTTTGGAAGGTAGCTCATTTTCAGTAAGTTAATCCTACCTACCGGGGACAAGGGAAGCATACGCCACGACGCACACCTCCTAATTAACTGATGAAACAGGGGTTCAATATTATCTTGCTGATAAAGGTCCAACGTTGAGCCCACCTTGATACCCAGGTACGTCATATCCTGAACCCATTTCAATGGTGTCTGGGTATCAATTAAGGGGACCGATGGATGTAATGGAAAAAGGACAGACTTAGACCAATTGATACGTATACCAGAGAAACGACCAAAGATGTTAAATAGTTGTAAAGCCCTATGCAATGAGGTGGAAGCATCAGCCAGGTAAATCAGAGTATCGTCCGCGTATAAGGACAGTTTCTCCTCAATAACACCTACTCTAATGCCACAGACCCGTGGGTCTGCCCGCAGCATAATAGCGAGTGGTTCCAGGGCCAGGGCAAAAAGGGCCGGGGACAACAGACATCCTTGTCGGGTAACCCTCGATAAGAGGAATTTATCCGACAGGGATGAGTTTGTGCGCACCCGAGCCGTGGGACTACCATAAAGCAACCTAATCCATGAAACAAACCTGGGACCAAACCCAAAGTCGGCCAGGATCCTCCTAAGAAAGGGCCACTCAACAGAGTCAAATGCTTTCTCGGCGTCGAGGGAGGCCACCACACCTGCCCTCTCCCCCGACGCCAAGGCCATATGTGTAAACAACCTCCGAATATTAATATCTGTGTCTCGCTCGGGTATGAAACCGGTTTGGTCCGGATGGATCAGGTTTGCCAACACAATATTAAGTCTGGTAGCTAAAATTTTTGAAAGGATCTTCCCATCTACATTTAGAAAAGAAATGGGCCTATAAGATGAACATAATGATGGATCCTTACCCAATTTAGGAATCATCACAATGACCGCTTCACTCATAGTTTTAGGAAGCTCACCATCATTCAAAGAGCCAGCGAGAGCGGGAAGCAAACGGGGGCCCAGAAGATCTAGATGGGCCTTATAAAATTCAACAGGAATTCCGTACAGGCCTGGTGTTTTACCAGATTGTAGAGAGGCCACCGCTCCCTGGAGCTCCGAAAGGGTGATAGGGGCATCTAATTTAGTCCGGTAGTTATCGGTCAAAATTGGAAAGTCCACTGCCTGTAGATATTAGTCCAGTTCGTCATCCGAATAGTCAACCCTAGTATTATATAAAGCCTGATAATAATCAGCAAAATTATGGTTAATAGTCTCTGGAGTAGAGTGGAGAACACCCATATGGTCTTGAATATGTGCTTTACTATACCCAGTCGTCTGATCCCTAGATAATTGCGCCAGCAATTTACCATTATACTCTCCTTGTACAAAAATACGTTGGGATTGAGAAAGTAATTTCTTCTGGGTAAGGACTGTACGTATTCCCACTACTTCTCCAGTCAAAGATTGAAGCCGGGCATAATGAATAGGGTCCCTAGTACGAATGTACAAATTTTCCATGTCTCTTGCTTCAGATTCTTTCTGCGTTAGGTCAGCACGTCTATGTCGCTGGATTTGATCAATAGCAGTCTGATAGTATCCCCGGGTACAAGCCTTAAAGGTATCCCAGACCATAGCCAGCGATGCCGTGCCAGGATTAACCTCCCAGTAGGCCGCTAATTGGGGCCCTACAAGGGGGTCAATATCAACATCAGAGATCCAGAACCTGGATAGTCGCCACAGTCTATTAGAGGAATTCCCAGATAACTCAATATTCAAGAGGAGTGGAGCATGATCTGAGATCCCTTGTGAGAGAACCCAAACCTCCCGCACCCGAGGCAAGAGGGAGCCACCCGCAAACATTAAATCAATTTGGGAAAAAGATTTATAAGAGGCAGAATGGAAAGTATATTCCCGAGAGTGAGGATGGTGCCAACGCCATAGATCCGTCAACCCATAGGTCTCAGCCCACCCGGCGAGATCCGACCGGGCAGAAGAATCCCCAGCCATTCTATCTATACTCGGGTCTGGGACCATATTAAAATCACCCACAATAAGTACATCATCATTCCCAAACTTGGCAACCTCTTTAAAAATTCTATGAAGCAGCCTAATCGAAGCTGGTGGGGGTATATATAACCCCACCAGCAATAGGGCGAGAGATGACACCTGTAGATTAAGCAGGACATATCAACCATCCGGGATTAAGGAAAGGTCCAAAAGTCTGAATGGAAGAGACTTATGAATGAGGACACTGACTCCACGAGCATACGTGGAAAATGTGGAATGGTAATGATGACCAATCCATGGTTTCTTAAGAGCCAGTGTTCGACTACCCACCAAATAGGTCTCCTGAAGGACACATATATGAGGATTAAAAGTTTTTAGATATTGGAACACTAAGGAGCGTTTCACAGGTGAATTTAAGCCCCTAGTGTTCCAAGACACCACCGTTAAAGAATCCATATCCACTCATAAGACCATGTAGATATATAAAGGATTAATACCAGGTCTTACCAGATTCCACAAGACCCGGATGAAGAATACTTCGCTAGGTGTCCACCCATATCCTAAATACTGACATTTGCGTGTAGGAATTTGTGTGCCAATCAAAACAAAAAATAAAAAAACAACAAAAAAAAATCAAACAGATAATCAAAAAATAAAAAAAAATCATAATAATAAACATAATAACATTCAAACATCCCCATCCCCCCCGCCCCACCCATCCTCCCAAAATTGGAGAGGGTTTGTATCCCACCCACCGTGGACCTCATAGTCCCACCTAGGGGTGAGTGTCAAAAAGGGTGCCGTACTACCCCTCCCCCCCAAAAAGAAAAAGAGCAGGGAGGAGGGAGGACTCCGGCAAAAAATAAATCGGATCACCCAAGTATCCCACAAATGACAGAATAATGCATCGAGAAAGGAAGAAAAAAAAAAGAGTCCCAAAAAAAAGGAGAAAAACATATTCCAAAAATAAGCCACATCTGATAGAAGTTCACCATTGTTAGAGCCACATCCCAGCCTCTCCCATAGGGAGTACATAAGTTATCATAAGTTATCATATGTTATCATAAATTATCATGTACTCCAAAAAAAAGGAAAAAAAAAAAGGGGAGGAAAAAGATAAGGCAGTAGTTAAGAAGGCTAACCATAAAAGTATCGGGATAATTCCATAGCCGTTGAGTAAGCGTTTCTGCCCAGTATTTAAAGATTCAACAACAGCAGGGTATCTCCAGGAGCCTTTAAATCCGTCATTGGGTCAGCATACAATAAACAGTAAAGTTGAGACAAAAAAAAAAATAAAAAAAACAGATTCAGGGTTGCTTGTATGTCTCAAGCCAGGAGAGCGCCTCTTTTGGGGAAGTAAAGAAGCGCACACGGTCACCATCTTGAACCCGAAGTTTAGCCGGAAACAGGGTACTATATTTCAGCCCCTTTTCCCTCAACTTAGCACGGGCTTGGTCTGGCGCTGTGTTTCAACAGAGTAGTCAGGAAAAATAAAAAGTTTGCCATTTTCAAACTTTACTTCGCCCTGAGAGCGGGCTGCCCGCAGCACAGTGTCCCGATAACAATACTGGAGGAGCCTAAAAATAAACGTACGGGGGGGAACCAGGTGGACCTCGCATTGCCGGTATCCGATGCGCCCGTTTCACCGAGAAGTAGGTAGAAAAGCAAGCGTTCAATAAAGGTCACAGGGTCTGGCCCCTCGGATCCCTCCGGAAGACCAATAATCCGCAGATTATTCCAGCGACTGCGATTCTCTGCATCCTCTGCTCGTGCCTCTAGCTGTTTAACCTTAGTTTTAAGAGTTTGAAGATCAGAGTGGTATCCTCACTGTACGTCCTCTACCTCCGAGACCCGCTGCTCCACCCCAGTCACTCGCTCCCGGAAATTGTCCATATCTCTACGGATGAGCCCGATATCTGACTGCACGTTGTCAATTTTAGACGTCAAAGCCGTCTGACAGTCCACTATGGCCCGCATGACCGTCTCAAAATTGGCAGGTGAATCTGGGTCCTGGGTCACGGCCGTTTGGTCAGTCTGGGACGCCATAGATGCCATAGGTTTGAGTGGTATGCTCGAGGCGTCTGTACATCTCCCTTGCTCTTGTGCATCCCCCCCAGAGAACAGGCAATGACCAGAGGTCCGAATGACCAACTCTTAGGGTAGTCCGTCAAGGATATTCAACAGGATAAGTGCCGGAATCTGGAGCTCAGCTAACACACGTCCGCTCCCGGCGCCATCTTGGACACTCCCCCTGAGTACTGCTGTGTGTTGCCATGATAGTTGACAATTAAAAGATTTGTATTCCTAAAATATTTTCTACTGTACTCATGCAAGGAGACACTCCCACAGTTTCCCTGCTTACTGTTCAAAGTCTTTCTACAATAGCATTTCAATTCCACATATCTTCAGGCCTCAATGAACAATGTTCTTCTGTTTTTATAGTTCAGTGGTCTCACCCATTTTGTAATTAGATGTCCCTTTTCCTCCAATACCCTTCCTCATCCACTGGCTGGAGCAGCATGATTCCAGAAGTGGCTAGGCAAATTAGACAGCATCCCTATGATATTTAAACAGCTAGTTGTTTTAAATCACTTGCTAACTATTTCTTTTTTTCACAATAACAGCTCACCGGTTACCTCACTAATTGTTCTGAGAAAGAATAAGCAGTCATAAGGAGGATGAGAGTGCATGTAAGGCAGTCTGGAGGAGCCTTCCAAATACCATATGTTGTGAACTTTTTAGGCACCAAGCAATTTTAAGGCCTCATGCACACAGGACATTTTTTTTTCTTCCTCTGTATGCTTTTGCTCCAGCGTGGCTAAAGCTGCATTTTTTGTCACGTTAGGTGCATCAAGCATCTGGGCATTCATTCATTCCATTGGCCAAAGTATTAATTTATTATGCCCATTGAAATGAATAGAGTTGCCCATTGGAATGAAAATAGTTAAATATGCCTATCACTTCAACATGTTTAGGCATTTTTTGTGTGGAAAATACTCATATTCTGAATGCACTTTCCCTGTTTTTTTTTTTTCTTCCACTAATCACCTGTAAATGCATGTGTTTGCAAGGACATATTAGTTAACATAGAGAGGCATATTGAGGCAGAAAAAAAACATGTCAAATGGCAAGAAAACATTGGAATGCTTATAAAAATCCAGGTTGCTCCAGTGTCATATTGAATTATTTGGAATATATTAATTTTGACCTTGGTTCGTGCATCTCTGTAGATGGCAAGCTATTAGTCAGCTTGTAAACCCCAAGTTTATAAATCTATGTCACAAAAAGACAAATAAGTCACAGGGTCCTCATGAGATACACCCAAAATTATTAAAAGAGCTTAGTGGTGAGCTGGCAAAACCATTAACAGATTTATTTAACCAATCATGAGTAACAGGAGTCGTCCCGGAAGATTGGAAATTGGCAAATGTCGTGCCCATTCACAAGAAAGGTAGTAGGGAGGAATCATGCAAACTATAGACCAGTGAGTCTGACATCAATAGTAGGCAAATTAATGGAAACCCTATTAAAGGATAGGATTGTGGAACATCTTAAATCCCATGGATTGCAAGATGAAAAACAACATGGGTTTACTTCAGGGAGATCATGTCAAACAAATCTTATAGATTTTTTGGACTGGGTGACTAAAATAATAGACGGTGGAGGTGCAGTAGCCATTGCATATCTAGATTTTAATAAGGCTTTTGACACTGTCCCACATAGAAGACTTATCAATAAACTGCAGTCATTGAGCATGGACTCCCATATTGTTGAGTGGATTAGGCAGTGGCTGAGTGACAGACAACAGAGGGTTGTAGTCAATGGAGAACATTCAGAACAAGGTCATGTTACCAGTGGGGTACCTCAGGGATCTGTAATGGGACCAATTTTGTTTAATATCTTCATAAGTGATATTGCAAAAGGCCTCGATGGTAAGGTTTGTCTTTTTGCTGATGACACCAAGATATGTAACAGGGTTGATGTTCCTGGAGGGAAACGCCAAATGGAAAAGGATTTAGGAAAACTAGAAGAATGGTCAGAACTCTGGCAACTGAAATTTAATGTGGATAAGTGCAAGATAATGCACCTGGGGCGTAAAAACCCAAGGGCAGAATATAGAATATTTGACACAGTCCTGACCTCAGTATCTGAGGAAAGGGATTTAGGAGTAATTATTTCAGAAGAATTAAAGGTGGGAAGACAATGTAATAGAGCAGCACGAAATGCCAGCAGAATGCTTGGATGTATAGGGAGAGGTATAGGCAGTAGAAAGAGAGAAGTGCTTATGCCGCTGTACAGAACACTGGTGAGACCTCACTTGGAGTATTGTGCGCAGTACTGGAGGCAATATCTCCAGAAGGATATAGATACTCTAGAGAGAGTTCAGAGAAGAGCTACTAAACTAGTACATGGATTGCAGGAAAAACTTACCAGGAAAGGTTAAAGGACCTTAACATGTATAGCTTGGAAGAAAGAAGAGACAGAGGGGATATGATAGAAACTTTTAAATACATAAAGGGAATCAACTCGGTAAAGGAGGAGAGCATATTTAAAAGAAGAAAAACTACCACAAGAGGACACAGTTTTAAATTAGAGGGGCAAAGTAATATGAGGAAGTATTACTTTACTGAGAGAGTAGTGGATGCATGGAATAACCTTCCTGCAGAAGTGGTAGCTGCAAATACAGTGAAGGAGTTTAAGCATGCATGGGATAGGCATAAGGCTATCCTTCATATAAGATAGGGCCAGGGCCTATTCATAGGATTCAGATATATTGGGCAGACTAGATGGGCCAAATGGTTCTTATCTGCCGACACATTCTATGTTTCTATGTTTAAAACTATAATAATCCAAACTGCATCACTCCACCATGGTGAGCGTGTGCTATCTGTGTAACTATAGTAATGTAAATATGGGAACAAAACAAATTACCATGATCAATTCATCAAAAAACAAATTAATTTTATTATCCTCTTTCCTATCAGTGGCAGAAAAGAAGGATTGCCTTAAAATGTCTGTAGCCTAACAAACAGAAATTGGTATAAATATACAAATATTAATGAGAATTCCAAAAAAAAAATATGGATCCATACTTATGCATTTCTGTTCTAAGAAATACTTATCTTGACTCTTGAGCTTTGTGAAATCCATTTAGTGTTTTATGTTACAGCACTGTAGTGATGCTTTTGACTGATAATGGCTCTTACTCAATATTTGGATTCAATGAGACTACTTTCAAAGCAGCTAAGAAGGTTAATCATACGTAAGACACAACTGTCTAAGACAATTCTAAGGGACCAATCATTACCTCTCAAGATACAATTACTCTTTCCCCTAGGGGTAAGACCATTTCTTGTCTTGCTTTACTGTAACCATGACTCTGTCTTCCAAATGGAATGTACTTCTTAAGAAATGAAAAATGAAAGCCATTGGTCTTTGTCTCTTGTCGAGAATATATGTGTTCGTTCATTGCCTTTTTCCATTAGCTCAATTTCTCAGAGAATATTGGGTGCTATGAACAAAACCTAGAGTCATTTTGACAGAATAATGGCTGCAGCTGAACGCACAGCAAATTATCCTATTCTGCTGTTTAAGAGAAGTGGAAATTATTGAATTGCAATGTTTATTTGTCTTTGTGAGTTTAAGTATGAAAAAAATGCTTTAAACCTTTATTGAAATGACATTTAAGGGCTTCCTATTATCACATTACTTGTCATTTTGTAACAGTTCATTCAGTGCAATCAAAATGTGATCATCTTCAGTGATATAGATTTGAATGATATAATCTGTGATAATCGAAAATTTCAATATAATAAATATATAACATAAAAACATGTAGAACTATGTGAAGGCGCCTTTTACCCAATTTTATATAGTGTATAAATCAACCTGCTGCCCCTTTAAATGTGAAACAACACATAAAACAGGAAAACAACTAGTAAAAGTGGGTGCTGGTTGGTGATTTGAGTGATTCAATAAATTATCCCAATCTCTCATGGATTAACCAATCATATATAAAAAAAGATTATAAAGTGCATAAATTGGTATAACCATAAAAAAGTGCAATCAATAATCAATATGATAGATCCCATCTAATATAAAGTGCTGAGTGCTCAATAACCACTAACATATAGTATCAAATATCTCTTTAAAAAGTGCTCAGTGCATGAAAAAGTGAAATCAATGATTATAAATCAACCAAAAAATTTATATATTCATAAATAAAAAATTCCAAAAAATATTCTAAATCATGGAGTTGACCCAACATTGTGCTAGGTCCTAGCGACCTGCTGCATTTTGGTGAGCATTTAAGTGTGGATTAACCACTCTGCAACTGCTCACAGTAATACTACTGCGGCAGAGTGGCTCGTTATCGTCCAGTCACGTAGTATTAATGTGACTGGACACTCCCCCTTCTGGGCGGCGCTTGCGCGCCGCCGGAGGCTCGCTCCCGCTGTTTTCATTCACAGCGGGAGTCGGGCCAGGGGAGGAGCAGCGGCGATCGCCGCTGCTCTTACCCGATCGTCGGGGATCGAGTCTGGAGATCCGCCCGCTGTGTGTAAACACAGCGGGCGGATCTCCATAGTGACAGGGAGTGACAGATCGGACTGTTCAGCATAGCTGGACATCCGATCTGTCCATGAATCACTCAGTCCCCTCCCCCCCTACACGTCAGTAAGCACCAGGCATACATTAACCCCTCCCTCTCCAATAAAATTAACCCCTTCCCTGCCAGTGTCATTTTTACAGTAACAGTGCATATTTATAGCACTGATTACTGCAGTAATGTCACTGGTACCCCCAAAAGTGTCAAAAATGTCAGTCAGGGGTCCGGTCTGTCCGCCGCAATGTCGCAGTCCCGCAAAAAAAATCGCAGATCGCCGCCATTACGCGTTAAAAAAAAAACACCAAAAATGACAGAAATCTTTCCCTTTGTTAGTAAACGCAATAACTTTTGCGCAAACCAATCAAAATACGCTTATTGCGATTTTTTTTACCAAACATATGTAGCATAAAACAAATTGGCCAAAAATTTTTAAAAAAATTGGTTTTTACATCTTTTTTGGGGGGAATTTCATATAAAAAAATGTTAAAAATGTTGTTATTTTTTCAAAATAAACGCTCTTTTTTTGTTTATAGCGCAAAAAGTAAAAATCGCACAGGTGATCAAATACCACCAAAAGAAAGCTCTGTTTGTGGGAAAAAAAGGACGTAAATTTCGTTTGGGTACGGCGTCGCACGACCGCGCAATTGTCAGTTGAAGTCGCACAGCGCCGAATTGCAAAAAGTGGCCTGGACGGAAGACAGCAAAATCCTCCCGTTGTAAAGTGGTTAACTAACATAAAAACATGCATAGCAGTCTTTTCAAGTAAAATGCCACGTGTGCTTATTGTAAAGGTTTTTGGAACATTTGCTAATAGAGATTATATTGCTTGCTTATTCTGTTTTTATAAGGTTATGTGAAGTCCTGGTTCTCAGCTAGTGGTAAATACATATACTGTACTTCAGGGGTCATATATATAATGGGTTCAAATGACACTTCTGCTTACAGTAAATTATTTCAAATAGATCAGAATTTTAGAAGATGATATATCAAAGGTAAAACAGAGACCAATAAGTATATAATCCAGAGCTGCCCCACAGATCCTTTTTTTGTGTCACAAAATGTCCTGTTGTCCACCATCACTCCCCCTGGAAAGCTGAGGATATACTGTAAGTGCAGGGTATCATGTGCCTTAATCCTGAGGTGATGTTGCCACAATATCCTTCATTTAGAGTACAATGATGAAAGCAAGATTTATAACATCATCAGTGAGGACAACCAGGCCCAAAGAAGAGGTGAAGAGGATCCTGTGGTGACCTGCCTGAAGATATCTGGAAAAGATGAGTTTAAAAAAAAGCACTGCCAGTGGGGGAAACAAGGGTAGGAGGGTGTTTGATTTCGGGGGAAGGAGGCACACAGCCTAGATTTGAGATCTAGGAGAACCTTATCTATAATGTAGGAGTACTCAACATACAATTCCCTTTCTAAACATATGGTTCACAAATGTTAGAGTTACTGGTGTTGATCACATTAGCTGTCTAGTTTATAACAGGGCATTAGTCAGAACTACTCTGATGAGCGTCTCATCTAACTGACCATAATACATTTAAAAATATATAAATTGGAGGTTAGAGACTAGAATTAAGCTCTCTCATATTCTCTCAGTCATATTGTCATCAACCACATATACTTGAGAATCTCATAAAAAATGGTGTTTCTCTGCTGTACACCAAACAATTATAATCATCTCCCTACTGAATACAAATGTATGGAATGTTGGTCTTAAATCTGTATATCATCAAGGTTTATTCAATCTGAATTAAATCAGTTCTAAGAAATCATTTTATTTCCAATCAAATGTAAAATTATTTTGTGTTTAAATTCAATGGGCAATGGTTATTATTTCTTCTACGCTTCAGAATATTTAGTATTGTTTTAATAGTGTGCACAATTTTAGGGAAAAACAAAAACGTTTTCTCTGATCTTTAAAGAATAACTCCAATCAAAATGTCTTTGTATGATAGATGCTGAAAAGTAAAGCTATAGTTTATTTTCTCTTGGGGACTCTACTTGTGAGCTTCCTGGGTCTACACACCTAATGTGGTAAATATGTGGGGTCACCACATGTTTTAATTTATGTTCTATAACTGAAGATACAACAGGTGTGATATGCAGAGGTTGACACAAATAATCAAATCTCTCAGACAGATACAATATAAATGAGTATGTCAGGGAGGAGGAGAAAGTGACTCACTTCATGTGGCAAAGATGGGTTAATCAACGCTGTCTCATGAGAATCAACAGCTGCTTACTTTTGTCTTCAGGTGGCAAGACCTGTTGCTTTACCCTGCAAGGCACAGTTAACTTTTAACAGTATTTTTTCCTGTAACTAGCAAAGAGATTGGTGAGTACAATTAACATGGTTTTGCTTACAGCTAAAAGCCAAAGTAGGACATATACTGTATACTATATTATACTTAGGAAAAAAAATCATAAGGTTATGATTTGATGAGATTATGATTATGACTTTATGTGGTACAAAGAAGCATGTTGTCTAACAGCTAAACTAACTGGGTAGTTTTATTTTTACGTTGCAGAAAGATTTAGCTACTTGTTGGTATTCACATTTATTTGCTAAAGAAGGTCACAACAGAAAGAAAGCTATGAATATGTTTTATCCTAAAAACAGTTTTCAGAAACTGAATGTACATTTTATAATAATAATATATGGAATCTGAATGTAGTTTTATAATAATAATAGCGATAATAGTTATACTGAATTTTGTATCCATCTCCATAGCAGAATATCCTGATATTTTTCTTTTTTTGCGAAAAGGAATTGTTATGCAATGTACAGGTAGAAATTCAATAATTCCCTAAAAATGCCAGATTCTCAAATTCATAAAATAATCAACCCAGTACAGTTATAACAAATTGTGAATAAAAAAAATGTAGTTATTGGCTGAAATGTAGGAATAGATATAAAAGGTACAAAAAAATCTCACAACCAAAGATGCTTGTTTACTTGAGTTTGGATACAATTTAAACAATTACATAGTTAGTCTGGTTGAAAAAAGACTCTAGTTCAACCAATTAAGGGATTTGATTGCTGGTTATTAGAAAACACTTGTAGAAGGCGAATTGCAAGCAATCAGTTTGATACAAAATTGCCTAGTGTAGGTGATGCACTTATCATACTCAAACCTGAAATGTCCAGTTCAATCAATTTGAATGTGATTGGTGGCAGCAGGTCAACATAGAAAGGTTTCTAAAGTATACAACACAAATGATAGAGTAGTGAATTCAATTCATAAGATTTCCAAACCACATCTGACAATTCATGTTTTTCCCAGATATTTCCTGTTTAGGCTTTCAGGGTGTTTATTCTGCTTGCATGGATGGTTTAAAGGTCATCAGACCTTAGAAATTGACCAAGTTTTTGATCAATAGCAATTTCCTTCTGCATGGTCAATAATAATGAATGTTTCTTTGGAAACAGGTTTTTTCAAACCCAGATCAGCTACATATTTATTCTTACTTTTCCAAATTTTTACCAATTATCCAGTCCCAACTAAGCTACAGTTGTTCAAAAGTTAAAACAAGTAATCGTGCACTTGGAGAAGAGGCAACATGTGGGCTTCTAGCAAAGTGTGCTGCCTGGTCCCCTTTAAGTATCTTTGTAGTCCTTAGCTTAACCTATTATATTCTTAATGATTAAAACATGTATGCTAAAGCTCTCTACTGAATTCATAAAAAATTATGTCATCCGGAGTTTTACAGTAAATGGAACCCTAAAAAACATAGGTAACTGGGACTTCTAGGGTGTTTGGTAGATATTTACCTAAATAGCTAAAATACAATCCATTATTTAAGCCTCGTTCACATGGGTAAACTTTAGCATACACCCGTGCATGCACCCACGCCCCCACAGAAGTCAAATCAGGAGCAGCAGCAGTGTTCATGCAGCAGCTTCACTTGGGTGTACGCTTAAGTATGCCCATGTGAACAAGGCCTTAACAACAATTGTTAAAAATATATGTGGCATGGTACACACTTATTAACAAAACATAGTGACCTATACAAAGCATTAAAACCACAACTATGTCACTGAAAAGACTAGCCCTAATAATCTATCAAAACATTTAACATGAAACGTCTTCAATATGCCAAAAGTTACAATAACAGAACCTTTTTTTTTAATTCTAATGATTCACAAATCTTAAAATAGGCATAAATACTGCCATTTTAAATGTAAGTCATTGTAACACTCTAGCCTAGTAAAAACTGTGTATATCAATTTATAAAAAAAATCTCACTGTAACTCTCTAAGGTTTGGCAGGTATACACAGTAACTATAAAAAAAAAGTCACAATTGATATAAGACACCTACCATCATGATGTACATTTTTTCAATCAAAAAGTTTTTATTTTAGTCAAACACATTACAAAGCATAAAATCAGACAATCAGTTGGATGGAACCTCAAACCAGTAGAGGTTTGCAGTGACAGTTTCAATCAGGTAACACTCAAGTGAGTCAACAGTGGAACATCTGTAAAAAACAAATTATGCAGGGTATAAAAACCCAGCCAGATGCAAAGGTGAAAGGGCAAAGAGGACAATGGGGTGTGACTGTCTGGAAATCTGGCAACATTCCCTGCAGCATATTACCCAAACATTTGAAGATATGGAGGAAATGGGAGAAGTCCCGCCACTATCCGTCCCTCTCCCAAGGGGACTTGGGGAATGCTAAACACATGGCCAGGCTGAGGTCTCCGAGCACCAAAAATGTTGCGAAACATCCGGAGATACCCTCCTGGGTCCAGCTGAGGGGGACTTCCAGACTGACACCTGGGAACCCCACTATTCCACAGAAGTAGGTGATGTGACCTTCAAGGTCCGTCCCTGGAGTTATAACCTGCTTTTGCAGATGGGAGGGGATAATAGTGGCAGGCCAACTCAACTATAGAGCCACCGGTCAGCGGCTGAGACGTCACAACATAAATACACAACAAGAGGGGGGAAGAAGAACTAGCGTAGGAGATGGGGTAGTCAAAGGAGGTAGTCACCGGGGGAGTCCAGAAGCAAGCAGGGAAAAGAAAAATCAATCTCTTGCTACAATGTGACCTTAAAATGTTGAGCCCATGGCTCCCAGACACTCTCAAATTTGTGTACACGATCCTTTAGGATCGCAACCATCTTTTCCTGGGCCATGATCCAGGAGATTTTCCAGGTAGCTGCTTGATAAGTGACTGAAGGCCCTTTCCAGGCTCTGGCCAAGGTGAGTTTAGCGCCCAGAAGGATAAAAAAAAAATCAAGGAAAGTGAATGTTTGGGAGCCCTGAGATCGAAAATGTGTAGAAATGCTGCCTGAGGGGTTTGTTCAATCGGAAGTTCAGTGACCCTTCGGTTGAGCTGAAATACTTTGTTCCAAAAGGAGCGTATCCTAGGGCACGACCACCAGGTATGTAAAAAGGTGCCCTGGTGGTGGCATCCCCGGAAACATAGTGAGGAGGAACCTGGGTACATAATCGCCAATCTGGTGGGCACCAGATACCATTGTGTCAGGATCTTGACATTAGCCTCAATGAGGGTAACATTCATCATCCCTTTGAAGGACCTATGAAAAATCGTATGCCAGTCTTAAAGTGGGAGCTCAAACTCCAGGTCTTGTTCCCATCCAAGAGCATAAGTAGGCTTATCTCTGGTCTGCGTGAGGCCAGCATAAATGAGGGAGATACCTCCTCTCATGTTTTCTGTTTCCGAGCACCACCTCTCATAAGGGGTCAATAATCAGCGGTCGGGGTTTAGGGCCCACAGCGTTTGTAGGAAATGTGTGAGTTGAGTAAAGCGTAACTTCTTGGTAGGGGGCATCTTAAGTTTTTGGACATGCAGTGAGATAAGGATAGAGGGCCAGTGGAGGACATGAAGTGGCCAATGCGATACAGTCCCTTGTCTGTCCACTATTTAAAGGCCGCTATGTCGTGTCTGGGTGGAAATTGGGGGTGATGGAAAATGTGCGTTAAGGGACGTAAAGGTGAGGCAATGGAGGGGTTCTGATGGAGGCTCCTACACAGCACTATAGAGTGTGATAGGGAGGGCGCAAGGATAGCAGGTTGGAGTTTGGGGGTACACCAGGCTATATAGTCTAATGTGTGGTTAGGCACCGCCTGGCGTTCCATTGCCACTGTCAGGAACGCTCTCTGTGTACACTGAAGTACTGTCATAAATCTGCAACCTAAGGGTTAACCTAGCTCAGGCTAATTTAATTAATTGACAACAGGCTGCCTTATTTAAGCACCTCAGCAGCACAGTGTATTTGCTGTCTGATATGAAGCTTCTCCTGTGTTCCTGAACCTGAAACCTGTTGTATCCAGTTTGATTCCTGTTTGACCTCCTGGCTTGTCCCTCACCTCGCTTGTCTGCTGCCCGCCCTGACCTCGGCTTGTTTGTGACCACTCTTTGTCTTATCCTTGTCTGTTTATCTGCCACCGGATCCGGACCTATTCACCTCCTGGCAGGGCAACCCCGAGGACCGCGACCTGGTGCTATACACGCAGCAAAATCCATCCTCACCATCTGAGGCTCTGGTGAAGACTAGTTGGCACTTAGATTCTGCACCTCGGGTTAGCCTGCGTCTACTGCCTAGGTGACTCGTCTGTGCTCCGTCCCTCGGTGAGTTAGAGGCTACCCTCTGCACGTCAGGCTCACCTCCAGAGTCCTGACAGCCACCCAGTCCGGTTTGGGGCCTCGGAGGTAGACCGTAGAGAACTGGGCCAACTGAGCAGCCTGATAGTACTTCCAGAGGTCGGGCAGTGCCAAACCCCCCATCGCCCGGGACCGGAGCAGGGTTTTTGTGGGGCAGCGATATCCCTTTTTTCCCCGGACAAATTTTACGATCTGGGATTGCAGTGATTTTTTTTTTCCAAATAATTTTTATTGGTTTTAAACGAAAGATACAAGAAATGCAGTCAGCGTTGCAAAATATAACGTAAATGCAGTTACACAAACAACAAGCGGAGTGAAATATAACATGTCAGAAAACATAAGTAGAAACAGTTGACAGTCATTTATCATTCCAAGTGGTCCATGGTTCCCAGTGCTTGGTATGTTGTGGGAGAGATTGGGAGCGTAGTGCCAGTGATTTCTCAAATTCAAACGTGGTCATCACTGATGCTACGACCTCTCAAAGGTTAGGGGCTTCCGTGTTTTTCCATCTCCTAGTGATGGTGGCCCTAGCGGCCAGTAGTATGTGCGAGACCACCCATCTGTATTTGCTAGGAATCAAGTCAATGTCTAGAGTAAGGAGTGCCAGTGCCGGGCTTGGCGTAGTGGGCGAGTGTACTATAGAGGAAATAAGACCAAAGACCTGGTTCCAGAAGCTGGTGAGGTTTTTACACGTCCACAAAATGTGGTACAAGTTTCCCACCTGGCCACACTCCCGCCAGCAGAGCGGGGAGTGGGTCTGGTAGAATTGTGACAGCCTGTACGGCGTAAAGTACCAGCGGGACAGGATTTTCTGCGACAGTTCCCAGTGGTTAGTGCAGCTCGACACCCCGTAGGAGTGGCGAAAAGCACATGTCCACTGTCGTGGCGAAAAGGACCGTTGTATATCACTTTCCCACTTGACCAAGGGACTCGATTTGTGAAAGGTGGTCTTGGCATGAAATATGTTATAAAAAAAGGAGATGCCTTTAGTCGATCCAGAGGGATTAGTAAGGAACTGGTGAACGTAAATGGAATTGTAATGATAGGGGGTGGATGTTTGGTCAGAAACGTGGAAATGCGAGTGTAGGTATAGAGCTCTGAGCGTGGTAGTTGGTAGTGTTGTGTGAGGGAAGGAAAAGGTTTCAGATTACTATCACTAAAGAGATCATCGATCCAATAGATACCACGGTCCCTCCATTTTAAGGTGGAGAGGCAGGGAATCAGGATGTCTAGCAGGCTAATAGGTAACCTCGGCTTGTAGTGGGCTTCTCCTACATTTGTGTGTTTGTGGAGTTCCCTCCATGCGTCAATAGACGTTTTGGTTGTGAGTAGCAAGCCTGGCATGTTTTGGGACTTCCAGCCATCCGCTAGAAGTAAAAGGTGTAGGCGATCTACTTTACTGTATGCGGCTTCTAATTGAGACCAATGAATGTCAGGGTTCTCAGGGAACCATTTACGTAGCTGGGTAAGTTGGGATGCCAGGAAGTAGTCCTGCAAATGTACCATGCCCGTACCTCCCACCTTTTTGTGCTTGACAAGATGGGCCCATGAGCATCGGGGGTGTTTTCCTTGCCAGATGTAGTGTTTGAGCACCCGATTTAAAGATTTAAGTGTCGCCGATGGGAGAGGAACAGGAAGAGTTCGGAACACGTAAAGGATTTTGGGGAGGGCCATCATTTTAAAGGCTGCCAATCTGCCCAACCAAGATAGCTCCTGATAGGGTTTCTTGGCTAGGTCGGCTTGGATCTCAGCTAAAAGTGGTTTATAATTGGCTACCGCCAGTGTGGATATTGAGGGAGTTAATTTTAGGCCTAGATATGAGATGTCACTATCAGTCCATACATACAGGAATTGGGACTCAAGGTGTCTTCTAGCATGGAGTGGCACTCCTAGATTAAGAATTAGGGACTTGGTGAAATTTACCTTATAGTAAGATATAGAAGAGAAGGACGTGAGAAGTTGATGTAGGAAGGGCATGGAAATTACAGGTTTTGTGATGGAGAGAATGACATCATCCGCAAAGAGAGTTATCTTGTGAGAGATTCCTCTAATGCGAAATCCGGATATGTGGGGATTTGATCGTATGTGTCAGCTAGCGGCTCCATCATCAAATTAAAAATACTTGGGGAGAGTGGGCATCCTTGGCGCGTGCCATTGGTGATGGAGAAGGGTTTGGAAACCACACCTGAGACAAATACTTGAGCAGATGGGTTAGAATATAGAGCCATGATGGCAGAGAGAATCAGGCCCATGAATCCAAATTTCTCCAACACCAAGAGCATGTACTTCCAGTAAACTCTATCAAACGCCTTTTCGGCGTCGATGGATAGAAGAAGGGAGGGGGTTTTCGTCACTTCAGCGTAGTTTATTAGGTTAATAACTCGACGCGTGGCATCCGCCGCCTGTCTATTGGTCATGAAGCCCAGTTGATCAGGATTAATTAAGGTGGGAAGGATGGTGGAAAGGCGAATAGCAATAAGTTTGGCGTAGATTTTCACGTCCAAATTCAACAGAGAAATCGGGCGGAAATTCGCCGGGGTGTCCGGGGACTTGCCTGGTTTAGGGAGAGCCACTATATATGCCTTAAGCATCTCTGGTGGGAAAGAACCCGATAGGGAAATGGACTGGTATAGGCGAAGTAGGAATGGGGATAGCGTGTCCTGGAATTGTTTGAAGTATTCATTTGTGAAACCATCAGGGCCCGGGGATTTGTCGTTGGGGAGCGTGCCAATAGTGTGGGTAATTTCCTCGGGGGAGATGTGTGGATTCAGTGTCTGGAGTTGTTCTTCAGTCAGTGTGGGGAGATTTAGCTCAGTCAGGAAGGATGATATATCCAAATCAGTTGGGGTGGGGCAGGAGGGGTCATCTTTCAAGTTATATAATGCCCCATAGTAGTCTGAAAAAGCGTCTGCTATATCTTGAGGCTTAAGCAATTTCTGCTTGGTAAATGGGTGGAAGATATGAGGAATTTTACATTTTACTTTCCTTGCTTTCAGGCGATTGGCCAGGAATTTCCCAGCTTTGTTATGTTGCGAATAGAATTTCAGTTTGAGGGATCGCATAGCTTTGTCATGATCTCGGATTAAGAGCAAACGCAATTCGTGTCGAAGTCGGGTGAGAGTCGATGAGGTCATGTCTGTGGGAGAGGCCTTGTTGGTGGTTTCCAGTTTACGGATGTCCGCCAATAAGGAATCAATAGATGATTTGTTGGATTTCCTGTCTCTGGCTTTAAGTTGAATCAGTATGCCTCTCATGAAGGCTTTGTGGGTGTTCCACAGAGTTTGGGGTGAAATGCTCGGATCGTCATTGGTCTGGAAAAAGGAAGTCAGGTGGTCTCGGATCAAGGCAGCATGTTGTTGGAGTTGGATCAGTCTGTTATCACATCTCCAGGTGGAAAAGCCAGAACCAGGCCCCCCCAACTGGAGCAAGATGGATACAGCCGCATGATCCGACCAGGAGAGGTCATGAATCGAGACCTCTGAGGTTCGATGTAATAACCATGAGTCCAACACAATAAGGTCAATACGGGAATAGGATTTGTGGCGAGTTGAAAAAATGTGAAATCTTTCTCCTCGGCGTGAAAACAGCGCCAGGCATCGTATAGCTCCTCTCGGCGTAGCAGGCCTCCCAGAGCAGCTGAGCGCCCGCCACACCCAGAGGTGGTATCGACCCGTGGGTCTGGAGGTAAGTTAAAGTCACCGCAGAGGAGGAGGTGACCTTCCCTTAGCCCTTGAGCCTTCTTGATTAGCTTGCGGATAAAGTGTTGTTGCTTAGTATTAGGAGCATATAAGCATACCAATGTTAAGGGCACATTATCTATAACACATATCAGAATCACATATCTACCCTCCGGATCTAGATGTGACGATTTAAGGAAGAACACCACCGAATCTCTGACAGCCACTAGTATACCGTTCTTCTTGACCGGAGCGGAAGCAAGGAAAATGTGCGGAAAGTTCCGGTGTTGGCAGTTCGGGGTAGCGTCCACCTGAAAGTGTGTTTCCTGGGCAACCAGGATGTCAACTTTTTGTTTAATAGCTTCCTTCCATAATGTCCTCCATTTGGCCGGGTGGTTTAGGCCATTGGAATTGATAGAGAGAATCTTCAGTCCCATGGGAAAAGGATTAGAGGTGATGGAATCAGCTGACGATGTGTCTTGAGCTCTGAGGGTGTTCCTTCTACATTCCTTTAGACCTGACACTAAGTCAGCTTGCAAGGATGATCGCAGCAGCATTACCATTTCTTTCAGAGCCGTATCAGATATGGGCTGCCCTGTAGTTGGTAGTGCTGCTATGGGATCAGGAAGGATAGTGTCCATGTCCAGTGAATCCTCTGCCCATCCCCCGCCATGTGCAGAATCTGCTGTGGGTGGTGAGGAGGATCTCCTCTGCTTGCTCTTTGCAGGGCTCTGAGTTGAGGGGGTAGACTGACCTGAATGTAGATCGGGGATGGCATCCGCCGAGTGTAAGGAGTCCTTTAGAAGGGCCGCCGCCACCAGGGCACTGGCTGCGTCCCTATGGAGGGACGTCCGGGCGCCATGTTGGCTGGAGCCTCCAGCCACCGGCGGGAAGTATAATGTGAGCTTCTTTAGCTTGGGTGGGTCACGCTGCCGCCTGGACATCTCTGCTGTGTGCCCGGGTGTACCGCTACGTGATCGGTGCTGGCAGGCAGAGGTTAGAGGCTCCGTAGATGTGATTTTTCCCCAGTCCAGTGCAGGAGCTCTCAGTTCATGCGGCCATGCTCGTCCGCGGTCGCTCCGCCCCTCTGGGATTGCAGTGATTGAAGGTGAGATTTGGGGACAGAAACGGGAAGTGACCTGAAAAGGTATAGTAAGCGAGGTAGGAGTGTCATTTTAATGGAGTTGATCCTGCCTAGCCAGGAAAGGTTATGTGGGTTCCAGGAGATCAAGTCAGCTTTCAGTTTGCGGAACTGGGGAGGGTAATTGGCCTGATAAAGAGAGGCAAAAGTGGGAGTGAGCTGAATCCCCAGGTAGGGAAGGGACGAAGTGCACCAGTTAAAGGGAAAGGCGGCTTTGACCGACTCATAAACAGGGGAGGGGACCGTCACGTTGAGGACTGAGGATTTATCCAAGTTAACTTGGAGACCAGACGCAAGGGAGAATCTACGGAGAAGGTCCAGGACGCTGGGGATGGTAGTGACCAGAGAGGACAAAAAGAGCAAAAGATCATCCGCGAAGAGGGCGCATTTATGTTCAGTCGGACCGCAATGGACCTCGCGGATGTCGGGATTGCATCGAATCGCTATGGCTAGAGATTCGATTGCTATTGCAAATATAAGGGGTGATAACGGGCACCCCTGTCTAGTTCCTCGTTTAATAGGTAAGGGGTCTGAATAATGGCCAGCCATGCAGATTTTGGCAGTGGGGGAGGAATAGAGAGCTCGGAGAATATTCAGGAATTTAGGACCAAAGTCCCATCTCTCCAGAACCTCGAAGAGATAGGGCCACGGGACCGAGTCAAAGGCTTTGTGTAAGTCAATCAACATAATTAAGGCTTCCTGAGGGGGGTTGCCATCCCATCTGGAATTCAGCAGAGAAATAATGTCTATGGCTCGCCTGACTTGATCAGGGCCCTGTCTCCCCAGGATAAACCCCGATTGGTCCTTGTGGATGTAATGGCTAATAAATCGGGAGATCCTATTCGAGAGAATTTTGGTGAGAATTTTCAGGTCAACATTAATGAGAGAAATGGGCCTATAGTTTTGTACGTCGCTGTGATCCTTGCCTGGTTTAGGGATGACTGTGAGGTATGAAGAATTTAGGGTTCTCTCGATTGAATCCCCCGATTGGAGTGCATTATAAAATTTAGTGAGATGGGGGACGAGTGTAGCAGCAAAGGTCTGGTAATAGATTGAAGTAAAACTGTCTGGTCCAGGCACTTAACCCTTTTTCAAGTGTTTAATCACTCCCAGAACTTCCAATTCTGATATTGGGTCATCTAACAGATCTTTTTGTTCACTCTGTAGGCAAGGGAGGGGTAGATCATTAAGGAACGCCGCCGGGGGGCCAGACAAGGAGGTGGGGGCAGTATCATAAAGGTTAGAGTAGAACGAGTGAAACGTGTGAAGCACCTTATGAGGGTGTTGAGAGAGGGAGCCTTGGGCCGTTCTAAGTTTAGGGACCACCACCGTCCTGATCTTAGGGGACAATTTGGAAGCTAACCTATGTCCTATCCTGTCCGAAGACTCATAAAATTTAGCTCCGGACCACCTCAATTGCTTTTCCGCCACCGTGGATAGGGCAAGGTTCAATTGGAGCCTGGCCCCCTCCAGTTGAGTATTGGAGAGTGGTGTGGGGTTTTGTTTGTGAGCCTTGCTTAAGGCTAGGAGCTCAGTTTCTAATTTGGCAAGATCCACTTCCTGCTGTCGTTTAAGTTGGGATGAGAATTGTATAATTTTCCCCCTGATGACTGCTTTATGAGCGGCCCAGATAGTGCCCGGGGAAACATCCTCCGTCGCGTTGGTGTGGAAGTATTCCACTAAATCTTTTGTGAAAATGGTGCAATGGACAGGGTTGCTAAGTATGGCCTCGTTCAGAAGCCATTTGAATTCCTTGCTCTGGGCTGGAGAATGAGTAATCACCAAAACCACCATGGCGTGGTCCGAGACAGGGGAGTCCCTGATATAAGATTTGACCGCCCTCGGTATCGTATTAGCGGAGACGAATATGTGGTCTATCCTGGAAAAGATCAGGTGGGGAACGGAGAAGTGTGTATAGTCTCTAGCTGTCAAGTTCATCTCCCTCCAGATGTCTACCAGTCTCTCTGTACCGAACACCCAAGCTATACGAGTGCTCTGCCTAGAGGGCCGGCACAGCTGCGCTCATCCAGGGTGGGATTTATCTATACTCTGGTCGAGTGCAACATTGGAGTCGCCCCCCATGATTATCGTGCCTGTAGCATGAGGTAAAACAGTAGTGGCCAAATCGCGGAAAAACTGTTCCCGGAGCTGGTTCGGGCGTAATAGGAAAGGAAAGAGTAATTGTGGCCATCGATTTCCCCAATAAGTAAAAGGTATCTCCCCTCCGGGTCAGCTAACTGTCGGGTGAGGGTGAATTGGACCTGCTTAGCGAAAAATATGTCCAACCCCCCCCCCGAGTTTTGTTGGGGGCATTGGCCAAGTAAAACTGTGGGAACTTGGTTTGGACAAACAAGGGTCTGTAGGTCTCTGGGAAGTGAGTTTCTTGTGTCATGATAATGTCTAAATGGCGTGAATGGTAAAGGTTAAACAACTTACGTCTCTTGAGCGGAGAGTTCATGCCTTGGACATTGTGAGAGGGGATCCGCAGCTGCGCCGGAGGTTCATCAGAGGGAGCCATTATGACTTTGATGGGTGCAGAGCTGAAACGGGAGAGGCCGGCAAGTCCCCCCAGGCACACAGAAATCCCTGTAGAGCTCCCAGTAGATCAAGAGATCCCCCGGTGACTGTAGAAACGATAGGGAATAGAAAAGAAGAAAGGGGAGACAAGGGGAGGGGAGCAGAGAGGGGTAGAAAGCCAAGACGTGTACCTGATGAGACAGACAAACAAACATAAAACAAATAACCCAAGCCCAACAAGGATGGGGGAGGCCCAATCCTCCACCCTCCTTGAACCCAAGTGAACTCGACCGACGGCAGGTCCATTGCCCTGATCCACAGAGGCAGAAACCCATGTGAATGAGGGTAAGGGGGCAGCAGAGAATTCACTCCGGGCATACGCCTAAAGCAGGACAATAGGTCGCCGGAGACCAAAAATACCAAGAATACCAAAAACAGTTAAAACGGGTGCTGTCACGTACCTGATCCGAAGCCGGAGTGTAGAGAGGGCTCCCCTTGCGGCTAGGTGCAGAACACCCCTGGAGGTGAGACAGGGAGTGCTGTGCCCGAAGTAGCACGGGTTGCCGGCTGGGATGGCCAGATGGTGGCTGCGGCCAATGGGTGATAGGTCCAAGGCGGATCTGGAACACTTGACAAGCCAGGCAGGTGTGCTGCAGGAACAAGGTAAGCTGGAATAGCCCACAGGAGACTGGTAATGCGGAGTCAATAGCCAAGCCGGGTCAGACACTGGAGAAGACAGAGGAGAGTCCAGGGACAAGCCAAAAGGTCAGGAGCCAGAGGTATCAAGAAGAGTCGAGGTCAAGCAATCCGGGTCGGCAACAGGGAATCCAAGATAAACAGGCAAACAAGGCACAAGGGACACGGGGAGCTGAAGATCATCCAGCAACTAGTGGCTGTCATTGCTGAGTTTAAATAGGCCGTTTGGCGCCAAGCGCCGTCACGTCCTGCGTGCGTGCGTGCGCATTGGCGCACGCACATTCCTAGTTGCTCTTGCCCGGAGTTGGCCGCGCATGCGTATTCGCGCCACTGCGCGAATGCGCTGATTAGCCAAACTGTTGGAATTTACCTGACAGGTGCCGTCAGAAAAAAAACAAAAAAACATCTAGGCATTGCAAAACCATAGAAAAGGGAATGGTGAAGTTCTAAAATCGCCAAACTAACCCAGAAAAACTATAGGTAGCTACCTTTGAGGGGATAGGGGGGAGGGGGAGAGTCCAGTAAACATACGGTGGAGTCAGGGCTAACCGGGACCCTAGGAGGCCACCCTGGGGGGTTGCCCAAAACTGCGGGGGTAAGTGTGAGAGTCTCTAAAGGAGAAGAGACATCTGAAAAAATTAGAGCCAAGCAGAAGTGTCCCCTTGGGGTTATCAAGGGGGCCTAGCGTCTTTGGACCGTTTGGAGTGCTGCTTCTGCCAGGATTGCATGAGAGGGCTCTGCGGGGAAGGTCTCTTCGTGGATCCAGATCCCTTGAGCGTTGATGAAGTTGTGGGGTCCTGTGTGATCAGTCCAAGATGGAGCAGCAGGTGTTCACCCTCAGGAAGGGAAGAGAAGTCGTGGGTCCGTTGTTGATAGATGAAACTGAGGCGAAACGGAAAGGCCCACCAGTACTTGATGGCTTTTTGTTGAAGGACCTGAAGCAATGGTTTGAGAGCCCGATGTTTCTGTATGGTGGTGGGCGACAGGTCAGCAAAAATCTTCACTGGTTGGCCTTGGATGCACAGATTGTCGGCGTGCCTGGCTTTCTTCATAATGGTTTCCTTCTCTTTATAAAAGTGCGGTTTGACTATAATGTCCCATGGGGAGCCATCCGGGAACGGGGACCGCAGGGCCCTATGTGCCCTGTCCAGTTCCAGACGATGAGGGGGGATGTCAGGGATCATGTCCGTGATAAAGAAGGAGACAGCGGCTTCGAATTTTGGTTGATGCGCCCCACAGTCTGGTCAGATTTGTGTTCAATAGCCTTAATCCTAGCCCCCAGGTTATGTAGATCTGCCTGAATAGCTGAGGTAATCTGTGTAGCCATCTGGGCCAGTCCAGTAGAGAGCATTTTGGAGAAAGTAGCCATAAGATAGTGCAGTGCATGTCAGGAGGAGTGCTGGGGGGGGGGGAGGTGCGGAGACCCCTGTGAGGTAGCTGCCTTAACGCAGTAGGCCCCATCCGGGGACTGGAGTAATTCATCCAGTGTGCGCTCCAGGAGGGAGACTGTAGAGGCAGGGGAGAGGATATTGGGGCCGTGTGCTGACCTTTGTGGTGTTCCAGGGCCTGGGGCATCCGAGATGTCCTCCTCTCTCCCGGGGTCCGTGCATGAGGAGAGCGCGGCCGCCATCTTGGGACCGGCAGTGTGTGAGGCCGCAGCCCCGAGTTGTGAAGAGAGGTCCCTGCGGGCCTGGGAGCCTGGCATATAATGGTTCGGGAGGATCAGCAGAGGATCGGCAGTCAGTGAAGCCAGGTGAGTCAGCGGCGGAGTGCGGGCAGTGGCTGTGCGGGCGGTAAAGCGGCCGGGGTGAGATGGAGCTCCAGAGCTAAGCTGCCATTCCGGAAGCCTCTGCGCATGCGCCTCATAATGTAAATTTTAATTTTATTTGTGTTTGGACTGTGGACATGCAGAATTATGGATGTTTCTGTGGAGAAAATCAGTACCATAACCTAAACTAAATAAAAAAGGGTGCTACATGGGTTGAAGTTTAGCCTTGTATAATTTACAATACAGCAGCAGCAATATTATAATAATCTCTCTCTCTCTCTCTCGCTCTATATATATATATATATATATATATATATATATATATGTTTAAAAGTCAAATACTGTAATCGCTAAAATTTACTTCGGTTTCAGTTTCCCCTAATTTCTTGTACTTTAACACCCAGACTTGAAGAATTTATTTTTTTTCATCAACCTGTATACGCAGCTCTATGTTGGTCTAATTGTCCATGCGCATTTCCAATATATATAGATATATATATATTAAATAAGATATATTAATTATATTATGGTGTTACCAGATTCATTCCTTATTTAGATACATAATGGATATAAGATGGACATGTATATTAGATGAGAGTATGGATCATTATTATGTTGTTTTTATGATGGAGAAATCATCATTTAATTTTAATATACTGGTCAACCAAGAGGTGTTACCCAATGACCTCACCAGTTAATGAATAAGATGTCCCAACCAATGGGGATAATGTTACTCCCTCTGGGTTTAACTTATGGTAATTTTAATAGTCCTTTGTTCAATACCATATAAAAAGGAAAACCCAGATGAGAGAGGAACACAGGTCATTGCACAACATACATTACACATACAATACACACGCTACTACAGCCATGCATAGACTCATCTATACAGACTCCATTTTGCTCCATCATGTATCTGAAACTTTGAGGGACGCCAAATGAAACTCCTCCCTAACTGGCCACCATTTTGGAAAGGCAGCCATCTTAAGGACTCTGGTAACAACCATTCTAAGCTAGCAGCCATTTTAAATATGGTAAATGTGCCTTGCTGTTTATTATATTAATATTTAATATTCTTTATTTCCTTCCTTACATGTTTTACATTTCATGCTAAAGGGTAACAAAATTACAGTCCCAGCCGTATTAACCATATGTAGATTTTTCTCTAAGAGCTGATTTTTGCTTTTTATACATTTTTATTAATATCAGATTTAGCATATATTGGCGTATTAGTTTCACATTTTGCATGGTCTATTCTCGTTCCATCTGTAGTGACTATCGGCTGTGCATTGCGCAGACAATTGTGGTCTGATTATATAGAACATTCATTTATGGTTTATACTATACCTGGAGAAAACGTAATCTTGCTTTATTTTTACTTTCATTATTGAGCTACACATCACATTGCATTTATTGTTTGAAGTTTGTATTTTATGTAAAGTTATCTTTTTGTGTCATCTCAAGTTTGATCATTTATGGTGAATACATGTCTCGAGAATAAATATTCTTATATATTCCCTACTGTAGACTGTTTTCACTAAGATTGGTATATGCTTTTAAAAAAGAATTGATCGATAAAAAGAATTTGCTACATATTGATTTGTGGAAATAAGTGGAGATTCTCCTACATCACAGATCTTTGCTTATTTACATAAATGGAGACACAGTGATATTCAGAGCAGTATAAATATTCTGACAGTGTGGAGAGCCGCGCCGTCACATCACATAGAGCAATCTGCACTGCAGGCGGCCGCGCCGGCTTTAAGATCGTTATACATGTCCGATACTCATCTCAGTATGTAAGTGTATGTCCTTTATTAAACTCTTTTTTCTGAAGATAATGCACTATTGGTCTATTCCTTTCATTTCTGGGACACCTCACTTGGGAGGGTTGATTTCCCAAACGTGGATTCTGGAGTCAAGGGAAGGATTGAATCTAATAGTGTGAGATCTGTGGATACACCTACAGGGATTACATCCTAAGAGGAACACAGATGGAATGTATATGTGTGAGTCTACCCTATTTTTGAGTTGGAAAGAAGCCATTCACACTAATTTTCTCACAACACGAGGTGAAATACAGAGAGGAGGGGATTATTCACTGTGAGGATCACGGGCTCACTGATCGATTTTTTTGCACCTTATTGCTGTGGATCTGGTAAAGAGCCACCTTACAGTGTATGTCCAGTCCGATTCAAGGTAAGTTGGATTGTTTGGATTGATTTTCCACCGGGATCCACATTTGGCACTCTATGAGAAGGAATCACCTGATTTACATCTGTTTGAGAGACCATTCCTTCTCAGATACTTGTGAAGATATAGATAAGGTGTTTTCCTATCGGGATTTGCGCTGTAATGTTGGACTAATCCTTTTACTTTTCATACCATTATCATCCATGCCTTATGATGATGATCAAACAATCCTTAAATTTTTTCACAGTTTTTTTACCTGGCAAAGGGCCAGAAAGGCATGCATTTAGGTACTAAGTCTGTTATACACTTAGCATCAGCAAAACAAGGAGTAGAACTGATATTAGGTTTGATTCACACCAGGAATCACACAGGAACATGCAGTGCACTCCTGTGCGATTCAAATGCACTTATGTACCATGTGACCTGGTGCCGGCAAATGTGGCGACCAGCATTTGGGGTGCGGGTCCCAATTGCAGTGCGTTTTGAACACGTAGCAGAAAACATGCACGGAATGTGGGTTTCCCGCACCATGTTCTGGTGTAAACTGACTCTTATAAGGAGGCATGAAACTGCAAATACTCCTCAGTATGAGTTATGTGCTCCTCTATATATTGTTGGTTTTCCTGAAAGAATGCATGTGTAGATTGTGCAATGAGCACAATACATCTTCTGTTAACTGTAAAAACTTGCTGTTATCTGTGTTTTATTTTTGTTTTCCAACAGCATGCATCTAGGAACAAACCAAGCAGATAGCTAGTGGAATTGATTTTATTATGTTTTCTCATCTCTAATCATTAGGTATAATGAGCTTTTTGATAACATAAGGAAAATATGAACAGCACCTCTGGGTTGAGAGTTATAATTTATGCACAAAAACCTTTTATTTTATTAGAAATAAAAAATAGATAGAACTATTTATCAAAATAATGGTTATTTTTTATTTTTATTTTTTTTTACTACTTTATTGAGAGCCAGTTACGAATAAACATTGCCATTAACATGAATCTTCACTCTTCTGTTGTTATAACAGTACGGTATTACTTTTTAAAGATCAATGTTTTTTCCTATACTTTAAATCTTTAAATATATCTAAGCCCAATCAATAACATCTCCTATAACTGTAACATGTTAATGTAATTTCTTTTTTTTATTACAAACTATTTTATTAGGTGATATATTCAAGAATATAAAACAAAACAAAGTCCAATTGGCAGTCATATAAAAATGTATATACAGAGAGATAGACAGACAGAGAGATAGACAGACAGAGAGATAGACAGACAGAGAGATAGACAGACAGACAGACAGACAGACAGACAGACAGACAGACAGACAGACAGATAGATAGATAGATAGATAGATAGATAGATAGATAGATAGATAGATAGATAGATAGATAGATAGATAGATAGATAGATAGATAGATAGATAGATAGATAGATAGATAGATAGATAGATAGATAGATAGATAGATAGATAGATAGATAGATAGATAGATAGATAGATAGATATGCTCTAGGGTTAGTGGAACAGGTGCTATAGTAAATATACAACCACCAAATGTGCATGACATAGTGTAAGTAATAGAGACTAAAAGGGTAAGACATTAAGAAGAATCAATTTCTACCTCAAAGAAAGAGAGCAGAAAAAAGGGGAACATGGACATATACATATAAGTACCATACTGGAGAATGTGACAAGGGTTTCTAGGGTTTTACTTCACAAGCATATTATTCAAAGGTAGGAGTCTATGAATAAGAGAAACCTGAGGTATTAAACTATTAGGGTTACATTATCAAACTAGATTAGGATTTAGACTTTCCCCCTCAGAAATTGGGTTATACAATGGAGTGTGAGGTTCTCGTTCAGGTTGCTACCCCAGGTGAGAGCATATCCAGCTGCATTTCCAAAACCATATTAAAATCCTCAACCACCAGGTTTGTCTGCCATGAAATTTAGCAAATGATGTGTAGCCAGGTGCTGGGCTACAGCAATATGGAGAATGAGACTTTGCCTTTTATTCTTCTCTCCCTCTACTGAGATACTGATGTTATGCTGCACCATTCTCCTCTGGACAGTAGGGGGAGAGCTAAAGCCATTACAGCCTATAGGCTTCTATGCAGAGTGCTGAGAATCCTGAGAATTTCAGTTTGAGACAACATGTAATGGGACAAATGAACGCTTTACAATACAAATGCCAATATGCAAAGTGCAGTAGGAGATTCTTTTCAAATTGCCCAAGAAAGCTCTTCCTCTTGGCACTGAGGGATTGAGAGAGAACACCTTTGTCTGAATAATTATCTGTCAGCTGGAGACCATACCAGTGAATATCAGAGCCTGAGACTAGGAGTGAGGACATCTGGGGGCAGTGCAGCCCCGCCCACATTACAGCACATGCACTACTGCAGTAGGTAGACTGGAGCGTCCATTCACCCTTCGCTTCCCATCACTAATCATCAGAGGCTTTCGCGGACCGAGTGGGTCCCACTATCTACAGCAAGAGGTCACCACAGCATCCCAGGGACTGGTGAGAGGGCTATTTGCCAATTGCTGATACTGCTAGCAGAGACTTGGCCACTAAGAGCAGGACACTAAGTGTACCCAATCCATACTGCTTTCATACTGCACTTTATTCCGCACTTATGTCAAACCTAGGCTGCACTTGTACCAACCCTATACTGCATTATACCAAACCTTTACTGCATCTGAACCACATTTACCTTGCACCTGTGCTGAGACTAAATCACACTTGTACTGTACCTATACTGCATGCAGGTTTACTGGGACTGTCGTGAATGGCAAAGACATTCTTAAAGGGCCTCAACGATAGCCAGCAGAAAAACATATCAAAGTTTGCCTCTCCCACATTAATTATTCTGTAAGCCCCCTTTCCTTCCCCTTCCCCCTCTTCTACCATTCTTCTTTTCTTTTGGTCAGTGCATTCCCAGTCAGTCTAGGACTAGCATCGCAGACATGAATGTACTCTAAAAATTTAGTTTTTTGGAAAAAGAAAAAAAAAATTAGTTTCAGCAGTCACTAGATTAAACTTTACTACTGCTCATTGTTGAACTTGAGGTGGCCCTGCTACTGTACTGATCTGGACATCAAATGTCTTCTTATGTCTATTTCTTATCTAATCACTTTGTATGTTAAATTCCTTTATTACCATTATTAATCCATTTTATGGTTTCCTAGTTACCATCCAACCCCCTCTTCCTCAAAAAACGTTACTCCTTTGGTTCCTGTGACTATGCTCTTCATTGGCTCTCATCCTAGCGATCCCACCGCACCTTCAGTGTCATTTAATATTCTACATTCTCCTCGTCCTTCCTCTGTGTGGGTGCCCCAAGGTTCTGTTCTTGGACCTCTCATACTATCAATCTACACCTCCTCTCTGGGTCAGCTGATAGCCTTCCATGGCTTTCAATATATTTGCAAAGCTGATGACACCCAAATCTATTTCTCTACCCCTCTGCTTACTCTATCAGTCTCCTCATACATGACTAATTTACTAACTGACATATCAGGCTGGATGTTACACCACTTCCTCAAACTCAATGTGTCCAAAACCTCCCCCCATGTGCACCTTCCCCTTACTTCTCTGTCAAGATCTATGGCACAACCATCAATCCATCCCCACATTCCAGGGTTGTAGGTGTTATCCTGGACTGTGAACTCTCCTTTTGGCCCCACATCCAAGCACTTTCCAAAGATTGCCGCTTCAACCCCCACAACATCTCCAAAATACGCCCCTTCCTAAACAATGACATTGCAAAGCTCCTTATTCACTCCCTGGTTATCTCGACTACTGGAACTTCCTCCTCATTGGCTTACCTTTAAATAGGCTATGCTCTATTCAGTCCATCATGAATGCTGCTGCCAGACTCATCCACCTTAAAAACCACTCAGTGTCTGCTACCCCTCCCTGTCAATCTCTTCTTTGGCTGACACTCAAAAACAAAATAAATTCAAAATACTAACAATAACTTACAATGCCCCCCAGATACATCACTAACCTAGTCTCAAAACACCAATTAAATTGTTCTTTTCATTCCTCCCATGACCCTCTGATCTCTAGTTCCCCTTTCCTCTCATGCTCGACTCCAGAACTTCTCCCAAGCCTGTCCCATCCTTTGAAATTCCCTACCCTATTCTTTACGACTATCTCCTACTCTATCCACTTTTAGGTGATTCCTGAAAACGTTTCTCTTCAGAGAAGCTTATCCTGCCTTTACCTGATGTGACTAACCGTCACTATGATTTTAAAAATCAGATTCTTGGTGGTTTGGATTGCTTCAAATGGGTTCTGTATTTACAAGTGATGCTAACGTGTATTGTACTGCAATGTCAGCAATGTCTTCATATAGAGATGTGAAGATTTAATCCTACACTGGGATAATTAGACTGTTCTAGACTGCTAATACTGTCTGTGTTCTGAGATGGAATGTGTATTGTGCTAAGTATTACTGTTCCATTGTTAGATGTTAATGACCTTGCATTGTTCTGGCCAGGTGGCTAGATAATTAGTTTATTGTTATTCTGTATACAGGTCTATCTGCATATGCTAATGTAATCAGACTCATCTGACCTGATAGTGTATATAATGTGTGTGTGTGTGGGTTTAATAAACAGTTCTTCTTGATACCCTCAGCATAGAGTTTCATCTCATGTTTGTGGGAGAAGGCTATACCAGCTCTATCTCTCTTCTGCTTGGATCGCTAAATCACTAGCTCTGGTAAGAGCGATTCCTGCTCTACTCTGCAGCATCCCTCCCACTAGGGGGAAGAATAACATCTCTGGCGGCGAAACCCCTCTTTCCATGGGGGCGGCCGCTACAACTGGTGGCAAGCGGTGGGATGGTTCTTTTCCCCTAGAGGAGATGCTACAACTGGTTCCGAGAATGGAATGAGCAGATGGAGAATCGCTACGGAAACTTGAAGCGGTCAACCTTGAAAGATTTGTTGGAGAACCGTGGCCGACCAGCAAATAACCGTACCAAAAAGGAACTACTGGCCCGAGCTGAAGGAAATGGACCAAAACGACGGTGTGACTGGAGCAGTAGCCCCGAACCTGGAGTATGAGTTGATGCGGACTGTGTGTATGGACCCAATCCTCCTGCAGACATCATTTCCCAGGTGATGAACGCCGCTATCGATGAGAACCGGGAGAAACGACAATACCAGTTGCGCATGTCGGAGATCCAGAGACCAGTGAGCCCAACTGTGGAGAATGCTCCAGTCCCATCAGAACGGAAAAAGGTACCCTTCACACCCTTTAAGAGCTTCCAGGAATCGGAGGGGGAAATAGATGGCTACTCAGTCGACTTTGAAAGACAATGTGCCTTACACAAAGTACCCACAGACGAATGGGTCACCATCCTGGCCGGGAAATTAACAGGTAGAGCTGCCAAAGCCTTTAGAGCTATACCTGATGAGGAGATTCACCTCTACCCAGCAGTCAAGGAGGCTTTGCTTGCCCGGTACTCTGTCACCCCCGAGGCGTATAGGAGATGGTTCCGGAAGTCCAAAAAGCACAGCGGGGATTCCTACACCGAGTGGGTCTGCCGTCTTTACAGAACAGCCTCCCTCTGGATTACCGGTTGTCAAGCCATATCAGGAGAGGATGTGTTACAGCTGTTTCTATTGGAACATTTTTTAAACACCCTGCAGCCGGAGATACAGGTATGGATTCGGGATCGGCGACCGCTCACCTTACCCGAAGCAGCTCGTCTGGCTGATGAGTATACTGATTCCAGAAAAACGGAGCAACCCTCCGTAAGACCTGCTCCAGGACCAGTGTCACCAACCCGAAGCACAGGTACCTGCTATCGCCCACCACCACACTTCCAACAGCAAAGCCAGGTACAGTGCCATCGGTGCAAACAGTTCAGACACTACCAGAGAAACTGTGACCAGAGAAGGAACCATAATTCATGGCTTTGAGCAGGACCACCTTCTCCAGCACGGACAGCCGTCCACTACTACCATGGCCACAGGTAGCAACAACCTAGCCTCAGACAAAGCTCAAGCCCCGGATTACCAATCTTGGACCACCACTACCACAGGGGGACTCCTTCAACTCGCAGGCACCCAGATACCAATCCCGCAGTGGGGTACAGTGCTACAGGTGCAAGCAGGTTGGGCACTATCAATGAGACTGTACCCACAGCAGGGACCAAGCTGCATGGATCCAACCAGGGTCACCCCCTCCAGTAAAGACAACAGTCCCCTACTATCACGCAGAGGCTCCCCCAGTCATACCAATATTCAAACCCACCGAGGAGCAATTGGGTACCCTTCACGAAGCTGACCCAGTGAAAGCCGCTACAGAGAACCGACAGCACCATTGCCAATCTGTTCAGTTAAACGGAAAGCCTGTGCAAGGTCTCCAAGACACGGGAGCCACTCTCACTTTGGCCAAGCGACATTTGGTCCCAGATGCCGCCCGAACTGGAGGTTCAGTAGTGGTACGGGTAGCAGGGGGAGGGGTGCACTGGATACCCACTGCGAGGGTCCACTTGAATTGGGGTGCTGGGTCAGGTCTAATTGATGTGGGGTTGATACAGGAGCTCCCCCCCGACGTCTTACTGGGGAACGACCTAGGCCACTTGACCTCAGCGTTCCTGCCAGTCCAGATCCCAGGCCCACATCACGGAGACCTACTTACATTCTGAGGTCCAGACGCTTGAATGTTTGGCTGAAGTGCGTTCATATGGGATAGGTTTTAGTTTGGGAAGGGGGGGCCATGGCATATTTACTTGGAACTCCCTGGATTGACTCTTTGGGACTTGTTACCTGACTAACTCAGGCACAGACCAGTTGGAGGTCTGGTACCTGGATTAGTCTACATTTTGGGGGGAGAGATGTGACGATACTAACCGTCGCTATGATTTTAAAAATCAGACACTTGGTGGTTTGGATTGCTTCAAATGGGGTCTGTATTTACAAGTGATGCTAACGTGTATTGTACTGCAATGTCAGCAATGTCTTCATATAGAGATGTGAAGATTTAATCCTACACTGGGAGATTTAGCTGTTCTAGACTGCTAATACTGTCTGTGTTCTGAGATGGAATGTGTATTGTGCTAAGTATTCCTGTTCCATTGTTAGATGTTAATGACCTTGCATTGTTCTGGCCAGGTGGCTAGATAATTTGTTTATTGTTATTCTGTATACAGGTCTATCTGCATATGCTAATATAATCAGACTCATCTGACCTGATAATGTATATAATGTGTGTGTGGGGGTTTAATAAACAGTTCTTCTTGATACCCTCAGCATAGAGTTACATCTCATGTTTGTGGGAGAAGGCTATACCAGCTCTATCTCTCTTCTGCTTGGATCGCTAAATCACTAGCTCTGGTAAGAGCGATTACTGCTCTACTCTACAGCATCCCTCCCACTAGGGGGAAGAGAACATCTCTGGCGGTGAAACCCCTCTTTCCATGGGGGCGGCCACTACACCTAACAACTTTTATTTTCTCCATATGCTCACCCCCCCCCCCCCTGCCGTTATTACCTTTTGTATCACTTGACCCTCCATTTTTTTTTTTAACAATATTCTTTATTTGCATTTTTCTCTTTTTTTTTTTACATACAAACACATAAGCAACAATACACCACTCACAAACCCCCCCCCCCCCCAAAAAAATATGATATTACTCCATCTCTCTCCGCCTCCTCGGCCAATTTTAAGCACATCGAATACAATGACAGTATTTTCACCTTCCTTTACCAGTTATTTATTTATCCTTCCTAATAGTATGTAAAAGATCTCAATTAACCCAGTCTAACTAATAATAGGAAACAAAAGGGATCATATCCGGGTGGGTTTTCCAGGGCTCCCAAATTTTAAAGACATTTTTTAAATTATTCCTATTCTTTTATATATTTGTTGTTCTTTAAGTAACAAAAACAACAGAGAGGTGGCCCTAACGGGACTTTGAATGAGGTGAATACAATAGTCATAGATGGTCAAAGAGTAAATTTTATTATCAGATAAAAATATATGAATGTAGGCATAAATGTATATACCTAACCACAGGCATAATTACAAGGCATATAAAACATGTTCAACATAGTGGTAAAATAGCAGCATTGCAGCAATTTATACAAAATGACAGCATATCAACATAGATATTGCATGACAATAAATAATTGGTATAGAACTCTACGTGTTTCGTGGATCCCTACGCCCACTCATCAGGAGTATATAGGTGATTCTGTCTAAAAATGAACAAATAAAATGTAAATGTCTGCTATACGTTAAGTTGGACAGAAAATATAGAGCTTCAACAAATGTGTAACCCAAATAGGGAAACCACACTTACATCTAACTGAATCGAACTGGTATGCGCTGCCAAAGGAGGGGGTATCAACGTCTTGTCCGGGAGCTGAAGGGGCAATACCATGCCGCAACATGCTGTCTCCCTTGCTGACTACTCCCCACCTATATATCGGCGTCATGTTCCTGCCTACTACGTGTACCTATGCAACAGCAGCGTTTGCACGTGGTGGCGGTGTATTCAAACTCACGGTCATGGCTGCCAGTTGCTGCTGGCTTTTCCCATGCTGACATAAATGAGCCTCAGCTTGTGTCTGTCCTACCGCACACATGGCGTTAGGGAGGAGACGTGCATGCAGCCCATGTGCTAATTCAGGTGAGAAACCACTTGTTTCTATACTTTATGCTCTCATGTTCCGATTTCTCTCTATTTTTCCCCTCTTTGGTCACCTCATTGGCTATCGCACACTTTCCTCTATTCACCTTGTCTTTTTCACTGTCTTGAGCTCCTGTTTCTAGCAACATCCTGCATATTTGTCTCCTCACTCCTTGCTGCTTTTTCACCTCCCTTGGCTTTTTCTATCCAAGTTCAGGTATTACTCCATGAGGCTAATATCCTCATGGTTCTTAGACTAACACTTGTCTCAATCTGTTTACATTTTCATCACATCGCTACTTTGTATCAGTTTCATCTCGTGCTATCAACACTTCCTGCATGTGTCAATTCAACCGATGTTTTCAAACATTCTACGAGCCTACTCACTTTCTTCACTCAAACTTTTATGTCACAGCACTTTTACTATTCCTTTTGCTTATCAAATGCACTAAGATCAGCACTTCTTGGGTTCAAAGCCTCCTCCTGTTCTTTTTCTTTTTCTGGTTGTGCTCTCCTTTGCCTTTTTGATTCTAACACTGGCTCTGCTGTAATATACTTTTCATACATAAATACTCCCTCCCTTTTTTGGTATCACCTTGTGATACAATAAAGATATACTATTATTATTTTTTCATAGTCTGATACTCTGATATATTCATTTATGTATTTCCAGCCAGTGTCATTTTACCTACAATCATCAAAAATACTCCCCCTTTTTTATTACATATCTTTCCTCACCTGGTTCCCCACTGTGTTGCGGCATGGTCTTGCCCCTTCAGCTCCCGGACAAGACTTTTATGCCCCCTCTTTTGGCAGCGCATACCAGTTCGATTCAGTTAGATGTAAGTGTGGTTTCCCTATTTGGGTTACACATTTGTTGAAGCTCTATATTTTCTGTCCAACTTAACGTATAGCAGACATTTACATTTTATTTGTTCATTTTTAGACAGAATCACCTATATACTCCTGATGAGTGGGCGTAGGGATCCACGAAATGCGTAGAGTTCTATACCAATTATTTATTGTCATGCAATATCTATGTTGATATGCTGTCATTATGTATAAATTGCTGCAATGCTGCTATTTTACCACTATGTTCAACATGTTTTATATGCCTTGTAATTAAGCCTACGGTTGTGTATATACATTTATGCCTACATTTATCATATATTTTTATCTGATGATAATAAAATGTACTCTTTGACTATCTATGACTAATGTATTCACCTCATTTAAAGTCCCGTTAGGGCCACCTCTCTGTTGTTTTCGCAAATATTAGGGATGGAGGTGTTTACAATTGCTAGTGTTAGACCAACCCCTTTTTTTCTTTAAGTAACGCATCATTCACTTGAAATCTCCAGTCCTCCTCAGAGGGCGGGATAGGGGATAACCATTTAGCATCTATATTTATTTGTGCAATAAATAATAGCCTATTAAGTAATGTTTTGACCATAGGTGATAATAAGTCATCTAGAAAAACACTCAAAAGACAAATTTTGGGATCCAGCGTAAGCTGTTTATTGTGTTCACCAGATCACTCCAATAGCTAAATAATTTTGGACATCTCCACAACATGTGTAGAATATTAGTTGATGTTTGTCGCCATCTTGGGCATTTCGGGGATTCCCGTCTGCCCCAACGAAACAACTTAATAGGAGTATGATATGTTCTATATATTATAAACATCTGAGTTAATTTCTGTGTTGGTATTAAAGAAACTGTCAAGTATTTTTTCCATTCGTCGTCGGAAATAATCCCCAAATCTCCCTCCCATCCCCTCCTCCCTTGTTCCATCTTTTTTTTTTTTTTTTTAATTTATATTTTTATTTTATTTGCATATAAAATTTACAAGTATCTAACAGAAAATTCCAAAAGTGGAATTGCATATACACATAAACTTATAAAGAAATAAACAATATTCGATAACTGTAAACTTATAATACTTTATCCCCTTTGCTGCCCCTGACCCCCCCCCCCCCAAGAACTCCCTCCCCTTCTCTACCCATATAGCCTTCTTCCTCCTATTTTCCCCAGCTACAGTAATGTTTAAGCATTAATTTCAGTATACTTATTAATTTTTTAAAATCTATCCATTTTCCCCATTTTTGTTTCATATTTATTGGGATCTCTTCTTGAGAGTTACAGATATATTCCATATGGAAGATATTGTTTATCTTATTGCACCATTATTTTAGTTTTGGACTGTCCATCTATTTCCACTTTTTTGGTATTATTCCCTTTGCCGCGTTTAATAAGGTCGGACCAATGTTGTTTTATATTCTTTTAATGGCATTGTTGTTTTATGAAATAAGCATACCCATGGGTCGTTTGGGATCGTTAATCCTGTGATTTCGCCAGTCAGTTGTCGGACCTTTGTCCAAAATTCTCTTATTTTTGGGCAATCCCAGAACATGTGGTAGATTGTTCCGGTATTACCACATTCCCGCCAACATTTATCTGTCTTATCCGGTTGGTATTTACTTATTAATTCTGGTGTGATATACCATCTTAACAGACATTTGTAGTTTACTTCTATTGTACTAACATCTATGGCTACGGATCCTACCACCTTCAGTACTACATCCGATTCCTGTTTTAACAATTGTTCCCCCTATTTCTTTCTCCCATTTTACCATGAATGGAGGATTCTCCAAACTGTGCCACTCTGTCAGCATTTTATATATTTGTGATACTCCATGTTTTTGAGTGGAGGTATAACTTAATTTCTCGATAATATTAAGATTTTTTTCCGATCTGATCCATTGTGGTAATGACTTTACAAAATGGCTCAGTTGGAGATATCTCCATTCATCTAATTTCATATTTTTATTATTTTGTTTTAAATTTTGAAGTGTTTTAATGTGACCTTTATGAAGTACATCCTTTAATTGAGTGTTTCCTATCCATTTTCCGAATTTTTCCTTGTTCCCTGGTGGAAAGTATTTTGTGCCATTTAGTGATATAATTGGTGAGTTGTATTTCCATTTCAATTATTTATTAATCCTATCCCAAGTTTTATAGACTACCTTTGTTAATTCATGTGCTCCTTGTGATTCCCTATATTTTGGTGGTATCCATATTGTTTTGTATAAGTGAGTATTATTTTGTGCACATTCTATCTCTACCCATATTTTCCCCATTTCTACTTTTGTCCAATCAATCATTCACGTTATAATTACCGCCTTATAGTACCTTTCTATATCTGGGGTTGCTAACCCACCTTGTGTTTTACCTCTTGTGAGAATCTTATATTGCACTCTGGGTTTTTTCCGCTGCCATATATATTTTGTTAATAAAGTTTTTATTACCCTAAAAAAGGTTGCAGGAATGTTTATTGGTAATAAAGAAAATGTATACAGGATCTTTGGTAACATAAACATCTTAACAACGTTTATTCTTCCGACCCATGAGATTTGATTATTTGATCTCCTTCTTATGTTTTTTTTTATTTTGTTTAGTGAAGGTATATAATTAGCTTGATATCGTTTTCCAGTTTGTGGTGTTATATATATCCCTAAATATTTTAGTTTTGCTTTTGCCCAGGTATATGGGAAATATGTTTTTAATATTTGTTCTTCTTGAGTGTTTAAACTGATGTTAAGAATTTCAGATTTTATTGGGTTTGTTTTAAAATTTGATAGCTTTCCATACTCTTTTAATTCTTTTTGGATGTTTGGGAGTGTAATCCTAGGGTTCGTAATGAAAAATAATAAGTCGTCCGCATATGCTGCAGTTTTATGTTCGTCCTGGTTTACCTTCACTCCTTTTATATCTTTGTTTTGTCTGATTTTTGCTAGTAACTAGAGTTGAGCGGACACCTGGATGTCCGTGTTCGACGGGTTCGGCGGAACTTTAAAAAAAAGTCCGGGTCCGTGTCCCGGACTTTTGCCGAACTTTTCCCGGACACCGAACCCTATTGAAGTCAATGGGGACCCGAACTTTCAGGCACTAAAATGGCTCTAAAACACCAATGGAAAGGGCTAGAGTGCTGCAAATGGCAGCAAAACGTAATTAAGAGCATGGCAAGTGCTCTGCAAACAAATGTGGATAGGGAAATAACTTAAAACAACAAAAAAAACCAGAAAAATAAAACAATGTTCTTCATCTCTGAAGGACGAGGCCTATATGGAGTGAGAGGGAGGTTGAGGTGGTGGTGGATGTGGCGGTGTCATAGGCGTGCGCACAGGGTGTGCCGGGTGTGCCTGGGCACACCCTAATCACCTAGGGCACATAGCATTATCACTCTGTTTGCCAGTGAGGAGATGGGAAAGATCTCCCTCGGACCTGCTCTGCTCTATTTCTCTTTACCAGCAGGGAGAGTAATGTATCGGGGCCATGTACATGTAGGCAAACACATGCATGTGTATTTAAACTTTGGGGAGCACACCCTAATGCAATAGGCTGCGCACACCTATGGGCGGTGTAGGTGGAAGCGGCGGTGGAGGAGGACCAGGGCCGGATTAAGAGCATCACGGGCTTGGTGCTGAGGATTTTGAAGGGCCTTAAGGGCCGTGCCTTGGCATGCACCCAGAGGAGGAAGGGTGCAGCCATGCATGCCTAATTCAACATGGGATGCTGTCTCTGAAGCCCATAAACACATCCATGCATCGGCAACTGTCCCTCCTTGTCCGGCCTTCGCGCTGTGTGGGGAGGTTCTGAGGGTGCTGCCTGGGGAAGCAAGCATAGAAGCCAGACTTCTATGTTTACAAGTGACAGAAGAGCGGTAACAGTGAATATGGCCAACCCGGGGCCTATATAAAAGGTAGGGGCCTGGAGCTGCAGCTCCAATAGCCCCTACGTTAATCTGGCCCTGAGGAGGACGAGGTAGCCAACACTGCTTCTTTTCACAAATTTTAAATGAAGGTACACCCCAAAAGAGTGAGAAAGAGCAAAAATGGAACAATGGGTGGGTAAGGTCGGTATCCATTGCTATTCTGCACAAGGTACGGAAAAGTCCTGTGGGATCCATGCCTGGTTCATTTTAATGAACGTGAGCTTGTCCACATTGTCTCTGGACAGGCGGCTGCGCTTGTCTGTTATAACGCCCCCAGGCGTGCTAAATACCCGTTCAGATAATACACTGGCTGCAGGGCACGCCAGCACCTCCAAGGCATAAAGGGCAAGCTCAGGCCATGTGCCCAATTTGGAGACCCAGAAGTTGAAGGGGGCAGACCTGTCATTCACTACATGTAGGCGTGTGCACACATACTGCTCCACCATGTTGGTAAAATGCTGCCTCCTGCTAAGACGTTCCATCTGAGCTGCTGGTGCTGCTGTTTGTTGTGGCGTGCTGACAAAGCTTTTCCACATTTCAGCCATGCTAACCCTGCCTTCTGAGGTGCTGGCGGTGCCCTGGTTGCGTTGGCGACCTCCTCCTCTGCCTTGTGCTTCCACTGTGGCCCCGCTGTCAGATGGGAATGCCAGCAGCATCGCGTCTACCAGCGTGCGCTTGTACTCACGCATCTTGCGATCGCGCTCCAGTGAGTGAATTAAGGACGGTACATTGTCCTTGTAACGGGGATCCAGCAGCGTGGCCACCCAGTAATCAGCACAAGTTAGAATGTGGGCAACTCGGCGGTCGTTGTGGAGACACTGCAGCATGTAATCGCTCATGTGTGCCAGGCTGCCCAGAGGCAACGAAAGGCTGTCCTCTGTGGGAGGTGTATCATCCGTGTCCTCTGTATCCCCCCAGCCACGCACCAGTGATGGCCATGAGCTGGCCTGGGTGCCACCCTGCTGTGAACATGGTTCCATCTCCTCCTCCAGCTCCTCCTCCTCCTCATCCTCCAGAACTGTGCCCCTGCTGGACAATTGTGTCCCTGGCGTTTGTGTGTGCAGGAACCCACCCTCGGAGCCCCTTGCGAATGACTGCCCTGAAAGCCTTGGAAATGTTACCTCTTCATCCTCCTCCTCCTCCTCCTCCTCATCCTGTGGCACATCCTCTTCCATCATCGCCCGAATTGTTTTTTCAAGGAGGCATAGAAGTGGGATAATTAAGCTGAGAACGGCGTCATCGCCACTGGCCATGTTGGTGGAGTACTCAAAACAGCGCAACAAGGCACACAGGTCTCGCATGGAGGCCCAGTTATTGGTGGTGAAGTGGTGCTGTTCCGCAGAGCGACTCACGCGTGTGTGCTGCAGCTGAAACTCCACTATGGCCTGCTGCTGCTCGCACAGTCTTTGCAGCATGTGCAAGGTGGAGTTCCACCTTGTGGGCACGTCACATATGAGGCGGTGAGCGGGAAGGCCGAAGTTACGCTGTAGCGCTGACAGGCGAGCAGCAGCAGGGTGAGAACGCCGAAAGTGCGCACAGACGGCCCGCACTTTCTGCAGCAGCTCTGACATATCGGGGTAGTTTTTAAGGAACCTCTGCACCACCAAATTCAGCACATGCGCCAGGCAAGGGATGTGCGTCAAACCGGCTAGGCCCAGAGCTGCTATGAGATTTCGCCCGTTATCGCACACCACCAGGCCGGGCTTGAGGCTCGCTGGCAGCAACCACTCATTTGTCTGCTGTTCCATGCTCCTCCACAACTCCTGCGCGGTGTGTGGTTTGTCCCCCAAACAGGCAAGTTGTAAAACTGCCTGCTGTCGTTTACCCCTGGCCGTGCTGAAGTTGGTGGTGAAGGTGTTACACTGTCCGGATGAGGAGGCGGTAGAGGATGAGGAAGAGGAGTAGGAGGAGTTAGGAACAGGAGGCAAACTGAAGCGCCCTGCAATCCTCGGTGGTGGAAGGACATGCACCAAATTGCTATCCGCCTCAGGCCCATCCGCCACTGCATTTACCCAGTGTGCCGTTAGGGAGATATAACGCCCCTGACGGTGCTTACTGGTCCACGTATCGGTAGTTAGGTGGACCTTGGCACAGATGGCGTTGCGCAGTGCACACCTGATTTTTTCCCCCACTTGGTTGTGCAGGGAAGGGATGGCTTGCCTGGAAAAGTAGTGGCGGCTGGGCACGACGTACTGTGGGACAGCCACCGACATAAGGTTTTTAAAACTGTGCGTCTCCACCAGACGGAATGACAGCATTTCAAAGGCCAAGAATTTTGAAATGCTGGCATTCAGGGCCAGGGATCGCGGGTGGGTAGGGGGGTACTTCCTCTTCCTCTCAAGTGTTTGGGAGATGGAAAGCTGAACGCTTCCACGGGACATTGTGGAGATGGTTGTTGGTGACCCAGGTGGTGGTGTTGCTGACAGATCGTCTGTTTGCGGGGTGGCAGGTGCCGGTATCACTACAGATGTGGCTGGAGCGGCCGAGACTGCAGCAGAAGAGGAAGCAGGATGAGCCAGAGACGTTTCTTGGTTTTGAAGGTGTGTACTCCACTGCAGCTCGTGCTTTGCACTTAGATGCCTGATCATGCAGGTTGTGCTCAGGTTGAGAAGGTTTATGCCTCGCTTCAGGCTCTGATTGCACAGGGTGCAAACCACTCGTGTCCTGTCATCAGCACATTTTCTAAAGAACTTCCACGCTAGAGAACTCCTTTGAGCTGACTTTGGTGCGCTCGTTCCCTTGCTGCGTTGGGCAGTAGCAGGCGTAGTGTCTAGGGCACGGCCGCTCCGCTTCTGCACCCTGCTCCCTCTTCTGCTGTGCTGGTGGCTCTGTGCGACCACCACCTCTTCCTCCAAACTACTCAGGTCACCTGCATGACGTTCATTCCATGTGGGGTCGAGGACCTCATCGTCCTCCACATCATCTTCCACCCAGTCTTCACCCCTGCCCTCCTTGTCGGTCTCCACAATGCTGAACGCCGCAGCAGTTGGCACCTGCGTTTCGTCATCATCGGAGACGTGCTGCGATGGTCCTTGCATGTACTCATCTTGAGAAATAAGTGGTTGGGCATCGCTGCACTCAATCTCTTCCACTTCTGGGGCAGGGCTAGGTGGATGGCCCTGGGAAACCCTGCTGACAGAGTCCTCAAAAAGAAGAAGAGACTGCTGTATGGCTTGGGGCTCAGACTGCTTGCCTGATTTGCAAGGGGGTGAGGTGAAAGACGGTTGGACATCGGCTGCAGGTGCCAACTCTGACCTTTCTGCAGTAGACTGGGTGGGAGACAATGTGAAGGAACTGGAGGCACTGTCAGCAGCAAACCAATCTACTATCGCCTCTCTGTGTTCTGGCCTCATCACTTCTAGAGGCATATGATGCCCTACCAAATACTGATGCAGGTTCTGTCGCCTACTCACACTTGAGGAAGGTGTTTGACTTGTGCGTGTAGCTGGCACAGATCGACCACGTCCTCTCCTTGCAACAGGAGCTCTACCAGCAGCACCACGACCCAGGCCACGGCCCTTATTTGACGGTCTCCTCATATTTCTGTAATTGAAGATCTTGCCCTAGAAAGGTGTTTATTGAATAGCGGAACAAAACAACAACAGTATCGCACGGGTGTATCTCACAGTCAAATACGCAAACTATGCCACAATTTAATGTTTTTTACACCAAAAGGGTGTATATTGAATAGCGGAATAGGATAAAAAACTGTGTATCTCACACGTACAAACACAGACTAGGCCCAATTAAATTTTTTTCTACCCTAAAGGGAGGATGAGGAAGAGGAGTAGGAGGAGTTGGGAACAGGAGGCAAACTGAAGCGCCCTGCAATCCTTGGCAGGGGGAAGGAGATGCGCCAAACTAATTTAAAAGGTGTATCTCACACGTACCGATACAACTATGCCGTAATTTAATTTTTTACACTCCAAAAGGGTGTATATTGAATAGCGGAATAGGAAAATTTTATAATACGGTGTATCTCACACGTACAAACACAGACTAGGCCCCGATTTCAATTTTTTGTACCCTAAAGGCAGGATGAGGAAGAGGAGTAGGAGGAGTTGGGAACAGGAGGCAAACTGAAGCGCCCTGCAATCCTTGGCAGGGGAAGGAGATGCGCCAAACAAATTTAAAAGGTGTATCTCACACGTACCGATACAGACTATGCCGTAATTTAATTTTTTACACTCCAAAAGGGTGTCTATTGAATAGCGGAATAGGAAAAATTTTATAATACGGTGTATCTCACACGTACAAACACAGACTAGGCCTCGCCGATTACAATTTTTTGTACCCTAAAAGGCAGGATGAAGAAGAGGAGTAGGAGGAGCAGGCAGGAGGCAGACTGAAGCACCCTCAAAACCTCGGCAGTATGAGATGCGCCCCAAAAATTGGAAAGGTGTATCTCACACGTACCGACACAGACTATCCCGCAATTTAATTGATCCCCAAAGGTTTTTATTGAATAGCGGAATAGGAAATATGATCAAAAAAGTGTATGTATCTCACACGTACAGAAGCACACTAGGCCCCAATTACTACTGTTTGTATCCCTAAAGGCAGGATGAGGAGTAGGAGGAGTATGGAACAGGCAGAACCCTCAAATCTTCAGAAGTATGAGATGAACCTCAAAAACTTGGAAAGGTGGATCTCACACGTACCGACACAGACTATCCCGCAATTTAATTGATCCCCAAAGGTTTTTATTGAATAGCGGAATAGGAAATATGATCAAAAAAAGTGTATGTATCTCACACGTACACAACCACACTAGGCCCCAATTACTATTGTTTGTACCCCTAAAAGGATGGATGAGGAGTAGGAGGAGTATGGAACAGGCAGCACCCTCAAATCTTCAGAAGTATGAGATGAACCCCAAAAACTTGGAAAGGTTTATCTCACACGTACCGACACAGACTATCCCGCAATTTAATTGATCCCCAAAGGTTTTTATTGAATAGGGGAATAGGAAATATGATCAAAAAAAGTGTATGTATCTCACACGTACACAACCACACTAGGCCCCAATTACTATTGTTTGTACCCCTAAAAGGATGGATGAGGAGTAGGAGGAGTATGGAACAGGCAGCACCCTCAAATCTTCAGAAGTATGAGATGAACCTCAAAAACTTGGAAAGGTGGATCTCACACGTACCGACACAGACTATCCCGCAATTTAATTGATCCCCAAAGGTTTTTATTGAATAGCGGAATAGGAAATATGATCAAAAAAAGTGCATGTATCTCACACGTACAGAAGCACACTAGGCCCCAATTACTATTGTTTGTACCCCTAAAAGGATGGATGAGGAGTAGGAGGAGTATGGAACAGGCAGCACCCTCAAATCTTCAGAAGTATGAGATGAACCTCAAAAACTTGGAAAGGTGGATCTCACACGTACCGACACAGACTATCCCGCAATTTAATTGATCCCCAAAGGTTTTTATTGAATAGCGGAATAGGAAATATGATCAAAAAAAGTGTATGTATCTCACACGTACACAACCACACTAGGCCCCAATTACTATTGTTTGTACCCCTAAAAGGATGGATGAGGAGTAGGAGGAGTATGGAACAGGCAGCACCCTCAAATCTTCAGAAGTATGAGATGAACCTCAAAAACTTGGAAAGGGGGATCTCACACGTACCGACACAGACTATCCCGCAATTTAATTGATCCCCAAAGGTTTTTATTGAATAGCGGAATAGGAAATATGATCAAAAAAAGTGTATGTATCTCACACGTACACAACCACACTAGGCCCCAATTACTATTGTTTGTACCCCTAAAAGGATGGATGAGGAGTAGGAGGAGTATGGAACAGGCAGCACCCTCAAATCTTCAGAAGTATGAGATGAACCCCAAAAACTTGGAAAGGTGGATCTCACACGTACCGACACAGACTATCCCGCAATTTAATTGATCCCCAAAGGTTTTTATTGAATAGCGGAATAGGAAATATGATCAAAAAAAGTGTATATATCTCACACGTACACAACCACACTAGGCCCCAATTACTATTGTTTGTACCCCTAAAAGGATGGATGAGGAGTAGGAGGAGTATGGAACAGGCAGCACCCTCAAATCTTCAGAAGTATGAGATGAACCCCAAAAACTTGGAAAGGTTTATCTCACACGTACCGACACAGACTATCCCGCAATTTAATTGATCCCCAAAGGTTTTTATTGAATAGGGGAATAGGAAATATGATCAAAAAAAGTGTATGTATCTCACACGTACACAACCACACTAGGCCCCAATTACTATTGTTTGTACCCCTAAAAGGATGGATGAGGAGTAGGAGGAGTATGGAACAGGCAGCACCCTCAAATCTTCAGAAGTATGAGATGAACCTCAAAAACTTGGAAAGGTGGATCTCACACGTACCGACACAGACTATCCCGCAATTTAATTGATCCCCAAAGGTTTTTATTGAATAGCGGAATAGGAAATATGATCAAAAAAAGTGCATGTATCTCACACGTACAGAAGCACACTAGGCCCCAATTACTATTGTTTGTACCCCTAAAAGGATGGATGAGGAGTAGGAGGAGTATGGAACAGGCAGCACCCTCAAATCTTCAGAAGTATGAGATGAACCTCAAAAACTTGGAAAGGTGGATCTCACACGTACCGACACAGACTATCCCGCAATTTAATTGATCCCCAAAGGTTTTTATTGAATAGCGGAATAGGAAATATGATCAAAAAAAGTGTATGTATCTCACACGTACACAACCACACTAGGCCCCAATTACTATTGTTTGTACCCCTAAAAGGATGGATGAGGAGTAGGAGGAGTATGGAACAGGCAGCACCCTCAAATCTTCAGAAGTATGAGATGAACCTCAAAAACTTGGAAAGGGGGATCTCACACGTACCGACACAGACTATCCCGCAATTTAATTGATCCCCAAAGGTTTTTATTGAATAGCGGAATAGGAAATATGATCAAAAAAAGTGTATGTATCTCACACGTACACAACCACACTAGGCCCCAATTACTATTGTTTGTACCCCTAAAAGGATGGATGAGGAGTAGGAGGAGTATGGAACAGGCAGCACCCTCAAATCTTCAGAAGTATGAGATGAACCCCAAAAACTTGGAAAGGTGGATCTCACACGTACCGACACAGACTATCCCGCAATTTAATTGATCCCCAAAGGTTTTTATTGAATAGCGGAATAGGAAATATGATCAAAAAAAGTGTATATATCTCACACGTACACAACCACACTAGGCCCCAATTACTATTGTTTGTACCCCTAAAAGGATGGATGAGGAGTAGGAGGAGTATGGAACAGGCAGCACCCTCAAATCTTCAGAAGTATGAGATGAACCTCAAAAACTTGGAAAGGTGGATCTCACACGTACCGACACAGACTATCCCGCAATTTAATTGATCCCCAAAGGTTTTTATTGAATAGCGGAATAGGAAATATGATCAAAAAAAGTGTATGTATCTCACACGTACACAACCACACTAGGCCCCAATTACTATTGTTTGTACCCCTAAAAGGATGGATGAGGAGTAGGAGGAGTATGGAACAGGCAGCACCCTCAAATCTTCAGAAGTATGAGATGAACCTCAAAAACTTGGAAAGGGGGATCTCACACGTACCGACACAGACTATCCCGCAATTTAATTGATCCCCAAAGGTTTTTATTGAATAGCGGAATAGGAAATATGATCAAAAAAAGTGTATGTATCTCACACGTACACAACCACACTAGGCCCCAATTACTATTGTTTGTACCCCTAAAAGGATGGATGAGGAGTAGGAGGAGTATGGAACAGGCAGCACCCTCAAATCTTCAGAAGTATGAGATGAACCCCAAAAACTTGGAAAGGTTGATCTCACACGTACCGACACAGACTATCCCTCAATTTAATTGATCCCCAAAGGTTTTTATTGAATAGCGGAATAGGAAATATGATCAAAAAAAGTGTATGTATCTCACACGTACACAACCACACTAGGCCCCAATTACTATTGTTTGTACCCCTAAAAAGATGGATGAGGAGTAGGAGAAGTATGGAACAGGCAGCACCCTCAAATCTTCAGAAGTATGAGATGAACCTCAAAAACTTGGAAAGGTGGATCTCACACGTACCGACACAGACTATCCCGCAATTTAATTGATCCCCAAAGGTTTTTATTGAATAGCAGAATAGGAAATATGATCCAAAAAAGTGTATGTATCTCACACGTACTGAAGCACACTAGGCCCCAATTACTACTGTTTGTACCCCTAAAGGCAGGATGAGGAGTAGGAGGAGTATGGAACAGGCAGCACCCTCAAATCCTCAGAAGTATGAGATGAACCCCAAAAACTTGGAAAGGTTGATCTCACACGTACCGACACAGACTATCCCGCAATTTAATTGTGTAACGCTCTTGCGTTTTTTGTTAGTGAATGGATTTGCAGCTGCAGAATTATTACACTCAGTAGTCATGTAGAGATGTGTTGAACAAACATATCAAACTCTCAGGACTCATCACAGTGCACAGCCTGCTTTATGCAAATATACATACACTCAATATGGTGTTCCTGGAGTGATAGGATGTATATGATAGTATAGAGGTGAGAGACAGGCGTTAGAAATGGTGAGCACTCAGTAGTAATATTCAGGAGAGTGGTAGGTGATGATAGGTAGTATGCAGATAGGTTTAGCAATCACGTATAGTAACAGGTGGTAGGGGACAGCAGATGAAGTATACAAGAGAGAGTAACCTAGTGCAATGATGTAGATGATGGTAGGCTCAAGAGCTAGCAATCTATGAAGTTATGCAGATGATAGAAATAGTGCTTACATAGTAACAGTCCTTTAGTATACAGAGGTAGATAGTGTAAGTTAGTTAGGAAGAAATCCCCTGTGGGGTACTTATCACTAGTTGGGTTAGTAGTAGCAAGGTCCAGTAGCAAGAGAGTGATCCGGTAGCGAGATACGGGATCGGTAGCGAGGTTCCGGTTTTGTTCAGGCAAAGGAATAGCTAGAAGCTCCGGCAGCATAGGACAAGACTGGTCAAGCATGCGGTTTGAACGAGCAATGAGTGAGAGAAAACCGGCGATTGAAATAGCCGCTCATAGCGGCGCTCGGCGATGATGTCATTGTTCTTAAAGGTGTATGCGTTCCACCTAGTTAGCAAGGTGGGACGCAATATTAAGGTAGAAATGGGAAATAAGGGTACCAAAGGTACCAGAATCTTACAGTACCCCCCCTTAAGGCCGGCTCTGGAAGGCCTATAGCGCTGGTTTTTCCGGGTATTTCGAGTGAAATGTTCGTATAAGCCTAGGTGCGTGAACATCAGCAGTATCCAACCAGGTGTCGTCTTGGGGTCCATAGTTCTTCCATCTTATGAGATATTGGAGTCTTCCTCTGTGGATACGAGAATCCAGAATCTCCTTGATCTCATATTCTTCTCCGCCTTCAACTTGTACTGGAGGTGGAGGCAAGATGGTAGGCCTTATTCCTTGGTTAGGAACATGTGGTTTTAGTAGCGACACATGAAAGATGGGATGTATTTTGAGATCTGCCGGTAAGGTGAGTTGCACTGCAGCTTTTCCAATGAGTTTCTTAATTGGGAAGGGTCCCAGAAATAAAGGTCCAAGTTTTTTACTAGGGATCTTTAATCTCAAATTTTTTGTAGATAGCCAAACAAGATCCCCAATAGCATATTGAGGAGAGGGTTTTCTACGTAGGTCGTAGTACCTTTTTTGTTGACTATGGGCATGTGATATGGTGGTGTTGAGTAAACCCAGGGAGTCCTTTATTTGGGTGAGATAATCAGAGGCCACTGGGTTACTTGATGGAAGGATGCGTGGTGGAAGAAGAGTGGGATGAAACCCATAGTTTAAGTAGAATGGACTTTGCTTAGTAGTACTGTGGGTTGCGTTGTTATAAGCGAATTCCGCCAGCGGGAGGAGGTCCACCCAATCGTCCTGTAGGTATGAGGTATAGCAACGTAGATATTGCTCAATGCACTGGTTGACTCTTTCTGTCTGTCCGTTGGTCTGAGGGTGGTAAGGAGAAGTAAGTTTTCGCTCTATTCGTAGTATCTGACATAGAGCTTGCCAAAACTTGGAGATGAACTGTGAACCACGGTCAGACAGAAGGGTCTTTGGAATACCATGTAACTTAAAGACATGTTTCACTAGCAATTCCGCTGTTTGCTTGGATGAAGGTAATCTTCGAATAGAAATGAAATGTGCCATCTTGGTCAGATGGTCCACTGACACTAGAATGGTGTTAAATCCTTTGGAAGGTGGTAGTTCTACTATAAAGTCTAAGGACACAACTTCCCATGGAACCTGGGGTATTGGAAGACTACAAAGTAGACCAGATGGTTTTGTAGTGTCAATTTTGGACCTTGCACAGATGTCACAAGAAGAAACAAATTTTTGTACGGTCGTCTTCATGTCAGGCCACCAAAACTGCCTAGTAAGTAAATTGAATGTTTTAGTCATACCCATATGTCCTGCCATAGGCACATCATGCGACAATTCCAAAATCTTGGTATGCATAGTAGGGGGTATGTAAAGTTTGTCGTTGTAATAGAGGAAGCCTTCTGCATCAGCACTTAGTTGTGGTGGAGGTGAATCCCGTCCTATGCTGTGCAAAATCTCTTCCTTCAGGGAACGAACAACACCGACAATACGTTCATAGGGTATTATAGGAATTGAAGGTATTTCGGCATAGTTATCCTCGGTTAATCGTTACAGCGCATCCGCCTTTTTATTTTTGTCTGCAGGAGTGTAGGTCACCAAAAAGTTGAATCTTAAAAAGAATAAGGACCATCGTACCTGCCGGTGGGAAAGAGTCTTGTTAGTCTGAAGGTATTGAAGATTTTTATGATCTGTGTATATGAGAACTGGTAATCGAGTACCCTCAAGTAGGTGTCGCCAATTCTCCAATGCCAATTTTATGGCAAGCAACTCTTTTTCACCCACTGGGTAATTCACCTCGGGGCTGCTTAGTGATTTTGAGAAAAAAGCAACTGGGTGAAGTGGTGAAGTATTTGTTGGTCGTTGGGAGAGAACTGCTCCTACTGCCATATTTGACGCATCTACCTCCAGGATGTATTGAAGGGATGGGTCTGGATGGCGTAGTATGGGAGCAGGAGTAAAGCTTGATTTCAACAAGCGGAAAGCTCCATTTGCTTCTTCTGACCATTTGAATGTTTTTTTTATACTTGTGAGTTGTGTGAGAGGTCTCACAATAGCAGAGAAGTTCTTGATGAACTTCCTATAAAAGTTAGAAAATCTGAGGAATCTTTGTAATGCTTTACGAGTTGTTGGCACAGGCCAATCTAGAATACAGGATATCTTGCTCATATCCATTTTGATTCCATTTTTAGATATGATGTATCCTAGGAATAGTACTTCTTCTTTATGAAATAAACATTTTTTTAATTTTACGTATAAGTTGTGGGCAAGTGGTTTGGACAACACGAGTCTTACATGTTTTATGTGTTCAGATAAAGATTGAGAATAAATAAGTATATCGTCCAGATATACTACAACACAAACATCAAGTAAGTCTCTGAAGATGTCATTTATGAATCGTTGAAAGGCTGCGGGAGCATTACACAACCCGAATGGCATCACAAGGTACTCGAACAATCCGTATCTGGTTCTGAATGCTGTCTTCCATTCATCCCCGTCACGGATTCGGATTAGGTTGTATGCCCCTTTTAGGTCCAATTTCGAAAAGTAGGTAGCCCCGCGCACCTGTTCAATAAGTTCAGGAATGAGGGGTAAGGGATAGCGATCCTTTATTGTAATGGTATTTAATTGCCTGTAATCAATAATAGGCCCGAGACTTGAATCCTTATTGCGGACAAAGAAGAGTCCTGCAGCAGTAGAGGAAGTAGAAGGTCTGATAAACCCTTTCGCCAAATTCTCATCCAAGTATTCCTTGAGATGAGAGAGTTCATCCAGTGAAAGAGGATAAACATGACCGAAAGGCAACTTGCTATTAGGGAGTAGATCGATACAACAATCATAGTCCCTATGGGGAGGCAACACTTGAGCATTTTTCTCAAGGAAGACTTCCGACAAATCCTGGTAACATAGTGGTATAATCTCATCTGTCACCACAGACAGGATCTTTCCATATGATGAGAGATTACACGTGGTTTCGCAATAGTGAGAAGAGAAGGTTAGAGTTCTTGTTTTCCAATCAATGATTGGTTGATGTATGTGTAACCAGGGAAGTCCCAAAATAATGGGAAAATGTGGTGAGGTTAGTACATCAAAAGTGGTAGTCTCCATATGAGACTCATTGGCAGTGACAAGGAGTGCTTGTGTCTGTTTGGTGATTGGACCAGAGGATAACGGAATACCGTTAATGAAACTAACAGAGACAGGTTTGAGTTTTGAAATAATAGGTATTTTATTTAAGGTAGCAAAACAAGTATCAATATAGTTCCCACAAGATCCTGTGTCGATCATAGCCTTGGTGGTGATCCTAGTTTGGTCCCACTGTAATGTCAAATGAATAAAAAGATAAGGATTAGAAAAGGAAGTCGTTAGTCCCCCTAGCAAGACATTTGAACACTCACCCTCTTTTTTGAGGACAAGGGGACAGCCGCTTAACAAATGATCCGGGGAGGCGCAGTACATGCAGAGACGTTCGGATCTTCTCCTGGCATGTTCGGTAAAGGATAAAGGTGGACGTATCATTCCTACCTCCATAGGAGTAGGGTCAACAGCCGACATCCGAGAAGGACTGGACAATGGCAATCCCATCTTCTCAGCCTTTCTTTCTCGCAGTCGTCTGTCAATATTGATACTGGCCTGTATCAGGGCATCCAAGGTGTCAGGTAAATCCGCTCGGGCGAGCTCGTCTTTAACGGCTTCTGATAGGCTGAGTCTGAACTGAGTTCTTAGAGATGTATCATTCCACCCTGAATCAAGGGTCCATCTCTTGAACTCTGCCACAAAGTCTTCAACAGGTCTCCTTCCTTGTTTTAAAGCCCTCAATTGGGTATCAGCAGTACTCTGCCTATTGGGGTCTTCATATAAACTAGCGAGTTGCGCTAGGAATAAAGGATAGGAATTGAGAAGTGGATCATCTTTCTCAAAGAGAGAGTCTGCCCAGGCACGGGGATCACCCGTCAGATAGGAAATAGCGGTACAGACTTTAATTTGGTCAGTAGGGTAGGTACGAGGTTTTAACAAGAAAAGCAATTGACATGCGTTTTTAAATTCACTAAATTTTTTCCGATCACCTGTAAACACTAGAGGAGGGTTTATCTTAGGCTCACGGGGCTGAGCAGCAGAGAGCTGTGCAAGACGGCCAACCTGCTGTCTCAAAGCCTGATTTTCGTTTTTTACCTCTGTAAGAGCAAGTATCAATGCATCTACTTGTTGTTTTAATTGCATTACTTGAGTGGGTAATTCTGCTGAATCCATATTTTAGGGCTCGTTCAATCTGTAACGCTCTTGCGTTTTTTGTTAGTGAATGGATTCGCAGCTGCAGAATTATTACACTCAGTAGTCATGTAGAGATGTGTTGAACAAACATATCCAACTCTCAGGACTCATCACCGTGCACAGCCTGCTTTATGCAAATATACATACACTCAATATGATGTTCCTGGAGTGATAGGATGTATATGATAGTATAGAGGTGAGAGACAGGCGTTAGAAATAGTGAGCACTCAGTAGTAATATTCAGGAGAGTGGTAGGTGATGATAGGTAGTATGCAGATAGGTTTAGCAATCATGTATAGTAACAGGTGGTAGGGGACAGCAGATGAAGTATACAAGAGAGAGTAATCTAGTGCAATGATGTAGATGATGGTAGGCTCAAGAGCTAGCAATCTATGAAGTTATGCAGATGATAGAAATAGTGCTTACATAGTAACAGTCCTTTAGTATACAGAGGTAGATAGTGTAAGTTAGTTAGGAAGAAATCCCCTGTGGGGTACTTATCACTAGTTGGGTTAGTAGTAGCAAGGTCCAGTAGCAAGAGAGTGATCCGGTAGCGAGATACGGGATCGGTAGCGAGGTTCCGGTTTTGTTCAGGCAAAGGAATAGCTAGAAGCTCCGGCAGCATAGGACAAGACTGGTCAAGCATGCAGTTTGAACAAGCAATGAGTGAGAGAAAACCGGCGATTGAAATAGCCGCTCATAGCAGCGCTCGGCGATGATGTCATCATTCTTAAAGGTGTATGCGTTCCACCTAGTTAGCAAGGTGGGACGCAATATTAAGGTAGAAATGGGAAATAAGGGTACCAAAGGTACCAGAATCTTACACATGCCTCCAAAGACCCAAAAAAACGCCTGCGCCAAAAAAAAACACCCAGGTGTGTTATTGCAGGGGTTTTTTTTGGGCATTTTTTTGGGGTCTTTGGAGGCAGGCAAAACATCTGAACTTCTGTATAGGGGTATATATACACACACACTTATATGTATATATATATATACACATACACATATATAGGTGTGATAGGAGCGGAGACATATGCCTGTTAATTATTTCATTAGCGCAAGCATAGTGTTTTGCTATTTTCAGACCTATATGTGTGTAGGTGTATATATACATACATGTGTGTGTATATATACCCCTATACAGAAGTTCAGATGTTTTGCCTGCCTCCAAAGACCCACAAAAAATGCCCAAAAAAACACCTGCGCCAAATAAAAACGCCCAGGTGTGTTATTGCAGGCGTTTTTTTGGGGCATTTTTTGTGGGTCTTTGGAGGCAGGCAAAACATCTGAAATTCTGTATAGGGGTATATATACACACACACTTATATGTATTTTACACATACACATATATAGGTGTGATAGGAGCGAAGACATATTGGTGTTAATTATTTCATTAGCGCAAGTATAGTGTTCTGCTACTTTCACACCTATATATGTGTATGTGTATATATATATATATATATAAGTGTGTGTGTATATATACCCCTACACAGAAGTTCTGATGTTATGCCTGCCTCCAATAACCCCCAAAAAATGCCCAAAAAAAACCCTTGCTACAAAACCGGCAAGGTGTGAATATAGCGGAGCCATATCCCTGTTCTATATTAATTCTAATACAAACAACCTTTTTTTTTCTGGTTCTGGACATGCTACAGAGCTGAAACTTCACAGGTACACTTTTTAGACCCCCCAGACACTAAATCCAAAGAAATCCCTTTTTTTTTTTTCAATAGTTTTTTTCAATAATTGGCTCTCTATCAAAAATGACAATTTTTAAGTACTTTTTTTGTGTGATTAATAGTCCATGGGGCATGACCCAGAACCCTAGGCAATTTTTAAAGACATTTATTGGGTTTTAGGGCTTCAAAATGTTTTTTTGATTACCGAAGTTCGGATCCCATAGATTTCAATGGGGTTCTGAAATCCGGGCCGAACTTTTGGGAAGTTCGGGTGTTCTGGTCGAACCAAACTTTTGAAAAGTTCGATCATCCCTACTGAAGGGCTCCATTTGCAGGGATGTCTGTCATAATGCACTAGTATGCAGGGCTTACTGGTAAATTATGACTTATTATTATTATTATTATTATTATTATACAGGATTTATATAGCGCCAACAGTTTGCGCAGCGCTTTACAATGTGAAGGAAGACAATACAGTTACAATACTGTTCAAAACAGGAGGAACTAGAGGGCCCTGCTCGTTAGAGCTTACAATCTAGAAGGGAGGGTCAAGTGAAACAAAAGGCAATAACTGTGGGGGATGGGTTGATGGAGAAAAGGAGGTACATTTGTTAAGGGTTGGTAGGATAGGCTTCTCTGAAGAGGAGGGTTTTCAGAGATCGCCTAAAAGCTAATAGAGTGGGGGATAATCGGACAGATAGGGGTAAGGAGTTCCATAGGATTGGAGAGGCTCTGGAAAAGTCCTGGAGGCGAGCATGGGAGGAGGTGATGAGTGAGCTAGAGAGCAGGAGGTTTTGAGAAGAACGAAGAGAGCGATTAGGTTGGTATTTTGAGATGAGGCTGGTGATGTAGCTGGGGGCTAGGCTGTGGATTGCTTTGTAAGATGTTGTAAGTATTTTGAATTTAATTCGTTGGGTGAGCGGAAGCCAGTGGAGGGCTTGACAGAGAGGAGCGGTGGACACTGAGCGATTGGTGAGGTGGACGAGTCTGGCGGCAGCATTCATGATGGATTGAAGGGGGGATAGCCTGTGTAGAGGTAAGCCAATGAGAAGGGAATTGCAGTAGTCGAGGCGCGAGATGACCAGGGAGTGAACTAGGAGTTTTGTTGTGTCTTTGGTTAGAAAGGGGCGTATTTTGGAGATGTTGCGGAGGCTGAGGCGGCAAGATTTGGACAGCGATTGGATGTGGGGTTTGAAGGAGAGTTCAGAGTCCAGGACAACACCTAAGACCTTGGCATGTGGGGATGGGCTGATGGTAATGCCATTGATATTGACGGAGAAATCAGGGGAAGGGGCTCGCGGTGGAGGAAAAATTATAAGTTCGGTTTTGGATGGATTTATTTTGAGGAAGTGGTGAGACATCCAGACCGATATATCTGATAGTAAATTAGTGATGCGTGAGGAGACTGAGGGAGAGAGCTGAGGAGTGGATAGGTAGATTTGGGTATCGTCAGCGTAGAGGTGGTATTGGAAGCCGTGGGAGGCTATCAACTGACCTAGAGAGGAGGTGTAGATTGAAAATAGGAGGGGTCCAAGAACAGAGCCTTGGGGGACTCCAACAGAGAAGGGAAGAGGAGAGGAGGAAGTAGAATTGTAAGAAACGCTAAAGGTGCGGTTGGATAAGTAAGAAGATAACCAGTGAAGAGTACAGTCACGGAGACCAAAGGCATGGAGTTTTTTGAGGAGGAGGGGATGGTCAACCGTATCAAAGGCAGCAGAAAGGTCCAGAAGTAGGAGTACAGAATAGTGTCCATTGGTTTTGGCTGTTAGCAGATCGTTTGTCAGCTTTAGGAGTGCAGTTTCAGTGGAGTGTTGAGGCCGAAATCCAGACTGATGAGGATCAAGGAGGCTATTCTCGGCAAGGTGGTCGCACAGTCGGTTGTAGACTAGACGTTCGAGGAGTTTGGATGAAAAGGGGAGCAAGGAAATAGGGCGTAGGTTGTTCAGATCGGTTGGGTCCAGTGAGGGCTTTTTAAGTATGGGGCTGACTAGTGCATGTTTTAGAGAGTTGGGGAAGATGCCAGAAGAGAGGGAGAGATTGAAGATGTGGGTTAGAGAGTGTAGAATAGGGCCAGAAGGTGAACGTAGCATTTGCGAGGGAACAGGATCCAGAGGGCAGGTTGTTAAGTGGACGTTAGCAAGTAGTTTAGCAACCTCGGCTGTAGTGGTGGGGTTGAATGAGGGAAGTAGTGATCGCACTTGTGGGCGTGAAGCATAAGGCATGGAGGAAGGTATCTGAACAGCAACAATTTCCTTACGAATTGTGTCAATCTTCTGTTTGAAGTGGTTGGCAATCTCCTGGGCAGTGAGTGAGTCAGTGGGAGGGGGTAGTGGAGGACGGAGTAGAGAGTTAAAGGTAGCGAAGAGTTGCCGGGGGCGTGATGACAGGCTGTTAATGAGAGTGATAAAATAGGTCTGTTTGGCAGTGTGGAGACTGGAATTGTATTTTTGGAGGGCGGATTTATATTGGTTGAAATCCTTCTGAGACCGAGTCTTACGCCATAGGCGCTCAAGAGCACGGCTATGCTTTTTCAGACTTCTAGTGTTATCGGTTTGCCAAGGTTGAAGGGGTCGGGGCCTGATTCGGTGTGTGGTGAGGGGGGCCAATGTGTCCAGGGAGGCTAAGAGTGAAGTGTTGTAGACAGAAGTGGCTAGGTTGGTGCAGGACAGGGGTGCAATATTGTCATAGAGGTGGCCGGTAGCAGAGTAGAGAAGAGAAGGGTTGAGATGGCGTAGGTTTCTGCGGGTAACTGTACGGTAGCTGGAGGGAGAGGAGGTGGAGTAGAGGGAGAGAGTGAAACTAATAAGGTAGTGATCAGAGAGAGGGAAAGGATTGTTGGAAAGGTTGTGCGGGGTGCATAGGTGGGAGAAAACAAGGTCAAGGATATTGCCTTCAGAGTGAGTAGAAGCGTGTATCCATTGCTTTAGGTCAAAGGAGGAGGTTAGATTGAGAAGTTTGGAAGTGGTAGGAGTGTTAGTATTAACAGGGATGTTGAAGTCGCCGAGAATGATTGTGGGGATTTCAGAAGAGAGAAAGTAGGGTAGCCAGGCGGAGAAGTCATCAAGAAAGGTTGATACTGGTCCAGGGGGGCGGTAGATGACAGCTATCCTTAGAGAGACAGGGGAGAAAAGACGAATGCAGTGTACCTCAAATGAGGAGAGTGACAGAGAGGGAGGCGGCTGAAGTACCTGAAAGGAGCTATGTGGGGCTAGAAGGATCCCGACACCCCCTCCCTTGCGTCCGTTGGGTCTAGGGGAGTGAGTCCATAGAAGACCACCTTGGGATAGGGCAGCAGAAGACGCAGTGTCGGATTCGTGCAGCCAGGTTTCGGTGATGGCGAGTAGATTAAATGAGTTAGCGATGAAAAGGTCATGGAGAGAGGTGAGTTTATTACAGATGGAGCGGGCGTTCCAAAGGGCACAAGAGAAAGGGAGTCCAGTCTTGGGAAGAAGAGAGATAGGAACTAGATTGTGCTGACTGCGACTGCAGCCAGAGGGTGTAGGGTATGTGGTGTATTGAGCATGGGTAGATGGAGGCCCAGGGTTTGGGGATATGTCTCCAGAGGCCAGGAGAAGCAGAAAGGTGAGGGTGGTAATATGAGAGTGTGATTTATATGAGGGGACATGCCCCAGTTTCCTGGAGGATTTGTGTGCATGTGGATTTAGAAGTAGCAGGAGATGGTGAGTGCAGTAATAAGGTGAGGACAGAAGTGAGGGTGATATATATAAGATGTGGGGTGGAGAAGAGGGGTGAAGTAGAGAGAATTTAAGGATGGAGGATAGGGCAGTCAGAAGAAGTGCCAGAGAGTGCATTTTACCAGGATAGAGCTGAAGAGGTTTATTATAAAAAAAAAAAAAAGAGGAGATCACCTGCAGTATATGTGGTGTATATCTCAGCCTTTCCTGTGTTCCCTCACTTTGTGCATTCTCTGAAGTGCAGATTCAGAAGTGTGTCCCACTTAGAGAAATCGCCCCTACTTTGAGAAGAGAGCCCCCCGAGAGCAAACGTGCCCCCCCCTGCACACGTGCCTTCCCCAAGTGATGTGCTGATTTTATACTATTAGACCTGGGGTGGGGGCTTAACCACTTTTAGCCCGCACTATAGCCAAAAGACGGCTACAGCATGGGCTTCCAGTGCCAGTAGAGCATCAATAGATGTTGGCTCGGCTGATCACAGAACAGGGTAAAGGGCCAATCCCAGCGGCCCTATACCATGTGATCAGCCGTCAGCCAATTTCTTCTCCTAACGATAAGCATGAGGAGAATAGAAGAAAGCCAGTTACAGGCTTCTGTTACAGGGACATCAGTCCCAATCTGTGCCTGCCAGTGCTGCTAATCAGTGCCAACTAGTGCCACCTATCAGTGCCCACCAGTGCTACCTATCAGTGCCCACCTATTAGTGTCCATCAGTGCCACCTATCAATGCCCACCAGTGTCACCTATTATTCCCCCCTCGGTGCTGCCAATCAGTGCCCATCACTTCCTGTCCCATAACCAAACAGCAAGTGAGAGGAAATTACTGCAAATTAAGGGAATTCCTTGGGGACTCCCAGGTCACCAGAGCTAGTGCCCCCATTGGAAGATTTCCCCTCTATTACTTTACTGGGGAGAACCCAAAATTTGAAATGTTCTTTTACCTTTAATCGAAATCTCCACAATGAAACACAGATGGTGAAAAAAAAAAAAAAAATCTGACGGGTTATAACCCTCTAAAATGTAAAAAAAATGTTTTGGCTATAGCTCTACTTTAGGGTGAGAGTTTGTCCATGGGAGACAATGGAGATCATGCTGAATGTAGTCATGAATTGCACTGCATGTGAATAAAAGATAATATTTACATTTATATTGGTATCTTTTTGGCATTGACACAGCTAATTCACTGACACAATATTAGTTATAGACACTTTTTTTATCACAACATTGTATGCTTATGCTTACAATTACACTAAGCTGTTTTATGTGGATATTAATGTGATATGTTCTTGTATTTTTTTTTTTTTTTGCACGCGCATATATAGGTTTATTGTTTGATTTCATTATTTATAATATCTTGCAGCAAAGCACATTTTCGATTTATGCAGTTCTGACTTACAATATACACTGCAAGGCCATGCAAAAAAACTACAAATATCTTGTAGAAGACTCTGTGAAAACAGACATCAAAGAGATGAACGATGATACGCACAAAATGTAATGACTTTTGTACAATAATTAAATGCAATCAGGAATTGTACTTGCCTGCATGTACTGTATGTGGCTTTACAGAGAATAGAATTAGCAAATCTCACATTTCAAGATCACTTTATCAAAGTAACCCCTGCTGGGATCCTCATGTGATAGACACAAAATAAATAATAGACAGCATTTCAAACGGGTATCTTTTCAAATTTAATCTATATATGAAATAAATCATTAAATAAAGATATAACAATAAATTGTTGTGCATGCACAAGATCTCCCCACAATTCTTCTGTCTAGACAGAAGCAGATTCTCAGCTACAAACACCATATATATTTTCATTAGAACAAGGAGAAGATCAATGTGATAAGTAAATCAATTAAGAAAGACATTCATATAAAGTGGAGGTGATTGTAGTATATGCACAAGATATCCCCATGGTTCCTCTATCTAGACAGAAACAGACACTCAGCTACAAGCACTATATACATTTTAAATAGAAAAGGTAGGAGATGAAGGCAGAAAGTACAGCAATTATAAAACTTTAATGTACATGGTTAGATACTAGAAAGAAACTTCAGCTAGCCTGCACACACTCTGGGTCAGGTGAAGGTAATTGCAGCACATCTATTGTGTATATGGATGCTTGCTAATTGCTATACCTTTTGCCAGGCTCTCCTCCCTGTTAAAATGAAAATGTAAATGGTGCTTGAAGCTGAATATCTGCTTCTGTTTAGACAGATGGAGATTGAGGAGAACTTCTTTGTGTATTACAATTAATTGATATGTCTTTATATAATGCTTCCTTTCATAAATACATGACATTTGAAAAGCTAGGTGTTTGGAGTGCTGCCTATTATTTATTTAAATTAGCATATGGATCCTGGGTTTTAGGAACCCAATCTTTGGTTCTAACACCTGAAGTTATGTAATTTACATCTTTATTTACTAATGTTCTATTCTGAATGTGGATTCTCCAATTTTGTACAATGCTTTACAAGTCCTCGTGTGATAGTCCCAATACCATAACATATTTACAGGATACATTATAGTTGTGTTTGACACTAACATATTAACTTACATGTGTGGAAAGCTTGCCACCATGGCTGCTGTTAGAAATCAGGGGGCCCCATACAGCCTTCCTGACGGGGCCCCAACCCTGACTCCACCCCCCTACCGCAAGGTGCAGTAGAACAAGGGCACTGACTTTATCTACCTATGTCCTGAATATGAAACAAAAAATTCTCTACTCTGCTCCCACCTCCTGGCCTCTCTGTTGACCTAAGGGAAATGTAATTTAAGCATAAAAAAACAAAAGTGCAGTGCTAAGTAATGAATAATAAATTGAACCTATTAAAGTCCATATAAAATAGTCCCATACAGTGCTTATAAAGAATAAAGATGAGAAACCCGCAACCCGTGGACAGTGATAAAAGTTATGACAACATTATAGCAGAAGTGTCACCAGCCGATGATCTCACACCGCGTTCACCCTGTATAACGTGTACCCTTAGTAAGGCAGGTCTCATTCACATTTTTTGGCCAAGATGCAAATCCCTGGGAAGTCCATCCCTCGAGCCAGATGAACGTCACCATATACAATACACAAGTTGACAGCATCCCCCCGTTCATGGTGGTTGCGCCAAGTAGAGCTCAGATGGCCAGGATTTCATATTAATGAAACAACTGACACAGCATGATATCTTTTTTAAACGATATGACTAGAGTTGAGAGGACACCTGGATGTCCGTGTTCGGCGGGTTCAGCTGAACTTGAAAAAAAAGTCCGGGTCCGTGTCCTAGACTTTTTCCGAACTTTACCCGGACACTGAACCCCATTGAAGTCAATGGGGACCCGAACTTTCAGGCACTAAAATGGCTCTAAAACACCAATGGAAAGGGCTAGAGTGCTGCAAATGTCAGCAAAATGTAGTTAAGAGCATGGCAAGTGCTCTTAAAAAAAAATTCCCCTTTGAATTAATTTTTAATAGCAGATTAGAACAGCAATCTGTAGTGAAATATAGCTGAACGCTGCACACAACAGACTGATAAAAATAGATTTTTTCTCCCTCCTCCTCCTCCTCCTCCTCCTCCTCAGTGGGCTCAAGTGAGGGCAAAAAGATTGTTCACTGCACCACCCCCCACACAGCAAAATCGATGTAGACTGTCCCTGCCTAATCTCCAGCCTAGGCCCTAAAATGCTCTAATAACTTTCCCTGCCTGAACTCCGACCTGTCCCTGCATTCTTTTCGGACACAATTTTTCACAGAATCACTGTCTGTCCCTAATCAGCAGCCAGCATGTATGATGTGTGCTCTGTCCCTAAACTACAGCAGAATGACGTGGCGCGCTGGGGATCTCAATTTATAAAGACATGGTCACATGATCTGTGATTGGCCATGGAGATGGCCAATCACAGCTACTAATACATTAGTAGGCATGGCTGTGATGGCGCACACCAGTTAAACGCGTGTTGATTGGCTGTTGAAAGCCCGCCATTAAAAGTGCGCCATTACATACAAAACAGGAAATAAAATGACCGAACACGGATTTTAAACCCGAACATACAGTAACAAAAATTCAATTATTCGGTACGAACATGAATAATACAGTCCGTGTTCGCTCAACACTAGATATGATGTTTTAAAATTTCAATGAATAAAAAAGAATAAATAAAAAACACTCACCTTTAAAAGACATATGTTCATATGGGCGGAAGATGAGGACTCTGCTATATCATACTTGAATCATCTGAATGATAGCCATAGGGATATTCAACTCAGTTATGAAATTAGCCCTACAGTCATCCACTTTCTAGATCTTACAATATCAATTGTTGATAACAAAATTATCACTTCCATGTTTTTTAAGAAAATGGATAGAAACAGATCCATTCCAACAGATTTGTGCCATCGCCCTAGCTGGTTATCAGCTGTTCCTAAGGGACAGTTTTTGCGCTTAAGACATAATTGCACACATATGGAGGATTATTTAAGGGAGTCTATGGTCCTCAAATCTAGATTTTTAGACAAGGGATACGAGGAGTGATCACTGGTCAAGATCATCCATGAGGTGAGTGAACGGCATCGAGACTAGCTCATATCCAATAATGTATGCCCAGACAGGGTTCACAGGATTATGGCATGGCTGTTTTTTTTTTTTACCACCTATTGGCAACATTATGTCAATAAAGACATACTAAAAAAACATTGCCTGATCTTGAAAATAATCGTATATTAGGCCCACTGTTACCAGAAAATCCCTTAGTCATTTTTAGAGGTATCAATAATTTACAAAATAAAGTGAGATTAAGGGGAAATATTTGTGTAGAAAGTGTAGGGTATGCCAGTTCAACGCTCTTGCAGGCAGGACAGTTTTGAGTTTAAATTCTGCCCAGACTGGTAAAGTACATAATATGCAGTCATGTATTACCTGCTCTACTCACAATATAGTGTATTTGATCAGGTGCCCTTGTAGCCTTGATTATGTTGGCCATACCACTAGGGCCTTGAATGTTAGCTTGGGTGAGCATATCTCTAATATTATCAAGGGTTTTCCAGGGCACAATGTATCTAAACACTATGCCCAGAAACATAATAAGGACCCTTTTGGAACAGTGTTTATAGCCCTAGAGAAATACACCCCCCCCCCCATAAGAGGGGAGGTGATGCTAAGAGGTGCATTTCTAAAGCTGAAACTAGCTGGATTTATCATTTAAAATCATACTGTCCTCTGGGATTAAATATTGAGTGGGATATTAACTGTTATAATAATAACAGTTGATTTCTCACAAATTTATGAAATTAGTGTTAATGTTTGTAGATATATGGAGTTATCTTTATGTGTGCCTTATTGTGATATTTTGGCATGTATTATTATATGTTATGTTGTAATATACTTGGGAGGATGCCTTAACCTTGATATGCAAAAAGAGTGCCCGCCCATAAAAAATAGCTTTTTAACTCTTACTTTTTAACCATTTTCAAAATATTTTTGGACTCCTATGAAGTTTTTTTTACACTGCTCAAAAAATTGAAGGAACACTTTTTAATCAGAGTAGAGCATCAATTCAATTAAACTCCTGGGATATTGATCGGGTCATTAATGTAGCGGAGGTGGTTGTTAATCAGTTTCAGTTGCTTTGGTGTTAATGAAATTAACAACAGGTGCACTAGATGGGCAACAATGAGATAACCTCCAAAACAGGAATGGTTTTACAGGTGCAGGACACTGAAATAATTTTTCCCTACTCATTTTTTCTGACTGTTTTTCACTAGTTTTGCAATTGTCTAGGGTTGGTGTCACTACTGATAGCATGAGGCGATACCTGGACCCTATAGAGGTTGCACAGGCAGTCCAACGCCTTCAGGATGGCACATCAATACGTGCCATTGCCAGAAGATTTGCTGTGTCTCCCAGCACAGTCTCAAGAGCATGGAGGATAATTCAGGAGACAGGCAAATACTCTGGGAGAGCTAGACAAGGCCATAGAAGGTCATTAGCCCATCAGGAGGAACAGTATCTGTTCCTTTGTGCAAGGAGGAACATGATGAGCACTGACAGAGCCCTCGAAAATGGCCTCCAGCAGGCCACTGGTGTAAATGTCTCTAACCAAACAATCAGAAACAGACTTCATGAGGGTGGCCTGAGGGTCTGACTTCCTCTAGTGGGCCCTGTGCTCACTACCCGGCACTGTGGAGCTAGATTGGCATTTGCCATTGAACACAAGAATTGGCAGGTCTGCCACTGGTGCCCTGGGCTTTTCGCAGATTAGAGCAGGTTCACCCTGAGCACTTGTGACAGACGTGAAAAGGTCTGGAGAAGCCGTGGTAGAATGTTATGCTGCCTGTAACATCGTTCAGCACAACTGGTTTGGTGGTGGGTCAGTGATGGTCTGGGGAGGCATATCCATGGAGGGATACACTTATGTGGTGAGTGTATGCAGCCAGTTCCTGGAGAATGAAGGAAATGATACCATTGAATAGCCTCCATGCTAGCCTAACCTAAATCAAATAGAAAACCTATGAGACGTTGTGTTTCGGTCCATCCGATGCCCCCAGGTTGCACCTCAGACTGTTCAGGAGCTCAGTGATGCCCTGGTCCAGATCTGGGAGGAAATTCCCCAGGACACCATCTGTTTTCTCATTAGGAGCATGCCTCGACATTGTCAGGCATGCATGCAAGCACATAGGGGCCAAACAAACTACTGAGTACCATTTTGAGTTGCTGCAATGAAATTTTAGCAAAATGGACTAGCCTGCTGCATAATTTTTTCATTTTGATTTTCGGGGTGTCTTTGAAATCAACCCTCTGTAGGTTAATATTTTAATTTTTATCAAACAATGTGGCATCCTTTTATTCCTAACACATTACCCAGTCCATATATGTATAGACATCCAGCATGATATTTTTCCCCATTGAGATCTGATGTGTTTTCATAGTGTTCCTTTAATTTTTTTGAGCAGTGTATTTTGTTCATAGAATGCATATTGACATTCTGCCACAAGATGGCGCTGGTAACAGGCCTTCTAATGTATTGGATTTAAGTAGTATGGGACATCATTAACATATTCGGCGGTGGCCACCTCCTTCTTTGGATGATTGGTTGTCCAATCATGGTGATCCTCCTGGGTCCCTTAATGTATATATTGGCGTAGAATGCCCCTGATCACGCCACGTATAATGAAACATGTCAGAAAGAGCTATGCACACAAGCTACTATGCATGAGCAGTTGATGTCAGCCATCTTGACTACTGGATAGATGCTTGTTGGTTGTACACACTTGTCTCAAGTCTTTTTAAAAGTGAGTGTTACTCTTTTTTATTCATTAAAATTTTAAAACTATATCACGCTATGTCAGTCGTTTCATTTACATGAAATCCTGGCATCCGAGGTCTCCTTGGCACAACCACCATGAACGGGGGACACCGTCTTCTTGTATAATATTATATATGATGCTGTTCATCTGGCTCAAGGGAAGGACTTCCCAGGGATTTGGATCTTGGCCTTAGTAACAAAGCGAATGAGATCTGCCTTACTAGGGGGTCACTTTATACAGTGTAAGCATAGTGTGATATCATGGGCTGGTGACACCTCTGCTATAATGAAACTGAAAAACTAAGTACCTGCGCTGCTTAAACCGAAACCATAAACATCAGTTATGCTAATAAATAAATATCATCATAAAGTGCTCGTGCAAATAAATAACTGTGCAACTGTGCATATAAATATAGTGTTACACTAAATATAAATAACAGCATAAGTATTATAAAATTAAACTCATATGTGTAACATATCATATATCAAAAATAATTATAAATATAGAGTTCATAACAGTTAATATCTTCCAAACTGAATAAAGTGCAAGTCTCTTGTGCTCCTATAAGTGCTCCGTGCTCAAAATATATGAATAAAGTGCCGGTGCTCAGTCCTAGTGAGTTGGTGCTCCCCTCTCGGTCCCACACTCACCAGAAGCTGAGAGAAATATCGCCTTAAAACTGGTTATATAAGGTGACCGCCTCTATGGATCGCCAACAGATATAAGCTGTAGATCTCCTGTGCCTCTATATCCAGGTAATTATCCAGGTAATGCTCCCCAGTATCATAAAAAGAAAAGGGCCATCATCGTGCAGTATATTCTAAAAGTTTATTATCCACGCAATAAAAAGATACACTTACAATACATGAAGAGTCAATCCGCCTTTAGCAAACCCACGGGACGCCAAACGAATGGCCGTGCGTTCCACCCGTGTAACCGGAAGCCGGAAGCCGGAAGAGGTTGCAGCCGGAAATGACGTACTACGTGTTCGGACGGCTTGACGCGTTTCGCTCCGCCAATCAGAGCGTTCTCAAAAGCGAGGGCGTCACGAACACGTACTACTATATATACCATTCACAATTTAAAATTATCATAAACACCTGCGTCGGACCGGAAATGACGGAGACCGGAAATGGAACGCCGCCATCTTGGGCCACCCCATTTTGCCGACTATCATACTCCATCTTAGTCCACCCGGAACCAAAGCCATATATAGTGGACTTACAACATTATTCAAAAATTATGCAAAAAATATATATGTGGCTATGCCAACGCGGCCACGCATATCGTGTGTATAATATGTAATTATGTGATAATGTACTGAACGATTAACTAATTTGGCCATATATATAATCAAAATCCGTCCAGTTCCGGTTCTCCTTCCTGATTGTCCCTATACATGTACAATAAATACAGCAATAAATACAACACACCTACAATATATCAACAACTCATAATAATAATGTTATATTGCACCATAATATCCTAGCAGCCTATCATATAATTATTATCACCCACATGTCCATATAGGACTCTAATTTGAATACTAACAGAAACTTTATTTAATACTCAGCCACATATATAGCTGGCACACAGATCAATTAATAATTATCCTATGTAAACTACACTTGAAGATCATAAAGTGATGTGTGTCAAGTTGGGGATCTACAAACTTCAAATATGTAAAAATATAAAAATATATAAATGAATATATAAAAATTAAAAATCATTTATAAAACAATTAATATCTAAATCTACATTAAGGCCTGCGGGGACCATACTCTTGAGTTGCTGAATCCACCAAGTTTCATTTTGAGAAACAGCTCTCCTCATGTGTGTTCCTCTCCAATGTGCATTAATTTTGTCTATACCACAAAAAATTAATTTAGAGGGATCTTTGTTGTGAAAAAGTCTAAAGTGGTTCGATAAATTGTGTTTGCGGAACCCCTTTTTTATGTTACAAATGTGTTCCCTCAGACGTATTCTAAGCTCCCTTGTGGTGCGGCCCACGTACTGAAGGCCGCATTCACATTGTAACAAGTATGTCACGTGAGTGCTGCTGCAAGAAATGAATTATTTTATTTCATATTCTTTTTTTGTGGTCCAGGATTCAAATTTCTTTATGCTCCTTCTTTTGTCCTTACGGCAGGTGGTGCAAGCCACACAACGCCCGCATTTATAAAAACCTGTTCTATCCAGAAATGTAACTAATTTCTTTGGGGGGTTGGGAATACTCTTAACAATCCTATCTTTAAGAACCGGAGGCCTTCTGTAGATAAATTTAGGTTTATTAGGCAACATTTTTTTAAAAATGGGATCTCTCAGTAAGATACTCCAATGCTTTTTTATGCTTTTCTCCACTTGTTTATATTGTTGATTGAACTCAGTGCAGAATGCAATATCAAAACTCCTATTATTGTTCCCAGTTTTGGGTTTATCTGCCAATAATGTTTTTCTCTCCAGGCCACCCACATGATTTCTTATTTTCTCAAGATGTTTTCTCTTATATCCTTTCTCTTCAAACCTATTAATTAGGACTTCTGATTGCTCATTAAAGTCTCTATCTCTATTACAGTTTCTTTTTATCCTCAGCAATTGCCCTTTCGGCACAGCTGAGATCCATTTTGGGTGGTGACCACTGCTGGTTGGGATATAGCTATTACGATCTGTGCTCTTAAAATAAGTTTTAGTAAAAAGATTGTTACCATTTTTAAAAATTGTAAGATCCAGATAATTCACTTCTCGGGTACTAAAACTTTCAGTAAAACCAATCCCATACCCATTGTTATTTATTTCAGAGATAAAATCCATAAAAGAATTATGTGACCCCTCCCATATTATAAAAATATCGTCGATGTATCTAACATACATCTTGAGAGGGGTATGGGGTCTCTTAAAAATAGTTTCCGATTCCCATTTACTCATAAAGAGGTTTGCTACCGTGGGGGCATATTTAGCCCCCATGGCAACACCTCTGGTTTGATTATAATATTGGCCATCATGTCAAAAATAGTTGTTTTGCATGGCCATATTTAAGATCTCCAATATAAAATCTATTTGTTTCTGCGGGAGTTTATTATCCAATTTTAACGCCCATTCTACAGCTTTACTGGCATCTTTTTGCTTGATGTTAGTATATAACGAATTAACGTCTATACTAGCTAAGATGGTATTTTCTGAAACCTTTAAGTCTGCTATACGATTAATCAAATCTTTACTATCTCTTAGGTACGCTGGGCATCTTTGTGCAAGTGGTTGGAGATGGTAGTCAACATATTCTCCCACCCTGGAGTATACTTAATCCACCCCATTAATAATGGGGCGCCCCTGTGGGTTGACTGTATTTTTATGAATTTTCGGGTTATGATAAATAATAGGTTTTTTTAGGGTGGTCTGGTATAAGATATCTGGCCTCTTTTTTGTTTAAGATCCCTTCTTTTTGTGCCTTCTTAATTTTCTTTGTCAACATAGCTTTCAATTTCTTAATTGGATCGCCTTTCAGTTTAGTATATGTCTCTTTGTCTTCAACTAGACGGTTAAGCTCTTTAATGTAATGTTCTTTGTCCATAACCACAATTCCCCCCCCCCCCCCCTGTCCGCAGGTCTTATAATTATGTCATTGTCTTTTTCCAATTTCTTTATGCTCTGCTTAATTTCTTTACTACCTTTTATCGGGTGTATTGATATGTTCTCTAAGTCTTGTTCCACCATCAATTTAAAGACTTCTAGACATTGATTTCTGGGGTTCTTGGGGTTGAAAGTGGACTTGTTTCTTAAACCACTATGGATGTATTCATCCTCTACTAAAGTGCTAGTGACTGATTTATTAAAAAAATGTTTTTTAATATTTAAAACTCTAACAAATTTATGTAAATCAATAAAAGTTTTGAATTTATTTAACTGCTTAGGTGGTGCATATTTTAATCCTTTGTCTAAAATTTTTTTAGTTCATCCTCATTAAAAATCTTTTTACTTAGGTTAAAAATTCCCGCGCCTATACATCTCTTTTCCTTTTTCTTCTGTCCTCCCCTGCATCCTCTCTTCTTACCTCTCCTCCTTGTGGAGGGTGTGTGTTGTGTCCCCTGTACGGGCCTCTGTAGGGACCTCTCGGTCTCCAGTAATTCTGTCCCCTCGGTGGGCCCCAGTATTGTCCCCTTCCTCTGTATCCACCCCTTCTTCTCCCTGGTGGTCTCCCTTGCCCTTGATCCCAAAAATCCCCTCTATAGGGCGGTCTATAATAATGATCATATAGTCTCTGATCTTGATAATGTTCTCTGGGAGCGGGGCTTATAGGTGAGATGGGGTCATACCTATTGTGTGTAGGAACATTATATCTAGGGGACTGTTGGTATGGGGTATCATTCCTATTTTCTCTCACCGGGGTTTGTGGAGTATTTTCTGGTGTCCTAGTAGGTGTCTCAGAAGGGAAAGTAAAAGTAACCTCCCTTTCGGGTGTGGTGTCTCGGGATTGTGTGTTAGTTTCGGTTTCATCCTCCTGCCATTTATACACATTCCCCTGTTTATAATCATTACAATCCCTGTGAAATTTTTTTATCTTTTTCTTTTGTGTATCTTTATCAAGTTTAGCTATATAATCCTGGATATTTTTCATTTTTTCCTTATACTCTGCAGTATCTAAGAAGGGGTCCAAAATTTCTTTCAGGCCCTTCACCTTGTTTTCCAGCATTTCAAGTTTGGTTTTTCTCCTTGAAATGATCAAACCTAATAATTTCTGTTCGCAGCCATTGAAGAAGTTATACCAACTATCTTCCAACTCTTTCGTCTCTAGACCATCATTAGGGGCTATATCCCACCTAGGTCGTCTAGGTGTGATGCCCTCCTTTAAATATTGACTCAAGGTGGTAATGTCCCACCAGGATCTAATTTGTTTGTCTAGAGTGCTGCGAAGTTGTTTAAGGCTACGATCTACATCCATATTAATTGTGCTTAATGAGAATATCTCTTCAGAATTAATATTCTTTTTGCTAATCAAACTAAATAAATCCATAGCTGCAAAGCCAAAAAATATATATAATATTTTTTTGAAAACTAGAGTGTGAGGGGCTTGCGCTTAGGATACCTCGGTTCGGTGAATATAAGTAATACCAATAACTCAATAATAAATCAATAAATTAAATACATAAGCTGCTGCTGGTAGAAAAGGTGATACCTTTCAAACAATACTGAAAAACTAAGTACCTGCGCTGCTTAAACCGAAACCATAAACATCAGTTATGCTAATAAATAAATATCATCATAAAGTGCTCGTGCAAATAAATAACTGTGCAACTGTGCATATAAATATAGTGTTACACTAAATATAAATAACAGCATAAGTATTATAAAATTAAACTCATATGTGTAACATATCATATATCAAAAATAATTATAAATATAGAGTTCATAACAGTTAATATCTTCCAAACTGAATAAAGTGCAAGTCTCTTGTGCTCCTATAAGTGCTCCGTGCTCAAAATATATGAATAAAGTGCCGGTGCTCAGTCCTAGTGAGTTGGTGCTCCCCTCTCGGTCCCACACTCACCAGAAGCTGAGAGAAATATCGCCTTAAAACTGGTTATATAAGGTGACCGCCTCTATGGATCGCCAACAGATATAAGCTGTAGATCTCCTGTGCCTCTATATCCAGGTAATTATCCAGGTAATGCTCCCCAGTATCATAAAAAGAAAAGGGCCGTCATCGTGCAGTATATTCTAAAAGTTTATTATCCACGCAATAAAAAGATACACTTACAATACATGAAGAGTCAATCCGCCTTTAGCAAACCCACGGGACGCCAAACGAATGGCCGTGCGTTCCACCCGTGTAACCGGAAGCCGGAAGCCGGAAGCCGGAAGAGGTTGCAGCCGGAAATGACGTACTACGTGTTCGGCCGGCTTGACGCCTTTCGCTCCGCCAATCAGAGCGTTCTCAAAAGCGAGGGCGTCACGAACACGTACTACTATATATACCATTCACAATTTAAAATTATCATAAACACCAGCGTCGGACCGGAAATGAAGGAGACCGGAAATGGAACGCCACCATCTTGGGCCACCCCATTTTGCAGACTATCATACTCCATCTTAGTCCACCCGGTACCAAAGCCATATATAGTGGACTTACAACATTATTCAAAAATTATGCAAAAAATATATATTCTCAAAATGAAACTTGGTGGATTCAGCAACTCAAGAGTATGGTCCCCGCAGGCCTTAATGTAGATTTAGATATTAATTGTTTTATAAATGATTTTTAATTTTTATATATTCATTTATATATTTTTATATTTTTACATATTTGAAGTTTGTAGATCCCCAACTTGACACATATCACTTTATGATCTTCAAGTGTAGTTTACATAGGATAATTATTAATTGATCTGTGTGCCAGCTATATATGTGGCTGAGTATTAAATAAAGTTTCTGTTAGTATTCAAATTAGAGTCCTATATGGACATGTGGGTGATAATAATTATATGATAGGCTGCTAGGATATTATGGTGCAATATAACATTATTAATATGAGTTGTTGATATATTGTAGGTGTGTTGTATTTATTGCTGTATTTATTGTACATGTATAGGGACAATCAGGAAGGAGAACCGGAACTGGACGGATTTTGATTATATATATGGCCAAATTAGTTAATCGTTCAGTACATTATCACATAATTACATATTATACACACGATATGCGTGGCCGCGTTGGCATAGCCACATATATATTTTTTGCATAATTTTTGAATAATGTTGTAAGTCCACTATATATGGCTTTGGTTCCGGGTGGACTAAGATGGAGTATGATAGTCGGCAAAATGGGGTGGCCCAAGATGGCGGCATTCCATTTCCGGTCTCCGTCATTTCCGGTCCGACGCAGGTGTTTATGATAATTTTAAATTGTGAATGGTATATATAGTAGTACGTGTTCGTGACGCCCTCGCTTTTGAGAACGCTCTGATTGGCGGAGCGAAACGCGTCAAGCCGTCCGAACACGTAGTACGTCATTTACGGCTGCAACCTCTTTCGGCTTCCGGCTTCCGGTTACACGGGTGGAACGCACGGCCATTCGTTTGGCGTCCCGTGGGTTTGCTAAAGGCGGATTGACTCTTCATGTATTGTAAGTAGGGTTGAGCGAACACCTAGATGTCCGTGTTCGACGGGTTCGGCCGAACTTTAAAAAAAAGTCCGGGTCCGTGTCCCGGACTTTTACCGAACTTTTCCCGGACACCGAACCCCATTGAAGTCAATGGGGACCCGAACTTTAAGGCACTAAAATGGCTCTAAAACACCAAAGGAAAGGGCTAGAGTGCTGCAAATGGCAGCAAAACGTAATTAAGAGCATGGCAAGTGCTCTGCAAACAAATGTGGATAGGGAAATAACTTAAAACAACAAAAAAAAAACAGAAAAATAAAACAATGTTCTTCTTCATCTCTGAAGGACGAGGCCCATATGGAGTAGGAGGGAGGTTGAGGTGGTGGTGGATGTGGCGGTGACATAGGCGTGCGCACAGGGTGTGCTGGGTGTGCCTGGGCACACCCTAATCACCTAGGGCACATAGCATTGCCAGTGAGGAGATGGGAAAGATCTCCCTGGGACCTGCTCTGCTCTATTTCTCCTTGCCTACAGGTACATGGCCCCGATACATTACTCTCCCTGCTGGCAAACACATGCATGTGTATTTCAACTTTGGGGTGCACACCTTAATGCAATAGGCTGCGCACACCTATGGGCGGTGTAGGTGGAAGCGGCGGTGGAGGAGGACCAGGGCCGGATTAACAGCATCATGGGCTTGGTGCTGAGGATTTTGAAGGGCCTTAAGGGCCGTGCCTTGCCATGCACCCAGAGGAGGAAGGGTGCAGCCATGCATGCCTAATTCAACATGGGATGCTGTCTCTGAAGCCCATAAACACATCCATGCATCGCCAACTGTCCCTCCTTGTCCGGCCTTCACGCTGTGTGGGGAGGTTCTGAGGGTGCTGCCTGGGGAAGCGAGCATAGAAGCCAGACTTCTGTGTTTACAAGTGACAGAAGAGCGGTAACAGTGAATATGGCCAACCCGGGGCCTATATAAAAGGTAGGGGCCTGGAGCTGCAGCTCCAATAGCCCCTACATTAATCTGGCCCTGAGGAGGAGGACGAGGTAGCCAACACTGCTTCTTTTCAAAAATTTTAAATGAGGGTACACCCCAAAAGAGTGAGAAAGAGCAAAAATGGAACAATGGGTGGGTAAGGTCGGTATCCATTGCTATTCTGCATAAGGTACGGAAAAGTCCCGTGGGATCCATGCCTGGTTCATTTTAATGAACGTGAGCTTGTCCACATTGTCTCTGGACAGGCGGCTGCGCTTGTCTGTTATAACGCCCCCAGCCGTGCTAAATACCCGTTCAGATAATACACTGGCTGCAGGGCACGCCAGCACCTCCAAGGCGTAAAGGGCAAGCTCAAGCCATGTGCCCAATTTGGAGACCCAGAAGTTGAAGGGGGCAGACCCGTCATTCACTACATGTAGGCGTGTGCACACATACTGCTCCACCATGTTGGTAAAATGCTGCCTCCTGCTAAGACGTGGCCCCGCTGTCAGATGGGAATGCCAGCAGCATGGCGTCTACCAGCGTGCGCTTGTACTCGCGCATCTTGCGATCGCGCTCCAGTGAGTGAATTAAGGACGGTACGTTGTCCTTGTAACGGGGATCCAGCAGCGTGGCCACCCAGTAATCAGCACAAGTTAGAATGTGGGCAACTCGGCGGTCGTTGTGGAGACACTGCAGCATGTAATCGCTCATGTGTGCCAGGCTGCCCAGAGGCAACGAAAGGCTGTCCTCTGTGGGAGGTGTATGGTCCGTGTCCTCTGTATCCCCCCAGCCACGCACCAGTGATGGCCATGAGCTGGCCTGGGTGCCACCCTGCTGTGAACATGGTTCCATCTCCTCCTCCAGCTCCTCCTCCTCCTCATCCTCCTCATCCTCCAGAACTGTGCCCCTGCTGGACAATTGCGTCCCTGGCGTTTGCGTGTGCAGGAACCCACCCTCGGAGCCCCTTGCGAATGACTGCCCTGAAAGCCTTGGAAATGTTACCTCTTCATCCTCCTCCTCCTCCTCATCCTGTGCCACATCCTCTTCCATCATCGCCCGAATTGTTTTTTCAAGGAGGCATAGAAGTGGGATAGTTAAGCTGAGAACGGCGTCATTGCCACTGGCCATGTTGGTGGAGTACTCAAAACAGCGCAACAAGGCACACAGGTCTCGCATGGAGGCCCAGTTAAATTAAATAGCGGAATAGAAAATATGATCCAAAAAAAGTGTATGTATATCACACGTACACAACCACACTGGGCCCCAATTACTATTGTTTGTACCCCTAAAAGGCTAGATGAGGAGTAGGGGGAGTATGGAACAGGCAGCACCCTCAAACCTTCAGAAGTATGAGATGAACCCCAACAACTTGGAAAGGTGGATCTCTCTCACACGTACCGACACAGACTATCCCACAATTCAATTGATCCTCAAAGGTTTTTATTGAATAGCGGAATAGGAAATATGATCAAAAAAAGTGTATGTATCTCGCACGTACACAACCACACTAGGCCCCAATTACTATTGTTTGTACCCCTAAAAGGCTAGATGAGGAGTAGGGGGGGTATGGAACAGGCAGCACCCTCAAACCTTCAGAAGTATGAGATGAACCCCAACAACTTGGAAAGGTGGATCTCTCTCACACGTACCGACACAGACTATCCCCCAATTTAACTGATCCCCAAAGGTTTTTGATTAAATAGCGGAATAGAAAATATGATCCAAAAAAAGTGTATGTATATCACACGTACACAACCACACTGGGCCCCAATTACTATTGTTTGTACCCCTAAAAGGCTAGATGAGGAGTAGGGGGAGTATGGAACAGGCAGCACCCTCAAACCTTCAGAAGTATGAGATGAACCCCAACAACTTGGAAAGGTGGATCTCTCTCACACGTACCGACACAGACTATCCCGCAATTCAATTGATCCTCAAAGGTTTTTATTGAATAGCGGAATAGGAAATATGATCAAAAAAAGTGTATGTATCTCGCACGTACACAACCACACTAGGCCCCAATTACTATTGTTTGTACCCCTAAAAGGCTAGATGAGGAGTAGGGGGGGTATGGAACAGGCAGCACCCTCAAACCTTCAGAAGTATGAGATGAACCCCAACAACTTGGAAAGGTGGATCTCTCTCACACGTACCAACACAGACTATCCCCCAATTTAACTGATCCCCAAAGGTTTTTGATTAAATAGCGGAATAGAAAATATGATCCCAAAAAAGTGTATGTATATCACACGTACACAACCACACTAGGCCCCAATTACTATTGTTTGTACCCCTAAAAGGCTAGGAGTAGGGGGAGTATGGAACAGGCAGCACCCTCAAACCTTCAGAAGTATGAGATGAACCCCAACAACTTGGAAAGGTGGATCTCTCTCACACGTACCAACACAGACTATCCCCCAATTTAACTGATCCCCAAAGGTTTTTGATTAAATAGCGGAATAGAAAATATGATCCAAAAAAAGTGTATGTATATCACACGTACACAACCACACTAGGCCCCAATTACTATTGTTTGTACCCCTAAAAGGCTAGGAGTAGGGGGAGTATGGAACAGGCAGCACCCTCAAACCTTCAGAAGTATGAGATGAACCCCAACAACTTGGAAAGGTGGATCTCTCTCACACGTACCAACACAGACTATCCCCCAATTTAACTGATCCCCAAAGGTTTTTGATTAAATAGCGGAATAGAAAATATGATCCCAAAAAAGTGTATGTATATCACACGTACACAACCACACTAGGCCCCAATTACTATTGTTTGTACCCCTAAAAGGCTAGGAGTAGGGGGAGTATGGAACAGGCAGCACCCTCAAACCTTCAGAAGTATGAGATGAACCCCAACAACTTGGAAAGGTGGATCTCTCTCACACGTACCAACACAGACTATCCCCCAATTTAACTGATCCCCAAAGGTTTTTGTTTAAATAGCGGAATAGAAAATATGATCCCAAAAAAGTGTATGTATATCACACGTACACAACCACACTAGGCCCCAATTACTATTGTTTGTACCCCTAAAAGGCTAGGAGTAGGGGGAGTATGGAACAGGCAGCACCCTCAAACCTTCAGAAGTATGAGATGAACCCCAACAACTTGGAAAGGTGGATCTCTCTCACACGTACCAACACAGACTATCCCCCAATTTAACTGATCCCCAAAGGTTTTTGATTAAATAGCGGAATAGAAAATATGATCCCAAAAAAGTGTATGTATATCACACGTACACAACCACACTAGGCCCCAATTACTATTGTTTGTACCCCTAAAAGGCTAGGAGTAGGGGGAGTATGGAACAGGCAGCACCCTCAAACCTTCAGAAGTATGAGATGAACCCCAACAACTTGGAAAGGTGGATCTCTCTCACACGTACCAACACAGACTATCCCCCAATTTAACTGATCCCCAAAGGTTTTTGATTAAATAGCGGAATAGAAAATATGATCCCAAAAAAGTGTATGTATATCACACGTACACAACCACACTAGGCCCCAATTACTATTGTTTGTACCCCTAAAAGGCTAGGAGTAGGGGGAGTATGGAACAGGCAGCACCCTCAAACCTTCAGAAGTATGAGATGAACCCCAACAACTTGGAAAGGTGGATCTCTCTCACACGTACCAACACAGACTATCCCCCAATTTAACTGATCCCCAAAGGTTTTTGATTAAATAGCGGAATAGAAAATATGATCCCAAAAAAGTGTATGTATATCACACGTACACAACCACACTAGGCCCCAATTACTATTGTTTGTACCCCTAAAAGGCTAGGAGTAGGGGGGAGTATGGAACAGGCAGCACCCTCAAACCTTCAGAAGTATGAGATGAACCCCAACAACTTGGAAAGGTGGATCTCTCTCACACGTACCAACACAGACTATCCCCCAATTTAACTGATCCCCAAAGGTTTTTGATTAAATAGCGGAATAGAAAATATGATCCCAAAAAAGTGTATGTATATCACACGTACACAACCACACTAGGCCCCAATTACTATTGTTTGTACCCCTAAAAGGCTAGGAGTAGGGGGAGTATGGAACAGGCAGCACCCTCAAACCTTCAGAAGTATGAGATGAACCCCAACAACTTGGAAAGGTGGATCTCTCTCACACGTACCAACACAGACTATCCCCCAATTTAACTGATCCCCAAAGGTTTTTGATTAAATAGCGGAATAGAAAATATGATCCCAAAAAAGTGTATGTATATCACACGTACACAACCACACTAGGCCCCAATTACTATTGTTTATACCCCTAAAAGGCTAGGAGTAGGGGGAGTATGGAACAGGCAGCACCCTCAAACCTTCAGAAGTATGAGATGAACCCCAACAACTTGGAAAGGTGGATCTCTCTCACACGTACCAACACAGACTATCCCCCAATTTAACTGATCCCCAAAGGTTTTTGATTAAATAGCGGAATAGAAAATATGATCCCAAAAAAGTGTATGTATATCACACGTACACAACCACACTAGGCCCCAATTACTATTGTTTGTACCCCTAAAAGGCTAGATGAGGAGTAGGGGGAGTATGGAACAGGCAGCACCCTCAAACCTTCAGAAGTATGAGATTGTGTTCACTGTACCCCACAAAGATTGAGTTCACTGCACCCCACAATGATTGTGTTCACTGCACCCCACAAAGATTGTGTTCACTGCACCTCACAAAGATTGTGTTCACTGTACCCCCCAAAGATTGTGTTCACTGCACCCCACAAAGATTCTGTTCACTGTACCCCACAAAGATTGTGTTCACTGCACCCCAAAAAGATTGTGTTCACTGCACCCCAAAAAGGATGTTGTTCACTGCACCCCAAAAAGGATGTTGTTCACTCCACCCCAAAAAGATTGTGTTCACTGCACCCCACAAAGATTGTGTTCACTGCACCCCAAAAAGATTGTGTTCACTGCACCCCAAAAAGATTGTGTTCACTGCACCCCAAAAAGGATGTTGTTCACTGCACCCCAAAAAGGATTTTGTTCACTGCACCCCAAAAAGATTGTGTTCACTGCACCCCACAAAGGATTTTGTTCACTGCACCCCACAAAGATTGTGTTCACTGCACACCAAAAAGGATTGTGTTCACTGCACCCCAAAAAGATTTTGTTCACTGCACCCCAAAAAGATTGTGTTCACTGCAGCCCAAAAAGATTGTGTTCACTGCAGCCCAAAAAGATTGTGTTCACTGCAGCCCAAAAAGATTGTGTTCACTGCAGCCCAAAAAGATTGTGTTCACTGCAGCCCAAAAAGATTGTGTTCACTGCAGCTCACACACAGAAAAATGGATGTGGATCACTGACACCTGCCTATCTCCAATCCCACACCACACAGCAATATCGATTGTAGTTTGTAGAACACAGTTTCCCTAAAATTCAGCAGACTCTGTCCCTAACAGGATTGAGAAGAGATCGTAGATCAGGATTGAGTGCAGACCCCACCCCCCACACAGCAATATCGATTGTAGTTTGTAGAAGACACTGACCCTATAATTCAGCAGACTCTATCCCTAAAATGCCTACAACTCGCCCTGCCTAAACACTCCGACCTGTCCCTCAATTCTATCCGGACACAAATGGTTTTTTCCTGCCTATCTTTCCCTAATCAGCAGCCAGCACGTTGATGTGTGCTCTGTCCCTGAATCTAAGCAGCATAATGACGCCGCTGCGGCTGCCTCGAACTTATAAAGACTTGGTCACATGCTTCAGACGGCCAATCACAGCTACTGAGACATTTGCAGGCATGGCTGGGATGGCTTAAGGCACACCAGTTAAACGATTGTTGATTGGCTGTTGAAAGCCCGCCATGAAAAGAGCGCCAAAGCATGCAAAACCCGGAAATAAAACGACCGAACACGGATTTTTACCCGAACATACAGTAAAGTGTCCGTGTCCGTGTTCGGGTACAAAAAATCCAATTATTCGGTACGAACACGAATAATACAGTCCGTGTTCGCTCAACACTAATTGTAAGTGTATCTTTTTATTGCGTGGATAATAAACTTTTAGAATATACTGCACGATGATGGCCCTTTTCTTTTTATGATACTGGGGAGCATTACCTGGATAATTACCTGGATATAGAGGCACAGGAGATCTACAGCTTATATCTGTTGGCGATCCATAGAGGCGGTCACCTTATATAACCAGTTTTAAGGCGATATTTCTCTCAGCTTCTGGTGAGTGTGGGACCGAGAGGGGAGCACCAACTCACTAGGACTGAGCACCGGCACTTTATTCATATATTTTGAGCACGGAGCACTTATAGGAGCACAAGAGACTTGCACTTTATTCAGTTTGGAAGATATTAACTGTTATGAACTCTATATTTATAATTATTTTTGATATATGATATGTTACACATATGAGTTTAATTTTATAATACTTATGCTGTTATTTATATTTAGTGTAACACTATATTTATATGCACAGTTGCACAGTTATTTATTTGCACGAGCACTTTATGATGATATTTATTTATTAGCATAACTGATGTTTATGGTTTCGGTTTAAGCAGCGCAGGTACTTAGTTTTTCAGTATTGTTTGAAAGGTATCACCTTTTCTACCAGCAGCAGCTTATGTATTTAATTTATTGATTTATTATTGAGTTATTGGTATTACTTATATTCACCGAACCGAGGTATCCTAAGCGCAAGCCCCTCACACTCTAGTTTTCAAAAAAATATTATATATATTTTTTGGCTTTGCAGCTATGGATTTATTTAGTTTGATTAGCAAAAAGAATATTAATTCTGAAGAGATATTCTCATTAAGCACAATTAATATGGATGTAGATCGTAGCCTTAAACAACTTCGCAGCACTCTAGACAAACAAATTAGATCCTGGTGGGACATTACCACCTTGAGTCAATATTTAAAGGAGGGCATCACACCTAGACGACTTAGGTGGGATATAGCCCCTAATGATGGTCTAGAGACGAAAGAGTTGGAAGATAGTTGGTATAACTTCTTCAATGGCTGCGAACAGAAATTATTAGGTTTGATCATTTCAAGGAGAAAAACCAAACTTGAAATGCTGGAAAACAAGGTAAAGGGCCTGAAAGAAATTTTGGACCCCTTCTTAGATAATGCAGAGTATAAGGAAAAAATGAAAAATATCCAGGATTATATAGCTAAACTTGATAAAGATACACAAAAGAAAAAGATAAAAAAATTTCACAGGGATTGTAATGATTATAAACAGGGGAATGTGTATAAATGGCAGGAGGATGAAACCGAAACTAACACACAATCCCGAGACATTACACCCGAAAGGGAGGTTACTTTTACTTTCCCTTCTGAGACACCTACTAGGACACCAGAAAATACTCCACAAACCCCGGTGAGAGAAAATAGGAATGATACCCCATACCAACAGTCCCCTAGATATGATGTTCCTACACACAATAGGTATGACCCCATCTCACCTATAAGCCCCGCTCCCAGAGAACATTATCAAGATCAGAGACTATATGATCATTATTATAGACCGCCCTATAGAGGGGATTTTTGGGATCAAGGGCAAGGGAGACCACCAGGGAGAGGAAGGGGTGGATACAGAGGAAGGGGACAATACTGGGGCCCACCGAGGGGACAGAATTACTGGAGACCGAGAGGTCCCTACAGAGGCCCGTACAGGGGACACAAAACACACCCTCCACAAGGAGGAGAGGTAAGAAGAGAGGATGCAGGGGAGGACAGAAGAAAAAGGAAAAGAGATGTATAGGCGCGGGAATTTTTAACCTAAGTAAAAAGATTTTTAATGAGGATGAACTAAAAAAATTTTAGACAAAGGATTAAAATATGCACCACCTAAGCAGTTAAATAAATTCAAAACTTTTATTGATTTACATAAATTTGTTAGAGTTTTTTTTTTTTTTTTTTTCCAAAAAATTTTTATTGAAAGAATTATAACAATATAAAGAATACATACAGTCTCTTATAAGTCAACGTATAGACAGTACATACAATGTACAGCAACATAGCTTATTGAAAAGTTATTACAAATAATCCAAGAGAAAACGAGTATCAACGTAAGACACGTATTGAAAGGCTTGACCTTTTAACAAACAGGAGACTCAACAGGAGTGGCCGTTAATACTAAGTCAATAGAAAAGCTAGAGACAAAACGAGTGTCAACTTGAAGCTCAATTGTGTCAGATTGGAAGTACTATTCTAACCATAGTACAATAAAGTAGATAACTGTAGGCACATCTCGGTGTATGTGACTTTGAGGTAAAACAAAGGGGGTATGTTGCCAGATATCAACTGGGTTGTTAGAGAGAAGTTGATATGATAATAAACGGAAAGAAATGTCGAACATTTAAGACTATATGTAAGAGTAAGATGATTTGGTGGGAGGTGACCACTCCGGGGAGAAGAGGTCACCTACTCATCAAAATTGGGGAGGGTAGGGGGTGGGGGGAGGAAGGGAGGGAGAGGAAGGGGGAAAGGAGGGTAGGGAGTCACCGGTCTCCGCCTTGCCAGCCTGGGGGGGTTGAAAAACAATATGGTGACCGAAAATGAGAGATGGCAGTATATGGGGTTGGTGTTAGGCTTACCGCATTGTGCTCTGTAAACCTCTCTCACTTACAGCCCTTGTTTAGGGGTGAGAGGGGTCTACCGGTGTGCTGTCAGTCTTGGTGTGTGTGCGAGAAGCCAAGGGTTGTCATGATGTATGAGGCAAAGTATTAGAGGGAAAGAAAGTCATGTGGTGGAAACTGAAGGATCAGTCGTAAAAGTGGGAGTGATGGTTAGCAATGCATGGTTTTGTGGGTCTCGAAATAATTTCCAGGGAGCCCAAGTGTGAGCATAGGAGATTGTTCTATCTCGAGCGATCGCAACAAGTTCTTCTAATCTAGCAATTTTGTCCATTTTGTGAAGCCATTCCCGTTTATGTGGAATTACATCTGATTTCCAGTGGATTGGTATGCATGCTTTGGCTGCATTGAGTAGGTGTGGAGAGAGAGATTTGCAGTACCTGTAAGGTGGGACAATAGTATAGTTCAGGAGGTATTGCGCAGGAGAGAAAGGGATATCAATTTTTAGGTCTTTCGTGATGGTTTCATGGATAGATAACCAGAATGGTTGTATTTTTGGACAGGACCAGTAGATATGAATGAGTGTCCCTGTATCGGAGTGGCATCTCCAGCAAGTGTCAGTGATATCTGGGTTGTATTTATGTAGGAGTGAAGGGGTCTTGTACCATCTAGTTAGCAACTTATAGCAATTTTCTTGTGTGGATACATTGAGGGAACTTTTATGGGCAATGTGACATAGATTCTGCCATTCTTTTTCAGACAAGGAGAGGTTGAGGTCTGATTCCCATCTGGGCTTAGCTTTGTTAGTGTGTTCTTGGACTTCCGAAACTAGGAGATTGTATGTTACCGAAATAAGATGGCGTTGTGGAGTGGTGCTTGTACAAAGCTTCTCGAATGAGGTGAGGTCTCTGGAAAGGACTCCATTATGATTCAAGGATTTGAGAAAATGTCTAATTTGAAAGTAGGTCCAATTGGGTATGGGGGAAGGCGTGGTGGGTGATTTGATCTGGAGGCGTTCTAAGAGGGATCCTTTGTCGAAAAAGCGGAAAGCTTCAATGGAGTCGTTATTCCAATAATCTCGTAGGAATGAGGAGGACATACCCGGAGGAAAGTCTGGGTTGTGTTTGATTGGGGTCAGGGGGCCTGGGGTTGAGGAAATAGATGCTAGCTTGCAGGTGTCTCTAAAGGAGGATAGGGTGGTATTCAAGAGGGGGTGTTTCTTTACGGACATAGGTGTGTGTTCAGATTTGAGCCACACTAATGAATTGAGTGGAGTATTGCAGAAGGATTTCTCAAGTATCACCCAATCTTTGTTGGGTTCATGTAGAAACCAATCCAAAATTCTAGTTAGGTGACATGCCCAGTAATACTTTTGTAAATCAGGCAGGCCGATGCCTCCATCTAGTTTGGGTTTTGAAAGTAGCGCGAAAGAGAGCCTGGGTTTTTTTTGACACCAGAGGAATTTGGAGCATAAAGATTTGAAGGAGGTAAAGAAGGATTTTGGGATTTTGATGGGGATAGCTTGAAGGAGGAATAATAGACGTGGTAAAACGTTCATTTTAAGGATGGCGGCTCGTCCAAACCAAGAGAAATGTGGTCTGGACCATTTCTTAACGTCGTCTTTGATTGCTTGAAGAGCTGGGAGAAAGTTAGTGGGGAATAGTTCGTTCAGATTATTCGTGAGGTGAATGCCTAGGTATTTGATGGAAGATTGGGCCCATTGGAATGGAAAGTTCGATTTACATTGGTCTACTAATCTTTTGGATAGGGTAATGTTGAGGGCGTTTGACTTTGAGAAGTTTATTTTAAAGTTGGACAGTTTCTGAAAAAGTTTAAATTCTTGTAAAAGTGATGGGATGGAGAGGAGGGGGTCGCTAAGAAATAATAAAATGTCATCGGCAAACGCTGCTATCTTATACGTACGATGGGAGATGGTTATGCCAGAAATGTTCGGGTTTAGATCAAGTGTGCGTAAAAAAGGTTCCAAGGTAAGGACAAATAGAATTGGTGATAGGGGGCAACCCTGCCTAGTCCCGTTTCCTATGGAGAAGGCGTCCGATAGGCTTCCATTGACTCTGACACATGCCTTAGGTGTGGAGTATAGAGACAGAATTAGAGTGAGTAATCGGTCCGGAATGCCAATGTGTTGAAGGACCTGCCTCATGTAACTCCAATCTAGCCTATCGAACGCCTTCTCGGCGTCGAGGGATAGCATAAAGCCCTTTACTTTATGAGAGGTCATCCAGTGATGGATATTAATAGCTTTAACCGTGTTGTCACGAGCTTCGCGGCCGGGGACGAATCCCACCTGATCTTTGTCAATTAGCATCGGGACCAGGGGTAGCAGTCTATTTGCGATAATTTTGGCGAAAAGTTTGATGTCTACGTTAAGTAGAGAGATGGGTCTGTAGTTAATTACTGAGGTTGGGTCCTTGTTATCCTTTGGTATTACTGATATATGTGCGTCAAGCAATCTGTGATGGGGATAAGGGGGAGAAGCTAGCGAGTTAAAGGCTTTTAGCAACGGAGATGATAGAAGGTCTGTGAAGGTTTTGTAATATGGGGCTGTGAAGCCATCTGGGCCTGGGCTTTTTCCTGCTTTTAGCTGAGAAATAGCTAGTTTGAGCTCTTCCTCTGAAAGGGGTTGTTCCAGGTTTTGGGATTGGGAATTGTTAAGAGTTTTAGTGTGGGATTTCTGAGGGAAATCTTGTATGAGGGAGTTCTGGGTGTGAATCGGGATTGAATGACCTAGGTTATAAAGCTGGGTGTAATACTTCTCAAATTGGTTTGCGATGTCTGGGGTTTTGACAAAGGTGTGTCCTTGGGTGTCTTTGATCAAATGTATGGAGGATTTGGCTCTTTTTTCTTGGAGGGCTTTAGCGAGGAATTTACTACTCTTGTTCCCAAACTCGTAAAATAATTTTTGTTGAAGGATAAATTTACGTTTAATTTTGATGTGAAGTTCCTCTAGGAGGAGTTGTCTGTTATGTACTAGTTCAAGGTACGTGAGGTGTGCTCTGGTGCTTTTGTGATTTTTTTCTAAGGAATGGATTTTATTAATAATTGCTTGAGTACGTGCTTGGTGCGCTTTCTTCTTTGAAGATTTGAGAGAAATAAGAACTCCTCTTAGTGCACATTTATGGGCTTCCCAAATCGTAATGGGGGAGATGTCATTAGTGGTATTTTCAGAGAAGTATTCTGTAATTTTATTCCTCAAATATTGGATGTCGGGTTCATGAGTGAGAAGCGTTGAGTCTAACCTCCAAAACTTGGTATAAGAGAAGTCTCCAGGGATTGAGATTGTCAGGGAAACTGGGTGGTGATCGGAGATTAGCATTGGTTCAATTGTGGCCTTTTTGATCAGGGGTAAGTCTTTCTGGGACAGGAATAGATAGTCTAACCTGGAATATCTTTGGTGAGGAGAAGAGAAAAATGTGAAGTCTTTTGTGGAGGGGTTTAGGGTACGCCAGGTATCGTGTAGGAGTAATTCTTGGAGGGATTGACGAATTTGTTTGAGGGCTTTATATGGGAGGGATGAAGTGCCTGAGGAGGAGTCTAGGATAGGATACAATGCTACATTAAAGTCCCCCCCCAGGATTGTGATTCCTTGTTGGTTTTCAGCAAGTAAGGAGGAGATCTTCCTAAAAAAAGGTACCTGAGCAGAATTCGGGGAGTAGATGTTAGCTAAGGTGATGGGTTTCTGAGCTAAGAATCCTTTCAGGATAATGTATCGTCCGTCAGGGTCAATAAGGGAGTCAGTACATTTCCAATCAAGGTTTTTAGATATAAGGATTGCTACTCCCTTTGTTTTCCCTAAAGGGTTGGTGGCTAGGTAAGCTGTGGGGTATCGGAAGTTATTAAGTTTTGGGGTGTTGTGTGAGTGAAAGTGAGTCTCTTGCAGATAAACTATATCCGCCTTCGATTTGTGCATAATTTCAAGGACTTGGCTGCGTTTCTCGGGTAAGTTTAAACCTTTTACGTTCAGGGATACAACCTTAACTTGGAGGGGATTGGAGAGCGTCTGAGAAGGAGTCATCATGAATTTGGATTTGGAAGCTATTCTTGGAGAGAGTTGTGAGAGCGGTCACTTACAGTCAGCTTAGTGTGACCGGATGGCAGAGACCGATGGGGGAAGGGGGTGGGGGGGAGAGAGCTGAAGGGAGGAGGGTGGGACAGAAGGGAAGGGGGAGAGGTGTGGAGTATTTAGGTGGAGGGGGAAAACCGAAGTATAGAGTGTGAAAAACAATCACACTTATCTGAATATACAGATATCGGAGGTGTAGACAGATGAGGCGATCAGCTCGACTCTGTCTGTCTTGTGGGGTGAGCGGTTGGCAAATGATCGAGGTAAACAAAAATGAAGGAATCATGAGCCGGCCGGCCCGAGAGATATGGGGGAGGGAGATTTGAATGATCTTTCGTGTTAACAAGAGTAAAGGATTTGGAAGTGAGTTTGGGGATATACAGGGAACTAACCCTTCTGAGACATTTCTGCAGGGTGAGGGCAAGTAACCGATTCGAAGCCACATGGGTAGGAGGTACCATTATATGATTAAAGGGGAGCCTGAGATTAATGAATTGATAAGAGGTGGAGGTGGGGAGATAGTGAATTGCATATATAAAACATCATAGTCATAGTGTATATAGGACATTAAAGTCATAGTGTATATAAAACATTAAAACATTAAAGTCATAGTGATATAGTGAGATACCCTCCCCCTCCCCTCTTCCTTCCCTCCTCCCTCCATTCTCAACTTTCTACCCATCTCATAACATTCTCTTTCTTGTCTTATTGATATACCTATAAACAATCTGTATCGTATGCGTCAAGAGGAGGTTTCGTGATAATCCCTCCCGGGGTGCGGGGTGGAAGTGTGAGAGACGGGGGGAACAGTGCTGGCCACTCCAACCTGCTTGGGAGACAATAGGGCCGGTTCCCGTGGTTGTACTCAAGAATGTTAAATGCAAGGGGTAATGTGGCCCAAGATATTCCCATTCGTCTATTTAGGCGGGCGGACACTACAAAGTTGTTTAGGGACACCTTTCGCACAAGGGTCGAAGCAACTTTATAGGTGTCTATGTAATACGTTTTTGATGTCAGCCTCCTCATCTTCCTGGGAGCCTTTCTGTTTGATATTACTTCCCTCTTCTTTTTTTTTTTTTTTTTTTTTTTCCTTTTCCCTCCTATTTTCTTACCTTAAACCCCTTCCCCCCCTCTCTCACAATCCACACCCCGGAAAGAGGATCTAATAGTGGGGTACGCATTAAGCAGGGTATAGTATGTGTGTGGCGAGACCGTAAAGAATGTATTCTTCTAGGGCTCAGCAGCAAAAATCCCTTAAAAGAAAAATGGATGGAGGTATGGCAGTCTCTGTTGTGTGGGTTTGCAAAATACGAAGATGGGTAAGTCCATTTATAAAGGTTAATCGTGTGGTGTAGAGTACATTACCCATCCTTGGTCACGATCATCAGAAGAAAGAGGGTATGTATGCGTCTGGAAGTTCATAATCTCAGGTGGTACCACTGATGTAAGTCCAGACCTCCGTTCTTGAGTAGCTCGAAATCTGTTGGAAAGAGCAGATGGGGGCAAATAGGGAGTGTGGGCAGGGATAGATGGAGAAAGCGGAAAAATAAGAGAAAGGGCAGGGGAAACGAGGAAAGGTACTGGAGAGTCAGACAAGTCAGGTTGAGGAGTTCTACTCTTGTCTTGGTCGACGATGCACTGGAGAAGCCGTGGGGCTCAGGAAGACTTGGCTCCTTAGGCGGTCGGGGGATTCACTGCCGTGTGATGATACTCTTGGTCGTCTAATGTGTAGATCATCCCTCTCCGGTACTGCATCCATTGAGGTCGATCTTCGTAGCCTTTGGGTGTTAAGAGGTCTGTACCAATCAGGCAGGTCAATGAGCGGTATGTTCATTGTATTGCAGAAATTAACGAGTTCTTCCGGAACCCTCAGGTTAGCTGTGCGACCCTTTGCCGAAGCTGATAGGCAGAACGGAAATTTCCATCGGTACTGGATGTTTCTGGATCTTAAGGAGTCTAGCAGAGGCCGCAGATCTCTTCTGCGTTGGAGGGTTATCGGGGAAAGATCCTGGAAGATCTTTATTTCCGTGCCATGGTATAGGAGGGAGCGTCTGTCTCTTGTTCTCCTTAGGACATCTTCCTTTAGTTTGAAATTGACTACACAACAGATGATGTCCCTTGGGGGGTCGGTATCCCTCGGTTTGGGTCGCAGAGCTCTGTGGAGACGTTCAAATTCAATGGGGGTTTCAAGAGGTCTTCCCAAGACGTCATTAAAGATGGCGGTGGTAGCTCTCATGATCTGCGTCTGCTCAATCGACTCGGGTAGGCCCCTCACCCTTAAGTTGTGACGCCGACCTCTGTTGTCGAGATCCTCCAGTTGTCTTTGCATGTCTCTGAATTGGGTATCGTGAGAGTGCACTGTGTCAGTCAGGGAATGAATGGATTCTTCCTGCGCTGCGACTTTATCTTCAACCTCTGACACCCTTAAGTTTATAGAGGATATTTCCCCTTTCAGTTCAATTACTGCCATGGCCAAGGAGGCCTTCAGTTCATCCGCAATGGAGCGGAGGTCTGGGAGGGTGACATATGGTAGCGGAGGAGGGGTAGTCGCTGGGGCTAGTGTGTCCATGGCTGAGGGTGTGATGCCTTGGGGTGCAGGTATTGCTTGCTCTCTTGTAGTGGAGCGAGTGTGGGTTCCCCGGGCCACGTCCGCATAGGCCTGACTTTGAGCCGGGGCCTCGCGTGATATCTGCGGCTGACGGAATAGGTCCGGTATGCTGCGGGTGCGACCCGGCGTCAGATCTCTCGGCGAGCGGGATCGGGAGGGAGAGGAGTGTGTGCTGGATCTACTCATCCTTCCTAGGTGCACGGGAGATGAAAGATCGCTCTTCTTAAGGCTGATTTCTCTCGAGCTGGCCGGGAGCTAGGAGATTAGGCGGCCATCCACGATCAGCACCAAGCCACGCCCCCTTAGAGTTTTAAATATTAAAAAACATTTTTTTAATAAATCAGTCACTAGCACTTTAGTAGAGGATGAATACATCCATAGTGGTTTAAGAAACAAGTCCACTTTCAACCCCAAGAACCCCAGAAATCAATGTCTAGAAGTCTTTAAATTGATGGTGGAACAAGACTTAGAGAACATATCAATACACCCGATAAAAGGTAGTAAAGAAATTAAGCAGAGCATAAAGAAATTGGAAAAAGACAATGACATAATTATAAGACCTGCGGACAAGGGGGGGGGGGGGGGGAATTGTGGTTATGGACAAAGAACATTACATTAAAGAGCTTAACCGTCTAGTTGAAGACAAAGAGACATATACTAAACTGAAAGGCGATCCAATTAAGAAATTGAAAGCTATGTTGACAAAGAAAATTAAGAAGGCACAAAAAGAAGGGATCTTAAACAAAAAAGAGGCCAGATATCTTATACCAGACCACCCTAAAAAACCTATTATTTATCATAACCCGAAAATTCATAAAAATACAGTCAACCCACCCGGGCGCCCCATTATTAATGGGGTGGATTCAGTATACTCCAGGGTGGGAGAATATGTTGACTACCATCTCCAACCACTTGCACAAAGATGCCCAGCGTACCTAAGAGATAGTAAAGATTTGATTAATCGTATAGCAGACTTAAAGGTTTCAGAAAATACTATCTTAGCTAGTATAGACGTTAATTCGTTATATACTAACATCAAGCAAAAAGATGCCAGTAAAGCTGTAGAATGGGCGTTAAAATTGGATAATAAACTCCCGCAGAAACAAATAGATTTTATATTGGAGATCTTAAATATGGCCATGCAAAACAACTATTTTTGGCATAATGGCCAATATTATAATCAAACCAGAGGTGTTGCCATGGGGGCTAAATATGCCCCCACGGTAGCAAACCTCTTTATGAGTAAATGGGAATCGGAAACTATTTTTAAGAGACCCCATACCCCTCTCAAGATGTATGTTAAATACATCGATGATATTTTTATAATATGGGAGGGGTCACATAATTCTTTTATGGATTTTATCTCTGAAATAAATAACAATGGGTATGGGATTGGTTTTACTGAAAGTTTTAGTACCCAAGAAGTGAATTATCTGGATCTTACAATTTTTAAAAATGGTAACAATCTTTTTACTAAAACTTATTTTAAGAGCACAGATTGTAATAGCTATATCCCAACCAGCAGTGGTCACTACCCAAAATGGATCTCAGCTGTGCCGAAAGGGCAATTGCTGAGGATAAAAAGAAACTGTAATAGAGATAGAGACTTTAATGAGCAATCAGAAGTCCTAATTAATAGGTTTGAAGAGAAAGGATATAAGAGAAAACATCTTGAGAAAATAAGAAATCATGTGGGTGGCCTGGAGAGAAAAACATTATTGGCAGATAAACCCAAAACTGTGAACAATAATAGGAGTTTTGATATTGCATTCTGCACTCAATCAACAATATAAACAAGTGGAGAAAAGCATAAAAAAGCATTGGAGTATCTTACTGAGAGATCCCATTTTTAAAAAAAATGTTGCCTAATAAGCCTAAATTTATCTACAGAAGGCCTCCGGTTCTTAAAGATAGGATTGTTAAGAGTATTCCCAACCCCCCAAAAAAAATTAGTTACATTTCTGGATAGAACAGGTTTTTATAAATGCGGGCGTTGTGTGGCTTGCACCACCTGCCGTAAGGACAAAAGAAGGAGCATAAAGAAATTTGAATCCTGGACCACAAAAAAAGAATATGAAATAAAATAATTCATTTCTTGCAGCAGCACTCACGTGACATACTTGTTACAATGTGAATGCGGCCTTCAGTACGTGGGCCGCACCACAAGGGAGCTTAGAATACGTCTGAGGGAACACATTTGTAACATAAAAAAGGGGTTCCGCAAACACAATTTATCGAACCACTTTAGACTTTTTCACAACAAAGATCCCTCTAAATTAATTTTTTGTGGTATAGACAAAATTAATGCACATTGGAGAGGAACACACATGAGGAGAGCTGTTTCTCAAAATGAAACTTGGTGGATTCAGCAACTCAAGAGTATGGTCCCCGCAGGCCTTAATGTAGATTTAGATATTAATTGTTTTATAAATGATTTTTAATTTTTATATATTCATTTATATATTTTTATATTTTTACATATTTGAAGTTTGTAGATCCCCAACTTGACACACATCACTTTATGATCTTCAAGTGTAGTTTACATAGGATAATTATTAATTGATCTGTGTGCCAGCTATATATGTGGCTGAGTATTAAATAAAGTTTCTGTTAGTATTCAAATTAGAGTCCTATATGGACATGTGGGTGATAATAATTATATGATAGGCTGCTAGGATATTATGGTGCAATATAACATTATTATTATGAGTTGTTGATATATTGTAGGTGTGTTGTATTTATTGCTGTATTTATTGTACATGTATAGGGACAATCAGGAAGGAGAACCGGAACTGGACGGATTTTGATTATATATATGGCCAAATTAGTTAATCGTTCAGTACATTATCACATTATTACATATTATACACACGATATGCGTGGCCGCGTTGGCATAGCCACATATATATTTTTTGCATAATTTTTGAATAATGTTGTAAGTCCACTATATATGGCTTTGGTTCCGGGTGGACTAAGATGGAGTATGATAGTCGGCAAAATGGGGTGGCCCAAGATGGCGGCGTTCCATTTCCGGTCTCCGTCATTTCCGGTCCGACGCAGGTGTTTATGATAATTTTAAATTGTGAATGGTATATATAGTAGTACGTGTTCGTGACACCCTCGCTTTTGAGAACGCTCTGATTGGCGGAGCGAAACGCGTCAAGCCGTCCGAACACGTAGTACGTCATTTCCGGCTGCAACCTCTTTCGGCTTCCGGCTTCCGGTTACACGGGTGGAACGCACGGCCATTCGTTTGGCGTCCCGTGGGTTTGCTAAAGGCGGATTGACTCTTCATGTATTGTAAGTGTATCTTTTTATTGCGTGGATAATAAACTTTTAGAATATACTGCACGATGATGGCCCTTTTCTTTTTATGATACTGGGGAGCATTACCTGGATAATTACCTGGATATAGAGGCACAGGAGATCTACAGCTTATATCTGTTGGCGATCCATAGAGGAGGTCACCTTATATAACCAGTTTTAAGGCGATATTTCTCTCAGCTTCTGGTGAGTGTGGGACCGAGAGGGGAGCACCAACTCACTAGGACTGAGCACCGGCACTTTATTCATATATTTTGAGCACGGAGCACTTATAGGAGCACAAGAGACTTGCACTTTATTCAGTTTGGAAGATATTAACTGTTATGAACTCTATATTTATAATTATTTTTGATATATGATATGTTAAACATATGAGTTTAATTTTATAATACTTATGCTGTTATTTATTTTTAGTGTAACACTATATTTATATGCACAGTTGCACAGTTATTTATTTGCACGAGCACTTTATGATGATATTTATTTATTAGCATAACTGATGTTTATGGTTTCGGTTTAAGCAGCGCAGGTACTTAGTTTTTCAGTATTGTTTGAAAGGTATCACCTTTTCTACCAGCAGCAGCTTATGTATTTAATTTATTGATTTATTATTGAGTTATTGGTATTACTTATATTCACCGAACCGAGGTATCCTAAGCGCAAGCCCCTCACACTCTACCTCTGCTATAATGTTTTATTGACACAAACACAGCAACATCGGCCGAAGTCAGTGGATCAGCGCTCACTGGTACATACAATTGATGGTCCATGTATAGAAACAGATAGACAAAAAACAATTGATGAGTACATACAGTATATAGAAACCATGAAAACCTAAACCTAAACATGAATGTGAAAAACAAAAACTGGCAAATGTCCAGGGCAAATAAAGGGGAAGGAATTAAATGTCTATTGATGAAATAGTCAATGGACTATATCCAAGAGAGGAGTGGAATGTGGGCGACCGGCAGCTCCTAGGAGGTGTGGGATCCCTCCGGAACAGGTAGGCAATAAAAAACAAAGAACACCATGTCAATAAAGGAAGTGATAAAAACACATCTTTAATTCTGCACACTTACATTAAAAATGACACAAATCGGTGTGATGTTAGGCAGATCATCTTGTGACATGGAATCCCCAGTGGTGTAGTGGACTGGAGGGTCTTTCTGAAAAATTTCTATATCCTGATGTGAAGTTATTGCCCTGCTTATTTTTGTGTCGGCTGCAAAAACTGAAGTTGAGCTATTTATCCCATCCTCTATATCATTTATGAATAAATTAAGCAGATTTGGTCCAAAGACAGATCCTTGGGGTACCCCACTTACCACTCCAAATCAGTCTGAGTACACTTTATTTATCACCACCGTTTGGACATGCCTCTGTAACCAGTCTATCCAAGAACAAACGCTATGGTCCATGCCTAAAGACCTCAGTTTGTAGATTAAGCATGTATGGGGAACTCTGTCGAATGCTTTTTCAAAATCCAGATACACCACATCCATAGGCCTTTTCATATCTAAATGGCAGCTCTCTTCCTCGTAGAATGTTAACAGATTTTTCTGGTAGGAATGACCCTTCGTAAACCAATGCTGATTACTACTAATGATACTGTTTTCATCAGCAAATTCTTGGATATAGTCTCTTATCATCCTCTTCAAAAGTTTACCTACTATTGATGTTAGGCTGACTGGTGTGTACTTTTCAGGAATATGTCTTTGATCTTTTTTGATTATTGGTACCACATTGGCTTTTCCCCAATCATCTAGTATAATTCCTGTCAGTATGCTGTCCACAAAGATTAGGAATAATGGCCTAGCTATAACCCGACTGAGTTATTTTAGGACTCTTGGGTGTAAGCCATCTAGTCCTGGTGATTTATTTGTGTTAAGCTTTTCTAGTCTTTTCTTGACTCTGGACTCTGTTAGCCAAAAGGGAACATCCTGTGACCTGTCACTAACAATAAATACGTAGTCAGTATAGCCCTCCTGAGGAGAAGAAAGCATTTAGTACAGTTGCCTTCTCTGTGTCATCCGTAACTATCCTCCTGTCATCGTCTTTTATTTTGGCAATGCGATCTGAACTTGTTTTTTTACTGTTAATTTATCTAAAAAATTTCTTTGGATTTTTTTCTCTCCTTTGTTATATGTCTCTTGTAGTCTTTTTTTTAGCTGCCCTGATTGGTTCTTACCTTCTTATTTCATTCCTTATAGTATTGAATTGTTGACAATGACCCATCCTTTTGAAGTGCCATTTTTTTTATTTTTAATAAGACTTTTTACGTTACAGTTCAGCCACCCAGGTTTAACCCCTTTCCTCTGACAAGATGCCAGTATGCTTCAATGGGTTGTAGTAGGGGTGATGCCTGCAGCTGCAGCTACTGAGGCATCACTCCAGTACCATTTTTGTGCGGATTTCGTTTAATAACAACCAATACGGCTAAGCAGCCATTCAGTCGTTATTACAAGGAGTGGAATGGGACGTCCCCCCCCTCCGCCCCCTTCTGCAGCTTGCCGGATCTCCTGTCCTACCAGGAGACCTGAGTGACCAGCTGGCATGTCCACCGGCTGGCCGAATACCCAAACAAAGCAGGATTAGACTATAAAGGGGTCTCCGATGTAGAAACCCACAAGCGATGTCACATCATCAGTCACTATAGCCTTAAAGGCGCCACATTTAAAAAAAAGACAGTATTTAAAACAGCGAAACTTGGCATTTTAAATGCTTTAAGGGTAAAGGAGGAATTTGGGTTCTTTTAGACCCCAGATCCCTCCATAAAGAGTACCTGTCACTGCCGTTACATATAACCGGGGACCAAGAACCTACCGAGGGTGCTTAGTATCTGAGGGCTTTTAGGGGACTTTTAATGGTATCGTAACTCAAATATATCCCAACATAACTTTTAAAAAAATATATATATAAACACTTTATTAAATTTTACATCTAAAACATCAAAGACATCAAGCATATACAACCAATATTTTTAAAAGAAAGACTGGCAATATGGATAACAATATACATTCAAAATGCTTGTTAATGCATTCTACTGGGTGGGGCCACTGGGATTCCCCCCTACTACATCCATGCCCGACATGTTTCGCTGTTATCTTCTTCAGGGACAGATATAAATGAATATACTTCTCTGTTATCTATAATATATCATAAAACATGATGTTAGTCATTTGTACATACATTTAATAGTTTAACACCAGTGAAATCCTCATTCTGGCAGTGCCCCATTCATGCCCCATCCAGACCCAGCAGATGGTAGACCCCAACCAGAGAGCATGCAATGCAGGAGAATACTCACCCAGACGAGTGCGGGGGTAATATATACAGATATACATAGTATATATAGAATTAATAGTGCATCTATGATTATTTAAATTTGAAGGCGTGAAATAAAATACCAAGAATGAATATAGGGAAGAAACTGTTTAACTGGTGAGCTATTGTGCTCCAAGCAAAGATTTATAACAGAATTTCGCTTACATACCCAAATATTGCCAATCTGAGTCTAAATATCACAATGTTAACAGGCGCTTGATCACATATCAAACCAAAAGTCCATAGAGTTAAAAGTCATTAATGGCACAGGGGGAGAAAAAGTCCACCATGTAGGGCAGCCATCCAGAAACCAAAAGCCAGGGGATCCACAGGGCTAAAACAAAGACAAACAGAGGCGCCTCTAAGTGTAGACTTCATGCAACAGGTTTAATGAATAAAATTATGCACTCACGTTAGTAAGCATATATTCATGCCCATAAAACAAGGTTCCAGTGTGGAGAAGTGTACATCATCCGGTCATGGACATCCATCCTGCTGGAGCCGAAAATCCTTTTACCGTGGCCGTTTTGTACGGCAAGGTTAGAACCAGGAAGTAGGCTCTGTGTATTTGTTTGACAGCGAGGCTTGGTGGATAGTCAAACCTGGATGATGTCATCTGCATGCGACGCATTTCCGAGCGTGCTTGCTGCCTGGGGGAGGGCAGCCGCGCTCCTTCTTCACGGCAAGTATAATAGCAAGTGACACGGTGTACATTTAAATAATGAGATGGGAGGAGAGATGCAAATGAACCAACGAAGGGGAATACATCTAATCAGTGGTCTATAAATATGGAATAATAATGAAATGGGAGGAGAGATGCAAATGAAGGGGAATATGTCTAATCAGTAATCTATACAAATGGGCTAATAATCATTATGTCAATTATATCAAAAGTCACAATATAATATTGCTAGATTAAAATTCAACTTTAAAAGAGTAATTCACCAATATTAATATATATATAAAAAATATGTTTGGTAGTATTAAATATTAAAAAATATAAAAATGGGGGTATCACAATAATTATATTAAGATATACTAACTGGCTGTGTGTGGCTGACCACCGCTATCAACCGGTGGGTAGTGTTGATAAAATTACTAAATAATAATAAAAAGAAAAGAAAAATAGATAAAAAAAATATATAAAAATACAAAAATAAAATAAATATAAGCAAATGTGAAAATAAGAAATAGAAATAATATGAGAAAAAAAAAAGGAAAATATAAAAAAATATATATTTTTATATAAAAAAGTACAAAAATATATAAAAAATTAGAAGATATATACATATATAGAAGAAATATATACATATATGTGTATGTATTTTAAATTAGAGATATTGCTAATGGATGTCGGAGATTGATAAATATATTCATAAATAAAGATAATAATGGTAAACAAAAATGTATAGATTCATTATAAATAGGATTAAAATAATGTGGCAATCCACTCCTGTATATCAATATGCATCCATATAGGCATGTGAATCTATATACAGTCACGTATGTCTGAAACAAATATAGCCTGTAGGTATTCATAATATGGTGGCAATCTCAATTCCGTCATTGAGGCCACCAGGCGAAAGAGAATCCAGGGAGTAAATCCAATATGTCTCCCTGGCACATAGTTTCTTATAACGTTCAGCTGCTGTAAGGGTTTTTTTATCTGTTCAATAACCCATACAGTTAGACCTATAGTAGATCCCTGGTGAGCCTCAGCAAAGTGTCGAGGAACACTCCGCTTGTCTTTGCCAAGTTCTATAGAACGTCTATGTTCTCCAAAACATTGGCAAATTGGACGAATGGTGCGGCCCACATAGACCAGCCAACATGGACAGGACAGGCCATATATAACAAAATCTAATGAGCAGTTAAAAAATTCACCCAGATGAAAACTTTTACCTTTTGTTTGAAAGGAGATTTGGCGTGTATGACAAACGAACACATTTTGCATAAAGGTTTCCGACATTGGAATATTCCTTTAAGGGGAATGAGAATTGGTACAGAAGTAGTCAGAGTGATAGATTTGATTTTACTAGGGGCCACTCTATTTTTCAAATTTAAGGCCTTTCGATAACTCACCCAGGGTCTTTCCGGTATTATGGTTTTAAGATTAGGGTCTTCCCGTAAGATCTTCCAGTGTCTGGCCAGAATTTTTTCCATTTTTTTATGTTGAAAGTGGTAAGTGGTGGTAAATCTAAGGGTCTGATCTGACGTAGGTTGACTCTTTTTTGGTGGATATGCTTTGTCTAAAAATTTGTTTTTCATGACAGTACCTTGGTCGATATAGTCTGACTCTAAGGTACAATTTTGATTGAGTTGGCAAAATTGTCCCTTGGGAATATTTGTAATCCATTTTGAAAAGTGACAGCTTTCGAAATGAAGAAAGTAGTTACCAGCTGTCGGTTTGGTATAATTTCTAGCACAGATTTTCTCTCCAAGATGATACAGCTCCATATCTAAAAAAGCCAATGAATCAGTACCTGATACTGAGGTAAAAGAGAGCCCATATGTGTTCTGGTTACAATGACGGACAAAAACGTCAATGAGATCTAGGGATTAGGGTTGAGCGGACACCTAGATGTCCGTGTTCGACGGGTTCGGCCGAACTTTAAAAAAAAGTCCGGGTCCGTGTCCCGGACTTTTACCGAACTTTTCCCGGACACCGAACCCCATTGAAGTCAATGGGGACCCGAACTTTAAGGCACTAAAATGGCTCTAAAACACCAAAGGAAAGGGCTAGAGTGCTGCAAATGGCAGCAAAACGTAATTAAGAGCATGACAAGTGCTCTGCAAACAAATGTGGATAGGGAAATAACTTAAAACAACAAAAAAAACAGAAAAATAAAACAATGTTCTTCTTCATCTCTGAAGGACGAGGCCCATATGGAGTAGGAGGGAGGTTGAGGTGGTGGTGGATGTGGCGGTGACATAGGCATGCGCACAGGGTGTGCCGGGTGTGCCTGGGCACACCCTAATCACCTAGGGCACATAGCATTGCCAGTGAGGAGATGGGAAAGATCTCCCTCGGACCTGCTCTGCTCTATTTCTCTTTGCCTACAGGTACATGGCCCGATACATTACTCTCCCTGCTGGCAAACACATGCATGTGTATTTCAACTTTGAGGTGCACACCTTAATGCAATAGGCTGCGCACACCTATGGGTGGTGTAGGTGGAAGCGGCGGTGGAGGAGGACCAGGGCCGGATTAAGAGCATCAGGGCTTGGTGCTGAGGATTTTGAAGGGCCTTAAGGGCCGTGCCTTGCCATGCACCCAGAGGAGGAAGGGTGCAGCCATGTATGCCTAATTCAACATGGGATGCTGTCTCTGAAGCCCATAAACACATCCATGCATCGGCAACTGTCCCTCCTTGTCCGGCCTTCGCGCTGTGTGGGGAGGTTCTGAGGGTGCTGCCTGGGGAAGCGAGCATAGAAGCCAGACTTCTGTGTTTACATGTGACAGAAGAGCGGTAACAGTGAATATGGCCAACCCGGGGCCTATATAAAAGGTAGGGGCCTGGAGCTGCAGCTCCAATAGCCCCTACGTTAATCTGGCCCTGAGGAGGAGGACGAGGTAGCCAACACTGCTTCTTTTCACAAATTTTAAATGAGGGTACACCCCAAAAGAGTGAGAAAGAGCAAAAATGGAACAATGGGTGGGTAAGGTCGGTATCCATTGCTATTCTGCACAAGGTACGGAAAAGTCCAGTGGGATCAATGCCTGGTTCATTTTAATGAACGTGAGCTTGTCCACATTGTCTCTGGACAGGCGGCTGCGCTTGTCTGTTATAACGCCCCCAGCCGTGCTAAATACCCGTTCAGATAATACACTGGCTGCAGGGCATGCCAGCACCTCCAAGGCGTAAAGGGCAAGCTCAGGCCATGTGCCCAATTTGGAGACCCAGAAGTTGAAGGGGGCAGACCCCTCATTCACTACATGTAGGCGTGTGCACACATACTGCTCCACCATGTTGGTAAAATGCTGCCTCCTGCTAAGACGTTCCATCTGAGCTGCTGGTGCTGCTGTTTGTTGTGGCGTGCTGACAAAGCATTTCCACATTTCGGCCATGCTAACCCTGCCTTCTGAGGTGCTGGCGGTGCCCTGGTTGCGTTGGCGACCTCCTCCTCCTCCTCCTCCTCCTCCTCTGCCTTGTGCTTCCACTGCGGCCCCGCTGTCAGATGGGAATGCCAGCAGCATGGCATCTACCAGCGTGCGCTTGTACTCGCGCATCTTGCGATCGCGCTCCAGTGAGTGAATTAAGGACGGTACGTTGTCCTTGTAACGGGGATCCAGCAGCGTGGCCACCCAGTAATCAGCACAAGTTAGAATGTGGGCAACTCGGCGGTCGTTGTGGAGACACTGCAGCACTGTAATCGCTCATGTGTGCCAGGCTGCCCAGAGGCAACGAAAGGCTGTCCTCTGTGGGAGGTGTATCGTCCGTGTCCTCTGTATCCCCCCAGCCACGCACCAGTGATGGCCATGAGCTGGCCTGGGTGCCACCCTGCTGTGAACATGGTTCCATCTCCTCCTCCAGCTCCTCCTCCTCCTCATCCTCCAGAACTGTGCCCCTGCTGGACAATTGTGTCCCTGGCGTTTGTGTGTGCAGGAACCCACCCTCGGAGCCCCTTGCGAATGACTGCCCTGAAAGCCTTGGAAATGTTACCTCTTCATCCTCCTCCTCCTCCTCATCCTGTGCCACATCCTCTTCCATCATCGCCCGAATTGTTTTTTCAAGGAGGCATAGAAGTGGGATAGTTAAGCTGAGAACGGCGTCATTGCCACTGGCCATGTTGGTGGAGTACTCAAAACAGCGCAACAAGGCACACAGGTCTCGCATGGAGGCCCAGTTATTGGTGGTGAAGCGGTGCTGTTCCGCAGAGCGACTCACGCGTGCGTGCTGCAGCTGAAACTCCACTATGGCCTGCTGCTGCTCGCACAGTCTTTCCAGCATGTGCAAGGTGGAGTTCCAACTTGTGGGCACGTCACATATGAGGCGGTGAGCGGGAAGGCCGAAGTTACGCTGCAGCGCTGCCAGGCGAGCAGCAGCAGGGTGAGAACGCCGAAAGTGCGCACAAACGGCCCGCACTTTCTGCAGCAGCTCTGACATATCGGGGTAGTTTTTAAGGAACCTCTGCACCACCAAATTCAGCACATGCGCCAGGCAAGGGATGTGCGTCAAACCGGCTAGGCCCAGAGCTGCTATGAGATTTCTCCCGTTATCGCACACCACCAGGCCGGGCTTGAGGCTCGCTGGCAGCAACCACTCATTTGTCTGCTGTTCCATGCTCCTCCACAACTCCTGCGCGGTGTGTGGTTTGTCCCCCAAACAGGCAAGTTGTAAAACTGCCTGCTGTCGTTTACCCCTGGCCGTGCTGAAGTTGGTGGTGAAGGATGTCCGGATGAGGAGGCGGTAGAGGATGAGGAAGCGGAGTAGGAGGAGTTAGGAACAGGAGGCAAACTGAAGCGCCCTGCAATCCTCGGTGGTGGAAGGACATGCGCCAAATTGCTATCCGCCTCAGGCCCATCCGCCACTGCATTTACCCAGTGTGCCGTTAGGGAGATATAACGCCCCTGACCGTGCTTACTGGTCCACGTATCGGTAGTTAGGTGGACCTTGGCACAGATGGCGTTGCGCAGTGCACACCTGATTTTTTCCCCCACTTGGTTGTGCAGGGAAGGGATGGCTTGCCTGGAAAAGTAGTGGCGGTTGGGCACGACGTACTGTGGGACAGCCACCGACATAAGGTTTTTAAAACTGTGCGTCTCCACCAGACGGAATGACAGCATTTCAAAGGCCAATAATTTTGAAATGCTGGCATTCAGGGCCAGGGATCGCGGGTGGGTAGGGGGGTACTTCCTCTTCCTCTCAAGTGTTTGGGAGATGGAAAGCTGAACGCTTCCACGGGACATTGTGGAGATGGTTGTTGGTGACCCAGGTGGTGGTGTTGCTGACAGATCGTCTGTTTGCGGGGTGGCAGGTGCCGGTATCACTACAGATGTGGCTGGAGCGGCCGAGACTGCAGCAGAAGAGGAAGCAGGATGAGCCAGAGACGTTTCTTGGTTTTGAAGGTGTGTACTCCACTGCAGCTCGTGCTTTGCACTTAGATGCCTGATCATGCAGGTTGTGCTCAGGTTGAGAAGGTTTATGCCTCGCTTCAAGCTCTGATTGCACAGGGTGCAAACCACTCGTGTTCTGTCATCAGCACATTTTCTAAAGAACTTCCACGCTAGAGAACTCCTTTGAGCTGACTTTGGTGCGCTCGTTCCCTTGCTGCGTTGGGCAGTAGCGGGCGTAGTGTCTAGGGCACGGCCGCTCCGCTTCTGCACCCTGCTCCCTCTTCTGCTGTGCTGGTGGCTCTGTGCGACCACCGCCTCTTCCTCCAAACTACTCAGGTCACCTGCATGACGTTCATTCCATGTGGGGTCGAGGACCTCATCGTCCTCCACATCATCTTCCACCCAGTCTTCACCCCTGCCCTCCTTGTCGGTCTCCACAATGCTGAACGCCGCAGCAGTTGGCACCTGCATTTCGTCATCATCGGAGACGTGCTGTGATGATCCTTGCATGTACTCATCTTGAGAAATAAATGGTTGGGCATCGCTGCACTCAATCTCTTCCACTTCTGGGGCAGGGCTAGGTGGATGGCCCTGGGAAACCCTGCTGACAGAGTCATCAAAAAGAAGAAGAGACTGCTGTATGGCTTGGGGCTAAGACTGCTTGCCTGATTTGCAAGGGGGTGAGGTGAAAGACGGTTGGACATCGGCTGCAGGTGCCAACTGTGACCTTTCTGCAGTAGACTGGGTGGGAGACAATGTGAAGGAACTGGAGGCACTGTCAGCAGCAAACCAATCTACTATCGCCTCCACTTGTTCTGGCCTCATCACTTCTAGGGGCGTATGATGCCCTACCAAATACTGATGCAGGTTCTGTCACCTACTCACACTTGAGGAAGGTGTTTCACTTGTGCGTGTAGCTGGCACAGATCGACCACGTCCTCTCCTTGCAACAGGAGCTCTACCAGCAGCACCACGACCCAGGCCATGGCCCATATTTGACGGTCTCCTCATATTTCTGTAATTTAAGATCTTGCCCTAGAAAGGTTTTTATTGAATAGCGGAATAGGAAATATGATCCAAAAAAGTGTATGTATCTCGCACGTACAAAACCACACTAGGCCCCAATTACTATTGTTTCTACCCCTAAAAGGATGGATGAGGAGTAGGAGGAGTATGGAACAGACAGCACCCTCAAATCTTCAGAAGTATGAGATGAACCTCAAAAACTTGGAAAGGTGGATCTCACACGTACCGACACAGACTATCCCGCAATTCAATTGATCCTCAAAGGTTTTTATTGAATAGCGGAATAGGAAATATGATCAAAAAAAGTGTATGTATCTCGCACGTACACCACCACACTAGGCCCCAATTACTATTGTTTGTACCCCTAAAAGGATGGTTGAGCAGTAGGAGGAGGAGTATGGAACAGGCAGCACCCTCAAATCTTCAGAAGTATGAGATGAACCCCAAAAACTTGGAAAGGTGGATCTCACACGTACCGACACAGACTATCACGCAATTGAATTGATCCCCAAAGGTTTTAATTGAATAGCGGAATAGAAAATATGATCAAAAAGAAAGTGTATGTATCTCACACGTACACCACCACACTAGGCCCCAATTACTATTGTTTGTACCCCTAAAAGGATGGTTGAGGAGTAGGAGGAGGAGTATGGAACAGGCAGCACCCTCAAATCTTCAGAAGTATGAGATGAACCCTAAAAACTTGGAAAGGTGGATCTCACACGTACCGACACAGACTATCACGCAATTTAATTGATCCCCAAAGGTTTTAATTGAATAGCGGAATAGAAAATATGATCAAAAAGAAAGTGTATGTATCTCACACGTACACCACCACACTAGGCCCCAATTACTATTGTTTGTACCCCTAAAAGGATGATTGAGCAGTAGGAGGAGGAGTATGGAACAGGCAGCACCCTCAAATCTTCAGAAGTATGAGATGAACCCCAAAAACTTGGAAAGGTGGATCTCACACGTACCGACACAGACTATCACGCAATTTAATTGATCCGCAAAGGTTTTAATTGAATAGCGGAATAGAAAATATGATCAAAAAGAAAGTGTATGTATCTCACACGTACACCACCACACTAGGCCCCAATTACTATTGTTTGTACCCCTAAAAGGATGGTTGAGCAGTAGGAGGAGGAGTATGGAACAGGCAGCACCCTCAAATCTTCAGAAGTATGAGATGAACCCCAAAAACTTGGAAAGGTGGATCTCACACGTACCGACACAGACTATCACGCAATTTAATTGATCCCCAAAGGTTTTAATTGAATAGCGGAATAGAAAATATGATCAAAAAGAAAGTGTATGTATCTCACACGTACACCACCACACTAGGCCCCAATTACTATTGTTTGTACCCCTAAAAGGATGGTTGAGCAGTAGGAGGAGGAGTATGGAACAGGCAGCACCCTCAAATCTTCAGAAGTATGAGATGAACCCCAAAAACTTGGAAAGGTGGATCTCACACGTACCGACACAGAATATCACGCAATTTAATTGATCCCCAAAGGTTTTAATTGAATAGCGGAATAGAAAATATGATCAAAAAGAAAGTGTATGTATCTCACACGTACACCACCACACTAGGCCCCAATTACGATTGTTTGTACCCCTAAAAGGATGGTTGAGCAGTAGGAGGAGGAGTATGGAACAGGCAGCACCCTCAAATCTTCAGAAGTATGAGATGAACCCCAAAAACTTGGAAAGGTGGAACTCACACGTACCGACACAGACTATCACGCAATTTAATTGATCCCCAAAGGATTTAATTGAATAGCGGAATAGAAAATATGATCAAAAAGAAAGTGTATGTATCTCACACGTACACCACCACACTAGGCCCCAATTACTATTGTTTGTACCCCTAAAAGGATGGTTGAGCAGTAGGAGGAGGAGTATGGAACAGGCAGCACCCTCAAATCTTCAGAAGTATGAGATGAACCCCAAAAACTTGGAAAGGTGGATCTCACACGTACCGACACAGACTATCACGCAATTTAATTGATCCCCAAAGGTTTTAATTGAATAGCGGAATAGAAAATATGATCAAAAAGAAAGTGTATGTATCTCACACGTACACCACCACACTAGGCCCCAATTACTATTGTTTGTACCCCTAAAAGGATGGTGGAGCAGTAGGAGGAGGAGTATGGAACAGGCAGCACCCTCAAATCTTCAGAAGTATGAGATGAACCCCAAAAACTTGGAAAGGTGGATCTCACACGTACCGACACAGACTATCACGCAATTTAATTGATCCCCAAAGGTTTTAATTGAATAGCGGAATAGAAAATATGATCAAAAAGAAAGTGTATGTATCTCACACGTACACCACCACACTAGGCCCCAATTACTATTGTTTGTACCCCTAAAAGGATGGTTGAGCAGTAGGAGGAGGAGTATGGAACAGGCAGCACCCTCAAATCTTCAGAAGTATGAGATGAACCCCAAAAACTTGGAAAGGTGGATCTCACACGTACCGACACAGACTATCACACAATTTAATTGATCCCCAAAGGATTTAATTGAATAGCGGAATAGAAAATATGATCAAAAAGAAAGTGTATGTATCTCACACGTACTCCACCACACTAGGCCCCAATTACTATTGTTTGTACCCCTAAAAGGATGGTTGAGCATTAGGAGGAGGAGTATGGAACAGGCAGCACCCTCAAATGTTCAGAAGTATGAGATTGTGTTCACTGTACCCCACAAAGATTGTGTTCACTGCACCCCACAAAGATTGTGTTCACTGCACCTCAAAAAGGATTTTGTTCACTGCACCCCACAAAGATTGTGTTCACTGCACCCTAAAAGGATTTTGTTCACTGCACCCCAAAAAGATTGTGTTCACTGTACCCCCAAAGATTGTGTTCACTGCACCCCACAAAGATTCTGTTCCCTGTACCCCACAAAGATTGTGTTCACTGCACCCCACAAAGGATTTTGTTCACTGCACCCCAAAAAGATTGTGTTCACTGCACCCCAAAAAGGATGTTGTTCACTGCACCCCAAAAAGGATTTTGTTCACTGCACCCCAAAAAGATTGTGTTCACTGCACCCCACAAAGATTGTGTTCACTGCACCCCACAAAGGATTTTGTTCACTGCACCCCAAAAAGATTGTGTTCACTGTACCCCCCAAAGATTGTGTTCACTGCACCCCACAAAGGATTTTGTTCACTGCACCCCAAAAAGATTGTGTTCACTGTACCCCCCAAAGATTGTGTTCACTGCACCCCACAAAGATTCTGTTCACTGTACCCCACAAAGATTGTGTTCACTGCACCCCACAAAGGATTTTGTTCACTGCACCCCAAAAAGATTGTGTTCACTGCACTCCAAAAAGGATGTTGTTCACTGCACCCCAAAAAGGATTTTGTTCACTGCACCCCAAAAAGATTGTGTTCACTGCACCCCACAAAGATTGTGTTCACTGCACCCCACAAAGGATTTTGTTCACTGCCCCCCAAAAAGATTGTGTTCACTGTACCCCCCAAAGATTTTGTTCACTGCACCCCAAAAAGGATTTTGTTCACTACACCCCAAAAAGATTGTGTTCACTGCACCCCACAAAGATTGTGTTCACTGCACCCCACAAAGGATTTTGTTCACTGCACCCCAAAAAGATTGTGTTCACTGCACCCCAAAAAGGATTTTGTTCACTGCACCCCAAAAAGGATGTTGTTCACTCCACCCCAAAAAGATTGTGTTCACTGCACCCCACAAAGATTGTGTTCACTGCACCCCAAAAAGGATTTTGTTCACTGCACCCCAAAAAGATTGTGTTCACTGCACCCCACAAAGATTGTGTTCACTGCACCCCAAAAAGGATTTTGTTCACTGCACCCCAAAAAGATTGTGTTCACTGCACCCCACAAAGATTGTGTTCACTGCACCCCACAAAGGATTTTGTTCACTGCACCCCAAAAAGATTGTGTTCACTGCACCCCAAAAAGGATTTTGTTCACTGCACCCCAAAAAGGATGTTGTTCACTGCACCCCAAAAAGATTGTGTTCACTGCACCCCACAAAGATTGTGTTCACTGCACCCCACAAAGGATTTTGTTCACTGCACCCCAAAAAGATTGTGTTCACTGCACCCCAAAAGGATTTTGTTCACTGCACCCCAAAAAGATTGTGTTCACTGCACCCCAAAAAGGATTTTGTTCACTGCACCCCAAAAAGGATGTTGTTCACTGCACCCCAAAAAGGATTTTGTTCACTCCACCCCAAAACGATTGTGTTCACTGCACCCCACAAAGATTGTGTTCACTGCACCCCAAAAAGGATTTTGTTCACTGCACCCCAAAAAGATTGTGTTCACTGCACCCCACAAAGATTGTGTTCACTGCACCCCACAAAGGATTTTGTTCACTGCACCCCAAAAAGATTGTGTTCACTGCACCCCAAAAAGGATTTTGTTCACTGCACCCCAAAAAGGATGTTGTTCACTCCACCCCAAAAAGATTGTGTTCACTGCACCCCACAAAGATTGTGTTCACTGCACCCCACAAAGGATTTTGTTCACTGCACCCCACAAAGATTGTGTTCACTGCACCCCAAAAAGGATTTTGTTCACTGCACCCCAAAAAGATTGTGTTCACTGCACCCCACAAAGATTGTGTTCACTGCACCCCAAAAAGGATTTTGTTCACTGCACCCCAAAAAGATTGTGTTCACTGCACCCCACAAAGATTGTGTTCACTGCACCCCACAAAGGATTTTGTTCACTGCACCCCAAAAAGATTGTGTTCACTGCACCCCAAAAAGGATTTTGTTCACTGCACCCCAAAAAGGATGTTGTTCACTGCACCCCAAAAAGATTGTGTTCACTGCACCCCACAAAGATTGTGTTCACTGCACCCCACAAAGGATTTTGTTCACTGCACCCCAAAAAGATTGTGTTCACTGCACCCCAAAAGGATTTTGTTCACTGCACCCCAAAAAGATTGTGTTCACTGCACCCCAAAAAGGATTTTGTTCACTGCACCCCAAAAAGGATGTTGTTCACTGCACCCCAAAAAGGATTTTGTTCACTCCACCCCAAAACGATTGTGTTCACTGCACCCCACAAAGATTGTGTTCACTGCACCCCAAAAAGGATTTTGTTCACTGCACCCCAAAAAGATTGTGTTCACTGCACCCCACAAAGATTGTGTTCACTGCACCCCACAAAGGATTTTGTTCACTGCACCCCAAAAAGATTGTGTTCACTGCACCCCAAAAAGGATTTTGTTCACTGCACCCCAAAAAGGATGTTGTTCACTGCACCCCAAAAAGATTGTGTTCACTGCACCCCACAAAGATTGTGTTCACTGCACCCCACAAAGGATTTTGTTCACTGCACCCCAAAAAGATTGTGTTCACTGCACCCCAAAAGGATTTTGTTCACTGCACCCCAAAAAGGATGTTGTTCACTGCACCCCAAAAAGGATTTTGTTCATTCCACCCCAAAAAGATTGTGTTCACTGCACCCCACAAAGATTGTGTTCACTGCACCCCAAAAAGGATTTTGTTCACTGCACCCCACAAAGATTGTGTTCACTGCACCCCACAAAGGATTTTGTTCACTGCACCCCAAAAAGATTGTGTTCACTGCACCCCACAAATATTGTGTTCACTGCACCCCACAAAGGATTTTGTTCACTGCACCCCAAAAAGATTGTGTTCACTGCACCCCACAAAGATTGTGTTCACTGCACCCCACAAAGGATTTTGTTCACTGCACCCCAAAAAGATTGTGTTCACTGCACCCCACAAAGATTCTGTTCACTGTACCCCACAAAGATTGTGTTCACTGCACCCTAAAAGTATTTTGTTCACTGCACCCCAAAAAGGATGTTGTTCACTGCACCCCAAAAAGGATTTTGTTCACTGCACCCCAAAAAGGATGTTGTTCACTGCACCCCAAAAAGGATTTTGTTCACTGCACCCCACAAAGATTGTGTTCACTGCACCCCACAAAGGATTTTGTTCACTGCACCCCAAAAAGATTGTGTTCACTGCACCCCAAAAAGGATTTTGTTCACTGCACCCCAAAAAGGATGTTGTTCACTGCACCCCAAAAAGATTGTGTTCACTGCACCCCACAAAGATTGTGTTCACTGCACCCCACAAAGGATTTTGTTCACTGCACCCCACAAAGGATTTTGTTCACTGCACCCCAAAAAGATTGTGTTCACTGCACCCCAAAAAGGATTTTGTTCACTGCACCCCAAAAATATTTTGTTCACTGCACCCCAAAAATATTTTGTTCACTGCACCCCAAAAAGGACATTGTTCACTGCACCCCAAAAAGATTGTGTTCACTGCAGCCCAAAAAGATTGTGTTCACTGCAGCTCACACACAGAAAAATGGATGTGGATCACTGACACCTGCCTATCTCCTATCCCACACCACACAACAATATCGATTGTAGTTTGTAGAACACAGTTTCCCTAAAATTCAGCAGCAGCAGCCTCTCCCTAACAGGATTGAGAAGAGATCGTAGATCAGGATTGAGTGCAGAGTCACCCCACCCCCCACACAGCAATATCGATTGTACTTTGTAGAAGACACTGACCCTATAATTCAGCAGACTCTATCCCTAAAATGCCTACAACTCGCCCTGCCTAAACACTCCGACCTGTCCCTCAATTCTATCCGGACACAAATGTTTTTTTCCTGCCTGTCTTTCCCTAATCAGCAGCCAGCACATTGATGTGTGCTCTGTCCCTGATCTAAGCAGCAGAATGAAGACGCTGCGGCTGCCTGGAACTTATAAAGACTTGGTCACATGCTTCAGACGGCCAATCACAGCTACTGAGACATTTGCAGGCATGGCTGGGATGGCTTAAGGCACACCAGTTAAACGATTGTTGATTGGCTGTTGAAAGCCCGCCATGAAAAGAGCGCCAAAGCATGCAAAACCCGGAAATAAAACGACCGAACACGGATTTTTACCCGAACATACAGTAAAGTGTCCGTGTCCGTGTTCGGGTACAAAAAATCCAATTATTCGGTACGAACACGAATAATACAGTCCGTGTTCGCTCAACACTACTCTTGATTTTTCCCCGTACCCACCCTGGGTTTAGGAGCTCCGAACACCCTACCGCTAATGCCCCCATTTCTGCCCTCTGACACTTGCTTTCCACTGGCTAATTCTACATCTGTACCCTCCCCCAGTCACCTAGTTTAAAAGCCTCTCTAACTTTTTGGCCATCCTCGCACCCAGTACGGCTGCACCCTCCCCATTTAGGTGCAATCTGTCCCTACCAAAGAGCCGGTGGCCGACTGAGAAGTCGGCCCAGTTCTGCAGGAACCCGAAACCCTCCTTACTACACCAGCTCCTCAGCCACTCGTTAACTTCCCTAATCTCCCGCTGCCTCTCTGGTGTGGCTCGAGGTACAGGTAGTATTTCGGAAAATACTACCTTGGAGGTCCTAGTCCTCAACTTAGCGCCTAAGACCCTGAAATCGTTTAGGACTCTCCATCTTCCTCTGCCTATGTCATTGGTACCCACGTGTACCATGACAGCTGGGTCTTCCCCAGCCCCACCCAATAATCTGTTCACCCGATCCGCGATGTGCCGAACCCGAGCGCCCGGCAAACAGCAGACTGTTCGGCGCACACGGTCTTTGTCACAGATTACACTGTCTGTCCTTTTAATAATTGAGTCCCCTACCACCAGCACCTGTCTTTCCTTTCCCTTTCTCCCGGCCTCACTGGAGGAGTTCTTCCCCTGGCAGCTAGGGGCGTCACTCCGCTCCAGCAATGCTGGTCCTGGACTGGTTTCCCCAACATCACACAACGGGGCGTATCTATTGGGGTGCTCCAGCCCAGGATCAGCCTCCTTGCCTTGTCCCCTTCTACCCCTCCTAACTGTCACCCCTCTACTCTGCTCTGATGCCTGCACCTCCAATTCTCTGCCCACCTCTGTGCAGACCCCTGTCTGCACCTGACTGGTACGATCCTGGCTCTCCTCCGGTATGGACATTCGTCTCAGTGTTGCCAGTTGCTTCCCTAGATTCAGGACCTGAGCTTCCAGGGAAACTACGTGCTTACATTTTGCGCATATGTATTCACCCTCGATCACATGTCTGAGGAACGCATACATATCACAAGATGTACACCGAGTCACATCTCCACACCCTTGTACCTACTAATCTAATCTAATGGGGATTCAGCGATTTAAGTCTATCCTATGTGGCTATTTCCTGGCTTCCTAACGCTACCTTCTCACCCTCTGGTACTCCGCTACACTCGCTTGACACTCAGTTGCACAACACTCACAATCTCACAGCCCGGTCAGTCGCACAACACTCCCAGTCGCACAGCCCGGTCAGACGCACAACACTAAGTCGCATCGCCCGGTCAGACGCACAACACTAAGTCGCACAGCCCGGTCAGACGCACAACACTAAGTCGCAGAGCCCGGTCAGACGCACAGCACTCAGTCGCACAGCCCGGTCAGACGCACAACACTCAGTCGCACAGCCCGGTCAGACACACAACACTCAGTCGCACAGCGCCGGTCAGACGCACAACACTCAGTCGCACAGCCCGGTCAGACGCACAACACTCAGTGGCACCGCCCGGTCAGACGCACAACACTCAGTGGCACCGCCCGGTCAGACGCCACTGCCCGCACAGCCCGGTCAGACGCACAACACTAAGTCGCATCGCCCGGTCAGACGCACAACACTAAGTCGCACAGCCCGGTCAGACGCACAACACTAAGTTGCAGAGCCCGGTCAGACGCACAGCACTCAGTCGCACAGCCCGGTCAGACGCACAACACTCAGTCGCACAGCCTGGTCAGACACACAACACTCAGTCGCACAGCGCCGGTCAGACGCACAACACTCAGTCGCACAGCCCGGTCAGACGCACAACACTCAGTGGCACCGCCCGGTCAGACGCACAACACTCAGTGGCACCGCCCGGTCAGACGCCACTGCCCGCACAGCCCGGTCAGACGCACAACACTAAGTCGCATAGCCCGGTCAGACGGACAACACTAACTCGCACAGCCCGGTCAGACGCACAACACTCAGTCGCACAGCCCGGTCAGACGCACAACACTCAGTGGCACCGCCCGGTCAGACGCACAACACTCAGTGGCACCGCCCGGTCAGACGCCACTGCCCGCACAGCCCGGTCAGATGCACAACACTCAGTCGCACTGCCCGGTCAGACGCACAACACTCAGTGGCACCGCCCGGTCAGATGCACAACACTCAGTTGCACAGCCCGGTCAGACGCACAACACTCCTAGTAAACTCAGGTAGCAATAGGTACTCCCAGACCCTTTGGGGTAAAAATAATTAAATTGCGGCATAGTCTGTATGCTTACGAGTGAGATACACCTTCCAATCTTTTGGGGCACATCTTCCACCGCCGAGGATTGCAGGGTGCTTCAGTTTGCCTCCTGTTCCGAACTCCTCCTACTCCTCATCCTCATCCTGCCTTTAGGGTACAAAAAATTGTAATCGGGGCCTAGTCTGTGTTTGTACGTGTGAGATACACCATTTTATAAAAAATTTTCTATTCCGCTATTCAATCTACACCCTTTGGGGTAAAAAGTCGCAGAGCCCGGTCAGACGCACAGCACTCAGTCGCACAGCCCGGTCAGACGCACAACACTCAGTCGCACAGCCTGGTCAGACACACAACACTCAGTCGCACAGCCCGGTCAGACGCACAACACTCAGTCGCACAGCCCGGTCAGACGCACAACACTCAGTGGCACCGCCCGGTCAGACGCACAACACTCAGTGGCACCGCCTGGTCAGACGCACAACACTCAGTCGCACAGCCCGGTCAGACGCACAACACTAAGTCGCACAGCCCGGTCAGACACACAACACTCAGTCGCACCGCCCGGTCAGATGCACAACACTCTTTCGCACAGCCTGGTCAGACGCACAGCACTCAGTCGCACAGCCCGGTCAGACGCACAACACTCAGTCGCACAGCCCGGTCAGACGCACAACACTCAGTCGCACAGCCCGGTCAGACGCACAACACTCAGTCGCACAGCCCGGTCAGACGTACAACACTCAGTCGCACAGCCCGGTCAGACGCACAACACTCAGTCGCACAGCCCGGTCAGACGCACAACACTCAGTCGCACAGCCCGGTCAGACGCACAACACTCAGTGGCACCGCCCGGTCAGACGCACAACACTCAGTCGCACAGCCCGGTCAGACGCACAACACTCAGTGGCACCGCCCGGTCAGACGCACAACACTCAGTGGCACCGCCCGGTCAGACGCACAACACTCAGTCGCACAGCCCGGTCAGACGCACAACACTAAGTCGCACAGCCCGGTCAGACACACAACACTCAGTCGCACCGCCCGGTCAGATGCACAACACTCTTTCGCACAGCCCGGTCAGACGCACAGCACTCAGTCGCACAGCCCGGTCAGACGCACAACACTCAGTCGCACAGCCCGGTCAGACACACAACACTCAGTCGCACAGCCCGGTCAGACGCACAACACTCAGTCGCACAGCCTGGTCAGACGTACAACACTCAGTCGCACAGCCCGGTCAGACGCACGACACTCAGTGGCACCGCCCGGTCAGACGCACAACACTCAGTGGCACCGCCTGGTCAGACGCACAACACTCAGTCGCACAGCCCGGTCAGACGCACAACACTAAGTCGCACAGCCCGGTCAGACACACAACACTCAGTCGCACCGCCCGGTCAGATGCACAACACTCTTTCGCACAGCCCGGTCAGACGCACAGCACTCAGTCGCACAGCCCGGTCAGACGCACAACACTCAGTCGCACAGCCCGGTCAGACGCACAACACTAAGTCGCAGAGCCCGGTCAGACGCACAGCACTCAGTCGCACAGCCCGGTCAGACGCACAACACTCAGTCGCACAGCCTGGTCAGACACACAACACTCAGTCGCACAGCGCCGGTCAGACGCCACTGCCCGCACAGCCCGGTCAGACGCACAACACTAAGTCGCATCGCCCGGTCAGACGCACAACACTAAGTCGCACAGCCCGGTCAGACGCACAACACTAAGTCGCAGAGCCCGGTCAGACGCACAGCACTCAGTCGCACAGCCCGGTCAGACGCACAACACTCAGTCACACAGCCTGGTCAGACACACAACACTCAGTCGCACAGCGCCGGTCAGACGCACAACACTCAGTCGCACAGCCCGGTCAGACGCACAACACTCAGTGGAACCACCCGGTCAGACGCACAACACTCAGTGGCACCGCCCGGTCAGACGCCACTGCCCGCACAGCCCGGTCAGACGCACAACACTAAGTCGCATAGCCCGGTCAGACGGACAACACTAACTCGCACAGCCCGGTCAGACGCACAACACTCAGTCGCACAGCCCGGTCAGACGCACAACACTCAGTGGCACCGCCCGGTCAGATGCACAACACTCAGTGGCACCGCCCGGTCAGACGCCACTGCCCGCACAGCCCGGTCAGATGCACAACACTCAGTCGCACTGCCCGGTCAGACGCACAACACTCAGTGGCACCGCCCGGTCAGACGCACAACACTCAGTTGCACAGCCCGGTCAGACGCACAACACTCCTAGTAAACTCAGGTAGCAATAGGTACTCCCAGACCCTTTGGGGTAAAAATAATTAAATTGCGGCATAGTCTGTATGCTTACGTGTGAGATACACCTTCCAATCTTTTGGGGCACATCTTCCACCGCCGAGGATTGCAGGGTGCTTCAGTTTGCCTCCTGTTCCGAACTCCTCCTACTCCTCATCCTCATCCTGCCTTTAGGGTACAAAAAATTGTAATCGGGGCCTAGTCTGTGTTTGTACGTGTGAGATACACCATTTTATAAAAAATTTTCTATTCCGCTATTCAATCTACACCCTTTGGGGTAAAAAGTCGCAGAGCCCGGTCAGACGCACAGCACTCAGTCGCACAGCCCGGTCAGACGCACAACACTCAGTCGCACAGCCCGGTCAGACACACAACACTCAGTCGCACAGCCCGGTCAGACACACAACACTCAGTCGCACCGCCCGGTCAGATGCACAACACTCTTTCGCACAGCCTGGTCAGACGCACAGCACTCAGTCGCACAGCCCGGTCAGACGCACAACACTCAGTCGCACAGCCCGGTCAGACGCACAACACTCAGTCGCACAGCCCGGTCAGACGCACAACACTCAGTCGCACAGCCCGGTCAGACGCACAACACTCAGTCGCACAGCCCGGTCAGACGCACAACACTCAGTGGCACCGCCCGGTCAGACGCACAACACTCAGTCGCACAGCCCGGTCAGACGCACAACACTCAGTGGCACCGCCCGGTCAGACGCACAACACTCAGTGGCACCGCCCGGTCAGACGCACAACACTCAGTCGCACAGCCCGGTCAGACGCACAACACTAAGTCGCACAGCCCGGTCAGACACACAACACTCAGTCGCACCGCCCGGTCAGATGCACAACACTCTTTCGCACAGCCCGGTCAGACGCACAGCACTCAGTCGCACAGCCCGGTCAGACGCACAACACTCAGTCGCACAGCCCGGTCAGACGCACAACACTCAGTCGCACAGCCCGGTCAGACGCACAACACTCAGTCGCACAGCCTGGTCAGACGTACAACACTCAGTCGCATAGCCCGGTCAGACGCACAACACTCAGTCGCACAGCCCGGTCAGACGCACAACACTCAGTCGCACAGCCCGGTCAGACGCACAACACTCAGTGGCACCGCCCGGTCAGACGCACAACACTCAGTCGCACAGCCCGGTCAGACGCACAACACTAACTCGCACAGCCCGGTCAGACGCACAACACTCAGTGGCACCGCCCGGTCAGACGCACAACACTCAGTGGCACCGCCCGGTCAGACGCACAACACTCAGTCACACAGCCCGGTCAGACGCACAACACTAAGTCGCACAGCCCGGTCAGACACACAACACTCAGTCGCACCGCCCGGTCAGATGCACAACACTCTTTCGCACAGCCCGGTCAGACGCACAGTACTCAGTCGCACAGCCCGGTCAGACGCACAACACTCAGTCGCACAGCCCGGTCAGACGCACAACACTCAGTCGCACAGCCCGGTCAGACGCACAACACTCAGTCGCACAGCCTGGTCAGACGTACAACACTCAGTCGCACAGCCCGGTCAGACGCACAACACTCAGTCGCACAGCCCGGTCAGACGCACAACACTCAGTCGCACAGCCCGGTCAGACGCACAACACTCAGTGGCACCGCCCGGTCAGACGCACAACACTCAGTCGCACAGCCCGGTCAGACGCACAACACTAACTCGCACAGCCCGGTCAGACGCACAACACTCAGTCGCACAGCCCGGTCAGACGCACAACACTCAGTTGCACAGCCCGGTCAGACGCACAACACTCCTAGTAAACTCAGGTAGCAATAGGTACTCCCAGACCCTTTGGGGTAAAAATAATTAAATTGCGGCATAGTCTGTATGCTTACGTGTGAGATACACCTTCCAATCTTTTGGGGCACATCTTCCACCGCCGGGGATTGCAGGGTGCTTCAGTTTGCCTCCTGTTCCGAACTCCTCCTACTCCTCATCCTCATCCTGCCTTTAGGGTACAAAAATTGTAATCGGGGTCTAGTCTGTGTTTGTACGTGTGAGATACACCGTTTTATTAATTTTTTTCTATTCCGCTATTCAATCTACACCCTTTGGGGTAAAAATAATTAAATTGCGGCATAGTCTGTATCCTTACGTGTGAGATACACCTTCCAATCTTTTGGGGCACATCTTCCACCGCCGAGGATTGCAGGGTGCTTCAGTTTGCCTCCTGTTCCGAACTCCTCCTACTCCTCATCCTCATCCTGCCTTTAGGGTACAAAAAATTGTAATCGGGGCCTAGTCTGTGTTTGTACGTGTGAGATACACTGTTTTATTAATTTTTTTCTATTCCGCTATTCAATCTACACCCTTTGGGGTAAAAGAATTAAATTGCGGCATAGTCTGTATCGGTACGTGTGAGATACACCTTCCAATCTTTTGGGGTGCATCTTCCACCGCCGAGGATTGCAGGGTGCTTCAGTTTGCCTCCTGTTCCAAACTCCTCCTACTCCTCATCCTCATCCTGCCTTTTGGGTACAAAAAATAGTAATCGGGGCCTAGTCTGTGTTTGTACGTGTGAGATACACCGTTTTATAAAATTTTCCTATTCCGCTATTCAATATAAACCCTTTTTGAGTGTAAAAAATTAAATTACGGCATAGTCTGTATCGGTACGTGTGAGATACACCTTTTAAATTTGTTTGGCGCATCTCCTTTCACCGCCAAGGATTGCAGGGTGCTTCAGTTTGCCTCCTGTTCCAAACTCCTCCTACTCCTCTTCCTCATCCTCCCTTTAGGGTACAAAAAATTGTAATCAGGGCCTAGTCTGTGTTTGTACGTGTGAGATACACCGTTTTATATCCTTTTTTCTATTCCGCTATTCAATATACACCCTTTTGGGGTGAAAAAAATTAAATTTGCGTCATACTTTGCATATATGACTATGAGATACACCCGTTGTATTTGTATACTGTTTTTCTATTCCGCTATTTAATAAACACCCTTTTGGGGTAAAAAAAATGAAATTGCGGCATATTTTGCATATTTGACTATGAGATACACCCGTGCGATACTGTTGTTGATTTGTTCCGCTATTCAATAAACACCTTTCTAGGACAAGATCATAAATTACAGAAATATGAGGAGACCGTCAAATAGGGGCCGTGGCCTGGGTCGTGGTGCTGCTGGTAGAGTAGGCGACAGAACCTGCAGCAGTATTTGGTAGGGCATCATGCGCCTCTAGAAGTAATGAGGCCAGAAGAAGTACAGGCGATAGTAGATTGGGTTGCTGACAGTGCCTCCAGTTCCTTCACATTGTCTCCCACCCAGTCTACTGCAGAAAGGTCAGAGTTGGCACCTTCTGCCAATGTCCAACCGTCTTTCACCTCACCCCCTTGCAAATCAGGCAAGCAGTCTGAGCCCCAAGTCATGCAGCAGTCTCTTCTTCTTTTTGATGACTCTGTCAGCAGGGTTTCCCAGGGCCATCCACCTAGCCCTGCCCCAGAAGTGGAAGAGATTGAGTGCAGCGATGCCCAACCACTTATTTCTCAAGATGAGTACATGGAAGGACCATCGCAGCACGTCTCCGATGATGACGAAACGCAGATGCCAACTGCTGCGGCACTCAGAATTGTGGAGACCGACAAGGAGGGCAGGGGTGAAGACTGGGTGGAAGATGATGTGGAGGACGATGAGGTCCTCGACCCCACATGGAATGAAGGTCATGCAGGTGACCTGAGTAGTTTGGAGGAAGAGGCGGTGGTCGCACAGAGCCACCAGCACAGCAGAAGAGGGAGCAGGGTGCCGAAGCGGAGCGGCCGTGCCCTAGACACTACGCCTGCTACTGCCCAATGCAGCAAGGGACCGAGCGCACCAAAGCCAGCTCAAAGGAGTTCTCTAGCGTGGAAGTTCTTCAGAAAATGTGCTGATGACAATACACGAGTGGTTTGCACCCTGTGCAATCAGAGCCTGAAGCGAGGCATAAACCTTCTCAACCTGAGCACAACCTGCATGATCAGGCATCTAAGTGCAAAGCACGAGCTGCAGTGGAGTAGACACCTTCAAAACCAAGAAAGGTCTCTGGCTCCTCCTGCTTCCTCTTCTGCTGCAGTCTCGGCCTCTCCATCCACCTCTGTAGTGATACCGGCACCTGCCACCCCGCAAACAGACGATCTGTCAGCAACACCACCACCTGGGTCACCAACCATTTCCACAATGTCCCGTGGAAGCGTTCAGCTTTCCATCTCCCAAACACTTCAGAGGAAGAGGAAGTACCCCCCTACCCACCCGCGATCCCTGGCCCTGAATGCCAGCATTTCAAAATTCTTGGCCTTTGAAATGCTGTCATTCCGTCTGGTGGAGACGCACAGTTTTAAAAGCTTATGTCGGTGGCTGTCCCACAGTACGTCGTGCCCAGCCGCCACTAGTTTTCCAGGCAAGCCATCCCTTTCCTGCACAACCAAGTGGGGGAAAAAATCAGGTGTGCACTGCGCAACGCCATCTGTGCCAATGTCCACCTAACTACCGATACGTGGACCAGTAAGCACGGTCAGGGGCGTTATATCTCCCTAACGGCACACTGGGTAAATGCAGTGGCGGATGGGCCTGAGGCGGATAGCAAGTTGGCGCATGTCCTTCCACCACCGAGGATTGCAGGGCGCTTCAGTTTGCCTCCTGTTCCTAACTCCTCCTACTCCGCTTCCTCATCCTCTACCGCCTCCTCATCCGGTCAGCGTAACACCTTCACCACCAACTTCAGCACAGCCAGGGGTAAACGACAGCAGGCAGTTTTAAAACTTACCTGTTTGGGGGAAAAACCACACACCGCGCAGGAGTTGTGGAGGAGCATGGAACAGAAGACAAATGAGTGGTTGCTGCCAGCGAGCCTCAAGCCCGGCCTGGTGGTGTGCGATAACGGGCGAAATCTCATAGCAGCTCTGGGCCTAGCCGGTTTGACGCACATCCCTTGTCTGGCGTATATGCTGAATTTGGTGGTGCAGAGGTTCCTTAAAAAAATTACCCCGATATGTCAGAGCTGCTGCAGAAAGTGCAGGCCGTCTGTGCGCACTTTCGGCGTTCTCACCCTGCTGCTGCTCGCCTGTCAGCGATGCAGTGTAACTTCGGCCTTCCCGCTCACCGCCTCATATGTGACGTGCCCACAAGGTGGAACTCCACCTTGCACATGCTGGAAAGACTGTGCGAGCAGCAGCAGGCCATAGTGGAGTTTCAGCTGCAGCACGCACGCGTGAGTCGCTCTGCGGAACAGCACCACTTCACCACCAATAACTGGGCCTCCCTGCGAGACCTGTGTGCCTTGTTGCGCTGTTTTGAGTACTCCACCAACATGGCCAGTGCCGATTACGCCGTTGTCAGCTTAACTATCCCACTTCTATGCCTCCTTCAAAAAACAATTCGGGCGTTGATGGAAGAGGATGTGGCACAGGATGAGGAGGAGGAGGAGGAGGAGGATGAAGAGGTAACATTTCCAAGGCTTTCAGGGCAGTCATTCGCAAGTGACTCCGAGGGTGGGTTCCTGCACCCACAAACGCCAGGGACACAATTGTCCAGCAGGGGCACAGTTCTGGAGGATGAGGAGGAGGAGATGGAGGAGGAGATGGAACCATGTTCACAGCAGGGTGGCACCCAGGCCAGCTCATGGCCATCACTGGTGCGTGGCTGGGGGGATACAGAGGACACAGACGATACACCTCCCACAGAGGACAGCCTTTCGTTGCCTCTGGGCAGCCTGGCACACATGAGCGAATACATGCTGCAGTGTCTCCACAGCGACCGCCGAGTTGCCCACATTCTAACTTGTGCTGATTACTGGGTGGCCATGCTGCTGGATCCCCGTTACAAGGACAACGCACCGTCCTTAAGTCACTCACTGGAGAGCGATCGCAAGATGCGCGAGTACAAGCACACGCTGGTAGACGCGATGCTGCTGGCATTCCCACCTGACAGCGGGGCCACAGTGGAAGCACAAGGCAGAGGAGGAGGAGGAAGAGGTCGCCAACGCAACCAGGGCACTGCCAGCACCTCAGAAGGCAGGGTTAGCATGGCCGAAATGTGGAAAAGCTTTGTCAGCACGCCACAACAAACAGCAGCACCAGCAGCTCATATGGAACATCTTAGCAGGAGGCAGCATTTACGCCTTGGAGGTGCTGGCGTGCCCTGCAGCCAGTGTATTATCTGAATGTGTATTTAGCACGGCTGGGGGCGTTATCACAGACAAGCGCAGTCGCCTGTCCAGAGACAATGTGGACAAGCTCACGTTCATTAAAATGAACCAGGCATGGATCCCACAGGACTTTTCCATACCTTGTGCAGAATAGAGATGGATACCGACCTTACCCAGCCATTGTTATATTTTTGATCTTTCTCACTCTTTTGGGGTGTACCCTCATTTAAAATGACTGAAAAAAAGCAGTGTTGGCTACCTCGTCCTCCTCCACCGCCGCTTCCACCTACACCGCCACATCCACCTACGCCGCCACATCCACCACCACCTCAACCTCCCTCCTACTCCATATGGGCCTCGTCCTTCACAGATGAAGAACATTTTTTTATTTTTCTGTTTTTTTTTTTGTTGTTTTAAGTTATTTCCCTATCCACATTTTGCAGAGCACTTGCCATGCTCTTAACTACGTTTTGCTGCCATTTGCAGCACTCTAGCCCTTTCCATTGGTGTTTTAGAGCCATTTTAGTGCCTGAAAGTTCGGGTCCCCATTGACTTCAATGGGGTTCGGTGTCCGGGTAAAGTTCGGAAAAATAAACAAGCAAAAAATTGGGGGAGCAGACCCTGAACATGTATATCTAAAGCCGGTGCAGCTATGGACCAAGCAACATGTATATTAAAAAAGAATAGCGCAACCATGCAAAAGAAATGACTATCAAATATGGAGACCATCCATAAATAAAAATGGGGATTTAGTTCCACCATATGGCCATATCGTGCTCAAGCCCACCACTGCGTCAAAGTACCCCATTATCGGTGGGTCCTACACTATCCATAAAAAAGGGGTGAATCCAGCCTCTCTTACCCTTGGAGACAACGCTCCTTGCTGGGAAGGTGTGCTAATGCACTGCAGGGGACTCCTCCTATATCTACTTGATAGAGGACACCAATAGAGTACAGGTGTGTGTGGGGGATGGGATGCTCAACCTCATAAGTCTGGTCAGACCGAATACATAATAAACAAGCAAAAAATTGGGGGAGCAGACCCTGAACATGTATATCTAAAGCCGGTGCAGCTATGGACCAAGCAACATGTATATTAAAAAAGAATAGCGCAACCATGCAAAAGAAATGACTATCAAATATGGAGACCATCCATAAATAAAAATGGGGATTTAGTTCCACCATATGGCCATATCGTGCTCAAGCCCACCACTGCGTCAAAGTACCCCATTATCGGTGGGTCCTACACTATCCATAAAAAAGGGGTGAATCCAGCCTCTCTTACCCTTGGAGACAACGCTCCTTGCTGGGAAGGTGTGCTAATGCACTGCAGGGGACTCCTCCTATATCTACTTGATAGAGGACACCAATAGAGTACAGGTGTGTGTGGGGGATGGGATGCTCAACCTCATAAGTCTGGTCAGACCAAATACATAATAAACAAGCAAAAAATTGGGGGAGCAGACCCTGAACATGTATATCTAAAGCCGGTGCAGCTATGGACCAAGCAACATGTATATTAAAAAAGAATAGCGCAACCATGCAAAAGAAATGACTATCAAATATGGAGACCATCCATAAATAAAAATGGGGATTTAGTTCCACCATATGGCCATATCGTGCTCAAGCCCACCACTGCGTCAAAGTACCCCATTATCGGTGGGTCCTACACTATCCATAAAAAAGGGGTGAATCCAGCCTCTCTTACCCTTGGAGACAACGCTCCTTGCTGGGAAGGTGTGCTAATGCACTGCAGGGGACTCCTCCTATATCTACTTGATAGAGGACACCAATAGAGTACAGGTGTGTGTGGGGGATGGGATGCTCAACCTCATAAGTCTGGTCAGACCGAATACATAATAAACAAGCAAAAAATTGGGGGAGCAGACCCTGAACATGTATATCTAAAGCCGGTGCAGCTATGGACCAAGCAACATGTATATTAAAAAAGAATAGCGCAACCATGCAAAAGAAATGACTATCAAATATGGAGACCATCCATAAATAAAAATGGGGATTTAGTTCCACCATATGGCCATATCGTGCTCAAGCCCACCACTGCGTCAAAGTACCCCATTATCGGTGGGTCCTACACTATCCATAAAAAAGGGGTGAATCCAGCCTCTCTTACCCTTGGAGACAACGCTCCTTGCTGGGAAGGTGTGCTAATGCACTGCAGGGGACTCCTCCTATATCTCCAAGGGTAAGAAAGGCTGGATTCATCTCTTTTTCATGGATAGTGTAGGACCCACTGATAATGGGGTACTTTGACGCAGTAGTGGGCTTGAGCACGATATGGCCATATGGTGGGACCAAACCCCCATTTTTATTTATGGATTGTCTTCAGATTTGGTAGTTATTTCTTTTGCATTTGCGCGCTATTCTTTTTTAATATAAAAGTTCGGAAAAAGTCCGGTTACGCTCCTATAACACCTATATATGTCTAAGTGTAAAATACATATAAGTATGTGTGCATATATACCACTATACACAAGTTGAGATGTTTTTCCTGCCTCCAAAGAACCCAACAAAATGCCCAAAAAAACGCCTGCTACTAAACCGGCAAGGTGTGAAAAGCGAGAAGCCACTAACCTGTTCTATAAGTGACCTAATACAAAAAAACTTTTTTTTTATGGTTCTGGACATGCTACAGAGCTGAAACTTCACAGGTACACTTTTTTAGACCCCCCAGATACTAAATCCAAAGAATTTTTTTTTTTTTTAATTTTTTTTTTTTTTTTTCAATTTTTTCAATAATTGGCTCTCTATAAAAATGACAATTTTTAAGAACTTTTTTTGTGTGATTAATAGTCCCTGGGGTATGACCCAGAACCCTAGGCACTTTTTAGGGGCATTTATTGGGTTTTAGGGCTTCAAAATTGTGTTTTTTGATTACCGAAGTTCGGGTCCCATTGATTTCAATGGGGTTCTGAAATCCGGGCCGAACTTTCGGGAAGTTCGGATGTTCTGGCCGAACCGAACTTTTGAAAAGTTCGATCATCCCTAATCACTATTGGTTGGCAACCTTCCTTGACCACCGTTACAAGGGAAAAGTCTTGGTACTCATCCCATTCCCACAGAGCGAGCAGAAGATGAAGTCTCTTTAGGAAACCATAAAGAGGTGTTTGTAACCTACCAAGGCAGGAAAGGCGTTACAAAGTCTCGTGGAAAATGTAGTTTTGAGGCTTATGTTGGTCAAGAGAGGAGCAGTGGAGAAGGGGGCCACCTAGTGATGCATTTCAAAATGTCTTTAGTCCTCAGTGCCCAGGGCTGTCAGCTTACATATCCCATTGGCAACGCCAGCATCAGTCCAGCTTTTTTCCATTGCGCACCCATTTCCAGGAACAAGGACAAAACACTACAGCTGTCGACTTCCGCACATACACTTCTTTGCCACGCCTGCTTTTAACCGGTCAAACCTGAGTTGCCAATTGTTATGAACTGTTCTAATAAATGTTTAAATGTTTACACTTAGAGGTGCCTCTTTCTTTCTATCCATAGCTCCTTTTGGAAGCCGCTTCAGCTCCAGCAGAGAGGCTGCCATTTGTGAAAGACTGTTTTCCTGCTCTTGCCACTATTTACCGTGTTTCCCCGAAAGTAAAACCTACCCTGAAAGTAAGACCTATTGTTATTTTTGGGGAGGGCTGCAATATAAGCCCTACCCTGAAAATAAGCCCTAGTTTAGTGTATGAAAAATCCTAGGATGCACTTTATTTAGTGTTTTAAATAATGTCCAATGTGTGTTTTTGTAATATATTACTGTGAAATACCTTCCTTGCATCGCCACTCCGCTCTCAGCTGGTTCCCCACTCTGTCTTTCTCCTCTCATACCATAGCTGTCAGAGGGGGATGATCTCAGCCCCTCCCCTCTGCAGTGTACACAGAAGCGTCGGGTATTAGATTAGAATTGTGGGAAATACCTTCGATACATCGGCGCTTCCGTGAGATTACCATAGCTGAGCACAGAGCAGTGATGTAATGAAGGTATTTTACACTATTGTATTACAAAAACACACACTGGACATATATAAAACACTAATAAGTGCATCCTAGGATTTTATATACACTAAACTGGTTCACACGGGATTCTTGGCACGCAGGGAGGGAAGAGAGGGACAGCACATTACAGCTAAGACCTACCCCGAAAATAAGCCCTACTGTGTCTTTTGGTGCCAAAATTAATATAAGACCCGGGCTTATTTTCGGGGAAACATGGATTTTTTTTTGTCATTCAGGGGTTTATGTACTAAAGCTGGAGAGTGCAAAATTAGTCACACTTCTGCAGAGAAACCAATCAGCTTCTAACCTCAGCTTGTTCTATTAAGTTCTGGCAATAAAACCTGGAAGCTGATTGGATTCTATGCAGAAATGTGACTGATTTTGCACTGTCTCTAGCTTTAGTAAATAAACCTCATATGCACTATTCTCTAGTGATAGTTATAATATGGCTCACATCCATATATCAAATTTAATATAAGTGCTGCTGTCCCCATTGGCCCTCTGGGTCTGCGCCTTATCCTTGTCCACTGCTATATTGAATAAACATGCCTGGCTTAGTGTGATTTCTGCCTTCATAAACAACCATGGACATTATTTATTGCTAGACTGTCTTTTTTAGAGGCACCCCACTGACATTGCTTAAAGTATATGTCACCCCGCACCTGTTAAAACAACCTATTAAGTTTATAGTTTATATATATATATATATATATATATATATATATATATAGTCCGGTCAAGTCCTGGGAAAAAAAGTGTGGGAACTCACCCAAGATTTCCTCTCCCACCTGATGAAAAATAAAAGTTTGTGTGTATATACGTACTCCTTTTTTAACAAACGAAGTGCACCATTTATTGTAAAGTGCCACTTTATGAGGACACCTCCAAAATTCACATGCATTAAATAAATAAATATAGCACAGATGTAACAACAAAATCATTTAACCTGTATGTTATACTAAAAAAAAAAAAAAAAACACCACAATATGTGATCCCTCGCAGCGCATTTCCAAAACAAGTTGCAATGACTGGAGGCCCATCAAATGTGGCCTTACCAGTGCCCATTAAATGAAGCCTGACCAGTGCCCAGCAATGCAGCCTGACCAGTGCTCATTAATGCAGCCTGACCAGTGCTCATCAATGCAGCGTGACCAGTGCCCAGCAAATGCAGCCTCATCAGTGCCCAGCAAATGCAGCCTCACCAGTGCCCATCAATGCAGCCTCACCAGTGCCCAGCAAATGCAGCCTCACAAGTGGCCATCAATGCAGCCTCACCAGTGCCCAGAAAATGCAGCCTCACCAGTGCCCAGCAATGCAGCCTCACCAGTTCCCATAAATGCCCAACAATGCAGCCTTACCAGTGCCCATAAATGCCCAGCAATGTAGCCTCATTAGTGTCTGGATAGATAACACACATCGGTGATCTCCCTCTGTGTCGTGGATCTTGAATTTGACTGTAGCCCCCCTCCTCCCCAGCATTGGTGGTCAGTGGAATGCTGTAGCCCCCCATCCCCCCTAGCATTGGTGGTCAGTGGCAGGTTGTAGCCCCCCTCCCTCCCAGCATTGGTGGTCAGTGGTAGACTGTAGCCCCCCATCCCCCCCAGCATTGGTGGTCAGTGGAAGGCTGTAGCCTCCCTCCCTCCCAGCATTGGTGGTCAGTGGTAGACTGTAGCTCCCCATCTCCCCCAGCATTGGTTGTCAGTGGCAGCCTGTAACCCCCCTCCCCCCAGCATTGGTGGTCAGTGGTAGACTATAGCCCCCCATCCCCCTAGCATTGGTGGTCATTGGCAGGCTGTAGCCACCCTCCCCCCCATCATTGATGGTAAGTGGTAGACTGTAGCCTCCCATCCCCCCTAGCATTGGTGGTCAGTGGCAGGTTTTAGCCCCCCTAGCATTGGGGGTCAGTGGTAGACTGTAGCCCCCATCCACCCCCAGCATTGGTGGTCAGTGGCAGGCTGTAGCCCCCCTCCCCCCAGCATTGGTGGTCAGTGGTAGACTGTAGCCCCCCCCATCCCCCTAGCATTCGTGGTCAGTGGTAGACTGTAGCCCCCCATCCCCCCTAGCATTGGTGATCAGTGGTAGACTTTAGCCCCCACCTCTCCCAGTATTGGTGATCAGTGGTAGGAGGTTGTAGCCCCCCAAGCAATGGTGGTGGGTGGTTTACTTACCTGATCACTCACTCCTATTGTCGGGTCATTTCAGAGCAGTGCTCAGCTCTGTTACTCAGTGAGAATTTCCATCCCCTCTTCTCTCACCCGAGCGCTCTGATTGGCCGCCTGCGAAGAGTCAAGACTGACATCACTCTGTCCCATTGGCCGATGCCTTCCCTGCCTGTGATTGGCTGCCGCCGACCCCCCGCCCAATGCACCATATGCCCATATTCTCTGCTGCCTAGGCCAGGATGAGATACAAGCAAATCCTGTGGTTCGTGCACTTCAGTGACAATGAACTCTGTCGTCCTCGGGATGACCCTGGATGTGACCAGCTCCACAAGATTTGGCCCCTCATAAATCACTTCAACCAGAAGTTTGCAGCCTTGTATTCACCCCAACAAGCTGTCTGCGTTGATGAGTCCCTGATTACGTTTTCTGGTTGCCTTGCTTTCAAACAGTTTCCCCCCAGCAAGCGTGCCAGATACAGGGTCAAGATATATAAGCTCTTGACAGGGCAACAGACTATACATGTAGTTTCTGGATTTACGAGGGAAAATATAGCAATGTTGAGCCCCCCGACTGCCCAGCCAACATGGGGAGCAGCGGCAAGGTTGTTTGGGACTTGGTTTCACCCTTATTCTGAAAGGGGTACCATTTAGACGTGGACAACTTCTATACAAGCGTGCCACTTTTTAGTCACCTTTCTGAATTTTCAACTGGCGCATGTGGCACCATGCGACCTAATTGCTGGGGCTTCCCCCAACGGCTTGTAGATTCCCGACATAGATGGGGGGAGAGAGCCTGCTTAAAGTCTAACAGATTACTTGCAGTGAACTGGAGGGACACATGGAATGTTTTTGTTCTGCCCTCCATTCACGCAGATACGACAGTACAAATTCCAACAGCGACTGGTGTTGTTGAGAAGCCCCTCTGTGTCCACGAATACAACCTTAACATGGGAGGGGTGGACTTCAACGACCAGATGATGGCGCATACTTAATAGCCCATAAGACCAGACGCTGGTACAAAAAAGTGTCTGTATACTTATTTCAATTGCCTCTGCTGAACGCTTATGTGCTATACAAAGCGTCAGGACGAAGTGGATCCTTCCTAAAATTCCAGGAAGAGATCATCACAGCCCTTCTGTATCTAGGAGGTGCTGTGGCCAAGATTCACTTACACAGGGTCTCGAAAGATGTTAAATGGCAATTGCATTTTGAGAGACCCTAACCTGGAACATTTTAAAGTTAAAAAAAAAGTGTAAAAAATAAAATTCAATAAAAAAGCCAAAAATAGTTGTCCTTTTATTGGGTTAATTTTCTGTTCTTACTCTACTTTTCTTCTCTTTCTAATTTTACTGTGCTTTATAATATAGTGTTATACTGTAATGTTTTATTGTTACTGTTTTTCATTGTTAACCATTTTTTACTTTTCAGATATCACCATTCTATGTTATTAAAATGTAATGTTTTATTGTTACTGTTTTATTGTTAACCATTGTTTGCCTTGCAGGTATGCCGATCAGCTGTCACACTGATTTAAATATTCTGACAGCAACAGCGTTTGCTCTCAGCATATATGGAAATCTATGATGGCAGCACTGTAGGAGGTGATTTCACCACTGCAGTTAAAAAAAAAAGAGCATATATGGTGAAGCATAGAAGATGGGGGTGGACTCAGAGGGAGGATCTCCCCTATGCTTCGCCATATATTTTTTAACACTTTTCTTGGCAGAAATGTCTTCACCCACATCGATTGATGCGAATGTAGGAATCTGCTATGTTCTTTTTTTTTCCCTTCAGCTCATGGGCTGCATGAAAAAAAAAAAGAACATTGCATGTATGCTCATTATTAGAAGTGGGTGGATGATGGGAGGTCCAATGGTGGGCATACCACACATTTTCTGGCAGAGATTTCTTCATCCACATCGATCGATGTGAATTGAGGAAACTGTTAGGTTCTTTTTTTTCGTTAAGCCCACAGGCTGCATGAAAAAAAAGAACCCTACATTATATGCCCAACAGGGACCAGTAACGTACTGATACATCGCTGGTCTTTGAGTGGGCATACCAGGATGATGCCTGCAGATTTAGGCATCATCTTGGTATCGTTTTTTACAGCCAGAGGTCAGCTTACATGTAAAAGTGATCCTAGTGGATAATTAGCTGCTAGACTGCTTTTACAAGCAGTGGGTGGGGACTAAAATGACACCCCAAAATACATTCTGTTGCTTCTCCTGAGTACGGGGATACCACATGTGTGAGACTTTTTGGCAGTCTAGCCGCATACACGACTCTGAAACCAATACTCACCATGCATCAAGCAATTACCTTGGGGTTTCTGCTTTACAAAAAGGGGTCATTGGGGGGGGGTTGTGCTATTTTCCCATGGCCTTCAAAACTGTCTATTTCATGGCCTTCAAAACTGTGATAGGTAGTGAGGAGTGAAATCAGCAATTTACACCCTTAGAAAGCCTGAAGGCAGTGATTGGTTTTCGGGGTCCTATACGTGGCTAGACTGCCAAAAAGTCTCACACGGGGTATGAAGAATGTATTTTGGGGTGTAATTCCCCATATACCTATGGCATGTGTGAGCAATATATCATTTTAATCACTTTTTTTTGTCATTTTTCAAACATCTGTGACAAAAAAATGAAATATTCAATGGGCTCAACATGCCTCTCAGGAAATTCCTTGGGATGTCTACTTTCCAAAAGAGGTTATTTTGGGGGTGGGGGGTTGTACTGCCCTGGCATTTTAGCACTTCAAGAAATGAGATAGACAGTCAGAAAGTAAAAGCTGCGTAAAATCCAGTATATACAACAAAATTTGTAGACTCTATAACTTTTGCGCAAACCAATACAAATACATCTATTGAGATTTTTTTTATCAAACACATGTAGCTAAATACATTTTGGCCTAAATGAATGACAGAAATTGAGTTCATTGGATATTTTTTATAAGAAATAGTAGAAAATTAAATTTTTTCTCAAAATTTTTGCTCTTTTTTGTTTATATTGCAAAAAATAAAAACCGCAGAGGTAATCAAATACCACCAAAGTTAAGCTCTATTTGTGGGGAAAAAAAGAACATAAATTTTGTGTGGGTACAGCATTGAATGACTGCGCAATTGTCAGTTAAAATCACGCAGTGACAAATTGCAAAAAATGGCCTGGTCATTAAGGGGGCAAATCCTTCCAGTCCAAAAGTGGTTAAAAAAAGGTTAAAAAAAGGGCCTGTCCTCTGACAGCTGGGTGGAGACAGAGAATTGAGCAATATTTATATCTCTTGAACATTGTTTGTATAGATTGATGAATCTATATACTGGATCAGTACTTATTATTGTGTATTCTTTTACTGAAAACCTTTTAACAAAAATAGATTTCTAAATGATCAGAACTTTGGTATACAAATTGAAATTCAAAATATAAAATCTTTCTTTGATTTGTTGAAATTACAATTCTGTTGAAATTACAATTACAAAGACTTATTGACACAACAAATTAAGTTCTTATGTACTGGACTGTAAATAAATTCAAGTTAGCAGATCAATGGATTTATGAGGGTATTCATATTGGTGTATTAATTATATGTATGAACCTTAAAAAAAAAAATGTTTTTAATGTTGTTTAAAAAAATTGTTTATTTTTTCCTGTATTATTTTGTATATGATATTCTGTCCAATGTATGTGTGTTTATTATATATATAAATATATATATATATATATATATATATATATATATATATCTTTTTTCCTTTTACTTTCCTTAAACTAAATACATAGCCATTATAATTTAGAACATCAACATTAATATCCATGAAATGGTTTGACATACAGGGGAAACACATTAAAAAGCAAATTTCGGAGAGCATGCCTTTTCACTAAATGCACTCATTAAATACAATTAACTTTTCTAAACGAATGCAAAGAAATACCCAAGAGAAGGCTCTCTGAAAAGGCTGAATTCTGTGGTTTAATGCACTATGAAATTCCCAATGAACCTAATTTAATGCAGCCTACTATTAAATTAATAACTAGAATATCACCTATCTCTGATTCATAGTGTTACCAACCACTGGAGGAATCAATTATATTTTCAGTATATCACTGGGTCACATGTCATTATGTGGGCTGCTGTTATTGTGTATGCACTAGAAATGTCTGTACATTTAAAGTAGTCAAGCATAATACAAACTTGTTTGTTTGAAGTTGTGTGCTTAGTAAAAATTAGATTTGAGTTCAGATCGAGATCAAGTTCAGATCTAGTTTGATCCATACTTTTGTCACATACCTGTATGAGGAGCTTGAGATGACAAGGACAGCCTCTTGTGCAATTCCCACCCAAGCAGCCCTAAAAGTTGGCACAGGGGCAGCAAGGACAGTGGACGTGCTCAGGTGCCAGGAAGCTGGAACCAAAGACTTAAACTTGAGAGCATTAGTGTCAAGTAAGCAGAGGAACAGTGCTAAGGGCTTCCAGAATACACCAAGTCCAGTAGAGATCAGAGCTGGGTCACAAGCCGAGTTCAGCAAAAGTCAAGCAAGAAGGCACCAAATCATGAACAAGATGAGAGCCAGGAACCAGCAGAGGCTAGAAATTAGTTGGACAACCCTGGGTTTGGTTAAGCAGGGGTTCACTGAACTTTACCTTCAAACAAGTTTGGATGCCATACCCCATTGAAAGCAATAGGAGCCAAATCTGTCAAATTAAAAATGCCCATTTTCTGATGTAAAATACAAGGAGGTGTAAAAATAATAGCATTGCCCTGGGAAACATATACCAAATATACCAATGCAAAAAAAAAAAAAAACCCCACTGACGTTTGCAAAATATTTTTTTTTTTAAAATGGCTGACAAATGAGAGCTGCCATTGTCAGCTTTGTTGTTAAAAAAAGGACTGCACACAGACCACCCACCAATAGTCTTTTATTTATTGTGGGGGTCCTTTTGAGGTTTTTGTGTGCTATTTTTTTTTAAGCTGGCAATGAATGTCATTTGCCAACAACCTAAATGGTTCATTTTTTTTCTTTGTGAATTTAATTTTCGCTGTGGCATATTGTACAGCAAGGATGAAAAAAATGACATTGAGCCCCCCCAATTTCATACTGGACTCTTAATCCGAGCATGCAACCTGGCTGGCCAGAAAAGGAGGGGGTGAACCATAACAGGCCACATGCCCTAAACATTGAAAGGGATACCTTGACACCCTTCTTGGCAAAGCACATTGTCTCCACATTGAGGAGGACAAGGCCCTCATTCCAACAACCCTTGCCCGGTGGTGGTACTTGTAAAGGGTCTGCGGGTGGGGGCTTATCAGAATCTGATTAGAAAATGATTCAAGGACTTGTTGATTGTGCATAGGGCAGCGCATTGAAATGAATGGGCTGCCCTACACTTGACCCTGGAAAATACACCAATGTGTGAACTAAACCTAACTGAGTAAAAACAAAATAACAATCCTCCATAAACATAATTTTCTTGCTAAATAATCTGTGTTCATACAATAGTGCTAGCATGCAAATAACTGTGAACACTGTGGTATGCTCTGTTTGTTGAGGATTGTTATTGTGTACATGGAGTGTTTAGTTTATGCGGTGAGTTTACACTTTTCATTGTACAAAGTTTGGAAACACAGGGTTAAATGAAATGGTCATAAATTACATTCACATTAATTGGATATAAACAGAGTGATTGGGGGATGCTTATACAGGGATGTGTGCCAGCTTGGGAGATGTGACATAACCAGGTGGCCCCACCCCTTGCCTATAAAAGAGCTGTCAAAGCTGAAGAGCAGGCATACAGCGGGTAGCCTCTGAAGAGGCAAAGCATTTTAGAATTTTTTTCTATTTTTCGGGTCCGGCGGGTGTCGTGATTGATGATAAATTTACATTGAGGGACACCATTTTTTTTTCTTTTTAATAAAGGACTTGTCAAAAACTGTGGTCTGTGGTTTTTAATTCTTAAACTTTTTTGATGAATGGGTAGGGGTACGATGTACCCGATACTCATTCACATAAGGGAGGCGAGATCTGGGGGCCCTCTTGTTAACCGGTTGCCGACTGCGCACAGTATATTTACTGCGGCAGTCAGCCCCAGCCAGGCAGAGTGACGTAGATCTACGTCACTCGCCTGTCACTGCTATTAGAGCCAATAGCGGGCGAGCGCGCGCCCGCTGAGGCACGCGCCCGCCTCGGCTCGTTCAGGGAGGGGTGCGGGCGTGTGACCGGCGGACCCAATGTCCGCCAGTCACTCGCCGATCGTCGGTACAGCGGGAGAAAGGCAGAGCGGCTTATGTAAACAAGCCGCCTGTCATTCTCCCTGTGTAAAAATGAAGATCAGACGGTTCTACTATGTAGAACCGTTGATCTTTGTTTTTACACCAATAGCATTGTCCCACTACAGTTAGAATCATGCCCCTAGGACACACTTAACCCCTCCCTGTCCAATACAGTTAACCCCTTCCCTGCCAGTGTCATTTTTGCAGTAACAGTGCATATATATAGCACTGATTACTGCAGTAATGTCACTGGTACCCCCAAAAGTGTCAAAAATGTCAGTCAAGGGTCCGATCTGTCCGCGGCAATGTCGCAGTACCGCAAAAAAAAATCGCAGATCGACGCCATTACGCGTTAAAAAAAAAAACCCCCAAAAATGACAAAAATCTTTCCCTTTGTTAGTAAACGCAATAACTTTTGCGCAAACCAATCAAAATACGCTTTTTGCGATTTTTTTTACCAAACATATGTGGCAGAAAACAATTTGGCCGAAAATGTTAAAAAATTTTGATTTTTACATTTTTTTGGGGGGGGTTTTCATATAAAAAAAAAGTGAAAATATTGTTATTTTTGCAAAAATTACGCTCTTTTTTTGTTTATAGTGCATGATTGCACAAGTGAACCATTACCACCAAAAGAAAGCTCTGTTTGTGGGAAAAAAAGGACGTGAAATTCGTTAAGGTACAGCGTCGCACGACCGCGCAATTGTCCGTTAAAGTCACGCAGTAAAAAATTGCAAAAAAACCCCTGGTCAGGAAGGGGGTAAAATCTTCCGGGGCTTAAGTGGTTAAAGGGGGCTTCCAGATTCCGATAAGCCCCCCACCCACAGACCCCGACAACCACAGCCCAGGGTTTTCGGGAAGAGGTCCTTGTCCCCATCAACATGAGGAATTTTTCATTGTTTCACTTTAAGCGTCATTAAAATCACTGCTCCTGTAAAAACGATAGTTTTAAAAAAAATTGCGTTGATACATGTCCCCCAGGGAGGTCCCCATGTCCCCATACACTTTATCTGGCAATAACTTGCATATAAGCCTTTAAAACGAGGACTTTGATTTTTCAAGTTCGTGTCACATAGAATTTAACCACTTCTGGACCGGAAGATTTTCCCCCTTAATGACCAGGCCATATTTTGCGATTCGTCACTACATTATTTTAATGGACAATTGCGCAGTTGTACAATGCTGTACCCAAATAAAATTGATGTTCTTTTTTTCCCCGCAAATAGAGCTTTCTTTTGATGGTATTTTTTTGCGCTATAAACGAAAAAAGAGCGACAATTCTGAAAAAAAACAACAATATTTCCACTTTCTGCTATGTAAAATTCCTCAAAAAAAAAAAAAATCTAAATTATTCATAATTTTAGGCCAATTTGTTTTCTGCTACATATTTTTGGTAAAAAAATTTGCAATAAGTGTATTTTAAATTGTTTTTTCGCAAAAGTTATTGCGTCTACTAACTACGGGAAAGATTTATGTAATTTTTATTGTTTTTTTTTTTACTAGTAATGGCGGGGATCTCTGATTTTTAGCGGGACTGCGACATTGCGGCGGACAGATCGGACCCCTAACTGACATTTTTGACACGTTTGGGGGGACCAGTGACATTACTACAGTAATCAGTGCTAAAAATATGCACTGTTACTGCAATAATGACACTGGCAGGGAAGGGGTTAACACTGTGGGTGATCAAGGGGTTAAATGTGAGCCTAGGGGAGTGATTCTAGCTGTATGGGGGGCTTGTGAAATGATCCCAGAGACCTGTGATCCTATATAGAAGGATCACAGGAGCTCTGTGATCATTCCAGAGAGAAGAACGGTCAGTTGTGTTTACAACAGCTGACCGTTTTTCTCTCTTAGCGGGGAGCCATCGCTGCCTGCCACCGTACATCGGAGTCCCTGCTGCTGAGTGGGGGCGGGAGCGTGCCCCCTAGCTGCAGCTGCGCGACCAACACAGCCCTACGTCGGTTTGCACAGGAGGGCCAGCCTGCCGCAGTATATATGCGGTGGGCAGTCCGTAACCGGTTAATAGAGTTGCATGTTAGCTAGAACTTTTTCACTGTTCGAAATGTTCTAATGCGAACCGAACAGGGGGGTGTTCGGCCCATCACCAATCCTTACATGAAAGGCTACCTGCTTATCTGCAGCTTTGCTCACCTACCTCTCTGTAGTGTCAGCATTGACTGCTTCGGCTTCAGCTTCTCTCAGCAGGGCACTGGAGATTGGGATGGGGGGGGGATCGGAGTGCTAGATGGAACAGAGCGAGTGTGCAGGAGATCGCTGTGGGGGATTAAAAGGATATTCAGATCATCTCTTCACCGCAGACAGTATATGTATTAAGATGCAATGATGCTGCTGCAGATAAAGCTCAGGACTGTGCTGGGGGACCGATTACAGTTGGCAAGTATGGGCCTGGGAAACCAGGCTCCTCGTGATTCTAGGGCCCCTAACAGGTGTATGAGCTGTCCCCCCCTGAAGGCAGCCCTGAACACCAGTCCCCACAAAAAAAATCATAAGCAATGGTGAAGGCAAAATGCATGGTAAGGGCAAAATGCTCCCACACTGTTTTAGCAGCTGATATGCCCAGGGAAACAGAAAACTGCAGGTCTAGCCTGCAGTTTTCTGTTTGTGAAATACCTCCTTGATGCAGTGGTCCTGCTAGATCTGTGATTCCCTTCACATGTGCCACTGGCTTCTACATTCAACGGCCACTTTATTAGTTACACCTTGCTAGTATTGGGTTGGACCCCCCTTTTGCTTCAGAACTGCCTATATTCTTTGTGGCATAGATTCAAAAAGGTGTTGGAAACATTCCTCAAACATTTTGGTATGATAGCATCACGCAGTTGCTGCAAATTTGTTGGCTGCACATCAATGATGCGAATCTCCCACCCTACCAGATTCCAAAATGTGCATCCATACTTCTATGTTATTAAAGCCAATTTCTGACCCTACCATCTGAATGTCACATTTATAATCGAGACTCATCAAATAAGACAACATTTTTCCAATCTTCTATTTTCCAATTTTGGTTAGCCTGTGTGAATTGTACCCTCAGTTTCCTGTTCTTGGCAGGCATGCGGTGTGGTCTTCTGCTGCTGTAAACCCATCTGTTTCAAGGTTCGATGTGTTGTGCATTCAGAGATGGTATTTTGCATACCTTGGTTGTAGCGATTGAGTATTTGAGTTACTGTTGCCTTTTTATCATCTCAAACCAGTCTGTTCATTCACCTTTGGCCTTGGACATCGACAAGGCAATTTTGTCCACACAACTCCTGCTCACTGGATATTTTCTCTTTTTCAGAACATTCTCTGTAAACTAAACCTGTGCGGATCATTTTGTCAAGAATTAAAATTAGGTGGAATTTGTTGTTATTCGGGAATTTGGATTTATCCGAATTATTGAATTACAATAATAATGAATTTAAATGAATCCAAAATAACAAACAGAAATTCCAATCAAGTTCAAAAACAAATTCAAATTGAATTTGAAAAAATTAGAAATTTCTAAAAAATAATACAATAAAATAGAATATAAAATAATAAAGCAATTTAATAAAAATGAAAGTATAGTAAAGTATAGAATATAATTTAACAGAATAAAATAAAATAGAATATAGTGAAAGACAAAATTAAAATCGCGCTCCCTTTAACCACTTTAGCCCCGGAGGATTTGGCTGCTCAATGACCAGGCCCTATTTTGCGATTTGGCACTGCGTGACTTTAACGTCCCCCCCCCTCCCGCCGCCTTCCGTGACTTTGCCCGGGCCTCCCGTCCCACCGGGAGACCTGAGCACCGAGCCGGCGCATCCACCGGCTGGAGGGAGTCCCGATCTAAGCCGGAAGCGGCTTTGATCGGGTCTCCCATGACGTAACCCGGAAGCGGCGTCCATGACGTCACTTCCGGGTTACTCTGCTGCAAAAGGCAGCAGATTTAAAAAACTACTGTATGCAAAAATGCCGTTTTCAGCGTTTTGCATACATGAAAGTGTAGTGGAGGGGTCTAGGGTATTTTAGACCCTCGATCCCTCCATAAAGAGTACCTGTCACTGCATATTGGTGTCACAAGGGATGTTTACATTGCTTGTGACAGCAATAAAAGTGATCAGATCTTTTTTTTTTTATTTTTAAAAAAACCTGTAATAAAGTTAAAAAAAATAATAAATGAAAAGGAAAAAAAAAAATTAGCCGCCCCCGTCACCGTTAGCTCGCGCACGAAAGAAAACGTATACGGAAGTCGAGCCGCGAATTAAATCACTGTTCAAACCACACATGTGAGGTATCGGCGCGATCGCCAGAGTGTGAGCAATAATTAAAAAAAAGAGCTACACTCTAACTCTAAACTGGTAACCGTTAAAACATTTTAAAGCGTCGCCTATTGAGATTTCTATTGACCGTAGTTTGTCGCCATTCCACGGGTGTGCGCAATTTTAAACTGTAACATGTTGGGTATCTATTTACTTGGCGTGACATCATCTTTCACAATATATAGAAAAAAATTGGCTAACTTTACTGTTTAGTATTTTTTAAATGCAGTGAAATGTGATTTTTCATAATTTTTTTAAAAAAATGGCGTTTTAAAGACCGCTGCGCAAATACCGCGTGACAAAAAATATTGCAATGACCGACATTTTATTCTCCTGAGTCTTTGCTAAAAAAAAATATATATATATAATGTTTGGGGGTTCTAAGTAGTTTTCTAGGGGAAAAAAATCACTTTTGGGGGTACCAGTGACATTACTACAGTAATCAGTGCTAAAAATATGCACTGTTACTGTAAAAATGACAATGGCAGGGAAGGGGTTAACTGTACTGGCGATCAAGGGGTTAAATGTATCCCTAGGGGCGTGATTCTAACTATGGAGGGGCATGGCTTGTGAAGAGACATGCAAACCTATATAGCAGGATCACATAGCCTCTGTGATCACTTCAGGGAGAATGGCAGACGGCTGTATTTACATCAGCCGTCTGTCCTTCTCTCTCTGCTGCGGGAGATTGCAAGTGGCCGGCGTCCATCGGAGTCGCTGGTCACACGCGCTGGCTCCCCAGGTAACGAGCGGGGGCTGGAGCGTGCCACCGCCGGTGCACACTCGCCCCCTTCAGTCTCCTGAGTGAGCGACGTAGGGCTACATTACTTTGCCCAGCAGCGGCAGAGTGCCGCAGTAAATGTACGGTGGGCGGGACGAAGGTGTTTAAGAATTAAATCATCAAGAAACAACTTATATTAGGCTTATGTCTGTGTCTGGTGAGTAGGAAATCTACCTGATGGTGGTGGAAGATAGTACAACCCACTTTTTGCTGTGTGGAGTCACTTGAGAGGATCTCTGAATCCCCTTATTGTGCTATTTGGAGCACTTAGTGGTTATGTATGGACATTTCCATATACTATCTTAAGCTTAATATAAGCTTTTTCTTGATAATTTAATTTTTAAATGGAGCGCGGTTTTAATTTTGTCTTTCACTATATTCCAGGCTTGGTATGCCCTATAACCAGCTGCTTCACATTTGTTATTCGTATAATTTGTCCCAATTTTATCAACAGTGATTTGTGAATTTCACAAATATTATTTCTTTTACACATTGTGTGTTAATTGACACTGTACGTATTGTTGGGTTTTATCCAGAGTGCGCAAGTAGAAGGTATTTACTCTATTTTTAGTTAAAATAGAATATGACCATCTTCGAAATTCGAATTTGAATAGAATAGATTAGAATAGAATCCAAAACAATGGAATCCAAAATAATAGAATAGAAAAAAGAGAATATAATAGTAAAACAATAGAATCAAATTAAATAAAGAAGATAACCATCTTCAGAAATTTGAATAGAATGAATTTGAATAGAAAAGATTAGAACAAAAAAAAAAAACAATAGAAAAAATAGAATAGAAAATAAGAGAATAGAATAGAAAGAATAGAAAAACAATTAATATAGAATAAAGAATAAAATAGAAAGAATATAACCGTTTATTCTTTCTATTTTATTTTATTCTACATTCATTGTTTTTAAATTATTTTTTATTCTATTCACTTATTTTCTATTCTATTATTTTCTGTTATTTTCTATTCTGTTTTCTGTTCTTTTTCTAATCTTTTCTATTTAAATTTAAATTTATTCTATTTGAAATTTGAATTTCAAAAGATGGTTATATCATCTATTTTTTTCTATTCTGTTCTATTGTTTTTCTATTTTATTAATTTCTATTCAATTCTCATATCTTATATTGTTTCGTATTGTATTGTATTGTATTCAATTCTAATTTTTTCTATTCAAGTTCAAATCCATTCTATTCGAAATTCAAATTTCTTAAGATGGTTACATTATAACTATCCTCCGAAATTCAAATTTCAATAGAATGAATTTGAATAGAAAATATAATAGAATAGACAATAATAGGAAAAAATAGAATAGAAAATAAGAGATTAGAACGGAAAAATAAAGAATAGAATAAAATAAAACAGAAAGAATATAACAGCTATATTCTATTTTATTAAAAATATTTGTTTTTCAGTTCTTTTCTATTCAATTTTATTCTATTTTTTATATTGTTCAGAAAAGAATTGAATAGAAAATACAAAAGAACAGAACAGAAAAGAAAAGAATACAGTTGAAAAGCAAAAGAAGAAAATAGAAAGAATATAACAGTTATGCCCCATCAACATCTCTCACAGTGTACCATTGTCCCATCAACATCTGTCACAGGGAACCATTAGTGTCCCATGCACATCTGTCACAGTGTATCATTGTCCCATTACCATCTGTCACAGGGTACCACAGTGCTCCATGCAGATCTGTCACAGTGCACCAGTGCCCCATCTACATCGGTCACAGTCTACCACCAGTGCCCCATCAATATCTGTCACACTGTACCATTGTCTCATCAAGATTTTTCACAGTGTACCATTGTCTCATCAACATCTGTCAAAAGGTACCACAGTGCTCTATGCACATCTGTCACAGTTCTCCATGAACATCTGTCACAGTGTACCATTGTCCCATTAACATCTACTACAGGGTACCACAGTGCTTCATACACATCTGTCACAGTGCATCAGTGCCCCATCTACATCTGCCACAGTGTACCAATGTCCTCAGAACGTCAGTCACAGGGTACCACAGTGTTCTATGCACATCTGTCACAGTGCACCAGTGCCCCATCAACATTTGCCATAGTGTACCATTGTCCCATAAACATCTGCCACAGAGTACCAGTGCCCCATCAACATCTGCCACAGGGTACCGGCGCCCCCATCAATATCTGTCGCAATGCACCAGTGCCCCAATAAAACTTGTCACAGTGTACGATCAACATCTGTCACAGTGTACCACCAGTGCTCCATGAACATCTGTCACAATGAATAATAGAATCCAAAACAATGAAATTCAAAATAATAGAAAAGAATATAATAGAAAATAAGAGAGTAGCAAAGAATATAATAGAAAAACAATAGCATCAAATAGAATAAAATAGAAAGAATATAACCTAACAATCTTCAGAAATGTGAATTTTGAATATAATGAATTTGAATAGAAAAGATAAAAAAAGAAAAGAATAGAAAATAATAGAAAAGAATAGAACAGAAAATAAGAGAATAAAATAAGAAAAGCAACAGAACAGAATAAAATAGGAAGAATATGACTGTCTTCCTAAATGTGAACAGAATACATTTGAATTAGAATAGAATAGATTAGAATAGAATACAAAACAATGCAATCAAAAATAAATGAAAAGAATAGAATAGAAAATAAGAGAATAGAGAAAAATATAAAATAAAAACAATAGAATAGAAAACATTTGGAAACAAATGTCTGACCTGCTGGTCCTAGAAACTAGTCATGGCCATAAATGGATGGGACTGTATAGGATCCGATTCTGGCAGTAAAGAAGGCAAGAAAAAAATGAAAACATATATCATTTATTACAAAATTGATAAAATACAGTTAGCAGCATAGTTGATTTGGTCATGATACATGATAAAGTGATTTGCCTAGAAAAGGCTTCAAGTGAGAAGAAATAAATGGAAAATAAAAAATAAAATAAAAACAGGAGAGAGAAGAAAAAAAAAAAAGATACAACACTAATGATGTCAATAATAAATTAATTAATTAGAGCATATAAGGCAACCATATCACATAAATAAGTCCATGCTTACCATACTTCATTTTATTTATCAAAGATACACATTAATCCGGTAGGAGGTGTCATCAGAGCCATCAACCAACGATCCCCAACCATCCACCCAGGGGGGCCCACATTGGCCCTCCCATAAGGCCGATATTCTTCCGTCTACAAGCGGTTGTCATAGCCACAGTTATGCGCCCACACCGGAAGTGATGTCAGTGGGCGACGCATCACTTCCGGTGGGACCGGCTTTTTAGTTGAGAGCGTGGAGGGGACGCCGTTAGCGGCTCCTCTCGGCTCTCCATCGCTGTGGATCAATACACCAAGTAGGTAGTGAAGGATGGACTGTTATTATCTTGTTCCCCTCAGCTCCTTTGGTATATCTATGTACTTATTTTTGATCTTATTATTTGCAAATCCTTCCCACTAAGCCCCCATGAAATGTATTTTACTAGTTTTGTGGCCCCTACCCATATTCTATTGAATTGTGAATGGGATTTGGGGTCCTGCTCTCCTCTCCTTTTTTCTGCCTTTGGAGGTTTAAACTATATAAGAATAAAATGTTACATTACATGGACACTATAGATAGAGATGATGCCAAATATACATCTCAGTATCTGTCCCTTTATATGTACATTAAGAATCATGAGTTGTTATACAGTTCTGGGGTAATTAATTGGGATAAATTAGGGGTCACTTGATACCATCTTAATGCCTATATAACTATATACATATATATATTTTTGAATCCTTTGTATAGATTTTCTCCATTTCCACCTATTGCCTGCTGTGGCAGGTCTTACACGTAGATTAAAGCACAGTCCAGTCTGCACCCGTATGATCGCCCCTATGGGAGGGCTAATGTGGGCCCCCCCTGGGTGGACAGTTGGGGATCGTTGGTTGATGGCTCTGATGACACCTCCTACCGGATTAATGTGTATCTTTTATAAATAAAATGAAGTATGGTAAGCATGGACTCATTTATGTGATATGGTTGCCTTGTATGCTCTAATTAATTAATTTATTATTGACATCATTAGTGTTGTATCTTTTTTTTTCTTTTCTCTCCTGTTTTTTATTTTCTTTTTTCTTTTCCATTCATTTCTTCTCACTTGAAGCCTTTTCTAGGCGAATCACTTGCCTATATTCCTGATGAAGCAATGAACATTTTGCGAAACGCGTAGAAAGGGCAAATGTGTTAACTATTGATCACCTATGTATATGTCATATTCTTTTATTCTATTATGTTGATTGTCTATGCTATTATTTTCTATTCTCTTATTTTCTATTTTATTATTTTCTATTATTTTCTATTCTATTCTTTTCTATTTAAATTCTTATACATTCTGTTTGAAATTTGAATTTTGGAAGATGGTTCTATATTCTATTTTATTCTATTCTATTGTTTTTCTTTTCTAGTCTCTTTTTTCTAGTCTAATATTTTTTATTCTTTTCTATTCTATTGTAATCTTTTTTATTCAAATTCATTCTATTCGAAATTCTAATTTAGTAAGACGATTATGTATTTTTTCTATTTTATTCTATTTTGTTCTAATTTTTGAATTGTCAGACAGTCAGTATCAATAGCCTAATGCAACAGCTTCATTTAAATGGAAAAAAAATTGAATTTGAATAGATTTTCGAATAAAAAATACCGATTCAATAATTTTTTTCGATTTTTTTCAAAGTCGATTGAATTTTTCTAATTCAAATCCAAATAGGAAACTAACAAAATGGTTTTAGAAAAAAGAAAATTAAACAAAAATAACAAACTTAACTAAGCTCGTTTATTTAAATACCAAACCAAAACTAAACACATTTTTTCTTCCTTCACAAGTCTACTGTAACTCTAGAGGTGGTTGTGGATGAAAATCCCAGAAGATCAGCAGTTTTTGAAATACTCAGACCAGCCCGTCTGGCACCAACAACCATATCATAATCAAAGTAATTTAAATCCCCTTTCTTCCTCATTCTGATGCTCAGTTTGAACTTCAGGAAGTTGTCTTCACCAAGTGTAGATGCCTAAATGCATTGAGTTGCTGCCATGTGATTGGCTGATTAGCGATTTGTGTTACCAAGCAATTGAACAGGTGTACCTAATAAAGTGTGCCCGGTGAGTGTATGTTCCCCATATGGGTACTGCCTGCTCTACTGTGGATTTCCATCCCTTACCCTTCTATCACTTTTTGGCCCATCTCCCAGTCTGCTTCCATATACTGTATATGGACATGCTCAGTGCAGCCATGGTTGTCTAAGCAACTTTCCAGTTTCTCTGTGCTCCTAGTTTGCCTTGTATTACTTATATTAACATTATATACCTATATAGTTATATTAATATTACCTTGTACCCCATACCAATTCACTTAGGGGGGGTGGGACGGGATCTGGGGGCCCCCTATGTACATTGGATAAGGATGACTCTCACTTGGCCTCACCAGGTTATTTGTGGAAGCAGTCACACTGCTTAAACCATACTGCAACATGAATGGAAAAGGTTGAAGCGGAGTTCCGGGCAAAAATATTTTTTTAGATAAAAGTACCCCTGGGACAGTCAGGGCTAGAGCATTTAAGCAATGATAGCCTCTGAACTGTCCCCTGTTTAACTTACCTGTAAGAAGAAATACTTACCTTGAAAATGTCTTGTCCAGTGCTGCCATCTCAGGTGTGGGCAGCTGAAGCCAGAGCTTCCCTCTTTGTGTCCTCTTCGATGATGTCGGAGTCCCAGAATGCCCTGCTCGTCACTTCCGGGGCAGGTGTGTCATTCCGAAGCTGGTTCTGCGCATGCCCAGAAGCTGTTCAGCAGGGAATGATGCGCATGCACCGGAAGTGACGAGTGACACTGGTGCAGGCGCATTGACTCCTGGGATTGATGTGACGCTCATCTCCCAGGAGTCAATGCAAAGGAGGAAGTGACGTCGGGGGCCATGGCCGCAGAGGGAGGAAGGAAGGTAAGTTTATTTTCATTAAAAACAAGGTAAGTGAAACAAAACAAATGTAATTATCCAATTCTTTTTTCAGGTATTTTTAAGGTAACAGACGGTGGAAAGTTAATTTTTAGGGTGGAACTCCACTTTAAGTCTCCTTGCTCTCTCTCCAGCAATAGACTTGGTGATCTACATTATCTTCAGCATACTTACCCCCTGCCACCCCCCAAATTCCACCGACCAACACAAATCCCCACCCCTACCCCCAATCTCCTTGTGGCGCCCCCCCACCTCACATGATACAACAGTGCAACAGTGCCTGAGGCAGCCACACCTTCTGTCTACTCCTTGTCCCGGCCCTGTCCTTTTCTCCCAAAATACAAGCCTTTGATGGGTATGGATTTTCTCACCCTTTTTTACAGACTAACATGCAGCAGATCCAATGGTAATAACTGCCATCTACTTAACTGCCCAGCATGTTTATTCCAGCAAATTCTCTTTTTGGCTCGAGTTTAGCTTTAATTTTTTTAGTGTAGTAGAATAATATTTATTGTTATATTGTTTGTGCAAGAACAAGTTAAACTATTCTCCAACATCATGCCAGTCCTAAGTTCCTTGTGAAGAAGAAAAAAGACAGATTGTATAACGTTACCTACAAGTTTGCCATCACGTTCTTACAAAGTTTCATAAACTGATTTGTATGCAAGAATTCACAAAAATATAGTTGTTCTGCAACTTAAGAGTTTATCTGTTTCCATGGCAGCATCCACATCCTAGCAACAGTATAGTGGGACTCAGCTGGCAAACAGAGGAAATAATGATTTCACAAATGGGAAGTTTAAAAGAGAGTCTAAGTTGAAATAAATAGTTCTTGCAAGAACAAAAATCAAATCAAATAAAAACTTCAGGCAGACTTGCATTTAATTCAGTTTTATATTCATTAAAAGGAAAATGTTTGCAAAAGCACCTCTGTCTGTAGACCCCTGCAAGGCTGGACATGGTGAGGAAGAGCCAATATTGTAAGTTAGTCAGTTTTTTTTGCATTGCACAGTGCTGTCAGTGTGACACTGGATCAGGATCACCTCTGTGATGCTATTCCTCTATTGTCCAATTAGTAGACTAGAGGTAGTTCCTTGACCAAGCTCCACTGGATAAACGTTCACAAAAATATTGAAGAAGCAACAGTGATTAGCTTTGGTAAATCTTTAACACTCCCTTTCTTGCTTTCTTCTGTAACCTTTTATTCACATTGTCAACATCTTCATTACAAAAGTTCTGCACTGCTCAAGCACCCCTGGCAGTATTAGGATTTATCCCAACCTCTCAGGAAAACCAAATCCATGCCTGTGCTCAAAGAAATGTTTATGTGTGTATAACCTGACCCCTGTTGCCTGACTCAGCTTGTTCCTGAAACTTTGTTGCTTGTGACTTGGCCTTGTCTCCTGCCTGCTATTCCCATACCTTCCCTGCTTGCCCAGTACTAATCTTGGCCTGGTTCTGACTTCCCTTCTGGTTCCTGATTCTGTACCTCTGCAGCCTTATTGTTGACAACTTGTGCTCGTCTGACCATGCATCTGAGATACTGCATCTGCCAAATGTCACATCTACTACAAGATCTCCCAGCCCAGATCTCTTACAGGCAGCCATGCCACTCTGTCTCTCTTAAACCTTGTCATCATCCTCAGTGGAAATGGTGTAAGGGAAGCCCCCTCGGCAACTCAGCCTTGACCAGGTATGTGACAGAACCCCTCTCACTGTTAGTGTTGCTGGACAGCTTGTTCTGTATGTAAAGGTAGATAAAATATAAGAATGTGAAAAAAATGAGTTAACCACTTAAGCCCCGGAAGATTTTACCCCCTTCCTGACCAGGGGGTATTTTGCGATTCGGCACTATGTGACTTTAACAGACAATTGCGCGGTCGTGCGACGCTGTACCTAAACTAATTTGACGTCCTTTTTTTCCCACAAACAGAGCTTTCTTTTGGTGGTATTTTATCACCTGTGCGATTTTTTGATCATGCGCTTTAAACAAAAAAAGAGCGTCAATTTTGCAAAAATAACAATATTTTTCAAATTTTTTTATATGAAATCCCCCCCCCCCAAAAAAAATGTAAAAATCAAAATGTTTTAACATTTTCGGCCAATTTGTTTTATGCTACATATGTTTGGTAAAAAGAATCGCAAAAAGCGTATTTTGGTTTGCGCAAAAGTTATCGCGTTTACTAACAAAGGGAAAGATTTTTGTCATTTTTGTTGTTTTTTTTTTTAACGAGTAATGGCTGCGATCTGCAATTTTTTTTTTTGCGGGACTGCGACATTGGGGTGGACAGATCGGATCCTTGACTGACATTTTTGACACTTTTGGGTTTACCAGTGACATTACTGCAGTAATCAGTGCTATACATATGCACTGTTACTGTAAAAATGACACTGGCAAGGAAGGAGTTAACTGTATTGGAAAGGGAGGGGTTAAGTGTGTCCTAGGGGCGTGTTTCTAACTGTGATCAGACATGGCTACTAGTTTAAAAACAGAGATCAACGGTCCTACATAGTAGAACCGTCTGATCTCCATTTTTACACAGGGGAGAATGACAGGCGGCTTGTTTACATTAGCCGCCTGCCTTTCTCCCTTCCCGGCGAACGATCGCGAGTGACCGACGGAAATCGGGTCCGCCGGTCACACGCACTGACTTGTTAGGGAACGAGCCGGGGTGGGCGCACGCCTCAGCTGGCGCGCACTTACCCACTATTGGCTCACAAGCGAGTGACAGGCTAGTGACGTACCGTTACGTCACTTTGCCTGGCCGGGGCTGACCGCCGCAGTATATGTACTTGCGGCGGTCTGCAAGTGGTTAATACACTAAATATCCTATTAGCACACAAATATAATACAATAATTCAAATAGGACCTGTACTGTGTAAGATGTGGTTAAAAAAAAAAAGCAAAGAAGAGGGCTAATGGATTGGTCACCACATCAGTGTTTCCTGTGGTCACCCTGCAGCTCATATTTTTCCCATTACTGACTTACCATTCCTTGTCTTGCACAATGGTGTTGATTTACTAAAGGCACGTACGTTTTCACTTTACAAGGAAAATTGTACTTTGCAAGGGAATTTTCCCTAGATTTCAGTGAATTTTCACTTCACAAATAATACCCAATCACATGCAAGGACAATTAAATAAAAACAGCATTTTACTTGCACATGATTTGATTGATGGACATCAACAGAGCTTAACCTCATTCACTAGCAAACTTACCAGTCTTCTTGCCTTTACTAGATCAACTCCTATGTCACTGTATAGATGGGATTATCTTGGTAAAGGAGCAAGGTGTTGCTTCCTCATGTCAGTTGCCTGTCTGATGATAGTAATAAAAAAAGATCATTCACTGACCTGACACAGATAACTAGAGATCCATCACAAGATATTAACTCTTCCTCTATATTTCAGAAGTTTAATAAAGCCAAATTTAGCCAGTTTTCACAAGTCAGAGGCTGTTTGCAATGTTCTAAAACTAATGAAGGAATGATCAAGAAGCACCAGGAGAGGTGTAGAAGGCATATATATCCATAGAATCAATTATTAGAAGCAGGGAGTTGCATGCAATGCAGATTCTCAGGTAGAACTTTCTCTCTATTAAGCCTCCAGGAGAACAGTAAGCAGCAATGTAGCAACATCCCAAGGCATCACTTCAAATCTTGTGAGACAAGCCATCAGAGGCACTGTGCCTTAGATGATTTCACAATGCACTTATACAGCTATTAGGCTATAGAACAGGAGTGTCTCTTGTTCTATAGCCCTGTTCTCCTGGTCACGGTCACATGTCTGGAATTGATATATTATTTTTTAGTAGGAGTTTGAAAGAAAAGGTACACATTTTAGGATACTATTTAGGAAAAATAAAAATTCTAGATGTTTCTTATAAGATATATTTCGCATTTCATTTTAGGTCACTTAAGATAATGATCCTTTAACTGTAATGGATAAAATAGAGGTCATGGCGTGGCCATGCTTTCTGACAGTTGTTTTGAAACACAAAATTAGCTAAACAGAAAATCTTTTGGCAAGCAAGCATGCTTTTTTTATGTTTAAATTGTGAATATAAAAATTTGTCTACCTCCATATTTCTATTTTAACCTCTTCTGGACTGGAAGGATTTGCCCCCTTAATGACCAGGCCATTTTTTGCAATTTGGCACTGCGTGATTTTAACCGACAATTGCGTGGTCATGCAATGCTATACCCAAAACAAAAGTTAAGTCCTTTCTTTCACACAAATAGAGCTTTCTTTTGGTGGTATTTGATCACCTCTGCAGTTTTTATTTTTTGCGATATAAACAAAAAAAGTAAAACAAACATTTTGAGAAAAAAATTACATTATCTTATAAAAAATATCCAATAAACTAAATTTTTGTCATACATTTAGGCCAAAATGTATTTATCTACATGTCTTTGATAAATAAAAATCTCAATAAGCATATTTTTATTAGTTTGCGCAAAAGTTATAGCGTCTACAAACTATGGTGTATATACTGTAATTCTGTAATTTACGCAGCTTTTACTTTCTGATTGCTTATCTCATTTCTTGAAGTAATAAAATGGCAGGGCAGTACAACCCCCCCCCCCCCAATTACCCCTTTTTGGAAAGTAGACATCCCAAAGAATTTCCTGAGAGGCATGTTGAGCCCATTCTTTTTTTTGTCACAGGTGTTTGAAAAATGACTAAAAAAAAAAAAAAAAAGTTGAGAAAGTTGTCATTGAAATGATATATTGTTCACGCATGCCATGAATACATGTGGAATTACACCCCAAAATACATTTGTCTGCTTCTCCTGAGTATGGGGATACCACATGTGTAAGACTTTTTGGCAGTCTAGCCACGTACAGGACCCCGAAAACCAACCACTCCCTTCAGGCTTTCTAAGGGCACAAATTGTTGATTTCACTCCTCACTGCCTATCACAGTTTTGGAGGCCATGAAATGCCAAAACAGCACAAAAATCCCCCAAATGACCCCTTTTCGGAAGGTGAAAGATTGTATTAACATGCCTTATTACATTTCATATATATTTCAACTTATGCCCATTCTATGATGAAATATGGGCCCTTGCATTTACATAGTAACGAGCTAGACTGACACCCATTCATAACAACCTTGTACAGCAGCCAGCTGTATTTTGCATTTAGACGACATGTTAAACCACCTCTCCATTCATTCATTTGAACACTTGACAGTTGAATATTTAGCATTTAGATTACAAGACATTTTGCATAGAGACTTTGCTTACATTAACACAGACAAGCTGAACACAGACGGACTGATACTACAACAAAACACCTCATATTGACACAAATGCATAGGGAAACAAAAGCCTTTCATGTACAGTTTCTGGGAGACATGTTCTGTTGTCAAATTGACCAGTAAATTGTAAACCAGTTAAAGCAGTTTTTTCCCGCTCAAAACATGCCTTAAATATGAGCTAAACTTGCAATAAAATCAGATGTGACTACACTTTGTTTAGGTACTCTGTGTTCTTGCATCTCCCGGCCGGACGAGAGGGAATTCACGATCTATTGGGGGGTTAGCAACTGAAGGGTCTTATATCATCGTGATTGCCTCCTGACGAGAATTGAGCTAACAGTTTTGGTGTCAGAAAAGTGGGATCTACCAAAACACAGTATGGGGTAAGTAATTATATTTTTTATTATTATTATTACTACCCTATACTGTCAGAACAGATAAACGGTACCTAGTTAACCGCTAATTTTAGCACCTCTCGGGAATCTGATATTCCCAAAGATGGGGTCTGATACTCCAGGGCCTGAAGCGCCAAAGATAAGATGGGGTCTGATATCCCAGGGTTTGGAACCCGTTTACAAAGCAGTACTGTTATTTATAGTGAATTCTCCCTCCAAAACTTGTATATATTGCTGTATAGACCTTTAACTGTATTTTTAGTCGATATAAGATTGCATGCCATTGTATAGATGTATGTGGAGATTGTATGTGATATTAAGCTGAGCCTGAAGGTATACACTTGGCCACCAAGGATAGTTAACAGCAAACCATGAGTTGGATATATATAAATCTGATTATTAAGACGCAGGAAACCACATAAATTGGAAAACTAGGTTTTTCCAATAAAGTCTAAATACTGACCTCACCACCCCTATTATATATATATAAACCTTCAAACTCAGCTGATCTCACTTTGTATTCTGAGCTTAGATAATGGGAAATTCTCAAGGTAATCCCGAAAAAATGATGAAATTTACGTTTGGGAAATTGTATGAAAATTGTATCGTGTATGGGCAACCTTAGATCCATGAATCGTTATGTTGTGTTCATTTTAACACTGTTCCTAAAGGTGCTGTATCAGCAAAGCATTTCATAACACAATGAATATTGGTTGCATAATAATTTGTTTTGTGTTTATTACTTAGGTTTTAAAGTGATATGATTTTGCCACGGAAAAAGTAACAAATCCGTACTATACTGGTCATGGCAGCTTTTAGAAGCAAGGAAATATATATTTGGTGTGTAAAGTGTGACCTTAAGGACTAAAATTGTATTTCTATCCTTAAAAATCGTAAGCAATTTTGAACTTTTATCATTAAGGTTTTGTGTCACCGACTTTTCTTTCTTTATCACTGACTTTTAAAAAAAATATATATATATATTTTCTAGTGCCTTTTTAGCAAACAAACCCCCCCCCCCCCCCTAATAGTAATAGCAAGAGGGACTGTCAATAGTTGTATTGTCATACAAATTAACTATCAGTTTTGCTTTGTAGAGAAAACCAGTTTTTGAGGAATGTTCCGAATGGGTGAAGAATGGGTGACGTATGGGTTCTTGTATTCAAATGAGAAATTACTAATGTTTATTTTTGAGCTGCTCATTTTTTCAACCATGGTGAGCAATAATAATTTTTTTCTTTAAGTTTATGGTATACCATAATAAGATAAAAAAATATAGAAATCCACGTGGTAATAATTAATTTGACGTCAACAATTTTTGGTATTAGAGAAGTGCACTGTTAGGAAGGAAAATGTTTGACATGCTTACTGTATGCTAAATTCCTCTAACCGTTGGTTTATTTTTAGGAGGAAAAGTAAAATGTTTTGTTACTAAACCTTTCTTGATGCTTATTCCTCAGATAAGTGTAATTTGAGACTTTCAGAACGAACAATCACAGCCTTCAACGACAACCAACCTTATGGGAGTATTGCTTACAAATAGTTTTTTTTCTGATTGATTAGACTGTTTTTATGGGTGTTAGAAAGTTTTTATTTATTGGGAGTCAGATATTTGATGTGTTCTAATTTGACATATATGAGCTCTGGCATAAATAAGGTGCTATGCTTTAGATAATTAAGCATCTCTGGTCTTTTTAAAGTTTTCCTTTAGTATATTGGTCTTAGAAAAAAAAATAGGATGGAAGTGGATGGCTTGTTGATAGTGTGCTAAGAATTATAATGAATTTATGCCAGCATTACTACTTTAATATTGTTAAAGATTTAAAATTTAAAGGTAACCTCCTGCGGTGAATTCAATTAGTTGATCTCTTTTCATTCTAAAGGTGACTCATCGCCCAGGTTTTGCATATAAATGGTCCTTGAAGTCAGATCTTGTGTCTCCAAGGCTATTTGGTTTCAATTTCCTGTTCGGTGTCACCAAGCAATTGTGCAAACCCATATAGATTTATGTTTGCATGAGTACTGACTTCTAGCTGTTTTGTGTGTCTCTATGTGTCCATGTACACAAGACAGCTTGAATTTCACTCCCTGTTGTTCAGTGATCACAGCATCTTAGCCATGCAAGGGATTCTCAGTTCTAGGTAGCTGCCTGCTTGGGTGAGTCAGAGGACTGCAATTTAACCCATCTCCACCTTTGGAGGAATACAAGGCAGTTCAACCCCTCCAAGTGCCCTCACCATTGTTGCATGCGTAGACATGCTGTGTTCTCCCAAAACAGTGCCATTAGGTATCCTTCCTGTTACCTGCCTTCCTGTAGGCCCTAAACCATAGTGCTGCGAGTAGTTTCACTAGCATTTATTTTTGCTGCCTGCCTGTAGGCCAGAAGCCCAGTGGCGCAAAATACTCCTGCCATTCTTGTAAAACTTGTATTCTTGTCTCTGTATTTCCCTGCTATTCTTGCTAAAGTCAGAATGACTTCAGACCCGTCTCAACCCCATGAGTCCATTTATTCTCATATCTAGAGATTTTGCAAGAGGAATATGTGGCAGAATTAATTAATTGAAAAAAATTAAACGGTGATTATGGTGATATCTCGCTCTCGTTTCCTTTGCCAACAGGTGCACCGACCCACCCATTCAAGCCTGGAGACAGAGTCCTGGTGAAGGCCCCTCCATAAGCTGACGTCGCTAGACCCACCCTACGGACCTCCTGCAACAGTTCAAGCAGTGACCAGAACAGCGGTATTGACAGACGACTCCCCGGTTTGGATCCACGCATCGCGACTGAAGGAAGCCCCACCCCTGGACCCCACGACAACTTACCAGAGATTGTGACAAGCACCAGAGGAATTCCAGTTGGATCCAGACAGACGCATTGGTACAATGCCAAAGGACACCCCTACTCCTGGAAAACTTCCCATTTTTGCAGCAGTGGTACTGTTTACAGCAAGCTGAGCACTAGTAGCCACTGTTTGGTTACTTGCAACATGTGCTCACCCCCCCCGAGAACCTCTCCTCATTTTGCCCTTGCTCACCCCAGGAAAAGAGAGAGACACGAGACATTCATGTCTCCACTTTACAGTCGAAGTCAAGCCGATTGGACACAAAGGACATTGTTTTTACGTTATAGCCGCCAGGGACTTGGTCTGACCGTTCTGAAACGAGGGTCGAAAGGGAATTTTTTCCTCCCATTGAATGTGGGGAGGTTTATTTTTGCCCTTTCCTGGAAAAGGCCTTAGGACATGTTGAAAAATCACATGCCATAGTCAACAGGTGGTATGTGCTGCCATGGTTTATTTGTAGTGACTTTATTGCAATAATATGGAGTTTGGATTTTTCAGGCCATGGATTCTTGCAAGCTATGACCCTCCCCATTGAACATGTCTGTTTTGATTTGATAGAATTCTAAGAAGTTATATCCCTATGTGCACACAACCAAGTCACCAGCCTACATACACCTTGGAATATAATGTCACCTGTTTTGTGCTAATCAGTTACCAATAATATGACATGCACTCATACAAACCCACAACCCAGGTATGTCAAGAATGTCCAGCTCATTCATAGTTGGACATATATCCCAGGAGGGCACATAGTGCTATTTAGAGACTCTAAGTGATCCCACCGTTATGAATAAAGTTGGGATCAAAGGTTGGGTTGAAAGATTGTATTAACATGCTTTATTACATTTCATATATATTTCAACTTATGCCCATTCTATGATGAAATATGGGCCCTTGCATTTACATAGTAACGAGCTAGACTGACACCCATTCATAACAACCTTGGACAGCAGCCAGCTGTATTTTGCATTTAGACGACATGTTAAACCACCTCTCCATTCATTCATTTGAACACTTGACAGTTGAATATTTAGCATTTAGATTACAAGACATTTTGCATAGAGACTGACACCACCCATAAACAATTGACAATTGCTTACATTAACACAGACAAGCTGAACACAGACGGACCGATACTACAACAAAACACCTCATATTGACACAAATGCATAGGGAAACAAAAGCCTTTCATGTACAGTTTCTGGGAGACATGTTCTGTTGTCAAATTGACCAGTAAATTGTAAACCAGTTAAAGCAGTTTTTTCCCGCTCAAAACATGCCTTAAATATGAGCTAAACATGCAATAAAATCAGATGTGACTACACTTTGTTTAGGTACTCTGTGTTCTTGCATCTCCCGGCCGGACGAGAGGGAATTCACTATCTATTGGGGGGTTAGCAACTGAAGGGTCTTATATCATCGTGATTGTCTCCTGACGAGAATTGAGCTAACAGAAGGTAGACACCCTAAGCTATTTGCTGAGAGGCATGTGGAGTGTTTTGCAGGTCTCACTTTTTGTTTTGAAATCCTTGTTCTTTCTTTATTTTCAAAATAAATGAGAGCTGCAGAATACTCACCATGCATCTTAGCAAATACCTTGGGGTGTCTATTTTGAAAAAAGAGGTCATTTTGGGGTGGGGTGGGGTGGGTGTTGTGCTATCTTGGCATTTCATGGCCTCCAAAACTGTGATAGGTAGTTAGGAGTGAAATCAACAATTTACGCCCTTAAAAACCCTGAAGGCAGTAATTTGTTTTCATGCAGCAGAATGTGTTTTGGAGTGTCATTTCATGTATATCCATGGCATGTGTGAGCAATATATCATTTAGTGACAACTTTGTGTAAAAAAAAAAAAAAATTCCTGAAACTTGTGGCAAGGTTTAAAATATTCCAATGCCTCACAGTAAATAGCTTGGAGTGTCTACTTTGTGAAATGGAGTCATTGGGGGGGGGGGGGGATTTGTGCTATCCTGGAATTTCAGGACCTCTGAAACTGTGATAGGTAGTGAGGAAGTAAAATAAGTAGTGTTGAGCGAACACGGACTGTATTATTCGTGTTCGTACCGAATAATTGGATTTTTGTTACCCGAACACGGACACTTTACTGTATGTTCGGGTAAAAATCTGTGTTCGGTCGTTTTATTTCCGGGTTTTGCATGCTTTGGCGCTCTTTTCATGGCGGGCTTTCAACAGCAAATCAACAATCATTTAACTGGTGTGCCTTAAGCCATCCCAGCCATGCCTGCAAATGTCTTAGTAGCTGTGATTGGCCGTCTGAAGCATGTGACCAAGTCTTTATAAGTTCGAGGCAGCCGCAGCGGCGTCATTATGCTGCTTAGATCAGGGACAGAGCACACATCAACGTGCTGGCTGCTGATTAGGGAAAGATAGGCAGGAAAAAACCATTTGTGTCCGGATAGAATTGAGGGACAGGTCGGAGTGTTTAGGCAGGGCGAGTTGTAGGCATTTTAGGGATAGAGTCTGCTGAATTATAGGGTCAGTGTGTTCTACAAACTACAATCGATATTGCTGTGTGGGGTGGGGTCTGCACTTAGTTCTCCTGATCTACGATCTCTTCTCAATCCTGTTAGGGACAGAGTCTGCTGAATTTTAGGGAAAGTGTGTTCTACAAACTACAATCGATATTGCTGTGTGGTGTGGGATAGGAGATAGGCAGGTGTCAGTGATCCACATCCATTTTTCTGTGTGTGGGCTGCAGTGAACACAATCTTTTTGGGGTGCAGTGAACACAATCCGTTTGGAGTGCAGTGAACAAAATCTTTGTGGGGGTACAGTGAACACAATCTTTGTGGGGTGCAGTGAAGACAATCCTTGTGGGGTGCAGTGAAGACAATCCTTGTGGGGTGCAGTGAACAAAATCTTTGGGGGGTACAGTGAACACAATCTTTGTGGGGTGCAGAGAAGACAATCCTTGTGGGGTGCAGTGAACAAAATCTTTGGGGGGGTACAGTGAACACAATCTTTGTGGGGTGCAGTGAACAAAACCTTTGTGGGGTGCAGTGAACACAATCTTTGTGGGGTGCAGTGAAGACAATCCTTGTGGGGTGCAGTGAAGACAATCCTTGTGGGGTGCAGTGAAGACAATCCTTGTGGGGTGCAGTGAACAAAATCTTTGGGGGGTACAGTGAACACAATCTTTGTGGGGTGCAGTGAACAAAACCTTTGTGGGGTACAGTGAACACAATCTTTGTGGGGTGCAGTGAACAAAACCTTTGTGGGGTACAGTGAACACAATCTTTGTGGGGTGCAGTGAAGACAATCCTTTTGGAGTACAGTGAACACAATCTTTGTGGGGTACAGTGAACACAATCTTTGTGGGGTGCAGTGAACAAAACCTTTGTGGGGTACAGTGAACACAATCTTTGTGGGGTGCAGTGAACACAATCTTTGTGGGGTGCAGTGAACAAAACCTTTGTGGGGTGCAGTGAACACAACCTTTGTGGGGTACAGTGAACACAATCTTTGTGGGGTGCAGTGAACAAAACCTTTATGGGGTACAGTGAACACAATCTTTGTGGGGTACAGTGAACACAATCTTTGTGGGGTGCAGTGAACAAAACCTTTGTGGGGTACAGTGAACACAATCTTTGTGGGGTGCAGTGAACAAAACCTTTGTGGGGTACAGTGAACACAATCTTTGTGGGGTGCAGTGAAGACAATCCTTTTGGAGTGCAGTGAACAAAATCTTTGTGGGGTACAGTGAACACAATCTTTGTGGGGTGCAGTGAACAAAATCTTTGTGGGGTACAGTGAACACAATCTTTGTGGGGTGCAGTGAAGACAATCCTTGTGGGGTGCAGTGAAGACAATCCTTGTGGGGTGCAGTGAAGACAATCCTTGTGGGGTGCAGTAAACAAGATCTTTGGGGGGTACAGTGAACACAATCTTTGTGGGGTGCAGTGAACAAAACCTTTGTGGGGTACAGTGAACACAATCTTTGTGGGGTGCAGTGAACAAAACCTTTGTGGGGTACAGTGAACACAATCTTTGTGGGGTGCAGTGAAGACAATCCTTTTGGAGTGCAGTGAACACAATCTTTGTGGGGTACAGTGAACACAATCTTTGTGGGGTGCAGTGAACAAAACCTTTGTGGGGTACAGTGAACACAATCTTTGTGGGGTGCAGTGAACACAATCTTTGTGGGGTGCAGTGAACAAAACCTTTGTGGGGTGCAGTGAACACAACCTTTGTGGGGTACAGTGAACACAATCTTTGTGGGGTGCAGTGAACAAAACCTTTGTGGGGTACAGTGAACAAAATCTTTGTGGGGTACAGTGAACACAATCTTTGTGGGGTGCAGTGAAGACAATCCTTGTGGGGTGCAGTGAAGACATTCCTTGTGGGGTGCAGTGAAGACAATCCTTGTGGGGTGCAGTGAACAAAATCTTTGGGGGGTACAGTGAACACAATCTTTGTGGGGTGCAGTGAACACAATCTTTGTGGGGTGCAGTGAACACAATTCTCTGTGGGGTGCAGTGAAGACAATCCTTTTGGAGTGCAGTGAACACAATCTTTGTGGGGTACAGTGAACACAATCTTTGTGGGGTGCAGTGAAGACAATCCTTGTGGGGTGCAGTGAAGACAATCCTTGTGGGGTGCAGTGAACAAAATCTTTGGGGGGTACAGTGAACACAATCTTTGTGGGGTGCAGTGAACAAAACCTTTGTGGGGTACAGTGAACACAATCTTTGTGGGGTGCAGTGAAGACAATCCTTTTGGAGTGCAGTGAACACAATCTTTGTGGGGTACAGTGAACACAATCTTTGTGGGGTGCAGTGAACAAAACCTTTGTGGGGTGCAGTGAACAAAACCTTTGTGGGGTACAGTGAACACAATCTTTGTGGGGTGCAGTGAACACAATCTTTGTGGGGTGCAGTGAACACAACCTTTGTGGGGTACAGTGAACACAATCTTTGTGGGGTGCAGTGAACAAAACCTTTGTGGGGTACAGTGAACACAATCTTTGTGGGGTGCAGTGAACAAAACCTCTGTGGGGTACAGTGAACACAATCTTTGTGGGGTGCAGTGAACAAAACCTTTGTGGGGTACAGTGAACACAATCTTTGTGGGGTGCAGAGAAGACAATCCTTTTGGGGTGCAGTGAACACAATCTTTGTGGGGTACAGTGAACACAATCTTTGTGGGGTGCAGTGAACACAATCTTTGTGGGGTGCAGTGAACAAAACCTTTGTGGGGTGCAGTGAACACAATTCTCTGTGGGGTGCAGTGAAGACAATCCTTTTGGAGTGCAGTGAACACAATCTTTGTGGGGTACAGTGAACACAATCTTTGTGGGGTGCAGTGAAGACAATCCTTGTGGGGTGCAGTGAAGACAATCCTTGTGGGGTGCAGTGAACAAAATCTTTGGGGGGTACAGTGAACACAATCTTTGTGGGGTGCAGTGAACAAAACCTTTGTGGGGTACAGTGAACACAATCTTTGTGGGGTGCAGTGAAGACAATCCTTTTGGAGTGCAGTGAACACAATCTTTGTGGGGTACAGTGAACACAATCTTTGTGGGGTGCAGTGAACAAAACCTTTGTGGGGTGCAGTGAACAAAACCTTTGTGGGGTACAGTGAACACAATCTTTGTGGGGTGCAGTGAACACAATCTTTGTGGGGTGCAGTGAACACAACCTTTGTGGGGTACAGTGAACACAATCTTTGTGGGGTGCAGTGAACAAAACCTTTGTGGGGTACAGTGAACACAATCTTTGTGGGGTGCAGTGAACAAAACCTCTGTGGGGTACAGTGAACACAATCTTTGTGGGGTGCAGTGAACAAAACCTTTGTGGGGTACAGTGAACACAATCTTTGTGGGGTGCAGAGAAGACAATCCTTTTGGGGTGCAGTGAACACAATCTTTGTGGGGTACAGTGAACACAATCTTTGTGGGGTGCAGTGAACACAATCTTTGTGGGGTGCAGTGAACAAAACCTTTGTGGGGTGCAGTGAACACAATCTTTGTGGGGTGCAGTGAAGACAATCCTTGTGGGGTGCAGTGAAGACAATCCTTGTGGGGTGCAGTGAAGACAAACAATCCTTGTGGGGTGCAGTGAACAAAATCTTTGGGGGGTACAGTGAACACAATCTTTGTGGGGTGCAGTGAACAAAACCTTTGTGGGGTACAGTGAACACAATCTTTGTGGGGTGCAGTGAACAAAACCTTTGTGGGGTTCAGTGAACACAATCTTTGTGGGGTGCAGTGAAGACAATCCTTTTGGAGTGCAGTGAACACAATCTTTGTGGGGTACAGTGAACAAAACCTTTGTGGGGTACAGTGAACACAATCTTTGTGGGGTGCAGAGAAGACAATCCTTTTGGGGTGCAGTGAACACATTTTTTGTGGGGTACAGTGAACACAATCTTTGTGGGGTGCAGTGAACAAAACCTTTGTGGGGTACAGTGAACACAATCTTTGTGGGGTGCAGTGAACAAAACCTTTGTGGGGTACAGTGAACACAATCTTTGTGGGGTACAGTGAACACAATCTCATACTTCTGAAGCTTTGAGGGTGCTGCCTGTTCTATACTCCTCCTCCTCATCCATCCTTTTAGGTGTACAAACAATAGTAATTGGGGCCTAGTGTGCTTCTGTACGTGTGAAAAACATACACTTTTTTTGATCATATTTCCTATTCCGTTATTCAATAAAAACCTTTGGGGCTCAATTAAATTGCGGAATAGTCTGTGTCGGTACGTGTGAGATCCACCTTTCCAAGTTTTTGGGGTTCATCTCATACTTCTGAAGCTTTGAGGGTGCTGCCTGTTCTATACTCCTCCTCCTCCTCTTCCTCATCCATCCTTTTAGGTGTACAAACAATAGTAATTGGGGCCTAGTGTGCTTCTGTACGTGTGAAAAACATACACTTTTTTTGATCATATTTCCTATTCCGCTATTCAATAAAAACCTTTGGGGCTCAATTAAATTGCGGAATAGTCTGTGTCGGTACGTGTGAGATCCACCTTTCCAAGTTTTTGGGGTTCATCTCATACTTCTGAAGCTTTGAGGGTGCTGCCTGTTCTATACTCCTCCTCCTCCTCCTCCTCATCCATCCTTTTAGGTGTACAAACAATAGTAATTGGGGCCTAGTGTGCTTCTGTACGTGTGAAAAACATACACTTTTTTTGATCATATTTCCTATTCCGTTATTCAATAAAAACCTTTGGGGCTCAATTAAATTGCGGAATAGTCTGTGTCGATACGTGTGAGATCCACCTTTCCAAGTTTTTGGGGTTCATCTCATACTTCTGAAGCTTTGAGGGTGCTGCCTGTTCTATACTCCTCCTCCTCCTCTTCCTCATCCATCCTTTTAGGTGTACAAACAATAGTAATTGGGGCCTAGTGTGCTTCTGTACGTGTGAAAAACTTACACTTTTTTTTGATCATATTTCCTATTCCGCTATTCAATAAAAACCTTTGGGGCTCAATTAAATTGCGGAATAGTCTGTGTCGGTACGTGTGAGATCCACCTTTCCAAGTTTTTGGAGTTCATCTCATACTTCTGAAGCTTTGAGGGTGCTGCCTCTGCTATACTCCTCCTCCTCCTCATCCATCCTTTTAGGTGTACAAACAATAGTAATTGGGGCCTAGTGTGCTTCTGTACGTGTGAAAAACATACACTTTTTTTTGATCATATTTCCTATTCCGCTATTCAATAAAAACCTTTGTGGCTCAATTAAATTGCGGAATAGTCTGTGTCGGTACGTGTGAGATCCACCTTTCCAAGTTTTTGGGGTTCATCTCATACTTCTGAAGATTTGAGGGTGCTGCCTGTTCCATACTCCTCTTCCTCATCCTCCCTTTAGGGTAGGAAAAAATTTAATCGGGCCTAGTCTGTGTTTGTACGTGTGAGATACACAGTTTTTTATCCTATTCCGCTATTCAATACACACCCTTTTGGTGTAAAAAACATTAAATTGCGGCATAGTTTGCATATTTGACTGTGAGATACACCCGTGCGATACTGTTGTTCTTTTGTTCCGCTATTCAATAAAGACCTTTCTAGGGCAAGATCTTAAATTTCAGAAATATGAGGAGAGCGTCAAATAGGGGCCGTGGCCTGGGTCGTGGTGGTGCTGCTGCTAGAGCTCCTGTTGCAAGGAGAGGACGTGGTCGATCTGTGCCAGCTACACGCACAAGTGAAACACCTTCCTCAAGTGTGAGTAGGCGACAGAACCTGCATCAGTATTTGGTAGGGCATCATACGCCTCTAGAAGTGATGAGGCCAGAACACAGAGAGGCGATAGTAGATTGGTTTGCTGCTGACAGTGCCTCCAGTTCCTTCACATTGTCTCCCACCCAGTCTACTGCAGAAAGGTCAGAGTTGGCACCTGCAGCCGATGTCCAAACGTCTTTCACCTCACCCCCTTGCAAATCAGGCAAGCAGTCTGAGCCCCAAGCCATAGAGCAGTCTCTTATTCTTTTTGAGGACTCTGTCAGCAGGGTTTCCCAGGGCCATCCACCTAGCCCTGCCCCAGAAGTGGAAGAGATTGAGTGCAGCGATGCCCAACCACTTATTTCTCAAGATGAGTACATGGAAGGACCATCACAGCACGTCTCCGATGATGACGAAACGCAGGTGCCAACTGCTGCGGCGTTCAGCATTGTGGAGACCGACAGGGAGGGCAGGGGTGAAGACTGGGTGGAAGATGATGTGGAGGACGATGAGGTCCTCGACCCCACATGGAATGAAGGTCATGCAGGTGACCTGAGTAGTTTGGAGGAAGAGGCGGTGGTCGCACAGAGCCACCAGCACAGCAGAAGAGGGAGCAGGGTGCAGAAGCGGAGCGGCCGTGCCCTAGACACTACGCCTTCTACTGCCCAACGCAGCAAGGGAACGAGCGCACCAAAGTCAGCTCAAAAGAGTTCTCTAGCGTGGAAGTTCTTTAGAAAATGTGCTGATGACAGGACACGAGTGGTTTGCACCCTGTGCAATCAGAGCCTGAAGCGAGGCATAAACCTTCTCAACCTGAGCACAACCTGCATGATCAGGCATCTAAGTGCAAAGCACGAGCTGCAGTGGAGTACACACCTTCAAAACCAAGAAATGTCTCTGGCTCATCCTGCTTCCTCTTCTGCTGCAGTCTCGGCCGCTCCAGCCACCTCTGTAGTCATACTGGCACCTGCCACCCCGCAAACAGACGATCTGTCAGCAACACCACCACCTGGGTCACCAACAACCATCTCCACAATGTCCCGTGGAAGCGTTCAGCTTTCCATCTCCCAAACACTTGAGAGGAAGAGGAAGTACCCCCCTACCCACCCGCGATCCCTGGCCCTGAATGCCAGCATTTCACAATTATTGGCCTTTGAAATGCTGTCATTCCGTCTGGTGGAGACGCCCAGTTTTAAAAAGCTTATGTCGGTGGCTGTCCCACAGTACGTCGTGCCCAGCCGCCACTACTTTTCCAGGCAAGCCATCCCTTCCCTGCACAACCAAGTGGGGGAAAAAATCAGGTGTGCACTGCGCAACGCCATCTGTGCCAAGGTCCACCTAACTACCGATACGTGGACCAGTAAGCACGGTCAGGGGCGTTATATCTCCCTAACGGCACACTGGGTAAATGCAGTGGCGGATGGGCCTGAGGCGGATAGCAATTTGGCACATGTCCTTCCACCACCGAGGATTGCAGGGCGCTTCAGTTTGCCTCCTGTTCCTAACTCATCCTACTCCGCTACCTCATCCTCTACCGCCTCCTCATCCGGACAGCGTAATACCTTCACCACCAACTTCAGCACGGCCAGGGCTAAACGACAGCAGGCAGTTTTACAACTTGCCTGTTTGGGGGACAAACCACACACCGCGCAGGAGTTGTGGAGGAGCATGGAACAGCAGACAAATGAGTGGTTGCTGCCAGTGAGCCTCAAGCCCGGCCTGGTGGTGTGCGATAACGGGCGAAATCTCATAGCAGCTCTGGGCCTAGCCGGTTTGACGCACATCCCTTGCCTGGCGCATGTGCTGAATTTGGTGGTGCAGAGGTTCCTTAAAAACTACCCCGATATGTCAGAGCTGCTGCAGAAAGTGCGGGCCGTCTGTGCGCACTTTCGGCGTTCTCACCCTGCTGCTGCTCGCCTGGCAGGGCTGCAGCGTAACTTTGGCCTTCCCGCTCACCGCCTCATATGTGACGTGCCCACAAGGTGGAACCTTGCACATGCTGCAAAGACTGTGCGAGCAGCAGCAGGCCATAGTGGAGTTTCAGCTGCAGCACGCACGCGTGAGTCGCTCTGCGGAACAGCACCACTTCACCACCAATAACTGGGCCTCCATGCGAGACCTGTGTGCCTTATTGCGCTGTTTTGAGTACTCCACCAACATGGCCAGTGGCAATGACGCCGTTCTCAGCTTAACTATCCCACTTCTATGCCTCCTTGAAAAAACAATTCAGGCGATGATGGAAGAGGATGTGGCACAGGATGAGGAGGAGGAGGAGGAGGATGAAGAGGTAACATTTCAAAGGCTTTCAGGGCAGTCATTCGCAAGGGGCTCCGAGGGTGGGTTCCTGCACACACAAACGCCAGGGACACAATTGTCCAGCAGGGGCACAGTTCTGGAGGATGAGGAGGATGAGGAGGAGGAGGAGCTGGAGGAGGAGATGGAACCATGTTCACAGCAGGGTGGCACCCAGGCCAGCTCATGGCCATCACTGGTGCGTGGCTGGGGGGATACAGAGGACACGGACGATACACCTCCCACAGAGGACAGCCTTTCGTCGCCTCTGGGCAGCCTGGCACACATGAGCGATTACATGCTGCAGTGTCTCCACAACGACCGCCGAGTTGCCCACATTCTAACTTGTGCTGATTACTGGGTGGCCACGCTGCTGGATCCCCGTTACAAGGACAACGTACCGTCCTTAATTCACTCACTGGAGCGCGATCGCAAGATGCGCGAGTACAAGCGCACGCTGGTAGACGCCATGCTGCTGGCATTCCCATCTGACAGCGGGGCCACAGTGGAAGCACAAGGCAGAGGAGGAGGAGGAGGAGGTCGCCAACTCAACCAGGGCACCGCCAGCACCTCAGAAGGCAGGGTTAGCATGGCCGAAATGTGGAAAAGCTTTGTCAGCACGCCACAACAAACAGCAGCACCAGCAGCTCAGATGGAACGTCTTAGCAGGAGGCAGCATTTTACCAACATGGTGGAGCAGTATGTGTGCACACGCCTACATGTAGTGAATGAGGGGTCTGCCCCCTTCAACTTCTGGGTCTCCAAATTGGGCACATGGCCTGAGCTTGCCCTTTACGCCTTGGAGGTGCTGGCGTGCCCTGCAGCCAGTGTATTATCTGAACGGGTATTTAGCACGGCTGGGGGTGTTATAACAGACAAGCGCAGCCGCCTGTCCAGAGACAATGTGGACAAGCTCACGTTCATTAAAATGAACCAGGCATGGATCCCACGGGACTTTTCCGTACCTTGTGCAGAATAGCAATGGATACCGACCTTACCCAGCCATTGTTCCATTTTTGCTCTTTCTCACTCTTTTGGGGTGTACCCTCATTTAAAATTTGTGAAAAGAAGCAGTGTTGGCTACCTCGTCCTCCTCCTCAGGGCCAGATTAACGTAGGGGCTATTGGAGCTGCAGCTCCATGCAGGCCCCTACCTTTTATATAGGCCCCGGGTTGGCCATATTCACTGTGACCACTCTTCTGTCACTTGTAAACACAGAAGTCTGGCTTCTATGCTCGCTTCCCCAGGCAGCACCCTCAGAACCTCCCCACACAGCGCGAAGGCCGGACAAGGAGGGACAGTTGCCAATGCATGGATGTGTTTATGGGCTTCAGAGACAGCATCCCATGTTGAATTAGGCATGCATGGCTGCACCCTTCCTCCTCTGGGTGCATGCCAAGGCACGGCCCTTAAGGCCCTTCAAAATCCTCAGCACCAAGACCATGATGCTCTTAATCCGGCCCTGGTCCTCCTCCACCGCCGCTTCCACCTACACCGCCCATAGGTGTGCGCAGCCTATTGCATTAGGGTGTGCACCCCAAAGTTGAAATACACATGCATGTGTTTGCCTACATGTACATGGCCCCGATACATTACTCTCCCTGCTGGCAAAGAGAAATAGAGCAGAGCAGGTGCGAGGGAGATCTTTCCCATCTCCTCACTGGCAAACAGAGCGATAATGCTATGTGCCCTAGGTGATAAGGGTGTGCCCAGGTACACCAGGCACACCCTGTGCGCACGCCTATGACACCGCCACATCCACCACCACCTCAACCTCCCTCCTACTCCATATGGGCCTCGTCCTTCCGAGATGAAGAACATTGTTTTATTTTTCTGTTTTTTTTTGTTGTTTTAAGTTATTTCCCTATCCACATTTGTTTGCAGAGCACTTGCCATGCTCTTAACTACGTTTTGCTGCCATTTGCAGCACTCTAGCCCTTTCCATTGGTGTTTTAGAGCCATTTTAGTGCCTTAAAGTTCGGGTCCCCATTGACTTCAATGGGGTTCGGTGTCCGGGAAAAGTTCGGTAAAAGTCCGGGACACGGACCCGGACTTTTTTTTAAAGTTCGGCCGAACCCGTCGAACACGGACATCTAGGTGTCCGCTCAACCCTAAAAATAAGCAATTTACGTCCTTAGAAAACCTGAAGGTGGTGATTGGTTTTCAGGGTCCCGTACACAGCTAGGCTCCCAAAAAGTCTCACACATGTGGTATCTCCGTATTCAGGAGAAGCAGCAGAATGTATTTTGGGGTGTCATTTCACATATACCCATGGCATGTATGAGCAATATACAATTTAGTGATAACTTTGTGCAAAAATAAAAACAAAAACAATAAAAACAAATTGTAATATTCCTGAAATGTGTGGCAAAATATCAAATATTCCATGAACTCAACATGCCTCTCAGCAAGTAGCTCGGGGTGTCTACTTTCCAAAAAGGGGTCATTTGGGGAGTGTTTGAGCTGTCCTGGCATTTTATACTCAATCATAGAAGCTTATGCCACACATCACCCACTCTTCTAAGCACTTGAAGACCAAGCCTTTTCTGTGACTTTTTGTTTATATGAAAACAATTTTTTTCTTCACTAGAAAACTACTTTGAACCCCCAAACATTTTATATATTTTTTTTAAAGCAGAGGCCCTACAGAAAAAAAATGGTGGGTGTTGCAATTTTTTTTGTCATATGGTATTTGCAAAGAGATTATCCAAACGCAATTTTTGTAAAAAAAAAAAAAACAAAACACTTTTTTTAAATTTAATGCACAAATACACTATATATTTCCTAATGGTTTGGTAAAATTTAAAAGATGATCTTATGCCGAGTACATAGATACCAAACATGACATGCTTTAAAATTGGGCACGCTCGTGCAGCAGGAATAAACTAAGTACATATTTAAAAGCTTTTACAGGTTTCCACTTTAGACTTACAGAGGAGGTCTACTGCAAGAATTACTGGCCTCAACCTAACATTCGCAGGGATACTTCACATGCATGCTGCAATTGCTGTTTACATACGACACTAGACCGATGCTTGCGTGCGCCTTTGCGTGGAAACACAGGGGGGGCAGGGGTGCTTGATTTTTTTTTTTTTTTTTGCTTCTTTATGTTATTTTGACACCTTCCCTTTCATTTTTTTTTAATTATTATTTTTATGGTTATCACAGGGAATTTAATTATCCCCTATGATAGCAATCTGTATTGACAGGAATGAGGTCTATTAGACTCTAGATCTCCCCTCTGCCCTAAAAGCATCTGACCAAACCAAGATTGGTGTGATAAGATGCTTTCCCAATTTCCCAGTGGCGCTGTTTATATCTGGCGAAACGGAAGTCATGAAATGCTTGTAGCTTCTGGTATCTTAGGCCATAGTGATGATTGGAGCCATTCTCATCTCCATTCAGCTCTATGGTCAGCTGATGGAACCACCAGCTGCAGTCTCGGGTTACTTGACGGAACAGGAGAGCCCGAGAAAACCGTGGAAGGCGGCGGGAGGTCTCCTCCCACTGCTTGTAAAAGCAGTCTAGCAGCTAATTATCCACTAGGATTGCCTTTACATGTAAGCCAACCGCTGGCTGTAAAAAACGATACCAAGATGATGCCTAAATCTGAAGGCATCATCCTGGTATGACCACTAAAATTTCAGCGACGTACCAGTACATTGTTGGTCCTTGTTGGACATATATTGTAGGGATCTTTTTTTTCATACAGCCTGTGGGCTGAACAAAAAAAAGAGAACCTAACAGATTCCTCCATTCACATCAATCAATGGATGAAGAAATCTATGCCAGAAAATGTGTGGTATGCCCACCATTAGACCTCCCAATGTCCACCCACTTCTAATGATGGGCATACATAGAATGTTCTTTTTTTTTCATACAGCCCATGGGCTGAAGGAAAAAAAAAAAGAACATAACAGATTCCTCCATTCACATCGATGGAGATGGCTGAAGAAATCTCTGCCAAGAAAAGTATTAAAAATATACGCTATGGCAAAGCATAGGGGATGGGGGTCATCCTCCCTCTGTGTCTACCCCCATCCCCTATGCTTCGCCATATCGTATATTTTTAACACTTTTCTTGGCAGAGATGGTGGGCTCCCAAATAGGATTTGCCAGCACATAAGGAAGGACACTATGGGCTGTACGAGCCTGTCTTTGAATTCTTGGTGGACACTACTTGTGCTAGCCACTGCCCCAGCTTCAACTGCACTTATGGGGCATTACCAAGTGGTACTGCAGTGCAGGTTTGACTATGACCAGGATGAACTAGGCCGCTGGTGCTTGCCAGTTCACAAGAAGGTTGAGCGGTACTAGTATCAACACTCAGCTGCATATGAGAACCCTGCGATTGCTGCATCTCAGCAACAGAAGAACAGGGTCGGGTACGCCTGACCTTAGCAGAGACCACTACTCTGTCATCAGAGCTATCTGTCATTGTGCCGCAACTGTCTACAGGGTTGTATACTGAGCCTTGTTCTGGCAGTGAGGCTTCCTTATCGTAAAAATTATTAGAGCAGCGCTGGCAGATTAAAACTAAACAGATGAAAAAAACAAAAATGAATCTTCGATGTTTAAGAGGAAATGCAAGTCCATGCAAAGCCCGTGAGTAGAACAGGTGTCATGCACTCTCTGGTAAAAGACAGACAGGTGCGCTTGTGCACTAACGACCACCACCATACGAAATGGCCTCTCACCTCAAGAGCACTGATCATAAGCATGTATCAAACGGGCAATCATTGGACGATCATCCACAAATGAAAGGAAAGACAGCTCTACTCCACAGCACCACAAGCAATGTATATCCCTGGATAAGGCTCTGGACTGCAGCTCCACTCAGGACCATGTAATGGGGAACATAAAAGCAGACAAGCCCATAGTGCAATACTGACATATACTTTATTGCTGGGTACACATAAAGACAGCCTCTTACTTTGAAGATGAATAAAAACAGCAACAATAGTCACAGCGGTGCTGGCGGGTCCTGCAGGCAACCTCGCCAGACTTCCAGATAGCAGCAGGTGACGTGGATGATCGTCCCTAAGTGGATAAGGCTTCCTTATCGCTCTTATCTGTCATGCTCAGTATCCTGTAGGCCTCTTTATTAGGGTACCTTTCGTTTGAAATTTTGGCCAATAAATTTACAGGTACCTAGTGTGTCTCACAGGTAAAAAAAAGCACCTGGTTGTCGAGGACTGTTTGAATCACTGCGAAAAAATTTTGCTAGTGCTAGCAGAGATCAGGACTGACTCTGCTAATGCTGCTGCTTTGTGTGTTGTGTATTAGAAGTGACAGTAATCTTTTTACTGCACTTTTGGGATGGTCAGGTGGGCTAAACGCAGGTGCTGGCAGGTGTCATGGCCAATCCTGCTAACGCTGCGTTTTGGGAACATTAGACTATGGGGGACTCTAATATAGTTCTGATTGGATCAAAGATATTGATCCATTCAGACAATATGCTAGTAATGAAGGTGTTTAGTGTGTGTATGTGTGTGTCACTGGCAATCAAAGGGTTAAATTATATTACTAAATATGCGGTGTGGATCTGACGCTGTCCTAGATTGATGCTAGCTAGCATTAACGCTAACTGATGTCACCTATGACACTAATATAGTGATCAGAAAAAAGATCTGTACACTATAAAAGTGACACTGTGACAGGGCAATGAAGGGGTTAACTGGGGGTGATCATGGGGTTAAATCTTTATTGGGGGTAGGTGGGTACCCTAAACTTATTTGGGACAGAAACTAATGGTCTATCACACTAACTGAAGTCACAATTGACACTATTACAGTAATTCGTAAAAAAGCTCTATACTGTATATAGTGTGCACTATGACAGGAAGTGAAAGGGTTAACTGGAGGGGGGTGATCAGGGGGTTATCAAGGGGTTAAATGTGTGGTGTCAGTGTAGTGATTGTGTACTCACTGTTAGATGCTTTCTTCTCTCAAGCTGAAACCGAAAAGGCCTCCACGAGGGAAGAAAGCATCATTTACTGTGCCTGTGTTTACAAAACACAGGTACAGGATGGTCTGCCATTGGTCAGAACTAGGGTTGAGCGGACACCTAGATGTCCGTGTTCGACGGGTTCGGCCGAACTTTAAAAAAAAGTCCGGGTCCGTGTCCCGGACTTTTACCGAACTTTTCCCGGACACCGAACCCCATTGAAGTCAATGGGGACCCGAACTTTAAGGCACTAAAATGGCTCTAAAACACCAAAGGAAAGGGCTAGAGTGCTGCAAATGGCAGCAAAACGTAATTAAGAGCATGGCAAGTGCTCTGCAAACAAATGTGGATAGGGAAATAACTTAAAACAACAAAAAAAAACAGAAAAATAAAACAATGTTCTTCTTCATCTCTGACGGACGAGGCCCATATGGAGTAGGAGGGAGGTTGAGGTGGTGGTGGATGTGGCGGTGACATAGGCGTGCGCACAGGGTGTGCTGGGTGTGCCTGGGCACACCCTAATCACCTAGGGCACATAGCATTGCCAGTGAGGAGATGGGAAAGATCTCCCTGGGACCTGCTCTGCTCTATTTCTCCTTGCCTACAGGTACATGGCCCCGATACATTACTCTCCCTGCTGGCAAACACATGCATGTGTATTTCAACTTTGGGGTGCACACCTTAATGCAATAGGCTGCGCACACCTATGGGCGGTGTAGGTGGAAGCGGCGGTGGAGGAGGACCAGGGCCGGATTAACAGCATCATGGGCTTGGTGCTGAGGATTTTGAAGGGCCTTAAGGGCCGTGCCTTGCCATGCACCCAGAGGAGGAAGGGTGCAGCCATGCATGCCTAATTCAACATGGGATGCTGTCTCTGAAGCCCATAAACACATCCATGCATCGCCAACTGTCCCTCCTTGTCCGGCCTTCACGCTGTGTGGGGAGGTTCTGAGGGTGCTGCCTGGGGAAGCGAGCATAGAAGCCAGACTTCTGTGTTTACAAGTGACAGAAGAGCGGTAACAGTGAATATGGCCAACCCGGGGCCTATATAAAAGGTAGGGGCCTGGAGCTGCAGCTCCAATAGCCCCTACATTAATCTGGCCCTGAGGAGGAGGACGAGGTAGCCAACACTGCTTCTTTTCAAAAATTTTAAATGAGGGTACACCCCAAAAGAGTGAGAAAGAGCAAAAATGGAACAATGGGTGGGTAAGGTCGGTATCCATTGCTATTCTGCATAAGGTACGGAAAAGTCCCGTGGGATCCATGCCTGGTTCATTTTAATGAACGTGAGCTTGTCCACATTGTCTCTGGACAGGCGGCTGCGCTTGTCTGTTATAACGCCCCCAGCCGTGCTAAATACCCGTTCAGATAATACACTGGCTGCAGGGCACGCCAGCACCTCCAAGGCGTAAAGGGCAAGCTCAGGCCATGTGCCCAATTTGGAGACCCAGAAGTTGAAGGGGGCAGACCCGTCATTCACTACATGTAGGCGTGTGCACACATACTGCTCCACCATGTTGGTAAAATGCTGCCTCCTGCTAAGACGTTCCATCTGAGCTGCTGGTGCTGCTGTTTGTTGTGGCGTGCTGACAAAGCTTTTCCACATTTCGGCCATGCTAACCCTGCCTTCTGAGGTGCTGGCGGTGCCCTGGTTGCGTTGGCGACCTCCTCCTCCTCCTCCTCTGCCTTGTGCTTCCACTGTGGCCCCGCTGTCAGATGGGAATGCCAGCAGCATGGCGTCTACCAGCGTGCGCTTGTACTCGCGCATCTTGCGATCGCGCTCCAGTGAGTGAATTAAGGACGGTACGTTGTCCTTGTAACGGGGATCCAGCAGCGTGGCCACCCAGTAATCAGCACAAGTTAGAATGTGGGCAACTCGGCGGTCGTTGTGGAGACACTGCAGCATGTAATCGCTCATGTGTGCCAGGCTGCCCAGAGGCGACGAAAGGCTGTCCTCTGTGGGAGGTGTATCGTCCGTGTCCTCTGTATCCCCCCAGCCACGCACCAGTGATGGCCATGAGCTGGCCTGGGTGCCACCCTGCTGTGAACATGGTTCCATCTCCTCCTCCAGCTCCTCCTCCTCCTCATCCTCCTCATCCTCCAGAACTGTGCCCCTGCTGGACAATTGTGTCCCTGGCGTTTGTGTGTGCAGGAACCCACCCTCGGAGCCCCTTGCGAATGACTGCCCTGAAAGCCTTTGAAATGTTACCTCTTCATCCTCCTCCTCCTCCTCCTCATCCTGTGCAACATCCTCTTCCATCATCGCCCAAATTGTTTTTTCAAGGAGGCATAGAAGTGGGATAGTTAAGCTGAGAATGGCGTCATTGCCACTGGCCATGTTGGTGGAGTACCCAAAACAGCGCAACAAGGCACAATATATGCAAATGTCAAATATGCAAACTATGCCGCAATTTAATGTTTTTTACACCAAAAGGGTGTGTATTGAATAGCGGAATAGGATAAAAAACTGTGTATCTCACACGTACAAACACAGACTAGGCCCGATTAAATTTTTTCCTACCCTAAAGGGAGGATGAGGAAGAGGAGTATGGAACATGCAGCACCCTCAAATCTTCAGAAGTATGAGATGAACCCCAAAAACTTGGAAAGGTGGATCTCTCTCACACGTACCAACACAGACTATCCCCCAATTTAACTGATCCCCAAAGGTTTTTGATTAAATAGCGGAATAGAAAATATGATCCAAAAAAAGTGTATGTATATCACACGTACACAACCACACTAGGCCCCAATTACTATTGTTTGTACCCCTAAAAGGCTAGATGAGGAGTAGGGGGGGTATGGAACAGGCAGCACCCTCAAACCTTCAGAAGTATGAGATGAACCCCAACAACTTGGAAAGGTGGATCTCTCTCACACGTACCAACACAGACTATCCCCCAATTTAACTGATCCCCAAAGGTTTTTGATTAAATAGCGGAATAGAAAATATGATCCAAAAAAAGTGTATGTATATCACACGTACACAACCACACTAGGCCCCAATTACTATTGTTTGTACCCCTAAAAGGCTAGGAGTAGGGGGAGTATGGAACAGGCAGCACCCTCAAACCTTCAGAAGTATGAGATGAACCCCAACAACTTGGAAAGGTGGATCTCTCTCACACGTACCAACACAGACTATCCCCCAATTTAACTGATCCCCAAAGGTTTTTGATTAAATAGCGGAATAGAAAATATGATCCAAAAAAAGTGTATGTATATCACACGTACACAACCACACTAGGCCCCAATTACTATTGTTTGTACCCCTAAAAGGCTAGGAGTAGGGGGAGTATGGAACAGGCAGCACCCTCAAACCTTCAGAAGTATGAGATGAACCCCAACAACTTGGAAAGGTGGATCTCTCTCACACGTACCAACACAGACTATCCCCCAATTTAACTGATCCCCAAAGGTTTTTGATTAAATAGCGGAATAGAAAATATGATCCAAAAAAAGTGTATGTATATCACACGTACACAACCACACTAGGCCCCAATTACTATTGTTTGTACCCCTAAAAGGCTAGGAGTAGGGGGAGTATGGAACAGGCAGCACCCTCAAACCTTCAGAAGTATGAGATGAACCCCAACAACTTGGAAAGGTGGATCTCTCTCACACGTACCAACACAGACTATCCCCCAATTTAACTGATCCCCAAAGGTTTTTGATTAAATAGCGGAATAGAAAATATGATCCAAAAAAAGTGTATGTATATCACACGTACACAACCACACTAGGCCCCAATTACTATTGTTTGTACCCCTAAAAGGCTAGATGAGGAGTAGGGGGGGTATGGAACAGGCAGCACCCTCAAACCTTCAGAAGTATGAGATGAACCCCAACAACTTGGAAAGGTGGATCTCTCTCACACGTACCAACACAGACTATCCCCCAATTTAACTGATCCCCAAAGGTTTTTGATTAAATAGCGGAATAGAAAATATGATCCAAAAAAAGTGTATGTATATCACACGTACACAACCACACTAGGCCCCAATTACTATTGTTTGTACCCCTAAAAGGCTAGGAGTAGGGGGAGTATGGAACAGGCAGCACCCTCAAACCTTCAGAAGTATGAGATGAACCCCAACAACTTGGAAAGGTGGATCTCTCTCACACGTACCAACACAGACTATCCCCCAATTTAACTGATCCCCAAAGGTTTTTGATTAAATAGCGGAATAGAAAATATGATCCAAAAAAAGTGTATGTATATCACACGTACACAACCACACTAGGCCCCAATTACTATTGTTTGTACCCCTAAAAGGCTAGGAGTAGGGGGAGTATGGAACAGGCAGCACCCTCAAACCTTCAGAAGTATGAGATGAACCCCAACAACTTGGAAAGGTGGATCTCTCTCACACGTACCAACACAGACTATCCCCCAATTTAACTGATCCCCAAAGGTTTTTGATTAAATAGCGGAATAGAAAATATGATCCAAAAAAAGTGTATGTATATCACACGTACACAACCACACTAGGCCCCAATTACTATTGTTTGTACCCCTAAAAGGCTAGGAGTAGGGGGAGTATGGAACAGGCAGCACCCTCAAACCTTCAGAAGTATGAGATGAACCCCAACAACTTGGAAAGGTGGATCTCTCTCACACGTACCAACACAGACTATCCCCCAATTTAACTGATCCCCAAAGGTTTTTGATTAAATAGCGGAATAGAAAATATGATCCAAAAAAAGTGTATGTATATCACACGTACACAACCACACTAGGCCCCAATTACTATTGTTTGTACCCCTAAAAGGCTAGGAGTAGGGGGAGTATGGAACAGGCAGCACCCTCAAACCTTCAGAAGTATGAGATGAACCCCAACAACTTGGAAAGGTGGATCTCTCTCACACGTACCAACACAGACTATCCCCCAATTTAACTGATCCCCAAAGGTTTTTGACTAAATAGCGGAATAGAAAATATGATCCAAAAAAAGTGTATGTATATCACACGTACACAACCACACTAGGCCCCAATTACTATTGTTTGTACCCCTAAAAGGCTAGATGAGGAGTAGGGGGGGTATGGAACAGGCAGCACCCTCAAACCTTCAGAAGTATGAGATGAACCCCAACAACTTGGAAAGGTGGATCTCTCTCACACGTACCAACACAGACTATCCCCCAATTTAACTGATCCCCAAAGGTTTTTGATTAAATAGCGGAATAGAAAATATGATCCAAAAAAAGTGTATGTATATCACACGTACACAACCACACTGGGCCCCAATTACTATTGTTTGTACCCCTAAAAGGCTAGATGAGGAGTAGGGGGAGTATGGAACAGGCAGCACCCTCAAACCTTCAGAAGTATGAGATGAACCCCAACAACTTGGAAAGGTGGATCTCTCTCACACGTACCAACACAGACTATCCCCCAATTTAACTGATCCCCAAAGGTTTTTGATTAAATAGCGGAATAGAAAATATGATCCAAAAAAAGTGTATGTATATCACACGTACACAACCACACTAGGCCCCAATTACTATTGTTTGTACCCCTAAAAGGCTAGATGAGGAGTAGGGGGGGTATGGAACAGGCAGCACCCTCAAACCTTCAGAAGTATGAGATGAACCCCAACAACTTGGAAAGGTGGATCTCTCTCACACGTACCAACACAGACTATCCCCCAATTTAACTGATCCCCAAAGGTTTTTGATTAAATAGCGGAATAGAAAATATGATCCAAAAAAAGTGTATGTATATCACACGTACACAACCACACTAGGCCCCAATTACTATTGTTTGTACCCCTAAAAGGCTAGGAGTAGGGGGAGTATGGAACAGGCAGCACCCTCAAACCTTCAGAAGTATGAGATGAACCCCAACAACTTGGAAAGGTGGATCTCTCTCACACGTACCAACACAGACTATCCCCCAATTTAACTGATCCCCAAAGGTTTTTGATTAAATAGCGGAATAGAAAATATGATCCAAAAAAAGTGTATGTATATCACACGTACACAACCACACTAGGCCCCAATTACTATTGTTTGTACCCCTAAAAGGCTAGATGAGGAGTAGGGGGGGTATGGAACAGGCAGCACCCTCAAACCTTCAGAAGTATGAGATGAACCCCAACAACTTGGAAAGGTGGATCTCTCTCACACGTACCAACACAGACTATCCCCCAATTTAACTGATCCCCAAAGGTTTTTGATTAAATAGCGGAATAGAAAATATGATCCAAAAAAAGTGTATGTATATCACACGTACACAACCACACTAGGCCCCAATTACTATTGTTTGTACCCCTAAAAGGCTAGATGAGGAGTAGGGGGGGTATGGAACAGGCAGCACCCTCAAACCTTCAGAAGTATGAGATGAACCCCAACAACTTGGAAAGGTGGATCTCTCTCACACGTACCAACACAGACTATCCCCCAATTTAACTGATCCCCAAAGGTTTTTGATTAAATAGCGGAATAGAAAATATGATCCAAAAAAAGTGTATGTATATCACACGTACACAACCACACTGGGCCCCAATTACTATTGTTTGTACCCCTAAAAGGCTAGATGAGGAGTAGGGGGAGTATGGAACAGGCAGCACCCTCAAACCTTCAGAAGTATGAGATGAACCCCAACAACTTGGAAAGGTGGATCTCTCTCACACGTACCAACACAGACTATCCCCCAATTTAACTGATCCCCAAAGGTTTTTGATTAAATAGCGGAATAGAAAATATGATCCAAAAAAAGTGTATGTATATCACACGTACACAACCACACTGGGCCCCAATTACTATTGTTTGTACCCCTAAAAGGCTAGATGAGGAGTAGGGGGAGTATGGAACAGGCAGCACCCTCAAACCTTCAGAAGTATGAGATGAACCCCAACAACTTGGAAAGGTGGATCTCTCTCACACGTACCAACACAGACTATCCCCCAATTTAACTGATCCCCAAAGGTTTTTGATTAAATAGCGGAATAGAAAATATGATCCAAAAAAAGTGTATGTATATCACACGTACACAACCACACTAGGCCCCAATTACTATTGTTTGTACCCCTAAAAGGCTAGATGAGGAGTAGGGGGGGTATGGAACAGGCAGCACCCTCAAACCTTCAGAAGTATGAGATGAACCCCAACAACTTGGAAAGGTGGATCTCTCTCACACGTACCAACACAGACTATCCCCCAATTTAACTGATCCCCAAAGGTTTTTGATTAAATAGCGGAATAGAAAATATGATCCAAAAAAAGTGTATGTATATCACACGTACACAACCACACTAGGCCCCAATTACTATTGTTTGTACCCCTAAAAGGCTAGGAGTAGGGGGAGTATGGAACAGGCAGCACCCTCAAACCTTCAGAAGTATGAGATGAACCCCAACAACTTGGAAAGGTGGATCTCTCTCACATGTACCAACACAGACTATCCCCCAATTTAACTGATCCCCAAAGGTTTTTGATTAAATAGCGGAATAGAAAATATGATCCAAAAAAAGTGTATGTATATCACACGTACACAACCACACTAGGCCCCAATTACTATTGTTTGTACCCCTAAAAGGCTAGATGAGGAGTAGGGGGAGTATGGAACAGGCAGCACCCTCAAATCTTCAGAAGTATGAGATTGTGTTCACTGTACCCCACAAAGATTGAGTTCACTGCACCCCACAATGATTGTGTTCACTGCACCCCACAAAGATTGTGTTCACTGCACCTCACAAAGATTGTGTTCACTGTACCCCCCAAAGATTGTGTTCACTGCACCCCACAAAGATTCTGTTCACTGTACCCCACAAAGATTGTGTTCACTGCACCCTAAAAGGATGTTGTTCACTGCACCCCACAAAGATTGTGTTCACTGCACCCTAAAAGGATGTTGTTCACTGCACCCCAAAAAGATTGTGTTCACTGTACCCCCCCAAAGATTGTGTTCACTGCACCCCACAAAGATTGTGTTCACTGCACCCCAAAAAGATTGTGTTCACTGTACCCCCCAAAGATTGTGTTCACTGCACCCCAAAAAGATTGTGTTCACTGTACCCCCCAAAGATTGTGTTCACTGCACCCCACAAAGATTCTGTTCACTGTACCCCACAAAGATTGTGTTCACTGCACCCCAAAAAGATTGTGTTCACTGTACCCCCCCAAAGATTGTGTTCACTGCACCCCACAAAGATTCTGTTCACTGCACCCCACAAAGGATTTTGTTCACTGCACCCCAAAAAGATTGTGTTCACTGCACCCCAAAAAGGATTTTGATCACTGCACCCCAAAAAGGATGTTGTTCACTGCACCCCAAAAATGATTTTGTTCACTCCACCCCAAAAAGATTGTGTTCACTGCACCCCACAAAGATTGTGTTCACTGCACCCCAAAAAGATTGTGTTCACTGTACCCCCCAAAGATTGTGTTCACTGCACCCCACAAAGATTCTGTTCACTGTACCCCACAAAGATTGTGTTCACTGCACCCCAAAAAGATTGTGTTCACTGCACCCCAAAAAGGATGTTGTTCACTGCACCCCAAAAAGGATGTTGTTCACTCCACCCCAAAAAGATTGTGTTCACTGCACCCCACAAAGATTGTGTTCACTGCACCCCAAAAAGATTGTGTTCACTGCACCCCAAAAATGATTTTGTTCACTGCACCCCAAAAAGGATTTTGTTCACTGCACCCCAAAAAGGATGTTGTTCACTCCACCCCAAAAAGATTGTGTTCACTGCACCCCAAAAAGATTGTGTTCACTGCACCCCACAAAGGATTTTGTTCACTGCACCCCAAAAAGATTGTGTTCACTGCACCCCAAAAAGGATGTTGTTCACTGCACCCCAAAAAGGATTTTGTTCACTGCACCCCAAAAAGATTGTGTTCACTGCACCCCACAAAGGATTTTGTTCACTGCACCCCACAAAGATTGTGTTCACTGCACACCAAAAAGGATTGTGTTCACTGCACCCCAAAAAGATTTTGTTCACTGCACCCCAAAAAGATTGTGTTCACTGCAGCCCAAAAAGATTGTGTTCACTGCAGCCCAAAAAGATTGTGTTCACTGCAGCCCAAAAAGATTGTGTTCACTGCAGCCCAAAAAGATTGTGTTCACTGCAGCTCACACACAGAAAAATGGATGTGGATCACTGACACCTGCCTATCTCCAATCCCACACCACACAGCAATATCGATTGTAGTTTGTAGAACACAGTTTCCCTAAAATTCAGCAGACTCTGTCCCTAACAGGATTGAGAAGAGATCGTAGATCAGGATTGAGTGCAGATTCACCCCACCCCCCACACAGCAATATCGATTGTAGTTTGTAGAAGACACTGACCCTATAATTCAGCAGACTCTATCCCTAAAATGCCTACAACTCGCCCTGCCTAAACACTCCGACCTGTCCCTCAATTCTATCCGGACACAAATGGTTTTTTCCTGCCTATCTTTCCCTAATCAGCAGCCAGCACATTGATGTGTGCTCTGTCCCTTAGCTAAGCAGCAGAATGACGCTGCTGCGGCGGCTGCCTCGAACTTATAAAGACTTGGTCACATGCTTCAGACGGCCAATCACAGCTACTAAGACATTTGCAGGCATGGCTGGGATGGCTTAAGGCACACCAGTTAAACGATTGTTGATTGGCTGTTGAAAGCCCGCCATGAAAAGAGCGCCAAAGCATGCAAAACCTGGAAATAAAACGACCGAACACGGATTTTTACCCGAACATACAGTAAAGTGTCCGTGTCCGTGTTCGGGTAAAAAAAATCCAATTATTCGGTACGAACACGAATAATACAGTCCGTGTTCGCTCAACACTAGTCAGAACCGATCACCAGGTCCAGGCCAAAAATCATTGGCCTGGACCTGATGACTGATCGGTTCTGAACTGAATCAGACCATCGCGGGGACAGAGGGTGTGCTCTTGCGCGCCCCTGAGCCAGCCTCCCGCAATAAATCTGCGGTGGGCGGTCGCGAACCAGTTAAAAAGGCAAACATCAGATACTATAGATAGTCTAAATTAACTGGAAAATTACATTTCGACTACCTATAAAATGCTACAAAATTAAACACTGAAACTGTAGCGATTTACACATTTTTCTTCTCTAACCCACAGCAAAACTTTGTTTTAACCAACAATCACGAATGAATTGCTATCTATGATTTTCTGACTTTCTTTTTATAGGACAGAACAAACCACCTCTGACTTGTGAAAATTGGCTAACACAAAACAACTAGCTTCACTAGGCTTCCGAACTATGCAGTATATGTTATTATCTTGTGATAGATCTCTAGCTCACTCAGTATATGACCTTTTTGTGTTACTATCAGCCATCATTTATAATGTTTATTATTAACATTTCATAAACATTTCATGTTTTACAGTTCTATGGCTTTGCAATAAGATAACAGACGTTTTTACAAAGGTTTTACCAATAAATACAACACTGAATATATATTTTTTTAGTTTATATGTCTAGTTTCTTGCTACATATTTTACAATTGGTACAAAATGCATTTAAACATAAAACATATAGATACAACTTTATGCAATAGAACTGAAAAAAAAACAACTCCACATACAGGAGCTATAGCCCGATATCAGCTGATGTCAAAGAGCAGCACCAAGCTCTGGAAGGATCCCAACCATATTGTTGGGATTCACTCCACTGCCTGAATAAAGATTGGTTCCAGTGGTGACTGAGAGCTGAAGCCAGCTGTGACCATCCCTCCTCCTGCCCTGCACTCCAGTGAGTGGAGAGCAGTCACTGTCAGAGAATTGAGCAATCAACAGTCATGTGATCATCCAGTTCTCTGTTTTACAGCCAACGTGGGACAGCATGGAGGTGAGTATGAAGGTTTGTTTTTTATGTACTGCATACATCTCCTTTAAAGTTGAAAGTGCAGAAAAATAACTCTTGATCTGCCAAAATTTCAGTGTGCTCCTAACATTTGCTTTGGGCTAACAAAGTGGTACCTTTGCTGCTTTTGATTCCTAAGTAGTGTTGTCAGGCCTGCCTGCTGAACTTGACCTATCTCCACCCCTCTCTGTATCTGCATTCATTGATTTACGTTCAAACAAAACAATGCTGCTGCCTTAACTCCCAATAGTTTGCCCACACACAAGTTGATTTTACTAAAGGCAAATAGGCTGTTCACTTTGCAAGGGAAGTTGTACTTTACAAGTGAATTTGCCCCAGAGCTCATTAAATGTGGTGAAATTTCACTTTGCAAAGAAACCCCCAATCCATTGCAAGGAAAATAATAAAAACAGCATTTTTGCTTGAGCCTGATTGGAATATGAATGTCAGCAGAGCTTCCCCCATTCACTAAGCTTTGGAAAAAAAATCTTTGCAAAGTGCAACTTCCCTTGCAAGGTAAACAGCCTGTTTGCCTTTTGTAAATCAACCCCACTGTGTTTAGGGAAAGGGCTCTTGGAATATGTAGTTATCTGGCATTGTCTACATCAGTAGGAACTGACCCAACATTCTGTTGTTCCAGCTGCAAGAGTTTTAGACTATCTCTGCTAATTTTAAACATCTCTGCTTCTCCTATATTAACTTTTCCTTGTATATGTTTGATGGATAGTGGGGTATGTTGTGCACATCTGAGAAAATACATCAATAAAAACAATAAATAAATGAATGAGCTGCCAACACAAAGATCTAGAATTAAAACCAATAGATCCCAATAAGAAATAAAAACGAGCAGGTGTAGCGCTGAATAAATTTATGAACTAAAAAGTTCTCATCCACAGACAGTCCAAATCTGTAGTATGTATTCCAAGCAGGAAAGAACGACAGGGTGCTCCAAAGTACTTCAAACTGCAATCACCATGTGCAAGGAGAACCGCCACCACAAGTAAAGCTGGCCTCTTACCATAATGAATTGACCCCCATTACAGAGATCAATATTAGCCTGTATATTATCCAATGATGGACCGGTATAAAAGCCTTCATCGACCACTTCACTCCCAACGGTACAGAGTTACATGCAAAGAAGAGGGACAACTCCCATAGTGTAATACTGCATAAACCGCTTTATTCAAATAATAAGGACAAGTGGCAACTCACGTTTTGAAGTTAAAACACAGGCATATAAAATTCGAGCAGACCGGAGCTTCTCTGTAGTTTGTTTCCTGCCAACAAAATGGCCGCCGCGTCTCCCTCGTGGACTCAGCGTGACGCACCGCAGGCTCCTCCTACGCGTTTCGTCATAGGTTGACGTCGTCAGGGGGTGTGGCCTGCGGTGAACGTCCGTCATTTATACGCTGAGAAACAAGGGGGAGGGCTGAATGGAGGGCGAGTCCTAATACCGGAATCGCAATGTAACCCCAAAGACATATCCCGATTGAATCTGGTGTATGTCAAAAAGGGTCGAGGAGTGTACAATCACAAAAAACTATTATATACTACAGGCCCAAAAGGGCTAATATAGCCAATACATGAAGAATGCTCACGATGAGCCACGGGGGACATTGGCGCCATCTTGTGGCCACAGAACAAATCCACAGAGAACTCCGACACACCACATAATAATTACAACACAAATTTTACAAAAAATAGTCAAAAATATTGAACAATCCAATATAGACTAAAAATCATATATATATATAACATATATCAATATATTGAAATATTAAAATGTTAAAAAATAATTTAAAAAAGGCTGATAAGGAGAATTGACTGTGAACATCATTCAAGAATTGTTGATAAAAGAATTGATGTCCCAATCAATATTAAGCCCATAGGGGGCATAAGATTTCAGTCGATAAATCCAACTAGTTTCTAATCTAGAAACCCCTCTTGTCAGATTGCTACCCCTCCAATCACCAGAATATTTGTCGATCCCAATATACATGGTGCCTTTGGGATCACTATTATGGCATGAGGCATAATGCCGTCACACACTATGCTTGGGGAAGGACTTGATAATATTGGCCACATGCTCATTTAATCGCACATGCAATTTGCGTATCGTGCGGCCCACATAATCCAGGCCGCACGGACAACGCAATAAATACACGACATATCGTGTAGAGCATGTGATGAAGGGTTTTATCTTAAACTCCTGCTGTGTAGCATTTGAACAGAAGGATTCAACTTTCCTTGATCTACAACTGCTGATTTTACAAATTGGACATCTCCTGCATGGATAAAAACCTCCTCTCTGCTGGAAAAAGGAAACAGTTCTCGGAGGGTCCACGATGTTAGGGGCTATCTGGAGTCGTAATGGAGGTACACCTCTAAAAATGACCTTCGGTGTATCCGGTAGGACTGATCCTAAAACACTGTCACCCTTCAAGATGTGCCAGTGTTTCTGGATAATCTTCCGTACCGAAAAATGCTGAATGGAGTAGGAGGAAAAAAATGCATGCTGAAAATCATCATTCTCTCTTCCTACTCTAGACTGCAAGAGCTCCTCCCTGTCACGGCTGTCAGCTCTCACCAAGGCTTGCTGTAACTCATCCTCTCCATAGCCTTTTTCCAAGAATTTAGACTTCAATATAAGAGACTCACGTAAAAAATCTGACCTGTTGGAACAGTTCCTCTTCAATCCGGAGGAACTGACTGACAGGAATGGACTTGAGCCATGACACATGGTGGCAACTAGATGTGTCTATAAATCCGTTCCTGTCAGTCTCCTTAAAAAACGTGGAGGTCTCCAAAGTGTTACCCACCACTTTTATATTCAGGTCCAGAAAATGAATTTCCGTCTTACTGCTCTCATGAGTAAGTCTAATGCCCCTGTCATTGTCGTTGAGCATGAAGATAAAATTGTCCAATGAAGTCACATCACCATCCCAAAGGAGGAGGATGTCATCGATGTACCTCCGCCAGAGAATAATCTCTGGCCTAGGAACGTCACCGATGACATCCTCCTCCCACTTGGCCATAAACAGATTGGCCATGCTGGGCGCAAATTTTGCGCCCATGGCCACACCCTTATTCTGTTTGTAGTATGTTCCACCAAACCAGAAATAATTGTGGGCCATAGCATAGTCAAATAATAGCAAAATAAACTGGTTTTGAAAGTTTAAAAGAGTGCCCTGATCAAGAAAATATTCCACTGCCTCCCTTCCGTGTTGATGTGAAATCACAGTATAGAGGGAGGACACATCCGCCGTAACCAAGGTATAACTGTCCTTCCACTCTATACCTTTGAGGGTATTGATGACTTGAGTTGAATCCCTCAAGAAAGAAGGGGTCTTGGTGACCAAGGGCTGTAGAAAAAAATCAATATATTTACCCACCCGGGAGGTGACTGAATTAATGCCACTCACAATCAGCCTCCCAGGTGGGTTCACAGCATCCTTGTGTACCTTGGGCAGGTAATACATAATGGGCACTTTAGGTGCAGATGGAATTAAGAAGGATTTCTCCTTCTTGGTTAACAGCTTCCGCTGAAAACCATCCTCGACCAGTTTTACCAACTCTTTTTTAAAAGCCATAGTGGGATTCCCACCAAGGGGAATATATGTATCTCGGTCGGAGAGTAATCTCATCATCTCCCTATTATATGCCGAGGTGTCCAAAATAACAATACCCCCCCTTTATCGGCTGGTCTAACAATTATGTCTTTGCGCTCAGTAAGAGAGCGCAAACCCTCATCAAACATGCGTTTGTGGTGAGTTTTTGCTAGAATCAGCCGGTCCAGATCCCTAGCCACCGAGTCCCGAAATACGGACAACGTCGGGGCCATGGGACCAGGAGGGTTAAAAAGGGAGGCATTGGAAAAGGGGGTATTTTTAACTTGTATATGTTTAATAGATGTGAAGCTTAACCACTTTAAGACCGGGCCTATTTTTGACACTTGGTATTTACAAGCTAAAATCAGCTTTTTTTTGCTAGAAAACTACTTAGAACCCCCAAACATTATATATATATTTTTTTATCAGAGACCATAGAGAATAAAATGAAGATCGTTGCAATATTTGTTATCACACCGTATTTGCGCAGCGGTCTCCCAAACGCAATTTTTTTGGGAAAAAAGTCACTTTTTTAATTAAAAAATAAGAAAACAGTAAAGTTAGCCCAATTTTTTTCCATAGGGTGAAAGATAATGTTATGCCGAGTAAATAGATACCCAACATGTCATGCTTCAAAATTGCGTACGCTTGCGGAATGGGGACAAACTTTGGTACTTAAAAATCTGATTAGGAAACACTTTAAAAAATTCTACAGATTACCAGTTTAGATTAACAGAAAAGGTCTAGGGCTCAAATTATTTCTCTCGCTCTAACAATCGCGGCGATGTCTCACATGTGTGGTTTGAACTCTGTTTACATATGTGGGCTGGACTTCTGTATGCATTCGCTTCTGCGCGTGAGCTATAGGTGACAGGGCGCTTTCATTTTTTTTTCCTATTTATTTTATTTATTATTTTTTATTTTTACACAGTTTAAAAAAAAAAAAAACGTTGATCATTTTTATTCCTATTACAATGAATGTAAACATCTCTTGTAATAGAAATTGGCATGACAGGTCCTCTTTATTGTGAGATCTGGGTCAAAAAGGCCGCAGACCTCACAACTGCACTAAAAAAGAAAACAAAAAAAAAATGTTGAAAAAAAAAATCGGCCCTTTAAACCGGTTGCTAGGCAACGATGTTTGATGACGCTCCGGTCCTCCAAGACCATAGAGTCGAGTGAGGGCCATCTTGCCCTCTCTCGACTTCATGTCTCTGAGGATCCGGGACCGGATCATTTTCCCCACTGCCGGCGGCTTCGGTAAGTGAGGAAAGCGGCCGGGACGCGGCGGGAGGGGGGCACCTCTTCCGTCACACTGTAAGGGTGATCCCAGTGCAAATCCCCCACTGGGACCACCCTTATCTTAAAGCAGATCACCGATGTTTTCAAAAATACTGAGGTTATGGCAGCTATCTGTTGCCATAGCCTCGGTATTTAGCATCAAAGAACCAACGTAAATCGATGGCGGGCGGGCGGGCGGTAAGTGGTTAAATATATGCCCTGAACACTGAAGCTTGGTTGTCAGAGAATAGTTTGCAGACGGCAACAAAGATTCATACAGTATGTCAGTGCGCACGCTCATGCACCATGTTGCATGCAATGCGTGACAGATTCTGGTGCCAAGTGGCCTATTAAAAGCCTTTAGTAGCTGGATGATAGTCCGCTCCCCGTGTGTTCCTAAATTCCTGTTCCTGCTATTATTAGATTTCCTGTTACAAACCTTGCTTGCCCTTGACTTGTCTTCTCTCCATTCCTGGCTTTGAACCTTTGGCTTGTTCTAGTGACTCTGCAGCTTCTGCCTACTGATCTATGTATGACCTCTGGCTTGCTCTTCTTTTTTTAAATACATTTTATTGAGGATTTTCCAAATAACACAAAGAGCTATTACAACAGTATACAGTCTGGAGTAGGAAATGTAAAAAAAAAAAAAAAACAGGGATACAAGAATAACCATTGAACTGATTAACAAACGACCTGGGGGAAGGAAAAGCAGAGGGGTTGAGGGGGAAACGAGAAACAGAAGCAACAAGAGGGGGATAGAATAGGGTTCAAGGTTAGAGGTGTATGGCAAGTGTAACGGAACAGGACACCCCTGACCGGGTACCTCCGTTGACAGATGCTCCTAGTGCTTCCCAAGGGGCTCCAAGCACTCCACCAGACACCGTAACCACTTCAGACCCCACGAACCGCCGCAGCTTGGTTAGGGTCTCGCAATCTCCTACCCACCCTGGACCTACGACAAGGCTCCAGGTTCCTGTGGGTGAACCTCCTTTCCCCTTAGAGTGCAGCACGAACAAGCTCTTACAAGAGCTTAGTGATTGTCTAAGGGAGTATGGAGGACCATAGCAATCCCTTGCAGCAGATTCCCCCAATAAGAGACAAGACTCTAGATTTAAGGTGAAGAACTAACTACTTTCTTCTTTATTGAACAGACTTACATACAGTTTTCACCCACAAGGTTACCACCCAGGTGGACCTTGTTGAAGACTGGACATGATATTCACAATCCAATAGGAATAGAGTTTTACACTCTCATACAGTGTATACAAAAATATACAATGTGGGACAATCCCCCCCCCCCCCCTTAGCATCCAATCCACATTCCTATAAGTTTCTCTTAAGGCAGACAGACAGACAGAACAATGGGAGGTCATTAACACTTAACAATGCGAAAGGGCAATCCACATTCCCTCCCAATACACAACAAAAGGAAAACCTGTCTGACATTGAAAGATATGTAATATACACAGCATTTAGGAAGAACAGATTTCATGGCAAATGGGAATAAATCTTTATATTCCTATATGGAGATATGCTGGCAAATATGACTGTCCCATCTGAAGCAATTCAAACCATTAATTATCTGTTTTTAACTTCCAGTGACGGTGAATACTGTCACAGTAAGTATTATAGGGAGGGGATGGGAAGACCTAGAAAGAGAAAAAGGAGCATATTCATGCCCAAAAATAAGCTATTACATCCCTAGATTTACAAAGACGGTAAAGATAAGCAGCAATACAATCTCCAATATCACTCCACTTTGAGTAAAGAACTTAGACCGGGTGTCCGGAGGGATACCCCCGGATTAAAGGACAGGGCAGTCATGGAGAATTCGCGCCATGGGCAGATGTCAGCAGCTGATAATGGAGTAGGAGTGTCAGGTCAATCTAAAGGAGAATTAGCGTCAGAGGGCATACGATCAGTAGCAGGAGAGTATTTCGGAAAGGCAGAGGTAAAGGTTAGGCTGGCAGACAGGAGCCGGATGGCCCCTCGGTGGTTGTTACATCTAAAAAAGAGTCAATCCAGGATGAGCAGGAGATTGCCGGGTGTATGTTGGAAAGATAGGTTCCCCATTTCATGGAGAACCTGAGGGTTAGGCCGGTAGAGAAACGGGTATCAATGGTGTCTCTACTATGTAGTTTCGAAAGTTCGGATCGAACATCATGTAATGTAGGAGGGTTGCAGGTTATCCAGTTATGGAGTATAGCTTTTCTAGCTAGCATATAATAGGTAGACAGCCATGCCTTATCCGAAGAAAGAAGTGAGGCTTGGGCCTTATCTAAGCCCAGCAATCCTCCATCCAGGTATCCGAAGAGCAGTAACAGTGGGTGACCGGTTGGTTTGAGGCCTGTGATCTTCAGGGCAAAAAGTTCCACCGGCGTCCAGAATTGTGAGATGAGGGGACAGGTCCAAAACCTATGGGCTAAGGTTGGTCTGTTCGCCAAGCACCATGCACACTGTTGAGGAGCATTCGAGGTGTTGGTGCAAGTAAAAGGGGCATATGCCCGGTGTATTATTTTCAATTGCTGTTCCCTCCAGAATTAGTTGTTTATGAAGGAACGTGTAGATTTGTAACCGGAAAGGATGCAGTAGTGAAGAGTGGAAGTCTTTTTCCCAGGGTCAGGTTCTCGGAGGAGATCTCTGCAAGAGACGGTGATGTTGAAGAGGTTTGTAGATAGATGAGATGCTAGGTTGGGGAAGGCCTACGAGGGTATCCAGTAGAGAGGGACTAAAGCGCCTGGTAGTGTCCCGGCAGAGGTGAGTAGCAAAAGTGATGGCTTGATGAACATGAAGAAAGTCAGATTTTGGAATTTGGAACTTGGAACAAATATCCTGTAGGGGGAGAGAGTGTCAAGTCAATGCGTCAAACAGTTGGGCAAAGGTCCGTAAGTTTTTTTAGGGCCATTCCGAAAAAGCAGCATATTGGCAGGATTGTTGGAACAAAGGGTGGCCTGCAATGGGCAAGTGATTTGTAAGTTTAGGGGAGAGGTTGAGTAGTTTGCACGTTACATGCCAAGCAATTATAGTGTCTCTGAGGAGCAGGTTGGATTTGAGTGTGGCTGGCAGAGAGGGAAGGGAGCAGTGAAGGAGGGCTCCCAAAGTAAATGGGGCAACCATTTGCAGTTCAATGTCGAAATTAGAAAAATGTGAGTGGCCCGACAACCAATCCAAACCGATCCGTAGAAGGCAGGCTATATTATATAATCTGATGTCGGGGATGTTTGCCCCTCCCTCACACTTGGGCAGGAACAATTTTTTGGGTGCTATATGTTGGCGCTTTTTCCTCCAGAGAAACATTTTGAGTGATTTGTATAGGAGTTGGGTATCCTTGTGTTTTAACAACAGTTTAATCGTCTGTAATGGGTATAGGAGCTTAGGGAAGCACATCATCCTAAAGAGATGACACCTACCAAGCAATGATAATGGTAGTTCAGACCACGCTTCCATTTGCTTAGTGATAGCTTTGAGGACTGGTGGAAAATTTAAAGTGTAAATCGACAGGGTCTTTCCTATGTTAATTCCGAGGTACTTGATGTGTTTATTATTGATCTTGAATGCGGAATGTGGCGACCAGGCAGGGGGGTTGGATTGTCCGAGAGGCAATATTTCGCTCTTGGAGAAGTTAATTTTTAACCCAGCACAAGAACGGAACGTTGTAAAGATGTCATTGATCAGGGGGATATCAGTGGTCAGATGCAAGGTGAACATGGGGATATCGTCAGCAAACATAGCTGTCCGAACCTCCTGATCTCCCACTCGTACACCATGGAGTCCAGGGTGGGCCGTTAATAATCTAGATAAGGGTTTAATGGCTAAATTGAATAGAAGGGGGATAGGGGGCAGCCCTGCCATATACCCTTGAAAAGGGGAAAGGATGGGGAGGGATGGCCATTAGTGATGACCGTGGCGTTTGGGGAAGAGTACATAGTTTTAATGAGATGCAGAAAAGGCCCATCGAAGCCCAATTTTCCCAAGACCTTAAAGAGCTAAGTGAAATTGACATTGTCAAAGGCCTTCTCTGCATCTAGTGTTATAATGGCCATGTCATTAGATGGGTTTAATTTTGCCGTTTCAAATACCGAAAGGACTTTTCTGATGTTGGAAGTGGCCGAACGACCCTTCGTGAACCCTGCTTGGGCAGAGTGTATAATGTCTGGCATCATTTTTGACAATCTGTTTGCAATGATTTTTGAGAATATTTTGGAATCTAGATTTAATGGTGAGATGGGGCATTGGATCCTGGTTCCATGGGATCCTTACCAGGTTTAGGAATCAATTTAATGTGGGCTTGGAAACCAGAGGGAAGATAGGGACCACCATCCAGGATATGCTGGTAGACAGTAGTCAGTGTTATGGATACTATGTCCGAGGTGAGCTTAAAGAAGTCAGAGGTATATCCGTCAGGGCCGTGAGATAGAGAATGGATGGTGGAGGAAACTTCAGTTACGGTGACAGGGGCATTTAACTGTGATTTAACTGTGAAAGCGCTATGGGATCTATCTTGGGGAGAGAAACTCCTTCCAGGAACTTGTCAGCTTCCTGGAGATCAATATCTTCCGGGCCATAGAGAGAGGAAAAAAAATTGTACATCACCCGGGAGATATCGTCCTGGGAAGAGCAAGAAACACCCCTGGAGTTTTTGATTTTAGCGATGTACGTTGGAGTATATTGAGATTTGCAGAGCTGGGCCAATAATTTTCCTGATTTATTGCCATATTTGTGTAGTGCAAGGTCTTGTAGGGAATGATGGAAACGTTCTGACATCTCTGCCCAATGGTCAAAATATTGTTTAGCCTCTTTCCACGTGAGTCTATGAGCTGGGGTATTTGAATGAGAGAGGTTTGCTGGAGCCCGTCTCAGTGTGTCACTGGCCAATTGGAACTGGGTGTTCACTTTTTTTTTGTAAGCGGTACTGAATGCGATTATGTGTCCGTGTATTACCGTTTTCCCCGTTTCCCAGAGGAGAGCTGGGTTGTGTGAGTGTTGTGCATTATCGCTCAGAAAATCAGTCCAGACTTTTTTCAAAAGGGCCTGTAGTTCCAAATTGTTGGCTAGGAAAGAAGGGAATCGCCGAATTCTAGTGGAGTTAGGTGAGTGGTGATCAGAAAAGATCATGGAAATTGGAGCATGATCCGAAATTGCTATGTAGACATCTCCTCATTATCTCAGCCTGTCGCAACTGGCAATCCCTGCTTCTTTGAGCACAGCACTCCCTGTTACCACCATCAGGTAAAAAGGAGAGACAAGAAGAGCACCTCTAAGTGCAGTCGTTTTACATAAAATGAACAAATGGAGGCTCATATGGAGTAGTAGTATAAACGCTCATCAAGTAGAAAGAATCCGGTGGTGGCGAGGCGCTTTTCTTGTCTCTCCTTTTTACCTCAATCTACAGAGTCCACAACTGCATGTTGCCTATTAGTCTATTTGAAATCTATTCATTCCCCCTCAAAGACTTTTTTATCCACCTGCTCATGGACTAATATTTTAACCCATTGATATATTTATTGTTGCTTTATATTGCTGATTTATTTGTATTCCACCTTGAGCGCCAATATTTACCCTGATGTTACCACCTTCAGGGGCACTCTGCACTTACCCGCAAGGGAAGCCCTCTCAGGACTTCGGTCTCCAAACAGGTACGTGACATTGGTGAGGTCATAGGGAGTAATTGCTGGATTTTGGTACACAAACAAGGTTAAAGAAAAAAAAATGAAATCTGGTTGGGACTTGATCTAGATAGGGGAAGAGAGGTTTTGGGGTACATTTGTGTCATGCCTATGCAAATTCTTTTTCAGACTAATAGTTCATACATATGCTTAGTATGCACAATCTTCATTCCATTTCTAATACCACAATGACAGATATCTGTGCTTTACAGTATATTAAATTTGGCATGTATAAAAATGTATATTTCTTGTTCAAAAAGGTTTTTTTTTTTTCTTTTTGATTTTGCACTCATTATGTAGTAGGGTTCAACTTGATTGTGCTATAATTTTGGGCAACCCTGGATTCCTTTAAACAGACTAACAAAGATTACTTTTTCAGATCACTTAAGTGCAAAGGTAGCATATACAGAATAGATCTGTTACTTTACAATATGGTAAAACTATTTAACACACCATAGGTAAAAAGAAAAAGAAAAAAAAAAACTACCGGTAAGTAAAAGTAAAATGGCCTTCACAAAACAACACGAAAAAAGTTTAAGAAAATGGCTTTCATGATTGTCTACTGGAACAGGTAAAATATAATTAGTAGAACAACATGTGGGTCCCTTTGGCAACATATATTTAACTAAATCTTCAGTTTATCTTGCCATAATTTAAATTGTGTGCTGTTAAGAAAAATATGTTAGGACTCAAAGGAAATTAGTGATGTGTTTAATTTTGTTACGTTTAATAATGTGGGCACAAGGAAATGGAAAGAGCTAAATGTTTATGAATCAGCACAAATTAAAACAAAAATAAATAATGAAGACATAATGAATGAACCATGGGATTTAAACTACAGAGATTAGGAACATGTTATAAGGGCCCTGCTTGCAGCTCCTCATGTTAAAGACTAAATACATAGCTGAAATGCATATGCTATGTGTTTACTGTTTTGTTTTGTCAAAAGCTTAGGTATTTTTGGCTAACCATGATTGCAAACCCCTCTACAAGTCAGTGAGGTCACCCTGGTACCTCCTAGCTTATCCTAACTACCTCTTGGGTCAGCTTTGCTGCTTCCCAAGTAAGCTCCCTGCTAAAAGGACAGAGGTGGTTATGCTATTTCATAATCCAATGAGGGGGTTGGAGACACAGAGGTGACATAAGAAGCTAAATTGCTGAACCACAAAGATTAATTGCATAATCTGGAATCATATGTGACCCAAGTGCGGTTATCTAACATTTTTGTAAATCACAAGATTGGATACAATAATAAGCATATACCTAAAGTATTTCAAATGTGTTTTACCTGTTTGTTTGGAGCTTCACTTTGAATAAAATTATAACCAGAAAATAAGACAAATGTCTGTTGTTTCAGTAACATGAACAATTATGCATAGAGACAGTCATTTTTCTAATTACTCTGACATTAATAGAGAATACAGTAACATTATTTTCTACTGTAGCAAATAGCTAACTCTACAATTGAGTGGAAGGTGGTCACCAAGCTGGGGAGAGGGTGCATGAGCTTTTATTACAATACAGCACTTTATTTTTTTTTAATGGATACATATAAAAGTTTACTTTTAACACCAAAGTTTAATATGACCCTATCAGCAGTATAATTTTAAGCTGTAGCTTTCTGTAAAGAAAAGCCGAGCATACTTCCTTCCAGCAGGCAAGTAACACTATTAACAGCAACCCAAAGGGTGGATTTAGCCCTTAACTTGCATCTAAATCTCCCTTTACTCTGAAGCCCGATCCGTGTTCGGCCACTGACTGTTCCTCACCGCCTGTTTAACCATATTTTTGCAGACAAACATACCACAACCATTTACATTGCATGAAGTTGTGGGGCGATGCTTCCCCATTTGCAAGAGTGTGCAGAGTTTGGCAAGCTTGCCATCCACAAATCGCCACATGTCAGCTAAACTTTGCCGTGGGTGCAAAGCATTGCAACCACGGCATGTAAACACTAGCGATCAACCAATTATCGGCAACACCGATATATCGGGGGCTGATATGCACTTTCCCCGATATATCGGAATCCGCCTTTTAAATTGCCAATATTGCCGATATTTTCGTGACGTCATTCCGTATTTTGCGCGCACCCGTTATGCCTTCTAACACCGCCTCCTACGCCTGCGTGACCCGTACATGGCGCCATTTCACTGCGCGCGCTGCAATTAAGACCGCCTCACACAGCCTCGGTTACAGCCAGCTGCAGTCCGGTCCAGTCACGCTGCCAGCCATCCATCCAGGCCCTGGCCTCAGGCACCCACCACAACAGGGTGTCAGCCCAGTGAGCAAGCAACCAGCCACCCAGATGACACCAAGCCAGTCACCCGCCACTGTGACCAGTGTTCCACCAAGCCAACTACCCGCCACAACAGGCCAGGGTGAGTGAGTGACACCAAGTCTGCCACCCACACAACAGGATGACCCCAAGCCAGCCCCCCCCCCCCCACCACAGTGTTCCAGCAAGCCAGCCATCCACTACAATGTTCCTGCAAGCCAAAAAGCCACCACAGTGTTCCTGCAAGCCAGTCACCCACCCACCAACCCACCACAGTGTTCCAGCAAGCCAGCCACCCATAACAGGGTGACACCAAACCAGCCACCCACCCCAGTGTTCCTGCAAGCCAGCCACCCATAAAAGAGTGACACAAAGCAAGCCAACCAGGCACCGCAGACTGTTTCTGAAAGCCAGCCACCCATAAAAGGGTGAAACCAAGCCAGCCAGCCACCACAGTGTTCCTGCAAGCCAGCCACCCATAACAGGGTGACACCAAGCCAGCCACCCACCACAGTGTTCCTGCAAGCCAGCCACCCATAACAGGGTGACACCAAGCAAGCCAACCAGGCACCACAGACTGTTCCTGAAAGCCAGCCACCCATAACAGGGTGAAACCAAGCCAGCAAGCCACCACAGTGTTCCTGCGAACCAGCCACCCTTAACAGGGTGACACCAATCCAGCCAGCCACCGCAGTGTTCCTGCAAGCCAGCCACCCATAACAGGGTGACACCGAGCCAGTCACCCACCACAGTGTTCCTGCAAGCCAGCCACCCATAACAGGGTGACACCAATCCAGCCAGTCACCACAGTGTTCCTGAAAGCCAGCCACCCATAACAGGGTGACACCAAGCAAGCCAGCAACCACAGTGTTCCTGCAAGCCAGCCACCCAGGAAGCCACCACAGTGTTCCTGCAAGCCAGCCACCCATAACAGGGTGACACCAAGCATGCCAGTCACCACAGTGTTCCTGCAAGCCAGCCACCCATAACAGGGTGACATCAAGCCAGCCACCCACCAGTGTTCCTGCAAGCCAGCCACCTATAACAGGGTGACACCAAGCCATCCAACCAGTCACCACAGACTGTTCCTGAAAGCCAGCCACCAATAACAAGGTGACACCAGTCACCAAGCCAGCCAGCCACCCATAACAGGGTGACACCAAGCCAGCCAGCCACCACATTGTTCCTGCAAGCCAGCCACCCATAACAGGGTGACACCAAGCTAGCCAGCCAGTGCCACCACAGTGTTCCTGCAAGCCAGCCACCCAGAACAGGGTGACACCAGCCAGCCACCACAGTGTTCCGGCAAGCAAGCAACCCACAACAGGGTGACACCAAGCCAGCCACACTGCCAGGCGCAGCCACCAACCCACAACAGGTTGCCAGTGCCAGCATCAGCATTTCTTTAATCTTTTTTGTGTCTTTCAAGTGGAAATGGAAATGGATGAGGAGAGAAAGAGTAAAAGTGTGGTCTGCAACTATTTCTCGTCTCAACTATCTCCAGGAAAAGCAGCAGTGTGCAACACATGTACAAACAATATAAGCATGGGATCAGTAACTGCACAAAACAAAAATACATCAAATCTTTGGGCTCATCTAAGAGTTCATGATATTGAATCGTATCATGCAGCACAGAAAAAACAAAATGAATATCAATGTGATTTTGATTCAATACCTCGTCCACTATCCAAGGCAACAATAACAGATATGTTTGTGAAAAAAAAAAACAGATGTCACTGTCTAGATTCAGATGGAAGATCCCAACTGCTGGACAGAGTAATCACAGAGATGATTGTCACTGATAACCAGCCATTTACAATGGTGTCTGACTCCGAATTTAAGCGGTTGATGTCCATGCTTGAGCCAAGCTACACACTGAAGAGTGAGAAGTATTATCGAACCGAAATGATGACAAAGCTACACCAAAAGGTAGTTGACAAAGTAAAGGATATGCTGCAACCAGAGAATGCTGGCAACTCACTCTCATTCACAACGGACTGGTGGTCACAAACAGAGTCTGAGTCACTACTCATTCTTACATGCCACTTCATTGACAGCGGATGGACAAAAAGGCAATTGGTGTTGAATACAAAAGTGATGCAAGGATCCCACACAGCTGAGTACAGTAGAGAAATGTTTCTAGGCATGCTTGAAGAATGGGGAATCAACAAAGACCGAGTGATGCTTGCGCAACTTGGCGCAGACATGCCTAAAGGAGGTTTTTGTCCGTATGATTCCACCTAAAGGTTTTTTGTCCGTATGATTCAATCAATGTTATGGATACCATTAAGGATCTTTACCTATTCTCTAGAAACTTAACCTATAAATATATTTTTGATAAAGAGAGACAGAACCTACACCTCGAAAACGAGCTGACTCAACGCACTAAACACTTCTCCATGGCCGAATTTAGAGCCCTACGGGACCTAATGTTGCTGTACGATAAGGGTAACCATACTGATGAGTCAGGTATGACTCTAGCCTGTACTGGCGATTCCTGATCTCATCCTGCATTTCATTCTTCGACTGATGGTTCAGTAGATCGTGTTACTTCCAAACGACCCTTCAAACCTCCATCTACACAATTCCCTGATCTCATGACTAGTGTTGAGCGAACACGGACTGTATTATTCGTGTTCGTACCGAATAATTGGATTTTTTGTACCCGAACACGGACACGGACACTTTACTGTATGTTCGGGTAAAAATCCGTGTTCGGTCGTTTTATTTCCGGGTTTTGCATGCTTTGGCGCTCTTTTCATGGCGGGCTTTCAACAGCCAATCAACAATCGTTTAACTGGTGTGCCTTAAGCCATCCCAGCCATGCCTGCAAATGTCTCAGTAGCTGTGATTGGCCGTCTGAAGCATGTGACCAAGTCTTTATAAGTTCGTGGCAGCCGCAGCGGCGTCATTATGCTGCTTAGATTCAGGGACAGAGCACACATCAACGTGCTGGCTGCTGATTAGGGAAAGATAGGCAGGAAAAAACCATTTGTGTCCGGATAGAATTGAGGGACAGGTCGGAGTGTTTAGGCAGGGCGAGTTGTAGGCATTTTAGGGATAGAGTCTGCTGAATTATATAGGGTCAGTGTCTTCTACAAACTACAATCGATATTGCTGTGTGGGGGGTGGGGTCTGCACTCAATCCTGATCTACGATCTCTTCTCAATCCTGTTAGGGACAGAGTCTGCTGAATTTTAGGGAAACTGTGTTCTACAAACTACAATCGATATTGCTGTGTGGTGTGGGATTGGAGATAGGCAGGTGTCAGTGATCCACATCCATTTTTCTGTGTGTGAGCTGCAGTGAACACAATCTTTTTGGGCTGCAGTGAACACAATCTTTTTGGGCTGCAGTGAACACAATCTTTTTGGGCTGCAGTGAACACAATCTTTTTGGGCTGCAGTGAACACAATCTTTTTGGGCTGCAGTGAACACAATCTTTTTGGGGTGCAGTGAACAAAATCTTTTTGGGGTGCAGTGAACACAATCCTTTTTGGTGTGCAGTGAACACAATCTTTGTGGGGTGCAGTGAACAAAATCCTTTGTGGGGTGCAGTGAACACAATCTTTTTGGGGTGCAGTGAACAAAATCCTTTTTGGGGTGCAGTGAACAACATCCTTTTTGGGGTGCAGTGAACACAATCTTTTTGGGGTGCAGTGAACAAAATCCTTTGTGGGGTGCAGTGAACACAATCTTTTTGGGGTGCAGTGAACACAATCTTTTTGGGGTGGAGTGAACAACATCCTTTTTGGGGTGCAGTGAACAAAATCCTTTTTGGGGTGCAGTGAACAAAATCATTTTTGGGGTGCAGTGAACACAATCTTTTTGGGGTGCAGTGAACACAATCTTTGTGGGGTGCAGTGAACACAATCTTTTTGGGGTGGAGTGAACAACATCCTTTTTGGGGTGCAGTGAACAACATCCTTTTTGGGGTGCAGTGAACACAATCTTTTTGGGGTGCAGTGAACACAATCTTTGTGGGGTACAGTGAACAGAATCTTTGTGGGGTGCAGTGAACACAATCTTTGGGGGGTACAGTGAACACAATCTTTGTGAGGTGCAGTGAACACAATCTTTGTGGGGTGCAGTGAACACAATCATTGTGGGGTGCAGTGAACTCAATCTTTGTGGGGTACAGTGAACACAATCTCATACTGAAGGTTTGAGGGTGCTGCCTGTTCCATACTCCCCCTACTCCTCATCTAGCCTTTTAGGGGTACAAACAATAGTAATTGGGGCCTAGTGTGGTTGTGTACGTGTGATATACATACACTTTTTTGGGATCATATTTTCTATTCCGCTATTTAATCAAAAACCTTTGGGGATCAGTTAAATTGGGGGATAGTCTGTGTTGGTACGTGTGAGAGAGATCCACCTTTCCAAGTTGTTGGGGTTCATCTCATACTTCTGAAGGTTTGAGGGTGCTGCCTGTTCCATACTCCCCCTACTCCTAGCCTTTTAGGGGTACAAACAATAGTAATTGGGGCCTAGTGTGGTTGTGTACGTGTGATATACATACACTTTTTTGGGATCATATTTTCTATTCCGCTATTTAATCAAAAACCTTTGGGGATCAGTTAAATTGGGGGATAGTCTGTGTTGGTACGTGTGAGAGAGATCCACCTTTCCAAGTTGTTGGGGTTCATCTCATACTTCTGAAGGTTTGAGGGTGCTGCCTGTTCCATACTCCCCCTACTCCTAGCCTTTTAGGGGTACAAACAATAGTAATTGGGGCCTAGTGTGGTTGTGTACGTGTGATATACATACACTTTTTTGGGATCATATTTTCTATTCCGCTATTTAATCAAAAACCTCTGGGGATCAGTTAAATTGGGGGATAGTCTGTGTTGGTACGTGTGAGAGAGATCCACCTTTCCAAGTTGTTGGGGTTCATCTCATACTTCTGAAGGTTTGAGGGTGCTGCCTGTTCCATACTCCCCCTACTCCTAGCCTTTTAGGGGTACAAACAATAGTAATTGGGGCCTAGTGTGGTTGTGTACGTGTGATATACATACACTTTTTTGGGATCATATTTTCTATTCCGCTATTTAATCAAAAACCTTTGGGGATCAGTTAAATTGGGGGATAGTCTGTGTTGGTACGTGTGAGAGAGATCCACCTTTCCAAGTTGTTGGGGTTCATCTCATACTTCTGAAGGTTTGAGGGTGCTGCCTGTTCCATACTCCCCCTACTCCTAGCCTTTTAGGGGTACAAACAATAGTAATTGGGGCCTAGTGTGGTTGTGTACGTGTGATATACATACACTTTTTTGGGATCATATTTTCTATTCCGCTATTTAATCAAAAACCTTTGGGGATCAGTTAAATTGGGGGATAGTCTGTGTTGGTACGTGTGAGAGAGATCCACCTTTCCAAGTTGTTGAGGTTCATCTCATACTTCTGAAGGTTTGAGGGTGCTGCCTGTTCCATACTCCCCCTACTCCTAGCCTTTTAGGGGTACAAACAATAGTAATTGGGGCCTAGTGTGGTTGTGTACGTGTGATATACATACACTTTTTTGGGATCATATTTTCTATTCCGCTATTTAATCAAAAACCTTTGGGGATCAGTTAAATTGGGGGATAGTCTGTGTTGGTACGTGTGAGAGAGATCCACCTTTCCAAGTTGTTGGGGTTCATCTCATACTTCTGAAGGTTTGAGGGTGCTGCCTGTTCCATACTCCCCCTACTCCTAGCCTTTTAGGGGTACAAACAATAGTAATTGGGGCCTAGTGTGGTTGTGTACGTGTGATATACATACACTTTTTTGGGATCATATTTTCTATTCCGCTATTTAATCAAAAACCTTTGGGGATCAGTTAAATTGGGGGATAGTCTGTGTTGGTACGTGTGAGAGAGATCCACCTTTCCAAGTTGTTGGGGTTCATCTCATACTTCTGAAGGTTTGAGGGTGCTGCCTGTTCCATACTCCCCCTACTCCTAGCCTTTTAGGGGTACAAACAATAGTAATTGGGGCCTAGTGTGGTTGTGTACGTGTGATATACATACACTTTTTTGGGATCATATTTTCTATTCCGCTATTTAATCAAAAACCTCTGGGGATCAGTTAAATTGGGGGATAGTCTGTGTTGGTACGTGTGAGAGAGATCCACCTTTCCAAGTTGTTGGGGTTCATCTCATACTTCTGAAGGTTTGAGGGTGCTGCCTGTTCCATACTCCCCCTACTCCTAGCCTTTTAGGGGTACAAACAATAGTAATTGGGGCCTAGTGTGGTTGTGTACGTGTGATATACATACACTTTTTTGGGATCATATTTTCTATTCCGCTATTTAATCAAAAACCTTTGGGGATCAGTTAAATTGGGGGATAGTCTGTGTTGGTACGTGTGAGAGAGATCCACCTTTCCAAGTTGTTGGGGTTCATCTCATACTTCTGAAGGTTTGAGGGTGCTGCCTGTTCCATACTCCCCCTACTCCTAGCCTTTTAGGGGTACAAACAATAGTAATTGGGGCCTAGTGTGGTTGTGTACGTGTGATATACATACACTTTTTTGGGATCATATTTTCTATTCCGCTATTTAATCAAAAACCTTTGGGGATCAGTTAAATTGGGGGATAGTCTGTGTTGGTACGTGTGAGAGAGATCCACCTTTCCAAGTTGTTGAGGTTCATCTCATACTTCTGAAGGTTTGAGGGTGCTGCCTGTTCCATACTCCCCCTACTCCTAGCCTTTTAGGGGTACAAACAATAGTAATTGGGGCCTAGTGTGGTTGTGTACGTGTGATATACATACACTTTTTTGGGATCATATTTTCTATTCCGCTATTTAATCAAAAACCTTTGGGGATCAGTTAAATTGGGGGATAGTCTGTGTTGGTACGTGTGAGAGAGATCCACCTTTCCAAGTTGTTGGGGTTCATCTCATACTTCTGAAGGTTTGAGGGTGCTGCCTGTTACATACTCCCCCTACTCCTAGCCTTTTAGGGGTACAAACAATAGTAATTGGGGCCTAGTGTGGTTGTGTACGTGTGATATACATACACTTTTTTGGGATCATATTTTCTATTCCGCTATTTAATCAAAAACCTTTGGGGATCAGTTAAATTGGGGGATAGTCTGTGTTGGTACGTGTGAGAGAGATCCACCTTTCCAAGTTGTTGGGGTTCATCTCATACTTCTGAAGGTTTGAGGGTGCTGCCTGTTCCATACTCCCCCTACTCCTAGCCTTTTAGGGGTACAAACAATAGTAATTGGGGCCTAGTGTGGTTGTGTACGTGTGATATACATACACTTTTTTGGGATCATATTTTCTATTCCGCTATTTAATCAAAAACCTTTGGGGATCAGTTAAATTGGGGGATAGTCTGTGTTGGTACGTGTGAGAGAGATCCACCTTTCCAAGTTGTTGGGGTTCATCTCATACTTCTGAAGGTTTGAGGGTGCTGCCTGTTCCATACTCCCCCTACTCCTAGCCTTTTAGGGGTACAAACAATAGTAATTGGGGCCTAGTGTGGTTGTGTACGTGTGATATACATACACTTTTTTGGGATCATATTTTCTATTCCGCTATTTAATCAAAAACCTTTGGGGATCAGTTAAATTGGGGGATAGTCTGTGTTGGTACGTGTGAGAGAGATCCACCTTTCCAAGTTGTTGGGGTTCATCTCATACTTCTGAAGGTTTGAGGGTGCTGCCTGTTCCATACTCCCCCTACTCCTAGCCTTTTAGGGGTACAAACAATAGTAATTGGGGCCTAGTGTGGTTGTGTACGTGTGATATACATACACTTTTTTGGGATCATATTTTCTATTCCGCTATTTAATCAAAAACCTTTGGGGATCAGTTAAATTGGGGGATAGTCTGTGTTGGTACGTGTGAGAGAGATCCACCTTTCCAAGTTGTTGAGGTTCATCTCATACTTCTGAAGGTTTGAGGGTGCTGCCTGTTCCATACTCCCCCTACTCCTAGCCTTTTAGGGGTACAAACAATAGTAATTGGGGCCTAGTGTGGTTGTGTACGTGTGATATACATACACTTTTTTGGGATCATATTTTCTATTCCGCTATTTAATCAAAAACCTTTGGGGATCAGTTAAATTGGGGGATAGTCTGTGTTGGTACGTGTGAGAGAGATCCACCTTTCCAAGTTGTTGGGGTTCATCTCATACTTCTGAAGGTTTGAGGGTGCTGCCTGTTCCATACTCCCCCTACTCCTAGCCTTTTAGGGGTACAAACAATAGTAATTGGGGCCTAGTGTGGTTGTGTACGTGCGAGATACATACACTTTTTTTGATCATATTTCCTATTCCGCTATTCAATAAAAACCTTTGAGGATCAATTGAATTGCGGGATAGTCTGTGTCGGTACGTGTGAGAGAGATCCACCTTTCCAAGTTGTTGGGGTTCATCTCATACTTCTGAAGGTTTGAGGGTGCTGCCTGTTCCATACCCCCCCTACTCCTCATCTAGCCTTTTAGGGGTACAAACAATAGTAATTGGGGCCTAGTGTGGTTGTGTACGTGCGAGATACATACACTTTTTTTGATCATATTTCCTATTCCGCTATTCAATAAAAACCTTTGAGGATCAATTGAATTGCGGGATAGTCTGTGTCGGTACGTGTGAGAGAGATCCACCTTTCCAAGTTGTTGGGGTTCATCTCATACTTCTGAAGGTTTGAGGGTGCTGCCTGTTCCATACCCCCCCTACTCCTCATCTAGCCTTTTAGGGGTACAAACAATAGTAATTGGGGCCTAGTGTGGTTGTGTACGTGCGAGATACATACACTTTTTTTGATCATATTTCCTATTCCGCTATTCAATAAAAACCTTTGAGGATCAATTGAATTGCGGGATAGTCTGTGTCGGTACGTGTGAGAGAGATCCACCTTTCCAAGTTGTTGGGGTTCATCTCATACTTCTGAAGGTTTGAGGGTGCTGCCTGTTCCATACCCCCCCTACTCCTCATCTAGCCTTTTAGGGGTACAAACAATAGTAATTGGGGCCTAGTGTGGTTGTGTACGTGCGAGATACATACACTTTTTTTGATCATATTTCCTATTCCGCTATTCAATAAAAACCTTTGAGGATCAATTGAATTGCGGGATAGTCTGTGTCGGTACGTGTGAGAGAGATCCACCTTTCCAAGTTGTTGGGGTTCATCTCATACTTCTGAAGGTTTGAGGGTGCTGCCTGTTCCATACCCCCCCTACTCCTCATCTAGCCTTTTAGGGGTACAAACAATAGTAATTGGGGCCTAGTGTGGTTGTGTACGTGCGAGATACATACACTTTTTTTGATCATATTTCCTATTCCGCTATTCAATAAAAACCTTTGAGGATCAATTGAATTGCGGGATAGTCTGTGTCGGTACGTGTGAGAGAGATCCACCTTTCCAAGTTGTTGGGGTTCATCTCATACTTCTGAAGGTTTGAGGGTGCTGCCTGTTCCATACTCCCCCTACTCCTCATCTAGCCTTTTAGGGGTACAAACAATAGTAATTGGGGCCTAGTGTGGTTGTGTACGTGTGATATACATACACTTTTTTTGGATCATATTTTCTATTCCGCTATTTAATTTAACTGGGCCTCCATGCGAGACCTGTGTGCCTTGTTGCGCTGTTTTGAGTACTCCACCAACATGGCCAGTGGCAATGACGCCGTTCTCAGCTTAACTATCCCACTTCTATGCCTCCTTGAAAAAACAATTCGGGCGATGATGGAAGAGGATGTGGCACAGGATGAGGAGGAGGAGGAGGATGAAGAGGTAACATTTCCAAGGCTTTCAGGGCAGTCATTCGCAAGGGGCTCCGAGGGTGGGTTCCTGCACACGCAAACGCCAGGGACGCAATTGTCCAGCAGGGGCACAGTTCTGGAGGATGAGGAGGATGAGGAGGAGGAGGAGCTGGAGGAGGAGATGGAACCATGTTCACAGCAGGGTGGCACCCAGGCCAGCTCATGGCCATCACTGGTGCGTGGCTGGGGGGATACAGAGGACACGGACCATACACCTCCCACAGAGGACAGCCTTTCGTTGCCTCTGGGCAGCCTGGCACACATGAGCGATTACATGCTGCAGTGTCTCCACAACGACCGCCGAGTTGCCCACATTCTAACTTGTGCTGATTACTGGGTGGCCACGCTGCTGGATCCCCGTTACAAGGACAACGTACCGTCCTTAATTCACTCACTGGAGCGCGATCGCAAGATGCGCGAGTACTAGCGCACGCTGGTAGACGCCATGCTGCTGGCATTCCCATCTGACAGCGGGGCCACAGTGGAAGCACAAGGCAGAGGAGGAGGAGGAGGAGGTCGCCAACGCAACCAGGGCACCGCCAGCACCTCAGAAGGCAGGGTTAGCATGGCCGAAATGTGGAAAAGCTTTGTCAGCACGCCACAACAAACAGCAGCACCAGCAGCTCAGATGGAACGTCTTAGCAGGAGGCAGCATTTTACCAACATGGTGGAGCAGTATGTGTGCACACGCCTACATGTAGTGAATGACGGGTCTGCCCCCTTCAACTTCTGGGTCTCCAAATTGGGCACATGGCCTGAGCTTGCCCTTTACGCCTTGGAGGTGCTGGCGTGCCCTGCAGCCAGTGTATTATCTGAACGGGTATTTAGCACGGCTGGGGGCGTTATAACAGACAAGCGCAGCCGCCTGTCCAGAGACAATGTGGACAAGCTCACGTTCATTAAAATGAACCAGGCATGGATCCCACGGGACTTTTCCGTACCTTATGCAGAATAGCAATGGATACCGACCTTACCCACCCATTGTTCCATTTTTGCTCTTTCTCACTCTTTTGGGGTGTACCCTCATTTAAAATTTGTGAAAAGAAGCAGTGTTGGCTACCTCGTCCTCCTCCTCAGGGCCAGATTAATGTAGGGGCTATTGGAGCTGCAGCTCCAGGCCCCTACCTTTTATATAGGCCCCGGGTTGGCCATATTCACTGTTACCGCTCTTCTGTCACTTGTAAACACAGAAGTCTGGCTTCTATGCTCGCTTCCCCAGGCAGCACCCTCAGAACCTCCCCACACAGCGTGAAGGCCAGACAAGGAGGGACAGTTGGCGATGCATGGATGTGTTTATGGGCTTCAGAGACAGCATCCCATGTTGAATTAGGCATGCATGGCTGCACCCTCCCTCCTCTGGGTGCATGGCAAGGCACGGCCCTAAGGCCCTTCAAAATCCTCAGCACCAAGCCCATGATGCTGTTAATCCGGCCCTGGTCCTCCTCCACCGCCGCTTCCACCTACACCGCCCATAGGTGTGCGCAGCCTATTGCATTAAGGTGTGCACCCCAAAGTTGAAATACACATGCATGTGTTTGCCAGCAGGGAGAGTAATGTATCGGGGCCATGTACCTGTAGGCAAGGAGAAATAGAGCAGAGCAGGTCCCAGGGAGATCTTTCCCATCTCCTCACTGGCAATGCTATGTGCCCTAGGTGATTAGGGTGTGCCCAGGCACACCCAGCACACCCTGTGCGCACGCCTATGTCACCGCCACATCCACCACCACCTTAACCTCCCTCCTACTCCATATGGGCCTCGTCCTTCAGAGATGAAGAAGAACATTGTTTTATTTTTCTGTTTTTTTTTTGTTGTTTTAAGTTATTTCCCTATCCACATTTGTTTGCAGAGCACTTGCCATGCTCTTAATTACGTTTTGCTGCCATTTGTAGCACTCTAGCCCTTTCCTTTGGTGTTTTAGAGCCATTTTAGTGCCTTAAAGTTCGGGTCCCCATTGACTTCAATGGGGTTCGGTGTCCGGGAAAAGTTCGGTAAAAGTCCGGGACACGGACCCGGACTTTTTTTTAAAGTTCGGCCGAACCCGTCGAACACGGACATCTAGGTGTTCGCTCAACCCTACTCATGACATGTCCCACTATCTGGTCCTTTTTACACAATTCCATTCAGGACCTCAAAATAACGAATTGGGACAATCCCCGCTCTAATCTCACTACCACCCAACATCAGGCCCTAAAAAGGTTACAAAAGAGACAGGACATAATTATTAAGCCCTCCGATAAGGGGGGCAATATTGTTGTTATGACGCATACACATTATCAAAAGATGTGTCTTGATGTTTTGGAAAATGAGACCTGGTACTAACTGATCTCTCCAACAGAGGTACAGGGCTATCGGGATGAATATTCAGGGATTATCTTTGGAGCCTGGCAACAGGGTCTAATTGACAAAGACACTTATGAGTTCCTATTCTCCAAATTTCCCCGTGTACCCACGTTTTATACACTCCCCAAGACGCACAAATGTCTCTCCTCCCCCCCAGGTAGACCCATCATATCTGGAATTGGCTCCCTCACAGACTGTGCTAGCCAATATGTTGATTCCTACCTTGCTCCCCATGTCCATGCCCTGCCGTCCTACATCAGGGACACCACGGACCTCCTCAAACACATTGAGGGCATCCAGCTACCCCCTGATGCCCTTCTCGTGGTGGTTGATGTGGAGGCTTTATACTCCAGCATCCCACACGAGCGGGGCATCAGGACGGTTAGCGGTTTCCTTATGGAACAGGACAGATCAACCTGGAAACTTAATACCTTCATTCTTGCTTTATTACAATTCATCCTAACCCGTAATTACTTTACATTCATGGAGGAGATGTATTTACAGAGACAGGGCGTGGCCATGGGGACCACATGTGCTCCATCCTATGCAAATCTTTACCTGGGGGGCTGGGATAGATTTGTCTTTGCAGATGAAACCTTGACACAATTCCTATCTTTCGTACCATTTTGGTACAGATATATAGACGATCTACTTCTGGCCTGGACAGGCCCCACTGAGATGCTACATTCATTTCTGCAAAGGCTCAATAGAAACGACTGGAATCTACGTTTCACATATACTTACAACATATCCCAAATTTCTTTTTTAGATCTCACAATTGCAAAACTTCCGGATGGTACCATTTTTACTGATTTATATCGCAAACCATCAGCAGGAAATACTCTTTTACATGCGTCAAGTGTGCATCCCCAACCACTGATTCACAGCATTCCCTTTGCGCAATATTTGCGCCTACGACGCAATTGTTCCAGAGATGAGGACTTTTACACACAGGCTAACTCCCTCCGGGATCGCCACCTTCTAAGGGGCTACTCTCGTACTACCTTAAGGAAAGCCTTCAATAAGGCCCACGCCAGAAGTAGATCATCTTTATTATACCCCACTAGGAAATCAGCCTCGTCGCAGACGGTGAAGCTAATCACTAAATATTCAGCACATCATGAACAACTACGTTCAGTGATCACGCGTCACTGGCATCTACTCACGGATCACCACATTCTAAAAAATTATGTTAGGGAAACCCCAGAGTTGGTCTTCCATAGGGCCACATCTCTGCGGGTTCACCTGGTCCATAGTCACTATAATCTAGATAGACCCCTATCCACGGGCACCAGGGGCACCTTCACCTGCGGTGACTGCCCCCGCTGCCCTTGGATATTGGAAGGCTCATCCTATCGACTCCCCAATGGGGAACTGTGGTCACCCCGTTCCCATAGTGAATGTGGGATAAGAGGGGTGATTTATCTTATGACATGCCAATGCAATTCCTTTTATGTCGGCAAGACAAGGCGGAAATTACGCCAACGAATAGGAGACCATCTTTACTATTCTTTCGGTGGCAAACTCACAGCAGTAGGACGCCATATTGGCATCCATCATAGATACCACCCAGAAGTGGCTAAATTCTTTGTCCTAGATGCCATACCGGAAGATCCCCGTGGTGGCAACTGGGACAAAAAGTTGCTCCAACGCGAAACTCAGTGGATTGAGAGGCTTAATGCCACTATTCCACCAGGCTTGAATGAGGTCACTTCATACAAGCCTTTCCTATGACACTTCATTGATTTATTTTTTCTCTTTATATATTCCCGGCCCATCCTCTGTCCCATCCTTAGCCTCTTCATTTTCCTTTTCCCTAATTTTTCCTTTTTTTTTTCTTTCCCCCTCCCCCTTTTTACTTCTCCCCCCTTTCCCCCCCTCCCCCCTCCCCTTTTTTCCCTTTCACCACCTAATCCCCAGTGGATGCCAATATACATCTGTTTTGTACCTCTTTGGATCTTCAGTAATCTGATTAATATTATGCATTGCAAAATATATATATCGGCTCATCGATATATATCTACATCTAATGTGCATTTTTGTTATTTTGTATGTTTTTCTTATTGGTATGTATTGTATGACCATATATTCGGGGCTCTATGTAGACTCTGTAATGTTTTATTTATGATTTCTTCCCTGTTGTCACTTTGACTTAACCTACCGTGAGAATATGGGCGGGATCAGGCCTTTCCGGCGGGTATGTGTCCCCCTTAGCCAGCGGTCATCCGCTGGGTTACACCGGATATCCGGTGGAGTGTGACGGCGCTTCTGGTGCGCATGCGCACTATGGTGGGACTGGGCGCATGACGTCAGACGCCGCAGCGCGGCATCGTGGCGTCGGATGCGCTTGGAGACACATAAGAGGCCGGCGCGGCCATCATGGCGGCGTCGGCTTCCTATGCTCCATGCGGAGAGGACATTCCACGAGGCGGTTCACACTGTAACTATACCTACCCGGGCTAACCTAATGTGGCCTTTTTTGCTCACTTTGTTACACTTTGATTTTAACTGGGTTTCCCCCTCTGTGCATTATCCATGTCATTACAGGACTTCCTTTTTTTCCCCCAAGGCATCGGGGGCTTCTAATGTGAGGCTGGTTGCTCTCCGGGTGGACGGCCATGTTTGAATCCATATCCAAGTGGCATTGATACCCATTAGGGAAGAGATATTATTATTTTTGAGACTTACAACATATTGCTACAGTCTCACTTAAATCTCCCCCTAGTTATTATATTATACATTCCTGAAGTGACTTCTATATACCTCAGTTATGGGACGTCCTCGTATCCTCTCCGCATGGTTGAATATTGCAATACTATACCAAGGTAATTTCATACTAGGAATATTATTTGTCGGTGTGTATTTATACCCCCCTCTCCCCCCTTTTTATCCCTTCCCTGTTTTTTCCTTCCCGTTTCCCCCCCCTTTTTTTTCCCTCTTCCCCCTACCCCCATATCTACACACTGACATATTGAATTGTTATTCCTCATCTTTTAAAGCTCTAATTATGATATACCATGATTAAGGTCTCCCATACTCGCCGGTGAGACATTTGATGGCCCTGCCCTTTCCATCTGGCATGTTCTGCTCTATGGTGGTTCCAGGTAATGTTACCTTTCCCCATACATATGGCTAAATTGTTTCTGACATTATACGATTGGCTTATGTGAACATCTGCTTGCCTTGTTCTGTTTATTTCAATTGTGTTTCATCTTATAGAATCGGTTTAAAACTGTTGTTTCTCCTGAAGAAGCGGCTCAGCCCGCGAAACATGTAGAGAAAATAACACAGTGGAGTCATTCCGAATACCCTCCACAGCGTTTGTCAATTTTTAACCATCATCAGTTTTTTGGACTGTTTGTAACTATTGGCAATCACTGCTAATCTGTATATTTGTTTGTTTTTATCAATAAAGAGTTTTTCTTTTTAAATACACGTTATCAAACTTCATAACCTTTAGATATTGGTACTTCAAAAATCCAGAATGCTTCCATCTTACCCCTTCCCCCATTCCATTGAGTACCTCTATAATTGGGGAATTTGAGGTCTCTCTCATCCCATCATCCCCATTTTTGATAATGCCTAAAAGAATGAGGCTTGCTGTTACGTCAGACCTTTGTGTCATCATGGCACACAACACCCTCCAACTTTCAAATGATGGTCTGTCAAGCCAAAGAGCTATGTTTTGAGAAGCATGAAGAGATTAAAAATGTTGTGCTTGCAAGTCTTTTGAATCATCGATACAATAACCATGCTTTCTCTTCTGATGATGTATTGGCTAAGGCGAAACAATGGCTGACAGAAGATATGGAGGTGCAGGAGGTTCCTGCCGAAAAGATAAGTCCAGAACACTACTGTTATGAAGAGCAGCATGCTGAAAAAACAGACAAATTTCCAAAAGTATGTCAATGAACAGAAGAGAATCTGCTTCATCGTTGTCAAATTGATCAGGACATTTTCAGTGTTTTATTGGGGCCTCATGCAGAGGATTCAATTTCTTCTGAATCTGCAATGATGAGCCTTGATGATGAACTTCATCTCTATTTGAAAGAAGCCATAATTGACAGAAGAACTCATCCTCTTCAGTGGTAGAGAGAAAATGGGGCACGCTACAAAAGACTTGCTTCCCATGGTAGAAGATACCTCTCTCTGCTCCTCTGTCCTCCACTCCTCCTCAGCATGTTTACGAAGTTGCAGCATTGTTTGAACAAAACAGAAGACCTTTAACAGATGACCATGGACATGCTGAAATGTTCTGCTTTCTGCATTATAATATTGTTCTACTTAACTGGGAGTATTGAAAAGAGTAGTGTCCACTCCACTCCACTCCACTCCAATCCACTCCAATCCACTCCAATCCACTCCAATCCACTGTCTAGCGGTTGCCTACCTTTTTTCAAGCAGTTTTGCACTGACTGCTGTAGTTGCAATGAGTGCCCTACTGCTAAGAGTCCAATCCAATCCAATCCAATCCAATGTGTAGCTGTTGCCTAGCTTTTTTCTAGCAGTTTTGCACTGACTGCTGTAGTTGCAGTAAGTGCCCTACTGCAGAGGTAGTCCACTGCCTCCAATTCAATCCACTGTCTAGCTGTTGCCTAGCTTTTTTCTAGCAGTTTTGCACTGACTGCTGTAGTTGCAGTGAGTGCCCTACTGCAGAGGTAGTACACTGACTCCAATCCACAGTCTAGCTGTTGCCTAGCTTTTTTCTAGCAGTTTTGCACTGACTGCTGTTGTTGCAGTAAGTGCCCCACTGCAGAGGTAGTCCACTGACTCCAATCCAATCCCCTATCTAGCTGTTGCCTAGCTTTTTTTCTAGCAGTTTTGCACTGACTGCTGTAGTTGCAGTGAGTGCCCTACTGCAGAGGTAGTACACTGACTCCAATCCACTGTCTAGCTGTTGCCTGGCTTTTTTCTAGCAGTTTTGCACTGACTGCTGTTGTTTCAGTGAGTGCCCTACTGCAGAGGTAGTCCACTGACTCCAATCCAATCCAGTCTGTCTAGCTGTTGGCTTGATTTTTTTCTAGCAGTATTGCACTGACTGCAGTAGTTGCAATGAGTGCCATACTGCAGACAGAGGTAGTCCTCCTCTGACTCCAGTCCAATCCACTGTGACATGTGTAGCTGTTGTCTTGCTCTTTTTCTAGCAGTTTTACACTGACTGCACTGCATTAGTTGCAGTCAGTGCCTTACTGCAATGGTAGTCCTCCACTCACTCCAGTCCAGTCCAATCCACTGTGACATGTGTAGCTGTTGCCTTGTTCTTTTTCTAGCCCTGAATGCGGCGTGTGTCTTAGGGTGGCCAGCGGAGCAGACTCAAAGGACGTCCATCTTCCGCGCCAGTAGCCATGCCCCCCCAGTAACCAAAGAATTTTAAGAGAGAGTGTTTTCTTCTTTCTTGCATTATTCTATATACTGTATCTAATTTAGTGAGTCCAGTGGCTGTGCTGCTCAAACAAAACTGAACAGCTGCCTTCAGAAATATAATAAGTTGAAAATACCCTTTTCGAAAATGGGATTTCCTTTGCTATTAAATCCTGCTACTGGTACTAGATATAAATCCATAGACTCCTCAGGATTGACCTAAAAACAAAACTTTCTTGAACTTTTTAGAACTAACTTGTTTTTATTAATTCATTAGCTGCATGGTTGAAGAACTTTTATATCCAGTATATGTGATAGCATCTAAGGTTATTACGTGTCACCAAATTTAAACTAGAGATTTGAGGATACAAGGTTCTATGAATCTATTGGCAACAATCTTGGCTTACTGCAGTTTAATTGGCATAATAATTCTGTCTCAGCTGTCCTGGAATGTTGTAATTTTCATTTTCTTGAAGCTCAGTTGCAATAAACTCTCTGAAAAAAATCCTTTAGAGCTCACACATGACTGCAGGATAATCAGATATATAGCTTTGATTTTAATCAAGTTTTTTAGATTTTCTCATTGCATATGTGATCAGGTAAAAGATCAATGCTCAAAGAAATACTGTATATTCACCTTATTATATTTGTGGATTTTATTTATCTCTATTTAACCTTATTTAGCTAAGTATGTACCCCCAGAATGCATATACACTATATTGTCAAAAGTATTGAGACACCTGCTTTTACACGCACATAAACTTTAATGGCATCCCAGTCTTAGTCCTTAGGGTTCAATATTGAGTTAAAATCAATAAAGATCAGCGCTAGTCTTCTCAGTCAGCTTCTAGCAATAAAAGGTAAACAAACCCCACATAAATATCATCAGAAGATTGCAGCGTTCATAAAACGTGAATCCCAAGATAAAAAAATCAAAAATAAAAGATCAGAAAGTCCAAAATTGTCCATAAATGTCCATAAAAATCATATAATAAAAGTCCAGATAAGTACCTGAAATGAAAAATATCTCACAATGCATAGAGGTTCCAGATGCTAGGGACAAAGGCACTAGGAATCTTCAATGTCGTTATCTCCCAAGACATCCACATAGAGAGGCAGGCATTAGTTGGCAGGAAAATCCATCTCACTAATAAGGATAACTCCACACTTATTCCTCTCCAAGAGTAGACAGATTAGTGCATGATAAAGAAAATAGATTTATTGTAAAAATACTTGATACATCAATAAAAGAATAGTAACCACTCACATTCAAAAACGCAGCTCCAATCAACATAAGCAGCAACGTGACAGCTCGTGTGTGGCTCTGCCCAAGCATTTCAAGCCAATGCTCTTCTTCTGGGGCTCTAGTGGCTAATGGTGCAGAGAACCAGAAGTGATGTATTGGGCTATGAGAAAATGGCGCTTAAAGTAGAAATGACGTTCCGCTGTTGGTATACTTACAAATAAGGAACCAATGAAATTAGTCACTAGAGCCCCAGAAGAAGAGCATTGGCTTGAAATGCGTTGGGCGGAGCCACACACGAGCTGTCACGTCGCTGCTTATGCTGTTTGGAGCAGTGTTTTTGAATGTGAGTGGTTACTATTCTTTTATTTTTTTAACAAGTATTTTTTATTTAATATAGAAATAGGAACATTACAGGGAATACACCATAAGCAACAAGTATAGTATGCATACGTAGATATAAACGGTGTACACGCAAGGAAAAAAAAGTATAACAATAAAACATAGTCAAAGTTTTTACATAGTAGTGCAGAACATAGCACATTGGTCTAGAACATTCCTGTGCCACAGGATAAAGCATGAGAAGAGGAGGAGTAATATAAACTCAATAAACTCAGTAATAATGCGGTCCATTTAAAGTTAGGGAGAGCATAGGGTACTAAGGTGTTATTCAAAATGAAGCTTTGGAGAGTATGGTTAAACAGCTGTTATGGATGGTTCCCTCCCCCAGCACCCCCAATGGGAACTATTCTTTTATTGATGTATCAAAATATTTCTCTGTTAACTTTAAATTTAAAACCATTATGTATGGATGCTGGGCAGGCTTTCTTCATGGAGAAAATATATGTTAAGTGTTAGCTATTGCTGTAAAATATGCATATTTCACTGACTCAACAGAAGATAAAACTAAAAAGGCAAAAAGCAAATATATGACTGATAAAACTGAGAACTTCAGTGAGTGAATTATCTCTTCAGCAAGCCTCCCTTAATTTGTTTTCCCTGTAGCCATCTAAAAGAAGTTTTAAAGAAAAAACACAAACAACAAACTTCTAGTTGAAAAAAAAAAAAAAAAGTTTCAGCTAACATCCAAGCAACTGTAAGTTCAAAAGGAGAATGTATCTAATCCCATACAAATTAATAATGCACTTGCAGAATATTACAAACACCTGTATTCAACCAGAGTATCACACATTCTGTATTTTCTTTTGACATACCTTCGTGCTTTTATCTTTCCTAGACTTTGCAAACAGATTCCACTGGAGAAGAATATCTAAAAAGATGGGTGTTACATCATCTATCAGCTGTGGGGAAAACGCTGGGGAACAATGGCTTTCCTAACAAGTGTTATAAATAGGGTTGAGCGGACACCTAGATGTCCGTGTTCGACGGGTTCGGCCGAACTTTAAAAAAAAGTCCGGGTCCGTGTCCCGGACTTTTACCGAACTTTTCCCGGACACCGAACCCCATTGAAGTCAATGGGGACCCGAACTTTAAGGCACTAAAATGGCTCTAAAACACCAAAGGAAAGGGCTAGAGTGCTGCAAATGGCAGCAAAACGTAATTAAGAGCATGGCAAGTGCTCTGCAAACAAATGTGGATAGGGAAATAACTTAAAACAACAAAAAAAAACAGAAAAATAAAACAATGTTCTTCTTCATCTCTGAAGGACGAGGCCCATATGGAGTAGGAGGGAGGTTGAGGTGGTGGTGGATGTGGCGGTGACATAGGCGTGCGCACAGGGTGTGCTGGGTGTGCCTGGGCACACCCTAATCACCTAGGGCACATAGCATTGCCAGTGAGGAGATGGGAAAGATCTCCCTGGGACCTGCTCTGCTCTATTTCTCCTTGCCTACAGGTACATGGCCCCGATACATTACTCTCCCTGCTGGCAAACACATGCATGTGTATTTCAACTTTGGGGTGCACACCTTAATGCAATAGGCTGCGCACACCTATGGGCGGTGTAGGTGGAAGCGGCGGTGGAGGAGGACCAGGGCCGGATTAACAGCATCATGGGCTTGGTGCTGAGGATTTTGAAGGGCCTTAAGGGCCGTGCCTTGCCATGCACCCAGAGGAGGAAGGGTGCAGCCATGCATGCCTAATTCAACATGGGATGCTGTCTCTGAAGCCCATAAACACATCCATGCATCGCCAACTGTCCCTCCTTGTCCGGCCTTCACGCTGTGTGGGGAGGTTCTGAGGGTGCTGCCTGGGGAAGCGAGCATAGAAGCCAGACTTCTGTGTTTACAAGTGACAGAAGAGCGGTAACAGTGAATATGGCCAACCCGGGGCCTATATAAAAGGTAGGGGCCTGGAGCTGCAGCTCCAATAGCCCCTACATTAATCTGGCCCTGAGGAGGAGGACGAGGTAGCCAACACTGCTTCTTTTCAAAAATTTTAAATGAGGGTACACCCCAAAAGAGTGAGAAAGAGCAAAAATGGAACAATGGGTGGGTAAGGTCGGTATCCATTGCTATTCTGCATAAGGTACGGAAAAGTCCCGTGGGATCCATGCCTGGTTCATTTTAATGAACGTGAGCTTGTCCACATTGTCTCTGGACAGGCGGCTGCGCTTGTCTGTTATAACGCCCCCAGCCGTGCTAAATACCCGTTCAGATAATACACTGGCTGCAGGGCACGCCAGCACCTCCAAGGCGTAAAGGGCAAGCTCAGGCCATGTGCCCAATTTGGAGACCCAGAAGTTGAAGGGGGCAGACCCGTCATTCACTACATGTAGGCGTGTGCACACATACTGCTCCACCATGTTGGTAAAATGCTGCCTCCTGCTAAGACGTTCCATCTGAGCTGCTGGTGCTGCTGTTTGTTGTGGCGTGCTGACAAAGCTTTTCCACATTTCGGCCATGCTAACCCTGCCTTCTGAGGTGCTGGCGGTGCCCTGGTTGCGTTGGCGACCTCCTCCTCCTCCTCCTCTGCCTTGTGCTTCCACTGTGGCCCCGCTGTCAGATGGGAATGCCAGCAGCATGGCGTCTACCAGCGTGCGCTTGTACTCGCGCATCTTGCGATCGCGCTCCAGTGAGTGAATTAAGGACGGTACGTTGTCCTTGTAACGGGGATCCAGCAGCGTGGCCACCCAGTAATCAGCACAAGTTAGAATGTGGGCAACTCGGCGGTCGTTGTGGAGACACTGCAGCATGTAATCGCTCATGTGTGCCAGGCTGCCCAGAGGCAACGAAAGGCTGTCCTCTGTGGGAGGTGTATCGTCCGTGTCCTCTGTATCCCCCCAGCCACGCACCAGTGATGGCCATGAGCTGGCCTGGGTGCCACCCTGCTGTGAACATGGTTCCATCTCCTCCTCCAGCTCCTCCTCCTCCTCATCCTCCTCATCCTCCAGAACTGTGCCCCTGCTGGACAATTGCGTCCCTGGCGTTTGCGTGTGCAGGAACCCACCCTCGGAGCCCCTTGCGAATGACTGCCCTGAAAGCCTTGGAAATGTTACCTGTTCATCCTCCTCCTCCTCCTCATCCTGTGCCACATCCTCTTCCATCATCGCCCGAATTGTTTTTTCAAGGAGGCATAGAAGTGGGATAGTTAAGCTGAGAACGGCGTCATTGCCACTGGCCATGTTGGTGGAGTACTCAAAACAGCGCAACAAGGCACACAGGTCTCGCATGGAGGCCCAGTTAAATTAAATAGCGGAATAGAAAATATGATCCAAAAAAAGTGTATGTATATCACACGTACACAACCACACTGGGCCCCAATTACTATTGTTTGTACCCCTAAAAGGCTAGATGAGGAGTAGGGGGAGTATGGAACAGGCAGCACCCTCAAACCTTCAGAAGTATGAGATGAACCCCAACAACTTGGAAAGGTGGATCTCTCTCACACGTACCAACACAGACTATCCCCCAATTTAACTGATCCCCAAAGGTTTTTGATTAAATAGCGGAATAGAAAATATGATCCAAAAAAAGTGTATGTATATCACACGTACACAACCACACTAGGCCCCAATTACTATTGTTTGTACCCCTAAAAGGCTAGATGAGGAGTAGGGGGGGTATGGAACAGGCAGCACCCTCAAATCTTCAGAAGTATGAGATGAACCCCAAAAACTTGGAAAGGTGGATCTCTCTCACACGTACCAACACAGACTATCCCCCAATTTAACTGATCCCCAAAGGTTTTTGATTAAATAGCGGAATAGAAAATATGATCCAAAAAAAGTGTATGTATATCACACGTACACAACCACACTAGGCCCCAATTACTATTGTTTGTACCCCTAAAAGGCTAGATGAGGAGTAGGGGGGGTATGGAACAGGCAGCACCCTCAAACCTTCAGAAGTATGAGATGAACCCCAACAACTTGGAAAGGTGGATCTCTCTCACACGTACCAACACAGACTATCCCCCAATTTAACTGATCCCCAAAGGTTTTTGATTAAATAGCGGAATAGAAAATATGATCCAAAAAAAGTGTATGTATATCACACGTACACAACCACACTAGGCCCCAATTACTATTGTTTGTACCCCTAAAAGGCTAGATGAGGAGTAGGGGGGGTATGGAACAGGCAGCACCCTCAAACCTTCAGAAGTATGAGATGAACCCCAACAACTTGGAAAGGTGGATCTCTCTCACACGTACCAACACAGACTATCCCCCAATTTAACTGATCCCCAAAGGTTTTTGATTAAATAGCGGAATAGAAAATATGATCCAAAAAAAGTGTATGTATATCACACGTACACAACCACACTAGGCCCCAATTACTATTGTTTGTACCCCTAAAAGGCTAGGAGTAGGGGGAGTATGGAACAGGCAGCACCCTCAAACCTTCAGAAGTATGAGATGAACCCCAACAACTTGGAAAGGTGGATCTCTCTCACACGTACCAACACAGACTATCCCCCAATTTAACTGATCCCCAAAGGTTTTTGATTAAATAGCGGAATAGAAAATATGATCCAAAAAAAGTGTATGTATATCACACGTACACAACCACACTAGGCCCTAATTACTATTGTTTGTACCCCTAAAAGGCTAGATGAGGAGTAGGGGGGGTATGGAACAGGCAGCACCCTCAAATCTTCAGAAGTATGAGATGAACCCCAAAAACTTGGAAAGGTGGATCTCTCTCACACGTACCAACACAGACTATCCCCCAATTTAACTGATCCCCAAAGGTTTTTGATTAAATAGCGGAATAGAAAATATGATCCAAAAAAAGTGTATGTATATCACACGTACACAACCACACTAGGCCCCAATTACTATTGTTTGTACCCCTAAAAGGCTAGATGAGGAGTAGGGGGGGTATGGAACAGGCAGCACCCTCAAACCTTCAGAAGTATGAGATGAACCCCAACAACTTGGAAAGGTGGATCTCTCTCACACGTACCAACACAGACTATCCCCCAATTTAACTGATCCCCAAAGGTTTTTGATTAAATAGCGGAATAGAAAATATGATCCAAAAAAAGTGTATGTATATCACACGTACACAACCACACTGGGCCCCAATTACTATTGTTTGTACCCCTAAAAGGCTAGATGAGGAGTAGGGGGAGTATGGAACAGGCAGCACCCTCAAACCTTCAGAAGTATGAGATGAACCCCAACAACTTGGAAAGGTGGATCTCTCTCACACGTACCAACACAGACTATCCCCCAATTTAACTGATCCCCAAAGGTTTTTGATTAAATAGCGGAATAGAAAATATGATCCAAAAAAAGTGTATGTATATCACACGTACACAACCACACTAGGCCCCAATTACTATTGTTTGTACCCCTAAAAGGCTAGGAGTAGGGGGGGTATGGAACAGGCAGCACCCTCAAACCTTCAGAAGTATGAGATGAACCCCAACAACTTGGAAAGGTGGATCTCTCTCACACGTACCAACACAGACTATCCCCCAATTTAACTGATCCCCAAAGGTTTTTGATTAAATAGCGGAATAGAAAATATGATCCAAAAAAAGTGTATGTATATCACACGTACACAACCACACTAGGTCCCAATTACTATTGTTTGTACCCCTAAAAGGCTAGATGAGGAGTAGGGGGGGTATGGAACAGGCAGCACCCTCAAACCTTCAGAAGTATGAGATGAACCCCAACAACTTGGAAAGGTGGATCTCTCTCACACGTACCAACACAGACTATCCCCCAATTTAACTGATCCCCAAAGGTTTTTGATTAAATAGCGGAATAGAAAATATGATCCAAAAAAAGTGTATGTATATCACACGTACACAACCACACTAGGCCCCAATTACTATTGTTTGTACCCCTAAAAGGCTAGGAGTAGGGGGAGTATGGAACAGGCAGCACCCTCAAACCTTCAGAAGTATGAGATGAACCCCAACAACTTGGAAAGGTGGATCTCTCTCACACGTACCAACACAGACTATCCCCCAATTTAACTGATCCCCAAAGGTTTTTGATTAAATAGCGGAATAGAAAATATGATCCAAAAAAAGTGTATGTATATCACACGTACACAACCACACTAGGCCCCAATTACTATTGTTTGTACCCCTAAAAGGCTAGATGAGGAGTAGGGGGAGTATGGAACAGGCAGCACCCTCAAATCTTCAGAAGTATGAGATTGTGTTCACTGTACCCCACAAAGATTGAGTTCACTGCACCCCACAATGATTGTGTTCACTGCACCCCACAAAGATTGTGTTCACTGCACCTCACAAAGATTGTGTTCACTGTACCCCCCAAAGATTGTGTTCACTGCACCCCACAAAGATTCTGTTCACTGTACCCCACAAAGATTGTGTTCACTGCACCCTAAAAGGATGTTGTTCACTGCACCCCACAAAGATTGTGTTCACTGCACCCTAAAAGGATGTTGTTCACTGCACCCCAAAAAGATTGTGTTCACTGTACCCCCCCAAAGATTGTGTTCACTGCACCCCACAAAGATTGTGTTCACTGCACCCCAAAAAGATTGTGTTCACTGTACCCCCCAAAGATTGTGTTCACTGCACCCCAAAAAGATTGTGTTCACTGTACCCCCCAAAGATTGTGTTCACTGCACCCCACAAAGATTCTGTTCACTGTACCCCACAAAGATTGTGTTCACTGCACCCCAAAAAGATTGTGTTCACTGTACCCCCCCAAAGATTGTGTTCACTGCACCCCACAAAGATTCTGTTCACTGCACCCCACAAAGGATTTTGTTCACTGCACCCCAAAAAGATTGTGTTCACTGCACCCCAAAAAGGATTTTGATCACTGCACCCCAAAAAGGATGTTGTTCACTGCACCCCAAAAATGATTTTGTTCACTCCACCCCAAAAAGATTGTGTTCACTGCACCCCACAAAGATTGTGTTCACTGCACCCCAAAAAGATTGTGTTCACTGTACCCCCCAAAGATTGTGTTCACTGCACCCCACAAAGATTCTGTTCACTGTACCCCACAAAGATTGTGTTCACTGCACCCCAAAAAGATTGTGTTCACTGCACCCCAAAAAGGATGTTGTTCACTGCACCCCAAAAAGGATGTTGTTCACTCCACCCCAAAAAGATTGTGTTCACTGCACCCCACAAAGATTGTGTTCACTGCACCCCAAAAATGATTTTGTTCACTGCACCCCAAAAAGGATTTTGTTCACTGCACCCCAAAAAGGATGTTGTTCACTCCACCCCAAAAAGATTGTGTTCACTGCACCCCAAAAAGATTGTGTTCACTGCACCCCACAAAGGATTTTGTTCACTGCACCCCAAAAAGATTGTGTTCACTGCACCCCAAAAAGGATGTTGTTCACTGCACCCCAAAAAGGATTTTGTTCACTGCACCCCAAAAAGATTGTGTTCACTGCACCCCACAAAGGATTTTGTTCACTGCACCCCACAAAGATTGTGTTCACTGCACACCAAAAAGGATTGTGTTCACTGCACCCCAAAAAGATTTTGTTCACTGCACCCCAAAAAGATTGTGTTCACTGCAGCCCAAAAAGATTGTGTTCACTGCAGCCCAAAAAGATTGTGTTCACTGCAGCCCAAAAAGATTGTGTTCACTGCAGCTCACACACAGAAAAATGGATGTGGATCACTGACACCTGCCTATCTCCAATCCCACACCACACAGCAATATCGATTGTAGTTTGTAGAACACAGTTTCCCTAAAATTCAGCAGACTCTGTCCCTAACAGGATTGAGAAGAGATCGTAGATCAGGATTGAGTGCAGATTCACCCCACCCCCCACACAGCAATATCGATTGTAGTTTGTAGAAGACACTGACCCTATAATTCAGCAGACTCTATCCCTAAAATGCCTACAACTCGCCCTGCCTAAACACTCCGACCTGTCCCTCAATTCTATCCGGACACAAATGGTTTTTTCCTGCCTATCTTTCCCTAATCAGCAGCCAGCACATTGATGTGTGCTCTGTCCCTTAGCTAAGCAGCAGAATGACGCTGCTGCGGCGGCTGCCTCGAACTTATAAAGACTTGGTCACATGCTTCAGACGGCCAATCACAGCTACTAAGACATTTGCAGGCATGGCTGGGATGGCTTAAGGCACACCAGTTAAACGATTGTTGATTGGCTGTTGAAAGCCCGCCATGAAAAGAGCGCCAAAGCATGCAAAACCCGGAAATAAAACGACCGAACACGGATTTTTACCCGAACATACAGTAAAGTGTCCGTGTCCGTGTTCGGGTAAAAAAAATCCAATTATTCGGTACGAACACGAATGATACAGTCCGTGTTCGCTCAACACTAGTTATAAATATTAATTCCGATTATCTTGCTCCAGGCCTCTCAGGTCTATTTCAAAGTGCTCATAATACACAACTTCCTCCCTCTGCATCTGAGGCATTGGTTATGGTTAATTCCTAAGGAAAAATATTTTATGTTCTTTTTTCCATTATATGGATTTCCAAAATGTTAATATTAAGATTATGACAATGACAGATTTCTCACAGTAGTTCCCTTAAAGAGGTTGTAAGCATCAGACATGAAATATGAACAAAGCATATTCCTCTATAGCACAGGTATCAAACACAAGGCCCGTGGGCCGAATCTGGCCCCCCAGGCCATTTCATGTGGCCCTTGCACCTCTCCTGCAGCTGCTGTATCTCCCTCATCTCTGCCCCCACCTTGTCTCAGCAGACAGCAGCAGAGAGGACAGAACTCCTCTGCCAGATCCTGTGCTTCAAGTAAAAACAAAACCTCCTGCGCTTAAGTGCTGTCTGATGGAGTAGAAAGAGGTGCACTACAAACTCAGATGTAAAGAGAGCTGTTTGGTCTTGCTGCCCCCTTCAGGATCAAGGGTATCCAGAACCACTGGTAGAAAAGACAAAAAAAGAAAAAAGAGGGGCGCACCGACCTAGTGCATTACCATAAAAACTTTTATTAAAATATTAAAAGGTGTACAATATACTCACAAGACTGGTGTGGTACAACACACATCAAGAATAGCATATACAGTCTCCAAGGTAGCCAGGTCCCAATAGTGACAAATGGGCATACAGATAGATGCAGCATCTTTTCTGGCTCTGAGGAAGGGGGCTCGCCCCTGAAACGCGTCAGCCTAGCCACAGCAGCCCCATGCGACTATCTGTATGCCCATTTGTCACTATTGGGACCTGGCTACCTTGGAGACTGTATATGCTATTCTTGATGTGTGTTGTACCACACCAGTCTTGTGAGTATATTGTACACCTTTTAATATTTTAATAAAAGTTTTTATGGTAATGCACTAGGTCGGTGCGCCCCTCTTTTTTCTTTTTTTGTCTTTTCTACCAGAGATCCTGTGCTTCCCCCTGCAGCTGCAGAGAGGACCACCATCCCTCCAACTCGGCAGTTGGCAGCAGAGAGGAGGACACAACTCCTCCTACAGATCCTTCATCTCTCTGTGTAGCTGCAGCACCCCCTCCCCTCCACCTCCACTGGTCTCAGCATTCAGTTGACTCCATCCCTCCTCCAGACCCTGCAGTTTCTGCTTCCCAGCTCTGCCTCCAGCTTCTTCCCAGGAGCAGCACATGGTAAAGGGGATGCACTGTGATGTAAGGGGGGGCTCTTGACTTCCAATAGTGGAGGGCTCTCTGAGAGAAACCATAATACTGATGCAGCCCGCGATGAAATTGAGTTTGGCACCCCTGCTCTATAGTGTGTACCTTTCTCAATTAGGAGCACTAAGTGTCTTTTCATTTCTGTCTGTTGCTTCATTCTTTTGCTATCTGCCTAGTTCACTTCTGATAAGTTTTTCTGACACCAAGGGGACAGGGGAGGGTTCTTCAGCTGCTTGACAGCCTCAGCTCTGTTCCTGTGTGCTGTGTGAAGGGGGGTTGTGTCCCTTCCCTCCAATTAGCTTTCAGAGCTCTCCTCACTGAGCTCTGCAGTGTGCAATTATGGCCCTTTTGACACCTCAGACAAGCTACATCCTGTTGTGCCAACATGTCTCCATACAGCTAGTGGTGATGATGTGAGATTTGTCAGTTCCACCCCCTCCTCATCCATTCCCTCCACTGCTGAATTGTCCTATGAACCACTAGAACCCCCTAAGCATTCAAGGAGATATTCAATGAGTTAGGCTAAAAGGTGCCATGTATTGCTTCAGCTGGTCTGTGTAGAGGACAGAAACAACACCATGGCAGAGATGCTTTCAGCTCTGCATGGGCAGGCCCAGAGGGGGTTCACATCACGCTAGCTGGAGCCAGGAATGGTGGTGTGAAATAATGGCACAAACCTCCAGTCTGCCCTTAGACCGGGAAAATTGACACGTGTGCCATGCCTGGCACATGTCCTCAATTTAGTGGTGCTGTGTTTCCTAAATACAGTATCCAACAAAAGTGAGTACTCCCCTCACATTTTTGTGAATATTTTATTATATCTTTTCATATGACAACACTGAAGAAATTACACTTTGCTACAATGTAAAGTAGCGAGTGTACAGCTTGTATAACAGTGTAAATTTGCTGTCACCTCAAAAATAACTCAACACACAGCCAATAATGTCTAAACTGCTGGCAACAAAAGTGAGTACACCTCTAAGTGAAAATGTCCAAATTGGACCAAAAGTGTCAATATTTTGTGTGGCCACAATTCTTTTCCAGCACTGCGTTAACCCTCTTGGGCATGGAGTTCACCAGAGCTTCACAGATTGCCACAGGAGTCCTCTTCCACTCCTCCATGATGATATCACATAGCTGGTGGATGTTAGAGACCTTGCGCTCCTCTACCTTCCATTTGAGGATGCCCCAAAGATGCTCAATAAGGTTTAGGTCTGGAGACATGCTTGGTTAGTCCATCATCTTCACCCTCAGCTTCTTTAGCAAGGCAATGGTCATCTTGCTAAACAGTACATGTTGGCATTCATGGTTCCCTCAATGAACTGTAGCTCCCCAGTGCTGGCAGCCCTCATAGAGCCCCAGACTGACACTCCCACCACCATGCTTGACAGTAGGCAAGACACACTTGTCTTTGTACTCCTCACCTGGTTGCTGCCACACATGCTTGACACCATCTGAACCAAATAAGTTTATCTTGGTCTCATCAGACCACAGGGCATGGTTCCAGTAATCAATGCCCTTAGTCTACTTGTCCTCAGAAAACTGTTTGTGGGATTTCTTGTGCATCATCCTTAGAAGAGGCTTCCTTCTGGGATGGCAGCCATGCAGACCAGTTTGATGCAGTGTGCAGCGTATGGTCTGAGCACTGACAGGCTGACCCCCCACCCCTTCAACCTCTGAAGCAATGCTGGCAGAACTCATACATCTATTTCACAAAGACAACTTCTGAATATGACGCAAAGTTGTGCATTCAACTTCTTTGGTCGACCATGGTGAGGCCTGTTCTGAGTGGAACCTGTCCTGTTAAAATGCTGCATGGTCTTGGCCATCATGCTGCAGATCAATTTTAGGGTCTTGGCAATCTTCTTATAGCCTAGGTCATCTTTATGTAGAGCAACAATTCTTTTTCTAGATCCTCAGCGAGTTCTTTGCCATGAGGTGTCCTGTTGAACTTATAGTAACCATTATGAAAGAGTGAGAGCGATAACACCAAATTTAACACACCTGCTCCCCATTCACACTTGAGACCTTGTAACACTAATGAGTCACATGACAGGGGGAGGGAAATAGCTAATTGGGCCCAATTCGGACATTTTCACCTAGGGTGTACTCACTTTTGTTGCCAGCAGTTTAGATATTAATTGCTGTGTTTTTTTTGAGGGGACAGCACATTTACACTGTTATACAAGCTTTACACTCACTATTTTACATTATAGCAAAGTGTAATTTCTTTAGTGTTGTCACATGAAAATATGTAAAAAAATACTTACAAAATGTGGGGGGTGTATGCACCTTTTTGATATACTGTAGGTACCCAGGGTTGGAAAATGTGCTAAAGCAGGCCAGAAGAGTCTGTAGCCATTTCAGGCGATGTCACGTACCTGACCGCTGATCCAGATGTGCAGAGGGAAGGCCTCTCGTACAACCCTGGCTCCGGGACCACCGATGTTGTGACAGTGGCCACGAGAGCGTGGTGGTGTAAGGATGCCTGGATCATCTTCCAAATGGTGGGTGTGCCAACAGGGTGGACCAGAAGCTAACAGCAGGTAGGCAGAACTGGCAGACTCCAGGCAGGTGGCAGCAGGCAGCAGGCAGGTGCATGCAGAGCAAGAGACACAGGAAGTGTGGTCAAACAAGCCGGGTCAGTGACAGACGATTAATAGCAGGCAAAGACTGCCTTTCCAGACTCTAGCAGGTTACAGTCTCGTGGAAAACATAGTTTTTATGTTCTGTTGATCAAGAGAGGAGCAGTGGAGAAGGAGGCCGTCTCAGTGATTTTTTTTTAAGTCCTCTGCGTCCAGGGCTGTCAGCTTTCACATCTTATCAGCAGCATCTGCATCACATGGTGGGAGATTATCTAGGGGTGAAAACAGACATGGAGAGCTTTCCAGTTAATGATCCACTGGGTTACTGGGTCATAAGAATAGACCACTGGCCAGAGCTTGGCCAGTATGCAATTGAGCTGCTGGGCTGCCCTGCATCAAGTGTGCTTTCCGAACGGGCATTCGGTGCTGCTGGAGGTTTTGTGATAGATAGGAGAGCACATCTGTCCAAAGACCCTCTGGACCAGATTACATTTATCAAAATTATTCATTCCAGGATTAGCAGCAGCTATCAAGCCACTGATGCTAATGTTACTGATTAAATGCTTTCTGCATCTGCAATTTTTTTGCACATGTTACTTCTATCCAAAGTCTGTGAAAGATGCACCAGAATTAATCCAAATATTCTTGTTCTGAGTGCACTAAATTGTGGCCTCATTTTACAGACTGGTTCCCCAAAGCCATTGTTTAAAAAATAAAGAAATCTTGCTGGGAAAATGTAATTTTTTTGGCTTATAAATGTCATTGCTGCAGCAGGTTCTATACACGGTACAGATGTGCCACTTTGCAGACAGACCAAGGGGACCCCCCACGCTCTATATTTAAAGAAATTTTAAATTTCTATAGTTTCACTTTAAGCATCAGTAAGTTACTGCTTATTTACAAATTATGTTTTTTTTTTTTCAAACTTTCATTGATACATGTCCCCCAGGGCAGTATCCGGACCCCCATAACCATTGTATGCCCAATTTCTTGCATATGAGTCTTCAAAATGGGCACTTTTTTTGTGCCAATTCGGGTCCCATAGACTTTAATGAGGTTCGTTATTTGGTTCTGAACTTTTGCAATGTTTGAATGTTCTGCTACGAACCGAACAGGGGGTTGTTCGGCCCATCTCTACTTCCTAGCTATCTTTTGTGGACTACAGAACACTTTATCTTATTCAATAAAGATGAGGAAAGTTAGTGGTGGGCCCAGGAGCAGTCATTCGTTATGAGTGAGAAACAGGATCAGACCAGTTGGTGGGTTGACATTTTTTTCTTTCGGTAGATTTTTAGTGCATTTTTCATTGTGATTGGCAAAGATCTGCATTGCAGGAAGATATTACTGACAATGGATTTACATTAAAATAAGGATTTGTCAAGGGTTTGACTTAATTTACTACTTACATCTTTTTGTGTGACTAAGTAGGGGTACACGCCTTACTTATTAATGTTAAGGGGGCGTGGGATCTGGGCCCTCTCCTGTTTTTAAACAGAACTTTCAGATTCCAATAAATTCCTCACCTGCAGTTTCTCACAACTATGTTCGCCCCCCTTCTCTGGCCTGCCAGCCTGCATGCTTGGATAATGTATATATTTTAGGGGGAGCATGTCTTGTTCTTGTTTTTTTGCATGGGGCTCGAATGTGACAGTGTCCAGCTAATTATGTCCTTTGTTTGACTATTTGCCTTGACAATGGCCAGAATCATTTTTTTAGGACTTCAACAGAGTTCTCATTAAAGTTTACAAATAAAACTCAAGCCCATGCCCACAAATCTAACCCAAGCATGTTTGCTCACTACAGGTCACCTTCAGCAGAGGAAATTCACATACATACTTTGCCTTGCTTGCAATTTGTCCTTCCCCTTATACCTTCTTAAGTACTCTGACTCCAGGACAGAACAGTTTTGGCCACTTTAGGAGGTCATTCACCGCCAATGTTCACCTGCGATAAAAGCAGTGCTAACACAAGCTGTCAGTGTTGGAATACAATGTTCATTTGTATTTTTTGCAACAACTACATCAACACCAGTATTTCGTAGATAGATTTTCTTCAACCAGTAGATGGCAGTGTTTATAAATTTGTAGCTGCATCTATGGTACTGTATACTCTATGTCTTTTCTCTGTAATAATTTCCGGTTTCTGTCTGCAGTTAAGCAGCAAAGCCCATGTGGACTGTGCATTGTCTGTCTGTTATGTAGGGCTATATACAGAATTTCTAACAGTCTGCCAACTGCTACAGCCCCATGCACTGGAATTCAATGTTGGCCATGCTGCAGAGGCTTCACAAGCTGTAGCATGCGCTTCATAAGTACCTGTGCAATTATAAAAAAAATAAGCTGGGGCTATTTTTATTGTTTCAATGTCTCCTCATTCAGGATAAGTGCAGAATCTTGGCATCTTTTGAAGAAGCAACCAAAATGGTGAACTTTGATGAGATGGAGATCAGTGATAAGATCCCTCTGGAGCAGACACTACTTAGCCTAATAGACTGGTCATTGGAGGCACAACACTAAGAGGAAGAAGATGGTTTTCTGATATTTCAGGGCAAACTTTGTAATTGTTTCAATCCATGTGAGGCAAAGGCAGCAAGAGGCAGAGGAGAAATATAAGGAGGAGGGTTGGGATGCTACGCAATATTTTCCAAGTTGGACCTCAGCTGTCAATGTTCTAATCTTTGCTGTAGGATAACTTGATGTGCATTAAATTGTGTGGCCTATTCCAGTGCCCTGAAACTTTAATGTGCCAAACAATGTTTACATAACTGACACATGGGTCCACATTTCTAATGTTTGCTGCAGGGTCATTCCTACTTTGTGTCTCAAGGTTTGCTCAAGCACTGTAAAGGTTTTTTACATATGTTTTCCCCAAATAGACCTCAGCTGCCAAATTTTAATTTATGCTGCATGTGAATTCTCTGGCACTGGAAAATGTTACACACAATGGGGATGATTTACTAAAGACAAATAGACTGTGCACTTTGCAAAGTGCAGTTGCATTCTGTAAGTGCAGTTTCTCCAAATCTTAGTAAATTAGTTAAAGCTTCACTTTGCAAATAATACCTAATCAAATGCAAGGAAAATTGAAAAAAAAACAAAAAACGAATTTTGCTTGCACGTGATTGGATGATGAAAGTCAGCAGAGCTTCATTTCATTTACTAAGCACTGGAGCAACTGCACTTGCAGAGAGCAACTCTACCTTTAGTAAATTAACCCCAATGTTTTTGCAACTTGACCTCTACTACCAACTCTTAAATATGTGTTTAACCACTTGCCTACTGGAAACTTTCACAACCTTCCTGCATAGGCCAATTTTCAGCTTTCAGCACTGTCACACTTTGAATGACAATTGATGCAATGCTGTACCCAAATCAAATTTTTATAATTTTTTTTCACACAAATAGAGCGTTCTTTTGGTGGTATTTAATCACTGCTGAGTTTTAAAATTTTTGCTGAAAAAAAAAAAAGACAGAAAATTTTGAAAAAAAAAAATATATATATTTTTTCTCCTTCACTGATGTGTATTGATGCTGCTGCACTGTTGGGCACTGATAAGGTGGCACTTATGGGCTCTGATGAGGTGGCACTGAAGGGCACTGATTAGGTGGCACTGATGAGGAGGCATAATATGCCCCACTGATAGGTCACACTGATATGCGGCACTGATGAGCACTGATAGGTGGCACTGATGGGCACTGATATATGGCACTTGTAGGCTCTGATGAGATAACACTGCAGGGCACTGATTAGGTGGCACTGATGAGGAGGCACTAATATGCTGCACTGATAGGTGGCACTGATATGTGGCACTGATGAGCACTGATAGGCGGCACTGATGGGCACTGATAGGTGGCACTGATGGGTGGCACTAATGGGCACTGATGGGCAGAACTTATGGGCAGCACTAATGAGCAGGCACTGATGGGTACTGACTGACATCACTAATGGGCACTGATTGAGGTCACTGATGAGCATTGATTGTTGTCTCTGATGTGCACTGATTGGTGTCACTGATGGGCACTGCTGGGGCTTCACTGTAATCAGGGCACTGATGATCAGTGCCCTGTTTACCTGTCCTGGTCACCCTTACAAGGAGGAGCCACTGATCGGCTCTGACAGTGTGAGGAGAGGAGTAGAGATGGCCTTGCGGTTCGCGGCAAATTTTGCTTGTTTGCTACCCACCAAATTTGCGAACACATGGCGTCGTTCGCGGTGGCCATATTTGTTTACATTGGGGAGAACTTTGACCCGTGACACAGCCGTCAGGTGGAACAGGACATCCAATTGAAACATTCCAGCACATGGACAGTCCCCCTACCCTATAAATAGACCTGATCTGGCAGCCATTTCACATTCCGCTTTCTGCCAGTGTAGGGAGAGGTCTGCTGTGCTCGTCAGGGAGAGTTTGCTAGACACATATAGCGTTGTGAAGATCCACAAAAGTCCTTTCCAGGGCTGGTATTTTTCGGTATAGGTCTACTAGTATCTTTTGAGCTTAGGGAGAGGTATCCTGTGGTTGCTTTAGGGGCAGTTAGAGATCGGCTGCAGTCACAAATCGCTCTGTCAATGTCCACAAAAGTCCTTTTGAGGGCTGGTATTTCGGTATAGGTCTAGTATCTTTTGAGCTTAGGGAGAGGTATCCTGTGGTTGCTTTAGGGGCAGTTAGAGATCGGCTGCAATCACACACAAATCGCTCTGTCAATGCTCACCAAAGTCATTTAAAATGCTCCAATGTCGTTTTAGGGTCTATTACAGTCTCTTTACTATAGGGCCAGGTATCCTGTGGTTGTTTAGGGGCAGTTAGAGATCGGCTGCAGTCACACACAAATCGCTCTGTCAATGTCCACCAAAGTCATTTAAAATGCTCCAATGTCGTTTTAGGGTCTGTTACAGTCTCTTTACTATAGGGGCAGGTATCCAGTGGTTGCTTTAGGGGCAGTTAGAGATCGGCTGCAGTCACACACAAATTGCTCTGTTAATGTCCACAAAATTCACGTTAAGGGCTGCAAATTTTTTGGTATTGCTGTGCAGTGCACTAAAAGGGGGGGGGAGGGGGGTAATCCACAGTATAATATACTTTGTAGAAAGCACATTATAGTGGATTAGTACTATTATTGTGCACTGTGCAGCATTGTGACAGGTGTGGTGGTGAGACTGAGCGTTTCTGGCAATACACACAGTAACAAAAGCACTTATAATGTATTATAACTGGTGTGATAGACCAATTGCCCCCCCCCCCCCACAATGCCATATATTGAAATGGGGTGTTATCTGAGTAAACTTTTTCAAGTGTATTTGTGTCAGGCAACAATATTGCCTAGTTTGCTGAGTGAAGTCTGGTACAAACAGTGCCAAACTCACTTTCCAATTTTTTGAACTGGTGTGCTACACCAATGCCACATATTGAAGTGGGGTGTTATTTAACAGTATAATTTTCTAAGAGTGTATTTTAGTCCTGCAAAAATTTGGCCTCTCGCTGTGTAAACAGTGCTACACACAGTGACAACAGTTACTGGCCAATTATTTGTAGAACTGGTGTAATAAACCTGTGCCCCCCCCCCCCCCAATGCCACATATTGAAGTGGGGTGTTATTTAACAGTATAATTTTCTAATAGTGTATTTTAGTACTGCAAAAATTTGGCCTCTCGCTGTGTGAACAGTGCTACACACAGTGACAACAGTTACTGGCCAATTATTTCTAGAACTGGTGTAATAAACCCGTGCCCCCCCCCCCCCCCCCCAATGCCACATATTGAATTGAGGTGTTATTTAACAATATACTTTTCTAAGATTGTATTTTAGTCCTGCAAACATTTGGCCTCTTTTGTTGTGTTAACTCTGCTACACACTGTGACAACAGTTACTGGCCAATTATTTGTAGAACTGGCGGACTGACGGACCGGCAGATAGGGAGGAGAGGCAGGCAGAACTTGCATTGCAGAAGAGGTAGAAAGCAGACTGCAAATGTATCAGGAGTGAGCCATCAACCATGTACAGTCACATCTGGCGCTCCCAGGATGCCAGGACATGGCTCTGCAGTGTGGGCTTTTATTAATGTGTCCGTTGCTGACACCAGTGTTGCGATCTGCAGCCTTTGCAGTCAACGCATAAGTCGCGGTAAGCCCAACACTCACCTAGGGACAACCGCCTTAAGAAGGCACCTGAAATCCCATCACCAAGCCCAGTGGGAGCAAAACTGTCAGAACCCACAAAGCCACACTCCATGCTCTCACCGTCCAGCCTCTTCTCCTTCTCCTCCTCCTTCTCCTTCTCCTGTCTCCTCACAGTTGTCCAACACTCCACCTTCCATGATGCCGTCATCACGTTTTTCTGGAAAAAGGCAGGCTTCTGTGGCTCAAATGTTGGAGCGTAAAAAAAGGTGTCCGACTACATCGGGTTATCAGCCGATGTGGACGCTCTGAGGAGTGATGAACTCCTGGACTACTGGGTGGGCAGGCTTGACCTCTGGCCAGAGCTTGCACAATTTGCAATGGAAATGTTGGCTTGCCCCCCGTCCAGTGTCCTGTCCGAAAGGACATTCAGCGCAGCAGGGGGGATCGTGACCGATAAGCGCACTCGCCTAGCTCATGACAGTGTAGACTAGTACTACCTTACATTTATAAAAATGAATGAGGCATGGATCTCTGAGGAATTCAAAACTTGTGACCAATAGACCAGGTTTCATCGAAATTCCTCATGCCAGGCCACAAATATCTGAAAGAAAGCCATCCACCCACAACAATTCCTGGTCCTTGCCTTCGCTAAATACAGCGGCATAAAAGGCATTTCATGTCCATTGAATGGCTAATTTTTGCAGCCTATACAGGCCGACACTTACTGTTCTGTGTACTGTGAATGCCTACTGTACCTCTAGCCATCATATACTACGTTCTTTGCTGTCAGTTCAACCCATGTGAGCTCATTTTTGCAGCCTAAACAGCCCGCCACCTACTTGTGTATACTGTGAATGCCTACTTTACCTCTAGCCATCATATACTACGTTCTTTACTGTCAGTTCAACCCATGTGAGCTCATGATTGCGGCCTAAACAGCCCGCAACCTACTTGTGTATACTGTGAATGCCTACAGTACCTCTAGCCATCATATACTATGTTCTTTGATGTCAGTTCAACCCATGTGAGCTCATGTTTGCGGCCTAAACAGCCCGCCACCTACTTATGTATACTGTGAACGCCTACTGTATCTCTAGCCATCATATACTACATTATTTGCTGTCAGTTCAACCCATGTGAGCTCATTTTTGCAGCCTAAACAGCCCACGACCAACATGTGTATACTGTAAACACCTACTGTACCTCTAGCCATCATATACTACGTTCTTTGCTGTCAGTTCAACCCATGTGAGCTCATTTTTGCAGCCTAAACTGCCCGCCACCTACTTGTGTATACTATGAACGCCTACTTTACCTCTAGCCATCATATACTACGTTCTTTGCTGTCAGCTCAACCCATGTGAGCTCATTTTTGCGGCCTAAACAGCCCGCCACCTACTTGTGTATACTGTGAACGCCTACTGTACCTCTAGCCATTATATACTACGTTCTTTGCTGTCAGTTCAAACCATGTGAGCTAATTTTTGGAGCCTACTTTCATAAGTGTATTTGTGTCCTGCAACAATATTGCCTCTTTTGCTGAGTGAAGTCTGATACACACAGTGCCAAACTCACTGGCCAATTTTCTTTAACAACTGGAGTGATAAACCAGTGGCCCCCCCAATACCACATATTGAAGTGGGGTGTTATCTGAGTATACTTTCATAAGTGTATTTGTGTCCTGCAACAATATTGCCTCTTTTGCTGATTGAGGTCTGCTACACACAGTGCCAATGCCAAACTCACTGGCAAATTTTTTTAACAACTGATGTAATAAACCAGTGGCCCCCCAATACCACATATTGAAGTGGGGTGTTATCTGAGTATACTTTTACAAGTGTATTTGTTTCCTGCAACAATATTGCCTCTTTTGCTGAGTGAATTCTGATACACACAGTGCCAAACTTACTGCCCAATTTTTTTGAACAACTGGTGTGATAAATCAGTGGCCCCCCAATACCACATATTGAAGTGGGGTGTTATCTGAGTATACTTTTACAAGTGTATTTGTGTCCTGCAACAATATTGCCTCTTTTGCTGAGTGAAGTCTGATACACACAGTGCCAATGCCAAACTCACTGGCACATTTTTTTAACAACTGATGTAATAAACCAGTGGCCCCCCAATACCACATATTGAAGTGGGGTGTTATCTGAGTATACTTTCATAAGTGTATTTGTGTCCTGCAACAATATTGCCTCTTTTGCTGATTGAAGTCTTCTACACACAGTGCCAATGCCAAACTCACTGGCACATTTTTTTAACAACTGATGTAATAAACCAGTGGCCCCCCAATACCACATATTGAAGTGGGGTATTATCTGAGTATACTTTTACAAGTGTATTTGTGTCCTGCAACAATATTGCCTCTTTTGCTGTGTTAACTCTGATACAAACAGTGCCAAATTCACTGGCCATTTTTTTAACAACTGGTTTGATAGACCAGTGGCCCCCCAATAGCACATATTGAAGCGGGGTGTTATTTAACCACTTGCCGACCGCCGCAAGTAGATATACTGCGGCGGTCAGCCCCTCACAGGCAAAGTGACGTATATAAATGTCACTAGCCTGTGAGGCTCTGGGGAGTGAGCGCGCGCCGCCAGAGGCGCGCTCCCGCGTGGTCACGGACCCCCCCACACGTGTGACCGGCGGACCACTCTTTGATCGTCGCTGCAGAGGGAGAAAGTCAAGCGGCTAGTGTCAACAAGCCGCCTGTCATTCTCCCCTGTGTAGAAACACTGATCATACGGTTCTACTATGTAGGACCGTTGATCATTGTTCCTACAGCTCAAGCCACAGCCAATCACAGTTAGAATCACGCCCCTAGGGACACACACAGCCCCTCCCTCTCAAATAAAGTTAACCCCTTCACTACCAGTGTATTTTTACAGTAACAGTGCATATGTATAGCACTGATTACTGCAGTAATGTCACTGGTAACCCCAAAAGTGTAAAAAATGTCAGTCAAGGGTCCGATCTGTCCGCCGCAATGTCGCAGTACCACAAAAAAATCGCAGATCGCCGCCATTACGCGTTAAAAAAAACAACAAAAATGACAAAATCTTTCCCTTTGTTAGTAAACGCGATAACTTTTGCGCAAACCAATCAAAATACGATTTTTGCGATTTTTTTTTACCAAACATATGTAGCATAAAACAAATTGGCCGAAAATGTTAAAAAATTTTGATTTTTACATTTTTTGGGGGGGGGAATTTCATATAAAAAAATGTGAAAAATATTGTTATTTTTGCAAAATTGACGCTCTTTTTTTGTTTATAGCGCATGATCAAAAAATCGCACAGGTGATCAAATACCACCAAAAGAAAGCTCTGTTTGTGGGAAAAAAAGGACGTCAAATTCGTTTAGGTACGGCGTCGCACAACCGCGCAATTGTCTGTTAAAATCACGCAGTGCCGAACCGCAAAATACCCCCTGGTCAGGAAGGGGGTAAAATCTTCCGGGGCTTAAGTGGTTAACGGTATACTTTTCTAAGATTGTAATTTAGTCCTGCAAAAATTTGGCCTCTTTTGCTGTGTTAACTGTGCTACACATATTGACAACAAATACTGGCCAATTATTTGTAGAACCGGTGTGATAAAACGGTGGCCCCCCAATACCACAGATTGAAGTGGGGTGTTATCTACACAGACACATGGTCTAGCAAACACGGGCAGGGAAGGTATATCACTTTTACTGCCCACTGGGTGAACCTTCTGACGGCCATTAAGCATGCAACCCGTGGCACCCGTGTAGATTTAGTTGTACCGCCATGGATTGCAAGCAGGCCTGCCTCTTCTTCTCCTCCTCCCCCATCCTCCCTCTCCTCCTCGGCTGACTCCTCCTCTTCCGCTGCTACCGTCGCTTCTCCTGCGCTGCCCAAGATCCCCAGAACCTATTCCACATGCCAGGTGAGACGTTGCCATGCTGTGCTGTGTATGTTGTGCCCACACTGGTCCTGCACTCCTTTCAGCTTTGCGTTCACAGGCAGATCAGTGGCTGACACCGCTGAATTTGTCAGTTGGTAAAGTGGTGTGCGACAACGGTGCCAATCTGCTGAGAGCGCTGAAACAGGGCAAAATAACACACCTGCCATGCATGGCACACGTCCTGAACTTGCCATATACCCTGGGGTCCGGGACGTCTTGCGGCAGGCCAGGAAAATCTCGGCCCATTTCGGAAGATCTTACACAGCCATGGCTCGCCTTGCTGAGATTCAGCGGCGACACAACCTTCCCCTCAGGCGTCTTATTTGTGACTTCCCAACGCAATGGAACTCAATGTTGCATATGCTCGATAGGCTGCTCCAGCAGAAACGTGCAGTTAATGACTACCTGTTGGAACTTGGCGGCAGGACAGGTTCTGGGGAGCTTGGGTTTTTTTCACCTCGCCAGTGGCTGCTCATGCGGGACGCATGCAGACTTCTGCGGCCATTCGATGAGATCACCAAACTGGTCAGTCATGGCCAGGGCGCCATAAGTGACATCATACCTTATGTCTTCTTTCGGGAGCATGCATTGCGTTGTGTCATTGATCAAGCCGTTGAGGAGCAGGAGCAGGAAGATCAGGAAGTCGCAATGTTGAATGAATTCCCAAGGGGTGCTACTCCATCTGAGAGAAATCAAAAGCAGGAGTTTGAAGAGGAGTCAGAGGAGGAGGATGGTGCTGGGGGGATGAGGAGGTGCAAGAAGAGCATGCTTTAAACCTTTCTGGGATCCCTGGTGTTATCCATGGATGGGGGAGGAGAACGAGGATGACATTATCCTGGATGATGAGCTGGAAGCAGGCCACTATACCGCTTCCAGTTTAGTGGGAATGGGTGCCTACATGCTGCAGTGTTTTAAGGGGGACCCCCGTATAAAACGCAGGGGGGGATCGTGACCGATAAGCGCACTCGCCTAGCACATGACAGTGTAGACTACCTCACATTTATAAAAATGAATGAGGCATGGATCTCTAAGGAATTCAACGCATGTGACCAGTAGACCATGTTTGATTGAAATTCCTCATGACAGGCCACAAATATCTGCCAGACCGCCATCCACCCACAACAATTCCTGGTCCTTGTTTTCACTAAATACAGCAGCATAAAAGGCATTTCGTGTTCATTGAATGGCTAATTTTTGGGGCCTATACAGGCCGACACTTACTTCTGTATCCTGTGTGAATGCCTAATGTACCACTAGCCATCAAATACACTACGTTCTTTGCTGTCAGTTAAACCTGAGGATTTCAACACATGTGACCAGTAGACCAGGTTTCATCGAAATTCCTCCACCCACAACAATTCCTGGTCCTTGGCTTCGCTACATACAGTGGCATAAAAGGCATTTCATGTCCATTGAATGGCAAATTTTTGGGGCCTTTCAGGGCCGACAATTATTTTTTCTGTGAATGCCTAATGTACCTCTAGCCACCAAATACTAAGTTCTTTGCTGTCAGTTCAAACCATGTGAGCTAATTTTTGGAGCCTATACAGGCCGACACTTACAGTTCTGTGTATTGTGAACGCCTACCATACCTCTAGCCATCAAAAACTAAGTTTTTTGCTGTCAGTTCAAAATATGTGAGCTAATTTTTGGAGCCTATACATTCCGACACTTACGGTTCTGTGTACTGTGAATGCCTACCGTACCTCTAGCCATCAAAAACTACGTTTTTTGCTGTCAGTTCAAACCATGTGAGCTAATTTTTGGAGCCTATACAGGCCGACACTTACGGTTCTGTGTACTGTGAACACCTACCATACCTCTAGCCATCAAAAACTAAGTTTTTTGCTGTCAGTTTGTAACGCTCCTGCGTTTTATGTATGATGTGGATTTTCAGCTGCAGAAATATTCCACTTCAGTAGTCATGTAGAGAAACGCTGAGACACCAATCCCAACTCCCAATGACTCATCATGTGTGGATGATCTCAATTCAGCAAGTAAATACACACACTCAATAAGATGTTTCCTAGAGTGACTTATGTATATAGTAACACAGTGATGATAGGCTGAAGAGACAGGTTGGGTAGAGATGGTAGATGACAGACACTTGAAAGGAAATGTTCTTGAAAGTAAGATAGTAGCAGATGGGATGCAGATAGGTTTAGCAATCATGTATGGTAGCAGATGACAGAGTAGCAGGTGGACATACAAGAGAGATCAACCCAGTGCAAGAACAGGTGGTAGTAGGCTCAAGAGCTAGCAATCTTAGATAATGCAGATGTAGTAATAGTCCTTAGTATGCAGAGCTAGATAGTGTAAGCTTTAGTATGAAAGTTATAGAGGTTTCCCCTGTGGGGTACTTATCACTAATAGCAATGTAGTAGAGGAGAGGTTCGGCAAGAGCGGATGATCCGGTAGCGGGATACAGGGATCAGCGCAGCGTGGTTCAGACAGCGAGGTATGCTTGCAAGCATGAGAGCTTCAAGACAGGTTAGCATCAAGGCACAAAGCAGTTTGAACGAACACATGTGAGTGAGAGCCGGCGATCTAAATAGCCATCCAGTCCGGCGCTCAGTGATGACAGCATCAGTCTTAAAGGTGTATGCGCACCTTACCAAAAGAGAATGGTGGGGCGCATACACTTATGAAAGAGTAATTAGGGTACCCAAAAGGTACCAGAACATTACAGTACCCCCCCCCCTTAAGGCCGGCTCCTGAAGGCCTCTGGAGCTGGTTTGTCTGGGTACTTCGCATGAAAATTGCGGATTAATCTAGAGGCATGTATGTAGCCAGGTGTCGTCTTGGGGCCCATAGTTCTTCCATCGAACCAAGTACTGAAGTCTTCCTCTGTGGATACGAGAATCCAGAATCTCTTTTATCTCATATTCTTCTCCACCTTCAACTTGTACAGGAGGAGGAGGTGGGATAGTAGGCCTTATTCCTTGGTCAGGAACATGGGGCTTCAGTAGCGACACATGGAAAATGGGATGTATTTTGAGGTCTATTGGCAATGTAAGCTGTACTGCAGCTTTTCCAATAAGTTTCTTGATTGGGAAAGGTCCCAAGAACAGAGGTCCAAGCTTTTTGCTAGGGATTTTCAGTCTTAAATTTTTTGTTGAGAGCCAAACGAGGTCCCCGATAGCGTACTGAGGAGAAGGTCTTCTGCGAAGATCATAGTACTTCTTTTGTTGACTATGAGCGTGTGCAATGGTAGTATTAAGCAAACCCAGAGAGTCCTTTATTTGGGTAAGATAGTCTGAAGCTACTGGGTTATTTGAAGGAAGGATGCGTGGTGGAAGAATAGAGGGATGAAACCCATAGTTCAAGTAGAACGGACTCTGCTTGGTCGTACTGTGGGTTGCGTTGTTGTAGGCAAATTCTGCCAGAGGGAGAAGATCCACCCAATCATCCTGTTGGTAAGAAGTGTAACAACGTAAATATTGCTCGATGCATTGGTTGACTCTTTCAGTCTGTCCGTTGGTCTGCGGATGGTAAGGAGAAGTGAGCTTCCGCTCGATCCGTAGTATGTGACATAGTTCTTGCCAGAACTTGGAAATAAATTGTGATCCACGGTCAGACAGAAGAGTTTTTGGGATACCATGTAACTTAAAGACATGTTTCATCAGGAGTTCTGCCGTTTGTTTGGACGAAGGTAGTCTGCGAATAGCAATGAAATGTGCCATTTTTGTCAGATGGTCCACTGACACTAAGATGGTATTAAATCCTTTGGAAGGAGGCAATTCCACTATAAAGTCCAAGGACACAACTTCCCATGGAGTTTGGGGTATTGGTAGACTGCATAGTAGACCGGATGGTCTCGTAGTGTCAATTTTGGACCTGGCACAGACATTGCATGAAGAGACAAATTTTTGTATAGATGTTTTCATGTCAGGCCACCAGAATTGCCTGGTAATCAGATTAAGAGTCTTTGTCATACCCATATGTCCTGCCATAGGCACATCATGCGATAATTCCAAGATCTTGGTGCGTATGGTAGGTGGTATGTAAAGTTTGTCGTTGTAGTAGAGGAAGCCTTCTGCATCAGTATTTAGTTGTGGTGGGGGTGAATCCAAACTTATACCATGCAAAACCTCTTCCTTCAAGGAACGGACAACTCCAATAATGCGTTTGTGAGGTATTATAGGAACGGAAGGGATTTCGAAGTAGTTTTCTTCAGTTAGTCGTGATAGTGCATCCGCCTTTTTGTTCTTATCTGCAGGTGTGTAGGTCACTAGGAAGTTAAACCTTAGAAAGAATAGTGACCATCGTACCTGTCGGTGCGAGAGAGTTTTGTTAGTCTGAAGATATTGGAGATTTTTATGGTCCGTGTATATAAGTATTGGTAATTGGGTGCCTTCGAGTAGATGTCGCCAATTCTCCAGAGCCAATTTTATAGCAAGCAGTTCCTTTTCACCCACGGGGTAATTTATCTCGGGACTGCTTAGGGATTTAGAAAAAAAGGCGACTGGATGAAGTGGTGAAGTGTGAGTTGGTCGTTGGGAGAGTATTGCTCCTACTGCCATGTTTGACGCATCTACTTCCAGAATGTATTGGAGGGATGGGTCTGGATGGCGTAGTATGGGAGCAGAAGTAAACCTTGTCTTTAACAGGTGAAAAGCTTTATTTGCTTCATCTGACCATTTGAATGGTTTTTTAATGCTAGTGAGCTGTGTGAGGGGTCTCACAATGGCAGAGAAGTTTCTAATGAACTTCCTGTAGAAATTTGAAAATCCAAGGAATCGCTGTAGCGCCTTGCGTGTGGTTGGTGTAGGCCAATCCTGAATGCAGGATATCTTACTCATGTCCATCTCGATTCCTGTTTTGGATATGATGTAGCCTAGAAAGAGTACCTCTTCTTTATGAAACAAGCATTTTTTTCAGTTTCACATAAAGGTTGTGTGCAAGCAATCTCGATAATACTAGTCTTACATGTCTTATGTGTTCAGACAGGGATCGTGAATATATAAGTATATCGTCCAGATATACCACAACACAGACATCTAGTAAGTCTCTGAAAATATCGTTTATAAATCGTTGAAAAACTGCAGGGGAGTTGCATAGCCCGAATGGCATTACAAGATATTCGAACAATCCGTATTTGGTTCTGAATGCAGTCTTCCACTCGTGTCCATCACGGATTCGAATGAGATTGTATGCTCCTTTCAGGTCCAATTTTGAAAAATAGGTAGCTCCACGCACCTGCTCAATGAGCTCAGGGATAAGCGGTAGAGGATAGCGATCTTTTATTGTAATAGCATTCAATTGCCTATAGTCGATGATAGGCCTGAGACTTGAGTCCTTATTGCGGACAAAAAAGAGTCCTGCTGCTATGGAAGAAGTGGAAGGTCTAATAAAACCTTTTTCCAAATTCTCATCCAAATAGTCTTTGAGATGGGAAAGTTCATCCTGTGAAAGAGGATAAACATGACCGAACGGCAATTTGCTATTTGGGAGTAGATCAATGCTACAATCATAGTCTCGATGGGGAGGTAGTGCTTGAGCATTTTTCTCAAGAAAAACCTCAGAGAGATCCTGATAACATAGTGGTGCAATCTCATCTGTCACCACAGACAGGATCTTCCCGAAAGACGGGAGGTTACACGTACCCTCGCAATAGCAAGAGAGAAAGGTCAGGGTCCGTTCCTTCCAATCTATGGTTGGTTGATGTGTGTGCAACCAGGGAAGTCCCAAAACAATAGGAAAGTGGGGTGAAGGTATTAGATCGAAGGTAGTGGTCTCCATATGAGACCCGTTAGTAGTGACTAGGAGTGCCTGTGTCTGATCAGTGATCGGACCAGAGGATAAAGGAACACCGTTAATAAGACTCACTGAGACAGGTTTAAGTTTAGAAATAATAGGAACTTTATTTAAAGCAGCAAAACGTATGTCAATATAATTTCCACAAGATCCTGTGTCAATCATGGCCTTAGTAATAATCCTGTTCTGGTCCCACTGTAATGTTAAGCAAACAGAAAGATAAGGGTTAGTGATTGAAGTTGTCAATCCCCCTAGGAGGACATGTGAACACTCACCCTTCCTTTTGTAGACTAGGGGACAGACGTTTATCTTGTGATCCGGGGATGCACAGTACAAGCAGAGATTACCAGATCGTCTTCTGGCTCTTTCCATAATTGATAGAGGTGGGCGTATGGTTCCTACCTTCATAGGAACGGGGTCAACGGCCGAAATCCGAGAAGAACTGGATAATGGCATTCCCATTTTCTCAGCCTTTCTTTCTCGTAGTCTTCTATCTATGGTGATACTGAGTTGTATCAATGCATCCAGGGTTTTTGGCAGATCCGCTCGGGCGAGCTCGTCTTTAACGGCCTCTGATAGGCCAAGCCTAAATTGGGTTTTCAGAGATGCATCATTCCATTCTGAATCAAGGGTCCATCTCTTGAATTCTGCGACAAAGTCTTCTACAGGCCTCCCACCTTGCTTCAAGGATCTTAATTGAAGATCGGCAGTACTCTGCCTATTGGGATCATCATATAGGCTAGTGAGTTCTGCTAGGAACAAGGCATAGGAGTTGAGAAGCTGATCGCTTTTCTCAAAAAGAGAGTCTGCCCAGGCCCGAGGATCGCCTGTTAGGTAAGAAATAATAGTACAAACCTTAATGTGATCAGTAAGGTAGGTACGGGGTTTTAGCAAGAAAAGTAACTCACATGCGTTTTTAAATTCGCGAAATTTTTTGCGATCGCCTGTAAATACCAAAGGAGGATTTATTTTGGGTTCAGGGGACTGAGCAGTGGTAAGTTGTGTCAGTCTAATTACCTGCTGCGACAGAGCCTGATTGTCTTCTTTTAATTCAGCAAGTGCGTGTATTAACGCAGTTACTTGCTGTTTTAATTGTGTCATCTGAGTGGTTATTTCTGCTGAATCCATTTGTGGTTCGTTCAATCTGTAACGCTCCTGCGTTTTATGTATGATGTGGATTTTCAGCTGCAGAAATATTCCACTTCAGTAGTCATGTAGAGAAACGCTGAGACACCAATCCCAACTCCCAATGACTCATCATGTGTGGATGATCTCAATTCAACAAGTAAATACACACACTCAATAAGATGTTTCCTAGAGTGACTTATGTATATAGTAACACAGTGATGATAGGCTGAAGAGACAGGTTGGGTAGAGATGGTAGATGACAGACACTTGAAAGGAAATGTTCTTGAAAGTAAGATAGTAGCAGATGGGATGCAGATAGGTTTAGCAATCATGTATGGTAGCAGATGACAGAGTAGCAGGTGGACATACAAGAGAGATCAACCCAGTGCAAGAACAGGTGGTAGTAGGCTCAAGAGCTAGCAATCTTAGATAATGCAGATGTAGTAATAGTCCTTAGTATGCAGAGCTAGATAGTGTAAGCTTTAGTATGAAAGTTATAGAGGTTTCCCCTGTGGGGTACTTATCACTAATAGCAATGTAGTAGAGGAGAGGTTCGGCAAGAGCGGATGATCCGGTAGCGGGATACAGGGATCAGCGCAGCGTGGTTCCGACAGCGAGGTATGCTTGCAAGCATGAGAGCTTCAAGACAGGTTAGCATCAAGGCACAAAGCAGTTTGAACGAACACATGTGAGTGAGAGCCGGCAATCTAAATAGCCATCCAGTCCGGCGCTCAGTGATGACAGCATCAGTCTTAAAGGTGTATGCGCACCTTACCAAAAGAGAATGGTGGGGCGCATACACTTATGAAAGAGTAATTAGGGTACCCAAAGGTACCAGAACATTACACAGTTCAAACCATGTGAGCTAATTTTTGCAGCCTATACAGGCCGACACTTACTTTTGTATACTGTGTGAATGCCTAATGTACCTTCAGCCACAGAATACTACGTACTTAGCTGTCAGGTAAACCCATTTGGGCTAATTTTTGGGGCCTATACAGGTCAACACTTACTTCTGTATCCTGTGAATGCCTAATGTACCTTCAGCCACAGAATACTACATTCTTAGCTGTCAGGTAAACCCATGTGGGCTAATTTTTGGGGCCAATACTGGCCGACAGGGATGATCGAACTTTTGAAAAGTTCGGTTCGACCAAAACACCCGAACTTCCCGAAAGTCCGGGTCCGGATTCCAGAACCCCATTGAAGTCTATGGGACCCGAACTTCGGTAATCAAAAAAACACAATTTTGAAGCCCTAAATCCCAATAAATGCCCCTAAGAAGTGCCTAGGGTTCTGGGTCATGCCCCAGGGACTATTAATCACACAAAAAAAGTTCTTAAAAATTGTCGTTTTTGATAGAGAGCCAATTATAAAAAAATTAAAATCATTGGAAAAAAAATGAGATTTCTTTGGATTTAGTGTCTGGGGGGTCTAAAAGGTGTACCTGTGAAGTTTCAGCTCTGTAGCATGTCCAGAACCAGAAAAAAAAAAGATAAATTTTCTTAGAATTTTTATTAGCGCAGGGATGTGGCTCCGCTCCTATCACACCTATATGTGTGTATGTGTATATATATATATACATATATGTGTGTGTATATACCCCTATACAGAAGTTCAGATGTTATGCCTGCCTCCAAAGACACCCAAAAAATGCCCAAAAAAACGCCTGCAACAACACACCTGGGGTTTTTGTTGCAGGCGTTGTTTTGGGCATTTTTTGGGCGTCTTTGGAGGCAGGCATAACATCTGAACTTCTGTATAGGTGTATATATACACACATACATATATGTATATATACACATACACACATATAGGTGTAAAAGCAGCGGAGCCACATCCCTGCAAAAAATGTCATTAACGCATGGATGGGGTTCCGCTACTTTCACACCTATATGTGTGTATGTGTATATATACATATACTTTCGAGAAAATTTGCAGCTGGCGATCGCGAACCGCCCCGGCCGGTGTTCGTCCATCACTGATAGTCTCTCTCTGAGGCGTGTAGGCACCTCCATGCGTCATACAAACCCTCCTTGTGTAGTAGTCCTTGGAGAGAGATTTTTCTGCCTTTTAAGGGAGTTGACGAGTCTAATTCTGGGTCTGTCAGTGCATTGAAGTTCCCGCACATCAGAAGGTTGCCATACTTGACCTTGGTTAGTGTTTTGATGAATCCCTGAAGGAATCGTATCTGATGAGTGTTGGGTGCCTAGATTGTTACCAAAGTCATTGGAAGGTTGTTGAAAGTTCCGGTTAGTATGATGTACCTTCCTTCAAGGTCTGTTATGAGGTCCTTGGTCTGTACCGATATAGTGTTCCTTATTGCTAATAGAACTCCTTTTTTCTTGGTAGGGGATGTTGCAAGAAAGATATGGGGGAAGTCTTTGTGGGTGCATTTAGGGTGGTTGGATGTTTGGAAGTGAGTCTCTTGGACTGCTACTATGTCTGCCAATGATGTCCTCACCTCCTTCCAAAGTGCAAATCTCTTGGCTGGGTGACTGAGGCCGTTGGCATTTATTGAGATACACTTAAATGGCATGGTGTCTCGTTGTTCTTGGTTTTCTGGGGCGGTGCGGGTATAGTGGTAGGGAGTTCAATAGGTGACGGATATCCTTGTTATAATATGCAGAAGTGTTTCCTGGGCTGTTAGATACTGGAATGAATAAAACTGATAAATTAAGAAAAAGGGTATAAAAAAGACATAAAAAAGGGACCATTTGAGGGGTCCGAGATCAACTACAGTAGCTGATATTAGATGTAGGTAGAGGGCCATAAGGAGAAGTATCATTCCATAGGCCGGAGACATTGATGTTGGAAGGATGTGAGTGTGGGACCTCCAAGGTGGTGCTTTTGTTTCCTGTGTTTTTTTCCTGGACACTAATTGCCATTCCCCATCAGAAGGTAGGGGTGTTAGGTAGCGCTGAGGTGGATTTTCAGAGGGGAGAAGTATGCCCCATTTCTGGAGTAAATGTATGACTTCCTCTAAAGAAGAGATAGTGGTCGTGGTTCCATTATATGTAATGGAAAGTGATGCAGGGTGTTTCCATTTATGTACGCCTTGATGATGGTCGCTAGGTTCTTCCTTTTTTGTAGCGTATACTGGGAGAGGTCAGGCAGAATTTGTAGATTAGCAAATTCGGCGGGAAGTTCCGCATTCTTGCGGAAAGCCGTCATTATCTTCTCTTTACTTTGGAAGAAATGAACCCGAAGAAGCACATCTCTCGGTATTTCAGGGGCTAGAAACGCAGGCTTAGGGATTCTGTGTATTCTGTCTATTGCCAGATCAGTTTTAGATAGGTTTGGGACCAGGGATGAGAACAGTTTGATTGCAATCTAATATCCTCAGATTACTGGTTGTGTGCATCCACCATGGCATTGTGTGATAGGGCTTGTTTGCTTATGGAGTTTTCTGCACTGCTGATTCTTTCTCCCATATTCTGCATCTCACTTTTAAATTGGTGCATAAAACTCATCATGTCTGCGTGTAGGGAAGCCCTGAAAGAGTGCAGCATGTCTTTCATCATAATATCAGAAATTGGGTTGCCAGTTGTGGGGTATGAGGCAAAGGGGTCAGGATGAGGCAAGTTCTGGCTCATGCTAGGAAACTGTGGTTGTGCGTAGTTCAGGTCTGTGCTGTGCCCCTGTCCCTGTTTAGCTGGGGATATCAATCTTGGCTTGTTCTTTACAGGGCTTCTAGCTGATGGTGACCCTGGGGAGGAGGACCCAGAAGAACCCCCACTGTCCGGGTTGCCTACCTGGCACGTAGGAAGTTGGGTGGATTTGGCTCCTGACACAGATGCAGAGGCTGGTGCATCTTACAGAATTCCGGCTAAATGCGGCCTGTTAATAACTACCATTTTGGGGATCTGTGGGGCTTCTCTTCTGCGCCGGGTCATAATCCTGTGAGTCTATGGGAGTTCACCGTCCGGTATGTGAGGTTGCGGTGTCCCTAGAGGCCTTTGTGTGCTGCAGTCCCTAATGGCGAGCGGAGCTGCTAAATCATGCAGCCATCTACGGCTCCGGTCGCCACGCCCCTCCGTAATGCCTTCTTTTGTTAGATCCAATCTCCTATTAGTGACCACTGGCATTATGTGTACAGAGATTTGTCTCAAATGTTGTTACTTGTACCAAAAAAAAAAAAAAAATACACCCAAAATAAGCAAAACACATTGTATGCTTTTTGTTTACACACATAGGCTAGTTATGATCATCATGATCATGTTGTATCCACCTGGTAGAATCTAATAAAGGTGTGAAACAAAGACCAGGTTGCAGCCTTGTTGACCTGAGCCTCTGAAGCCTGATGATAAATACCCCAGGAGGCACCTACACTCCCAGTAGAATGAGCTCTTACAGGAAAAAGATAGAGGCTTCCCCTTCAAACCATAGGCTTGAGAAAGAAGTTGACAAATTCAACATGAAATAGTTGCCTTGGAAGCTGCAAGCCCTTCTGTGGTCTTTCTGAAAGGACCAGCAGAGAGTCTGACTGTCTAACTTGGCAGTCATCTCCTTTATGGTGTTTTTACATATTTTTTGATATATCCAGTTGCTATTTGAAACCTTTTACTAAATAGAAAAACGCTAACATATCAACTTGAAATTGTGTTAACACTGGGAATATCTGTGTGTTTTTTTTTTTTGTCAGTTTTCAATGTTTTTCTCTATTGTCTATAAAATTCAAATAATCAATTACACCCAAAATGAGCAAAACATATTATATGCATTTGTTTACACACATAGGCTATTTATGATCATGCTTTTCTTAATCAAACTGGTAATCATAGATGTATGTTGTGTATAACAAAATACTAATCACAACCTTTTATCTTCATAAAACATCCATTCATGATCGTCGGGTCAATCAAAGACCAGTTGGCATAATGCAACGTCAAACAACTGGGTATTTGTAAAGCTCTTTCGTTTATTGAAGTCGTCTTGTAAAGTTTCCATATCCTGTTGTGAAGTTATTGCCCTGCTTAGCTTTGTATCATAATTAAGCACTGAGATTCATTTGTGCATAAATTAAACAGAATTGGTCCCACGACAGAGCCTTGGGACACTCCAATTACCACTCCAGACCATTCTGAATACATGCTATTTATCACGACCCTCAGGACGTGTCCCTGTGATCAGTTTTCTATCCAGGTACATTCCCTAAGTTCTATGGCAACAGACCTCAATTTGTAAATAAGGCATTTGTGGGGAAATGTATTGAATGCTTTTGCAAAATCTAGATAGACCACATCCACAGGCCTTCTTTTATCTAGATGGCAGCTTCCTTTCTCATAGAATATTAACAGACTGGACAGGCAAGGACGGTCTTTCATAAATCAATGCTTATTACTAGAGATGGACGAACATCGGCCGGGGTGGTTAGCGAACGTCAGCCGCAAATTTTCTCAAAAGTCCGCGAACCGCGAGTTCGCGGCGGGCCCCATTAACTTTAATGGGAGGCAAACTTTAAAAACCTTTAGGTCATATTTGCAGCCACAAAAGATGTACTAGCTGTGCACAAATAGTCCCAGCACATGGACAATGTCATAACAGAAGTATTGCAATTGGAAAAGTTGCCCTAAATTTTTTTTACAGCAAAATATATATATATATTTTTTTTTTTCATAAATCAGCCAGAACTGACAGCAGCTGGTAAATACATGTTTAATACATATAGGGTCCATTCACACATCTGTAAAATGGGTCCGCATCCATTCCACAATTTGGCGGAACCTTTACAGACCCATTGTTTTTAATTTCCAGTCTGAAAAATTAGGCATTCACAGGATAAAGAAGTAAGTGTCGGCCATTCCAGGCCCCAAAAATTAGCCCACATGCATTTGCCTGACAGCTAAGAACGTAGGATTCTGTGGCTGAGGGTACATTAGGCATTCACAGGTAACAGAAGTAAGTGTCGGCCGTTCCAGGCCGCGAAAATTAGCCCACATGGGTTTACCTGACAGCTAAGAATGTAGTATTTGATGGCTAGAGGTACATTAGGCATTCACACAGGATACAGAAGTAAGTGTCGGCCTGTATAGGCTCCAAAAAATAGCTAACATGGGTTTAACTGACAGCTAAAAACATAGTGTATTTGATGGCTAGAGGTACATTAGGCATTCACAGGATACAGAAGTAAGTGTCGGCCTGTATAGGCCCCAAAAATTAGCTCACATGGGTTTAACTGACAGCAAAGAATGTAGTATTTGATGGCTAGAGGTACATTAGGCATTCACACAGGATACAGAAGTAAGTGTCGGCCTGTATAGGCTGAAAAAATTAGCCATTCAATGGACATGAAATGCCTTTTACGCCGCTGTATTTAGCGAAAACAAGGACCAGAAATTGTTGTGGGTGGATAGCGGTCTGGCAGATATTTGTGGCCTGTCATGAGGAATTTCAATGAAACATGGTCTACTGATCACATGTCTTGAATTCCTCAGAGATCCATGCCTCATTCATTTTTATAAATGTGAGGTAGTCTACATTGTCATGAGCTAGGTGTGTGCGCTTATCGGTCATGATACCCCTGCTGCGCTGAATGTCCTTTCGGACAGGACACTGAGCGGGGGGCAAGCCAACATTTCCATTGCAAATTGTGCAAGCTCTGGCCAGAGGTCAAGCCTGCCCACCCAGTAGTCCAGGGGTTCATTACTCCTCAGAGTGTCCACATCAGCAGTTAACTCAATGTAGTCGGACACCTGTCGGACACCTTTTTTTATGCTCCAACATTTAAGCCACAGAAGCCTGCCTTTTTCCAGAACAACGTGATGACGGCATCATGGAAGGTGGAGTGTTAGAGAACTGTGAGGAGACAGGAGACAGGAGAAGGAGAAGGAGAAGGAGAAGGAGAAGAAGGAGAAGAAGAGGCTGGACGGTGAGAGCCTGGAGTGTGGCTTTGTGGGTTCTGACGGTGTTGGGATTTCAGGTGCCATCTTAAGGTGGTTGTCCCTAGGTGAGTGTTGGGCTTACCGCGACGTATGCGTTGACTGCAAAGGCTGCAGATGGCAACACTGTTGTCCACAATGAACACATTAAAAAAAGCCCACACTGCGGAGCCATGTGACAACATCCTGGGAGCGCCAGATGTGACTTTACATGGTTGATGGCTCGCTCCTGATACATTTGCAGTCTGCTTTGTACCTCTTGTGCAATGCAAGTTCTACCTGCCACTAGTGTTGAGCGAACACGGACTGTATTATTCGTGTTCGTACCGAATAATTGGATTTTTGTTACCCGAACACGGACACGGACACTTTACTGTATATTCGGGTAAAAATCCGTGTTCGGTCGTTTTATTTCCGGGTTTTGCATGCTTTGGCGCTCTTTTCATGGCGGGCTTTCAACAGCCAATCAACAATCGTTTAACTGGTGTGCCTTAAGCCATCCCAGCCATGCCTGCAAATGTCTTAGTAGCTGTGATTGGCCGTCTGAAGCATGTGACCAAGTCTTTATAAGTTCGAGGCAGCCGCCGCAGCAGCGTCATTCTGCTGCTTAGCTAAGGGACAGAGCACACATCAATGTGCTGGCTGCTGATTAGGGAAAGATAGGCAGGAAAAAACCATTTGTGTCCGGATAGAATTGAGGGACAGGTCGGAGTGTTTAGGCAGGGCGAGTTGTAGGCATTTTAGGGATAGAGTCTGCTGAATTATAGGGTCAGTGTCTTCTACAAACTACAATCGATATTGCTGTGTGGGGGGTGGGGTGAATCTGCACTCAATCCTGATCTACGATCTCTTCTCAATCCTGTTAGGGACAGAGTCTGCTGAATTTTAGGGAAACTGTGTTCTACAAACTACAATCGATATTGCTGTGTGGTGTGGGATTGGAGATAGGCAGGTGTCAGTGATCCACATCCATTTTTCTGTGTGTGAGCTGCAGTGAACACAATCTTTTTGGGCTGCAGTGAACACAATCTTTTTGGGCTGCAGTGAACACAATCTTTTTGGGCTGCAGTGAACACAATCTTTTTGGGGTGCAGTGAACAAAATCTTTTTGGGGTGCAGTGAACACAATCCTTTTTGGTGTGCAGTGAACACAATCTTTGTGGGGTGCAGTGAACAAAATCCTTTGTGGGGTGCAGTGAACACAATCTTTTTGGGGTGCAGTGAACAAAATCCTTTTTGGGGTGCAGTGAACAACATCCTTTTTGGGGTGCAGTGAACACAATCTTTTATTGTGGCCTGTCATGAGGAATTTCAATGAAACATGGTCTACTGATCACATGTCTTGAATTCCTCAGAGATCCATGCCTCATTCATTTTTATAAATGTGAGGTAGTCTACATTGTCATGAGCTAGGTGTGTGCGCTTATCGGTCATGATACCCCTGCTGCGCTGAATGTCCTTTCGGACAGGACACTGAGCGGGGGGCAAGCCAACATTTCCATTGCAAATTGTGCAAGCTCTGGCCAGAGGTCAAGCCTGCCCACCCAGTAGTCCAGGGGTTCATTACTCCTCAGAGTGTCCACATCAGCAGTTAACTCAATGTAGTCGGACACCTGTCGGACACCTTTTTTTATGCTCCAACATTTAAGCCACAGAAGCCTGCCTTTTTCCAGAACAACGTGATGACGGCATCATGGAAGGTGGAGTGTTAGAGAACTGTGAGGAGACAGGAGACAGGAGAAGGAGAAGGAGAAGGAGAAGGAGAAGGAGAAGAAGGAGAAGAAGAGGCTGGACGGTGAGAGCCTGGAGTGTGGCTTTGTGGGTTCTGACGGTGTTGGGATTTCAGGTGCCATCTTAAGGTGGTTGTCCCTAGGTGAGTGTTGGGCTTACCGCGACGTATGCGTTGACTGCAAAGGCTGCAGATGGCAACACTGTTGTCCACAATGAACACATTAAAAAAAGCCCACACTGCGGAGCCATGTGACAACATCCTGGGAGCGCCAGATGTGACTTTACATGGTTGATGGCTCGCTCCTGATACATTTGCAGTCTGCTTTGTACCTCTTGTGCAATGCAAGTTCTACCTGCCACTAGTGTTGAGCGAACACGGACTGTATTATTCGTGTTCGTACCGAATAATTGGATTTTTGTTACCCGAACACGGACACGGACACTTTACTGTATATTCGGGTAAAAATCCGTGTTCGGTCGTTTTATTTCCGGGTTTTGCATGCTTTGGCGCTCTTTTCATGGCGGGCTTTCAACAGCCAATCAACAATCGTTTAACTGGTGTGCCTTAAGCCATCCCAGCCATGCCTGCAAATGTCTTAGTAGCTGTGATTGGCCGTCTGAAGCATGTGACCAAGTCTTTATAAGTTCGAGGCAGCCGCCGCAGCAGCGTCATTCTGCTGCTTAGCTAAGGGACAGAGCACACATCAATGTGCTGGCTGCTGATTAGGGAAAGATAGGCAGGAAAAAACCATTTGTGTCCGGATAGAATTGAGGGACAGGTCGGAGTGTTTAGGCAGGGCGAGTTGTAGGCATTTTAGGGATAGAGTCTGCTGAATTATAGGGTCAGTGTCTTCTACAAACTACAATCGATATTGCTGTGTGGGGGGTGGGGTGAATCTGCACTCAATCCTGATCTACGATCTCTTCTCAATCCTGTTAGGGACAGAGTCTGCTGAATTTTAGGGAAACTGTGTTCTACAAACTACAATCGATATTGCTGTGTGGTGTGGGATTGGAGATAGGCAGGTGTCAGTGATCCACATCCATTTTTCTGTGTGTGAGCTGCAGTGAACACAATCTTTTTGGGCTGCAGTGAACACAATCTTTTTGGGCTGCAGTGAACACAATCTTTTTGGGCTGCAGTGAACACAATCTTTTTGGGGTGCAGTGAACAAAATCTTTTTGGGGTGCAGTGAACACAATCCTTTTTGGTGTGCAGTGAACACAATCTTTGTGGGGTGCAGTGAACAAAATCCTTTGTGGGGTGCAGTGAACACAATCTTTTTGGGGTGCAGTGAACAAAATCCTTTTTGGGGTGCAGTGAACAACATCCTTTTTGGGGTGCAGTGAACACAATCTTTTTGGGGTGCAGTGAACAAAATCCTTTGTGGGGTGCAGTGAACACAATCTTTTTGGGGTGCAGTGAACACAATCTTTTTGGGGTGGAGTGAACAACATCCTTTTTGGGGTGCAGTGAACAAAATCCTTTTTGGGGTGCAGTGAACAAAATCATTTTTGGGGTGCAGTGAACACAATCTTTTTGGGGTGCAGTGAACACAATCTTTGTGGGGTGCAGTGAACACAATCTTTTTGGGGTGGAGTGAACAACATCCTTTTTGGGGTGCATTGAACAACATCCTTTTTGGGGTGCAGTGAACACAATCTTTTTGGGGTGCAGTGAACACAATCTTTGTGGGGTACAGTGAACAGAATCTTTGTGGGGTGCAGTGAACACAATCTTTGGGGGGTACAGTGAACACAATCTTTTTGGGGTGCAGTGAACACAATCTTTGTGGGGTGCAGTGAACACAATCTTTTTGGGGTGGAGTGAACAAAATCATTTTTGGGGTGCAGTGAACAACATCCTTTTTGGGGTGCAGTGATCAAAATCCTTTTTGGGGTGCAGTGAACACAATCTTTTTGGGGTGCAGTGAACAAAATCCTTTGTGGGGTGCAGTGAACAGAATCTTTGTGGGGTGCAGTGAACACAATCTTTGGGGGGGTACAGTGAACACAATCTTTTTGGGGTGCAGTGAACACAATCTTTGTGGGGTACAGTGAACAGAATCTTTGTGGGGTGCAGTGAACACAATCTTTGGGGGGTACAGTGAACACAATCTTTTTGGGGTGCAGTGAACACAATCTTTGGGGGGTACAGTGAACACAATCTTTTTGGGGTGCAGTGAACACAATCTTTGTGGGGTGCAGTGAACACAATCTTTGGGGGGGTACAGTGAACACAATCTTTTTGGGGTGCAGTGAACAACATCCTTTTAGGGTGCAGTGAACACAATCTTTGTGGGGTGCAGTGAACAACATCCTTTTAGGGTGCAGTGAACACAATCTTTGTGGGGTACAGTGAACAGAATCTTTGTGGGGTGCAGTGAACACAATCTTTGGGGGGTACAGTGAACACAATCTTTGTGAGGTGCAGTGAACACAATCTTTGTGGGGTGCAGTGAACACAATCATTGTGGGGTGCAGTGAACTCAATCTTTGTGGGGTACAGTGAACACAATCTCATACTTCTGAAGATTTGAGGGTGCTGCCTGTTCCATACTCCCCCTACTCCTCATCTAGCCTTTTAGGGGTACAAACAATAGTAATTGGGGCCTAGTGTGGTTGTGTACGTGTGATATACATACACTTTTTTTGGATCATATTTTCTATTCCGCTATTTAATCAAAAACCTTTGGGGATCAGTTAAATTGGGGGATAGTCTGTGTTGGTACGTGTGAGAGAGATCCACCTTTCCAAGTTGTTGGGGTTCATCTCATACTTCTGAAGGTTTGAGGGTGCTGCCTGTTCCATACTCCCCCTACTCCTAGCCTTTTAGGGGTACAAACAATAGTAATTGGGGCCTAGTGTGGTTGTGTACGTGTGATATACATACACTTTTTTTGGATCATATTTTCTATTCCGCTATTTAATCAAAAACCTTTGGGGATCAGTTAAATTGGGGGATAGTCTGTGTTGGTACGTGTGAGAGAGATCCACCTTTCCAAGTTGTTGGGGTTCATCTCATACTTCTGAAGGTTTGAGGGTGCTGCCTGTTCCATACCCCCCCTACTCCTCATCTAGCCTTTTAGGGGTACAAACAATAGTAATTGGGGCCTAGTGTGGTTGTGTACGTGTGATATACATACACTTTTTTTGGATCATATTTTCTATTCCGCTATTTAATCAAAAACCTTTGGGGATCAGTTAAATTGGGGGATAGTCTGTGTTGGTACGTGTGAGAGAGATCCACCTTTCCAAGTTGTTGGGGTTCATCTCATACTTCTGAAGGTTTGAGGGTGCTGCCTGTTCCATACTCCCCCTACTCCTCATCTAGCCTTTTAGGGGTACAAACAATAGTAATTGGGGCCCAGTGTGGTTGTGTACGTGTGATATACATACACTTTTTTTGGATCATATTTTCTATTCCGCTATTTAATCAAAAACCTTTGGGGATCAGTTAAATTGGGGGATAGTCTGTGTTGGTACGTGTGAGAGAGATCCACCTTTCCAAGTTGTTGGGGTTCATCTCATACTTCTGAAGGTTTGAGGGTGCTGCCTGTTCCATACTCCCCCTACTCCTCATCTAGCCTTTTAGGGGTACAAACAATAGTAATTGGGGCCCAGTGTGGTTGTGTACGTGTGATATACATACACTTTTTTTGGATCATATTTTCTATTCCGCTATTTAATCAAAAACCTTTGGGGATCAGTTAAATTGGGGGATAGTCTGTGTTGGTACGTGTGAGAGAGATCCACCTTTCCAAGTTGTTGGGGTTCATCTCATACTTCTGAAGGTTTGAGGGTGCTGCCTGTTCCATACTCCCCCTACTCCTAGCCTTTTAGGGGTACAAACAATAGTAATTGGGGCCTAGTGTGGTTGTGTACGTGTGATATACATACACTTTTTTTGGATCATATTTTCTATTCCGCTATTTAATCAAAAACCTTTGGGGATCAGTTAAATTGGGGGATAGTCTGTGTTGGTACGTGTGAGAGAGATCCACCTTTCCAAGTTGTTGGGGTTCATCTCATACTTCTGAAGGTTTGAGGGTGCTGCCTGTTCCATACCCCCCCCTACTCCTCATCTAGCCTTTTAGGGGTACAAACAATAGTAATTGGGGCCTAGTGTGGTTGTGTACGTGTGATATACATACACTTTTTTTGGATCATATTTTCTATTCCGCTATTTAATCAAAAACCTTTGGGGATCAGTTAAATTGGGGGATAGTCTGTGTTGGTACGTGTGAGAGAGATCCACCTTTCCAAGTTGTTGGGGTTCATCTCATACTTCTGAAGGTTTGAGGGTGCTGCCTGTTCCATACTCCCCCTACTCCTCATCTAGCCTTTTAGGGGTACAAACAATAGTAATTGGGGCCCAGTGTGGTTGTGTACGTGTGATATACATACACTTTTTTTGGATCATATTTTCTATTCCGCTATTTAATCAAAAACCTTTGGGGATCAGTTAAATTGGGGGATAGTCTGTGTTGGTACGTGTGAGAGAGATCCACCTTTCCAAGTTGTTGGGGTTCATCTCATACTTCTGAAGATTTGAGGGTGCTGTCTGTTCCATACTCCTCCTACTCCTCATCCATCCTTTTAGGGGTAGAAACAATAGTAATTGGGGCCTAGTGTGGTTTTGTACGTGCGAGATACATACACTTTTTTGGATCATATTTCCTATTCCGCTATTCAATAAAAACCTTTCTAGGGCAAGATCTTAAATTACAGAAATATGAGGAGACCGTCAAATAAGGGCCGTGGCCTGGGTCGTGGTGCTGCTGGTAGAGCTCCTGTTGCAAGGAGAGGACGTGGTCGATCTGTGCCAGCTACACGCACAAGTGAAACACCTTCCTCAAGTGTGAGTAGGCGACAGAACCTGCATCAGTATTTGGTAGGGCATCAAACGCCCCTAGAAGTGATGAGGCCAGAACAAGTTGAGGCGATAGTAGATTGGTTTGCTGCTGACAGTGCCTCCAGTTCCTTCACATTGTCTCCCACCCAGTCTACTGCAGAAAGGTCAGAGTTGGCACCTGCAGCCAATGTCCAACCGTCTTTCACCTCACCCCCTTGCAAATCAGGCCAGCAGTCTGAGCCCCAAGCCATACAGCAGTCTCTTATTCTTTTTGAGGACTCTGTCAGCAGGGTTTCCCAGGGCCATCCACCTAGCCCTGCCCCAGAAGTGGAAGAGATTGAGTGCAGCGATGCCCAACCACTTATTTCTCAAGATGAGTACATGCAAGGATCATCGCAGCACGTCTCCGATGATGACGAAACGCAGGTGCCAACTGCTGCGGCGTTCAGCATTGTGGAGACCGACAAGGAGGGCAGGGGTGAAGACTGGGTGGAAGATGATGTGGAGGACGATGAGGTCCTCGACCCCACATGGAATGAACGTCATGCAGGTGACCTGAGTGGTTTGGAGGAAGAGGCGGTGGTCGCACAGAGCCACCAGCACAGCAGAAGAGGGAGCAGGGTGCAGAAGCGGAGCGGCCGTGCCCTAGACACTACGCCCGCTACTGCCCAACGCAGCAAGGGAACGAGCGCACCAAAGTCAGCTCAAAGGAGTTCTCTAGCGTGGAAGTTCTTTAGAAAATGTGCTGATGACAGGACACGAGTGGTTTGCACCCTGTGCAATCAGAGCTTGAAGCGAGGCATAAACCTTCTCAACCTGAGCACAACCTGCATGATCAGGCATCTAAGTGCAAAGCACGAGCTGCAGTGGAGTACACACCTTCAAAACCAAGAAACGTCTCTGGCTCATCCTGCTTCCTCTTCTGCTGCAGTCTCGGCCGCTCCAGCCACATCTGTAGTGATACCGGCACCTGCCACCCCGCAAACAGACGATCTGTCAGCAACACCACCACCTGGGTCACCAACAACCATCTCCACAATGTCCCGTGGAAGCGTTCAGCTTTCCATCTCCCAAACACTTGAGAGGAAGAGGAAGTACCCCCCTACCCACCCGCGATCCCTGGCCCTGAATGCCAGCATTTCAAAATTATTGGCCTTTGAAATGCTGTCATTCCGTCTGGTGGAGACGCACAGTTTTAAAAACCTTATGTCGGTGGCTGTCCCACAGTACGTCGTGCCCAGCCGCCACTACTTTTCCAGGCAAGCCATCCCTTCCCTGCACAACCAAGTGGGGGAAAATATCAGGTGTGCACTGCGCAACGCCATCTGTGCCAAGGTCCACCTAACTACGGATACGTGGACCAGTAAGCACGGTCAGGGGCGTTATATCTCCCTAACGGCACACTGGGTAAATGCAGTGGCGGATGGGCCTGAGGCGGATAGCAATTTGGCGCATGTCCTTCCACCACCGAGGATTGCAGGGCGCTTCAGTTTGCCTCCTGTTCCTAACTCCTCCTACTCCGCTTCCTCATCCTCTACCGCCTCCTCATCCGGACAGCGTAACACCTTCACCACCAACTTCAGCACGGCCAGGGGTAAACGACAGCAGGCAGTTTTACAACTTGCCTGTTTGGGGGACAAACCACACACCGCGCAGGAGTTGTGGAGGAGCATGGAACAGCAGACAAATGAGTGGTTGCTGCCAGCGAGCCTCAAGCCCGGCCTGGTGGTGTGCGATAACGGGCGAAATCTCATAGCAGCTCTGGGCCTAGCCGGTTTGACGCACATCCCTTGCCTGGCGCATGTGCTGAATTTGGTGGTGCAGAGGTTCCTTAAAAACTACCCTGATATGTCAGAGCTGCTGCAGAAAGTGCGGGCCGTTTGTGCGCACTTTCGGCGTTCTCACCCTGCTGCTGCTCGCCTAGCAGCGCTGCAGCGTAACTTCGGCCTTCCCGCTCACCGCCTCATATGTGACGTGCCCACAAGGTGGAACTCCACCTTGCACATGCTGGAAAGACTGTGCGAGCAGCAGCAGGCCATAGTGGAGTTTCAGCTGCAGCACGCACGCGTGAGTCGCTCTGCGGAACAGCACCACTTCACCACCAATAACTGGGCCTCCATGCGAGACCTGTGTGCCTTGTTGCGCTGTTTTGAGTACTCCACCAACATGGCCAGTGGCAATGACGCCGTTCTCAGCTTAACTATCCCACTTCTATGCCTCCTTGAAAAAACAATTCGGGCGATGATGGAAGAGGATGTGGCACAGGATGAGGAGGAGGAGGAGGATGAAGAGGTAACATTTCCAAGGCTTTCAGGGCAGTCATTCGCAAGGGGCTCCGAGGGTGGGTTCCTGCACACGCAAACGCCAGGGACGCAATTGTCCAGCAGGAGCACAGTTCTGGAGGATGAGGAGGATGAGGAGGAGGAGGAGCTGGAGGAGGAGATGGAACCATGTTCACAGCAGGGTGGCACCCAGGCCAGCTCATGGCCATCACTGGTGCGTGGCTGGGGGGATACAGAGGACACGGACGATACACCTCCCACAGAGGACAGCCTTTCGTTGCCTCTGGGCAGCCTGGCACACATGAGCGATTACATGCTGCAGTGTCTCCACAACGACCGCCGAGTTGCCCACATTCTAACTTGTGCTGATTACTGGGTGGCCACGCTGCTGGATCCCCGTTACAAGGACAACGTACCGTCCTTAATTCACTGACTGGAGCGCGATCGCAAGATGCGCGAGTACAAGCGCACGCTGGTAGACGCCATGCTGCTGGCATTCCCATCTGACAGCGGGGCCACAGTGGAAGCACAAGGCAGAGGAGGAGGAGGTCGCCAACGCAACCAGGGCACCACCAGCACCTCAGAAGGCAGGGTTAGCATGGCCGAAATGTGGAAAAGCTTTGTCAGCACGCCACAACAAACAGCAGCACCAGCAGCTCAGATGGAACGTCTTAGCAGGAGGCAGCATTTTACCAACATGGTGGAGCAGTATGTGTGCACACGCCTACATGTAGTGAATGACGGGTCTGCCCCCTTCAACTTCTGGGTCTCCAAATTGGGCACATGGCCTGAGCTTGCCCTTTACGCCTTGGAGGTGCTGGCGTGCCCTGCAGCCAGTGTATTATCTGAACGGGTATTTAGCACGGCTGGGGGCGTTATAACAGACAAGCGCAGCCGCCTGTCCAGAGACAATGTGGACAAGCTCACGTTCATTAAAATGAACCAGGCATGGATCCCACGGGACTTTTCCGTACCTTATGCAGAATAGCAATGGATACCGACCTTACCCACCCATTGTTCCATTTTTGCTCTTTCTCACTCTTTTGGGGTGTACCCTCATTTAAAATTTTTGAAAAGAAGCAGTGTTGGCTACCTCGTCCTCCTCCTCAGGGCCAGATTAATGTAGGGGCTATTGGAGCTGCAGCTCCAGGCCCCTACCTTTTATATAGGCCCCGGGTTGGCCATATTCACTGTTACCGCTCTTCTGTCACTTGTAAACACAGAAGTCTGGCTTCTATGCTCGCTTCCCCAGGCAGCACCCTCAGAACCTCCCCACACAGCGTGAAGGCCGGACAAGGAGGGACAGTTGGCGATGCATGGATGTGTTTATGGGCTTCAGAGACAGCATCCCATGTTGAATTAGGCATGCATGGCTGCACCCTTCCTCCTCTGGGTGCATGGCAAGGCACGGCCCTTAAGGCCCTTCAAAATCCTCAGCACCAAGCCCATGATGCTGTTAATCCGGCCCTGGTCCTCCTCCACCGCCGCTTCCACCTACACCGCCCATAGGTGTGCGCAGCCTATTGCATTAAGGTGTGCACCCCAAAGTTGAAATACACATGCATGTGTTTGCCAGCAGGGAGAGTAATGTATCGGGGCCATGTACCTGTAGGCAAGGAGAAATAGAGCAGAGCAGGTCCCAGGGAGATCTTTCCCATCTCCTCACTGGCAATGCTATGTGCCCTAGGTGATTAGGGTGTGCCCAGGCACACCCAGCACACCCTGTGCGCACGCCTATGTCACCGCCACATCCACCACCACCTCAACCTCCCTCCTACTCCATATGGGCCTCGTCCTTCAGAGATGAAGAAGAACATTGTTTTATTTTTCTGTTTTTTTTTGTTGTTTTAAGTTATTTCCCTATCCACATTTGTTTGCAGAGCACTTGCCATGCTCTTAATTACGTTTTGCTGCCATTTGCAGCACTCTAGCCCTTTCCTTTGGTGTTTTAGAGCCATTTTAGTGCCTTAAAGTTCGGGTCCCCATTGACTTCAATGGGGTTCGGTGTCCGGGAAAAGTTCGGTAAAAGTCCGGGACACGGACCCGGACTTTTTTTTAAAGTTCGGCCGAACCCGTCGAACACGGACATCTAGGTGTCCGCTCAACCCTACCTGCCACCCCTCCCTACCTGCCTGTCCGTCAGTTCGCCAGTTCTACAAATAATTGGCCAGTAACTGTTGTCACTGTGTGTAGCACAGTTAACACAGCAAAAGAGGCCAAATTTTTGCAGGACTAAAATAGAATCTTAGAAAATTATACTGTTAACACCCCACTTCAATATGTGGTATTGGGGGGGCATTGGTTCAAAAAATTGGCCAGTGAGTTTGGCGCTGTGTGTACCAGACTTCACTCAGCAAATGAGGCAATATTGTTGCATGACACAAATACACTTGTAAAAGTTTACTCAGATAACACCCCACTTCAATATGTGGTATTGGAGGGCCACTGGTCTATCACAGCAGTTAAAAAAAATTGGCCAGTGAGTTTGGCACTGTGTGTATCAGACATAACTCAGCAAAAGAGACAATATTGTTGCAGGACACAAATAAACATGTAAAAGTATGCTCGGATAACACCCCAGTTCAATATGTGGTATTGGGGGGGGGGGGGGGGCATTGGTCTATCACACCAGTTATAATACATTATAAGTGCTTTTGTCACTGTGTGTAGTATTGCTGCAGCAACGCTCAGTCACCACACCTGACACAATGCTGCACAGTGTACAATAATACTACTAATCCACTATAATATGCTTTCTACAAAGTATATTATACTGTGGATTACCCCCCTCCCCCACCCCACCCCCTTTTTAGTGCACTGCACAGCAATACCAAAAAAATTGCAGCCCTTTAAATGACTTTTGTGGACATTAACAGAGTGATTTGTGTCACTGCAGATGCTGATCTCTAACTGCCCCAATGCACAGACTTTATAACTGACCCTATACTGAAGAGACTGTAATAGACCTATACCGACATTTCAGCCCTTTAAATTACTTTGTGGACATTAACAGAGCGATTTGTGTCACTGCAGATGCCGGTTTCTAACTGCCCATAAAGCACAGACTGGATACCTGTCCCTATACTGAAGAGAGACTGGACCTATACCGAAATACCAGCCCTGAAAAGTACTTTTGTTGACATTAACAGAGCGATTTGTGTGTGACTGCTGCCGATCTCTAACTGCCCCTAAAGCACCGACTTGTTCCTGCCCCTAACCTGAGAAGATACTAATAGACCTATACCGAAATACCAGCCCTGAAAAGGACTTTTGTGGATCTTCACAGAGCTATTTGTGTCTAGCAATCTCTCCCTCAGGAGCACAGCAGACCTCTCCCTACACTGGCAAAAAGCGGAATGTGAAATGGCAGCTCAGGTCTATTTATAGGGTAGGGGGCATGTCCATGTGCTGAAATGTTTTATTGGGCTGTCCCGTTCCACCTGACGGCTGTGTCATGGGTCAAAGTTTTCACCAATGTAAACTAATATGGCCGCCGTGAACAACGCCATGTGTTCGCAATTTTGGCGGGTAGCGAACAAGCAAAATTCGCCACGAACCGACAGCCGGGCACACCGCAAGGCCATCCCTACTTATTACTACTAACGATACTGTTTTCATTGGGAAATTCTTGGATATACTACATTATCATCCCATCCAATAGTTTACATATTATTGGTGGTAGACTGACTTGCCTGTAGTTTCTAGGTACCTATATAGCTCTACATTTTTTTTTTTTTTTAATATTGGTACCTTGTCCGCTGTCCATAAAAATTATGAATAACTGTCTGGCTATTATCTGGCTAAGTTCTCTGATTACTCTCCGGTATAAACCATCTTGCCCAGATGTTTTATTTGTGTTAGGTTTTTCAAGTGTTTCTCAGACTCTGGCTTCTGTTAGCCACAAGGGTGCATTTACTAATGATACAGTCTTGATTACTATGCCTCTCCTTTTTCTTTGTAAAAAAAACTGAGGTGAAGAATGCATTTAGTACAGTTGCCTTCTCCTTGTCATTTGTAACCAACTTACCCAGATCAACTTTTATGGAGCTAAAATGTCCCTGCCTCTCTTTCTTGCTATTAATATATTTTTTAAAAATGTGGGGGATTTTTTTTCAGTCTCCTCCACTATTTTTTGATCGTGGTCTATTTTAGCTGCCCTGATTGGACTCTTACATTTTTTTATTGCATTCTTTGTAGTGTTGGAATGCCAGTAATGGCCCCTCAGCCTTATAATTTTTAAAGTCCATTGTTTCCCTTTTATATGCCTTTTTACATGAAAGTTTAGCCACCCAGGTTTAACCTTAGCTCGCTTATTTGTGTTGCCTATTGGAATGCACTGGCTAATACCTTTATTTAATATGTTACAAATCTGCAATGAAATCAGTGTCATTTATAATTAGTAGACTTTAAACTTTACCACCCCTCCCCCTCTTATACCCTCCCTGTCTATCTGATACAAGGTCATGTGAGCTGTCAAACTAAGTTTCTGATATCCCTATAAAGTCAAAATCCTCCTTGTTTATCAGAAGCTCCAGTTCTTACATTTTATTAGCTAGGCTTCTAGCGTTTGCGAACATGCCACTTAATTTTGTACTGGCGCATATTGTCATCTCCTTAGTTGTTCTGTTCTGATTTCTTCCAACCTACTTACCTTGGGTTTAGGTATTCTAGTTACACTACCACTAATACCCCCCGTAGAACCTTTGCTCACTGCTGGGTATCTCATCCTCTGATCCCTCCCCCCACCACCTAGTGTAAAAGTTATGTAGTATATTCTCTATTTGACCACTGCAACATAATTTTTTTGTGAGATCTCCCAGTGATCTATACATTTAGATGAAGATAAGTGTGCTTAAATGGCCTGTAGGTAATGCTTATCTGAAAAAGGTAAAGTGAGTTTCCTTTTCCCATTAATGAAAAGGGGACATTTTAGTATAGATACTGTAAGTTTGTTAAGTAGAAGATTATAAAAGAAAGATATACCCCTTTAGTAGTCTAATGAGATTATAGATATTCTTACACCTTCCTAGAAATTTCAACATCAAGAATTTTGGAAAAAGGGCACAGTGGGTCTGTTGATTTTCATATTTGTTCTCCAAGTTTAAGAATAATTGGTGTATGGTCTATGTCATGGATTGGGAACCTACTCCCACTGGGGGAAGAATGGCTAACCAAGACTTGGTTGAAAAAGGTGGAGCAGACAGCAATGAAAGCCACAAAGAAGGCGCGGAGTGCTTGGCAAACCCACTTAATTAGCAAGACCTTCGAAGGTTTGAAGTGCATAATCAAAGGAATCTCCTTGTCTTCACCAGAGCATGTTATGCTACCACTGATTAGCAGGTTGTGGTCCCCTGAATGACCTGAGCAAGTCTGAGTCCCTTGCAGCATTAAGATACTGGATTCACAAGGCTGTAGGTAACACAGTGTCAACTGATAAAGGTGCGTGGAAACACACAAAGGCACAAAAGCGAAACAAACTAAGTGTGCACTGGTTCTGTTAACAAGAGGTTAGCTGAAACTCACAGGTGGATGACCAAAATGCAGAAGGGGACATGGTGATAAAGGAAGAATAAATAATGGCAGAAGTACATGGGGTCACTGGGGAATACATACTGAGTAATGTGAAGATCATAGGCATAGTCTCAGGGTTACAGTTAGGCCACAGAACAGGATACACAGGAATCCTTCACAAGGCAGGATGCAGATTGGCTGAGGCACCAAAGGAAGCCGGAAGCTTCTGATGCTAGAGGTGCTAAATTAAGAAAAACTCAGCACTGGAGTGTGGAACAAGTGAGTGTGACAGCCCAACCAATTGGTATTTATTATCAGCCAAATGGTATTTCCAATAATTTCTCTTTAATGGCAATGAACATTTTCCTCTTCTTAACTTGGGCACTGACCAAAAAAATGTCTGAATCTGTTTTATTACACATAGAAGGACTTTAACAGATGAAAAATATAGCTTATCATATGCATAGTAGAAAGAGTCCTTGAGATGTGTAAGTGAAAGCAAAATAGAAATAAACTACCATCCTCAGGAAGGTTCCAAAAATTAGATTGCATAAAGAGTCCACTGCATAAAGAGTTTCACAGTGAGAGTTGTTATAGTTCTATACAATATTTGTGATGGTAGTAGGGTATATTGGGCACAATGTATAAAAATAGTAAGGGTGCGGTAAAAGAGGAATATAAGTGATATGGGAAGATAAGATAGTTAACAAATAGGAAAAGTGTGTATATTTTACCACTCATTGCATGTGGTGGCTGCAGTAGTTGTTTTCACCTTGTAATTCTACAAGAAAAACTCTTCCTGTAATCAACTATAGATTCAAAACACTGCTCCACACATTCCACCTCATGAACCTTCCATGCCCCTGCTGCTCTTCCAGATATACAGTGCCTTGTAAAAGTATTCGGCCCCCTTGAACTTTTCGACCTTTTGCCACGTTTCAGGCTTCAAACATAAAGATATAAAACTGTAATTTTTTGTGAAGAATCAACAACAAGTGGGACATAATCATGAAGTGGAACAAAATTTATTGGATATTTTTAACTTTTTTAACAAATAAAAAACTGAAAAATTGGGCTTGCAAAATTATTCAGCCCCCTTAAGTTAATACTTTGTAGCGCCACCTTTTGCTGCGATTACAGCTGTAAGTCACTTGGGGTATGACTCTATCAGTTTTGCACATCGAGAGACTGAAATTTTTGCCCATTCCTCCTTGCAAAACAGCTCGAGCTCAGTGAGGTTGGGTGGAGAGCGTTTGTGAACAGCAGTTTTCAGTTCTTTCCACAGATTCTCGATTGGATTCAGGTCTGGGCTTTGACTTGGCCATTCTAACACCTGGATATGTTTATTTGTGAACCATTCCATTGTAGATTTTGCTTTATGTTTTGGATCATTGTCTTGTTGGAAGACAAATCTCCGTCCCAGTCTCAGGTCTTTTGCAGACTCCATCAGGTTTTCTTCCAGAATGGTCCTGTATATGGCTCCATCCATCTTCCCATCAATTTTAACCATCTTCCCTGTCCCTGCTGAAGAAAAGCAGGCCCAAACCATGATGCTGTCACCACCATGTTTGACAGTGGGGATGGTGTATTCAGGGTGATGAGCTGTGTTGCTTTTATGCCAAACATAAAGTTTTGCATTGTTGCCAAAAAGTTTGATTTTGGTTTCATCTGACCAGAGCACCTTCTTCCACATGTTTGGTGTGTCTCCCAGGTGACTTGTGGCAAACTTTAAACAACACTTTTTATGGATATCTTTAAGAAATTACTTTCTTCTTGCCACTCTTCCATAAAGGCCAGATTTGTGCAGTATACGACTCATTGTTGTCCTATGGACAGAGTCCCCCACCTCAGCTGTAGATCTCTGCAGTTCATCCAGAGTGATCATGGGCCTCTTAGCTGCATCTCTGATCAGTCTTCTCCTTGTATGAGCTGAAGGTTAAGAGGGACGGCCAGGTCTTCGTAGATTTGCAGTGGTCTGATACTCCTTCCATTTCAATATTATCGCTTTCACAGTGTTCCTTGGGATGTTTAAAGCTTGGGAAATCTTTGTATATTTAAATCTGGCTTTAAACTTCTTCACAACAGTATCTCGGACCTGCCTGGTGTGTTCCTAGTTCTTCATGATGCTCTCTGTGCTTTAAACGGACCTCTGAGACTATCACAGTGCAGGTGCATTTATACGGAGACTTGATTACACACAGGTGGATTCTATTTACCATCATTAGTCATTTAGGTTAACATTGGATCATTCAGAGATCCTCATTGAACTACTGGAGAGAGTTTGCTGCACTGAAAGTAAAGGGGCTGAATAATTTTGCACTCTCAATTTTTCAGTTTTTTATTGGTTAACAAAGTTTGAAATATCCAATACATTTCGTTCCACTTCATGATTGTGTCCCAATTGTTGTTGATTCTTCACAAAAAATTACAGTTTTATATCTTTATGTTTGAAGCCTGAAATGTGGCAAAAGGTCTGAAAGGTTGTATTAATATGCCTTATGATTTTTCATATATATATTTCGGTTTGTGCCCATTCTGTGATGAAGTGTAGGCCCTTGCATTTACATATTAACGAGCTGGCACTGACAGCCATTCATCCACCTTGGTCAGCAGACAGCTATATTTTGCATTTAGACGACATGTAAACACCTGTTGATTCATTCATTCGAACACTTGTCAGTTGGATACTTAGCATTTAGATTACAAGACATGTTGCGTAAACAATTGACACTTGCTTACATTAACACATGACAAGTGTATGCAGCCGGGGCGACTCTGTCACAGGACACAAATTATTATACGGGAACACCTCACATTGACACAAATGCAAGGCCCTTTCATGTATTGTTCTGTCTGATATGTAATTCGACTGATGAACTGTAAAACCGGTTTGGAGCAGTCTTTTCCTGCTCAACAAATATGCTTTAAATATGAGCTTCACATTCAATAAAGTTAGTTGTGACTGCACGAAGTTTGAGTGCTGTGTGTCGTCATAACTCCCAGCTGGATGGAGGGGAAATTCATTATCTATTGGGAGGTTGGCAACTGAAGGGCTGTAATATCATCGTGATTGCCTCCTGACGAGAATTGAGCTAACAGTTTGGTGTCAGAAAGTGAAATCTGCCAAAAAACACAGTATGGGGTAAGTAATTATATTTTCTATTATTATTATTACTACCCTATACTGTCAGAGCAGATAAACGGTACCCAGTTAACCGCTAATTTTAGCAACTCCCGGGAATCTGAAATTCCCAAAGATGGGGTCTGGTACTCCAGCGCGTCTGAAGCGCCAAAGATAAAATGGGGTTTGGAACCCGGTTACAAAGCAGTACTGTGTGTGATGGTGAATTCCCCCTCCAAAAACCTTGTATATATTTGTATAGACACTTAAGTGTATTTAGTCGTTATATAAGATTGCATGCCATTGTATAGATGTATGTGGAAATTGTATGTGATATTAAGCTGAGCTTGAAGGTATAGTCTTGCCCACCAAGGATAGTTAATCAGCAGACCATAAATTGGATATATGTATAAATCTGATTATTTAGACGCAGGAAACCGCATAAGTTGGGAACTAGGTTTTTCCAATAAAGTATAAACACTGATGTCACTACCCATAGATATATAAACTTTCAAACTCAGCTGATCTCACGTTGTATTCTGAGCTTAAGATAATGGGAAATTTTCAAGGTAAGGAGAATTCCGGGAAAATTATGAAATTTACTTTTAGGAAGATTGTATGAAAATTGTATCATGTATGGGCAACCTTAGATCCATAAATTGTTATGTTGTGTTTGTTTTAACATTGTTCCTATAGGTGCTGCTGTATCAACAAAGCATTTCATAACATTGAATGAATGTTGGTTGCATAATAATTTGTTTTGTGGTTATTACTTATGTTTTAAAAGTGATGTGATTTTGCCGTACTATGCTGGTCATGGCAGCTTTTAGAAGCAAGGAAATATATATTTGGTGTGTAAAGTGTGACCTTAAGGACTAAAAATTGTATTTTTATCCTAAAAAATCGTAAGCAATTTTGAACTTTCATCATTAAGGTTTTGTGTCACCAACTTTTCTTTCTTTATCACTGGTTTTTAAAAAAAATATATATATATATATTTTCTAAGTGTCTTTTTAGCAAACAAACCCCCCCCCCCCCCCACCTCTTTCGGTCTGTGACACAGGTAATAGAAAGAAGAACTGTAAACAGCTGTATTGTCATACAAATTAACGATCAGTTTTGTCTTGTAGAGAAAACAAGTTTTAAGGAATGTTCCGAATTGCTAAAGAATGGGTGACGTATGGGTTCTTGTATTTCAAATGAAATGTTTTGAGCTGCTCGTTTTTTTTCAACCATGGTGAACAATAATAATTTTTTTTCTTTAAGTTTATGGTATACCATAATAATAACAAAAAATATAGAAATCCACGTGGTAATAATTAATTTGACGTCAACAATTTTTGGTATTAGAAAAGTTCACTGTTAGGAAGAAAAATGTTTGATATGCTTACTGTATGCTCAATTCCTCTAACCGTTGGTTTATTTTTAGGAGGAAAAGTAAAATGTTTTGTTACTAAACCTTTCTGATGCTTATTCCTCAGATAAGTGAAATTTGAGATTTTCAGAACGACCAAGCACAGCCTTCAACAACAACCAACCTCATGGGAGTATTGTTTCCAAATTGATTTTTTTCTGATTGATTAGACTGTTTTTATGGGTGTTAGAAAGTTTTTATTTATTGGGTGTCAGATATTTGATGTGTTCTAAATTTGACATATATGAGCTCTGGCATAAATGAGGTGCTATGCTTTAGATAATTAAGCATCTCTGGTCTTTTTTTAGAGTTTCCTTTGATATATTGGTACATACTTTTGTATTCTGGTGCTAGACACTAATTTTTGAATTTATGCACTTATGCTTTTACTACCTTTTCTCTTGACAAGATTATTGGTATGGGATAATGTGCTCAGGCAGATACTGTAGTACTACTCTTATATAATAATCTTGGATACAAATGAAATTTTACAGATTTGTGTACATATACCATATGTAGCTCTGGAAACTAGTGAGCTGATTGTCATTATATGTCACAGCACGTTATCAGATGTGCAGTATGTGAAATCTGTATTGTTAAATAATAGAATAGAAAGCTGTCATTCAAAAAAAAAAAAAATAGGATGGAAGTGGTTGGATTGTTGATAGTATGCTAAGAATTAAAATGAATTTATGCCAGCGTTACTACTTTGATAAAATTTTAAAGGTAACCTCCTGCAGTGAATTCAATTAGTTGATCTTTTTTCATCCTGAAAGTGACTCACTGCCCAGGTTTTGCATATGAATGGTCCTTGAAGTCAGATTTTGTGTCTCCAAGGCTATTTGGGTTTCAATTTCCTGTTCAGGTGTCACCAAGCAAACTGTGCAATCACTTATAGATTTATGTCTGCATGAGTACTCACTTCTAGCTGTTTTGTGTGTCTCTATGTGTCCATGTACACAAGACAGCTTGAATTTCACTCCCTGTTGTGCAGTGATCACAGCATCTTAGCCATGCAAGGGATACTCAGTTCTAGGTAGCTTCCTGCTTGGGTGAGTCAGAGGACTGCAATTTAACCCATCTCCACCTTTGGAGGAATACAAGGCAGTTCAACCCCTCCAAGGGCCCCCACCATTGTTGCATGCGAAGACATGCTGTGTTCTCCCAAAACAGTGCCATTAAGTATCCTTCCTGTTACCTGCCTTCCTGTAGGCCCTAAACCTCAGTGCTGCGAGTAGCTTCACTAGCATTTATTTTTGCTGCCTGTCTATAGGCCAGACGCCCAGTGGCGCAAAATACTCCTGCCATTCTTGTAAAACTTGTATTTTTGTCTCTGTACTTACCTGCTATTCTTGCTAAAGTCAGAATGACTTCAGACCCGTCTCAACCCCAGGAGTCCATTTATTCTCATATCTAGAGATTTTGCAAGAGGAAAATGTGGCAAAATTAATTAATAGGAAAATTAAACAGTGATTATGGTGATCTCTCGCTCTCGTTTCCTTTGCCAACAGGTGCACCAACCCACCCATTCAAGCCTGGTGACAGAATCCTGGTGAAGGCCCCTCCATAAGCTGACGTCGCTAGACTGACCCTACGGACCTCCTGCAACGGTTCAAGCAGTGACCAGAACAGCGGTACTGACAGACGACTCCCCGGCTTGGATCCACGCACCGCGACAGACGGAAGCCACACCCCTGGACCCCACGACAACTTACCAGAGATTGTGACGAGCACCAGCCGAATCATTGGAGATTGTGACGACAAGCACCAGACGAATTCCAGCTGGATCTAGACAGACGCATTGGTACAATGCCAGCGGACACCTCTACTCCTGGAAGACGTCGCATTCGTGCGACAGTGGTACGCTTTGTAGCAAGCTGAGCACTAGTAGCCACTGTCTGGTTACTTGCAACATGTGCTCACCCCCCCCCCCCCGAGAACCTCTCCTCATTTTGCCCTTGCTCACCCCAGGAAAGGAGAGAGACACGAGACATTCATGTCTCCACTTTTACAGCCGAAGTCAAGCCGATTGGACACAAAGGACATTGTTTTTTCGTTATAGCCACCAGGGACTTGGTCTGACCGCTCTGAACGAGGGTTGAAAGGGAATTTTTTTCCTCTCATTAAAAAAAACGGGAGGTTTATTTTTTGCCCTTTCCTGGAAAAGGCCTTAGGACATGTTGAAAAATCACATGCCATCGTCAACAGGTGGTATGTGCTGCCATGGTCTATTTGTAGTGACTTTATCGCCATAACAATGGAGTTGGATTTTTCAGACCATGGACTCTTGCAAGCTATGGCCCTCCCCATTGAACATGTCTGTTTTGATTTGATAGAATTCTAAGAAGTTATATCCCTATGTGCACACAACCAAGTCACCAGCCTACATACACCTTGGAATAATGTCACCTGTTTTGTGCTATTCAGAGACTCTAAGTGATCCCACCGTTTTGAATAAGCTGGGATCAAAGGTTGGGTTGAAAGGTTGTATTAATATGCCTTATGATTTTTCATATATATATTTCGGTTTGTGCCCATTCTGTGATGAAGTGTAGGCCCTTGCATTTACATATTAACGAGCTGGCACTGACAGCCATTCATCCACCTTGGTCAGCAGACAGCTATATTTTGCATTTAGACGACATGTAAACACCTGTTGATTCATTCATTCGAACACTTGTCAGTTGGATACTTAGCATTTAGATTACAAGACATGTTGCGTAAACAATTGACACTTGCTTACATTAACACATGACAAGTGTATGCAGCCGGGGCGACTCTGTCACAGGACACAAATTATTATACGGGAACACCTCACATTGACACAAATGCAAGGCCCTTTCATGTATTGTTCTGTCTGATATGTAATTCGACTGATGAACTGTAAAACCGGTTTGGAGCAGTCTTTTCCTGCTCAACAAATATGCTTTAAATATGAGCTTCACATTCAATAAAGTTAGTTGTGACTACACGAAGTTTGAGTGCTGTGTGTCGTCATAACTCCCAGCTGGATGGAGGGGAAATTCATTATCTATTGGGAGGTTGGCAACTGAAGGGCTGTAATATCATCGTGATTGCCTCCTGACGAGAATTGAGCTAACAAGGTCGAAAAGTTCAAGGGGGCCGAATACTTTCACAAGGCACTGTATGGTGCTAAACACATTTCAATACTGATTATTAAGATCACTAAAATGAATAATCGTTAGGTATCAATTTTGCCATCAATAACCAATTGGATATTTTTTTCAGGTTTGATTAATTAATGATTGTAAAACTTTTATGGGATTTGGTTATTGATGGCACAAATTGATACCTATCATTTATGCGATCCTAAAACAGGCAGAGACACAAGGGACCTCAATATAAACTTGGAGCACTGCTCAAAGCTGAGGAGTCTGTTCTCGTGATTCACAGAAGCAAGGGGTTGCAGGCATGCTGAAATATACTTATCCAAAAGCAGTGTACACATAAAAAAAAGAAGAATGGCACTCACCCATCCAGCCAGTGTAGAGCAAAAGTGTGGAGCGGCAAACCACACCCCAGAGGCACAAGTTATCAGCTAAAAAGATTTTTCCCATTGTCAACAGGTAATTTTTTTTTTTTTTTTTTTTGCACTAATTAAATTGATATTAAAAAAAAAATTCTATTCACCAGACCAAAAGAAGCCAAAGAAGAGAAGTTCATTGTTAGGGCTTACATACTCTTTAATATCCATTAGTTCCTTAGAGCCACAATTCTATATAAAATTAAAGCATTCTTCAATATCAGCCATTATTCTTTACCATTGTCAGTGTAGCATTTATATTTTGATACACTGCTTGCGATTGTAACAGTGTTCTTTTCTCTTCTCCTCAAGACAGTTCCCAGTGTACTGCTGACTACTTTGCTTTAACGTTTTGTTTCAATTTTTTTTCTCTAACAATTAAATTGCAACAAATGTGGAAAACAGCTTGAAAAAACTATATTTAACTTTAATGGTGTTTTTAAGCCTCAAGTGTGAACTGCAGTAAATGGAAGCTAAAAGAACATATAATGTACCCAAGTTGAAAGTGTCACTTGATATGTTTAAAAATCTAAATGGATCTGCTTGTTTCACAGTGGTGCCTTTGACCCAAAAATACATTTAGAAAGGAGGAAAGATTTTACTCCTTCATGGCCAGATTACTGTATGGTGTGTTACCTGTCACAATACTAAAACAAGTGGGAATGTTTTAATGTAGTAAATACACCCTAGTAATTATAGCCCCCCCCCCCCCCCCCCGCGCGCTTCGGTTCACACCAATCTCCCAAACATGGATGGAAAACTTTGGACCCAACCCAAACTTGAAAAATCAAAAGTTCCCATTTTTAAAAAAGTATATGCAAGTTATTGTCCATAAAAAAAGGTTTGTGGGGCCCAGGTACTGCCATGGGGGACATGTTTTAATGCAAACATTTTTTTTTAAAAGATAGTTTTTACAGGAGCAGTGATTTTAGTGATGCTTAAAGTGAAACAATAAAAATGTAGGGTCCCCTTAGTCTTCCTGTAAAGTGGCTCATCTGTACTGTGTATAGAACCTGCTGCAGCAAAACTGACATATATAAGGGAAAACATTTACATTGAAATTGATTTTCCCAGCCATTGCTGGCAATACAAAAATGTTAAAAAAAGCTGTGCTCCTCCCAAAATCCATACCAAATCCTTATCCGGACATGCAGCCTGGCAGGCACATGGGGGGGGGGGGCAAGATCTGGGGGCCCCCTTGTTAAAGAAGGTTTCCAATTTCCAATAAGCCCACTGCCCACAGACCTCCACAACCACAGTCCAGGGTTGTGAGGAAGAGGCCCTTGTTCCCATCAACATGGGGACAAGATGCTTTGCAGAGCCCCCCACCCCAAAGCACCCCCCATGTTTAGGGCATTAGCCTAGAATGGTTCAGGAGGGAGGGGGCACTCGCTTGTCCACCCTTTTCCTGCTGCATGCTTGGATAAGGGCCTGCTATAGATTGGGGGGGACCTCCACGCCATTTTTTTTTTATATTTTTCAATTGTCTACAACTTTTTTTTTTTTTTCATCCAGCTGTCAGCGGTGAAGCCTGTTGACAGCTGATGAATCATCTTTTGCTTAGGATGCAGCAGCCGGCTTCCCAAGCCTGCTCTTTAACAGCAAGCTATTCACTGTGACTTGATTGGCCAAAGTCTTGTACCTGACCAACGGTCAGGTGCATTGGTTCAGCCAATCAGAGCTTAGAATTCACTGTGCATTGCAATTGGTATGTGCTACAGCATTATGTGTGCATGAATGTTAATATTAGTCATAATCATGAATACATTTAACTAGTCTAAATAAAAAAAAACTGTACTTTGTAAAAACTAAAAAAGTAACAGATATAGTGGGAACCATAGGCAGGTTGATATCCTTTTTCCCCTTCGCTGTTCCTTTATGCTACCAGATTCTGAGAAATACTTGATATCTAGGTCTATGGGGGAACAAATTATATTCTCCTTGTCTCCCTTTATGAAAGCACTATGTGTGTTGTAGAGGTGCATTGGGCTCCCATTTAAAATTAATACAACCTCACACTGCATGCAGTGTGCATGCAGTGTGTTACTGAGCTTTGTGGTAATATGCACATTTTACTGCGTGTTACTGCAATGTGCTGATGTGAACAAGCCCAATATGTACAGTAAGTTCAAAGGTGAACAGATTTGACCTACTGGATTATGTACAGACATGGCGAGCCTGTCAAACCTAAAATCTGATAGTAACTCCTAAATTTACCAGTTAGGTATCCTATGTACTGTACAGTGTGTTTCATCAATACAAAACATTCTTACTGCATTATTGTTACATCATAAGCCGATTGTCGATATAATTGTAATTTTTTTGCTGCTTGAAAGACTGTTATTGGCAAAGTGCTTGCAAACTGAGAAGTAATACAGTTCAAGGGGGTTATCTTATGTTTATATTGACATGCTGAGAACATAAGTGCTATATAAAAAGAAAAGGAGATAAATGGAGTATGACAAATGGACCTAATACCTTTTTTATACATTAAAGTGCTATAACAAGTTTATTATTGTTAATTGAAATATAAATAAGAAGGGATCACAAACTGGAAATTTTAAAACATCAAATTTATATATATTTTTTACTTTTCAACTTGATTGTACCACACATGTGTTTCTTTTTTCTCCAATCCGAGTTTATTAATATTGTATATGTCACCTATCAAAACCTTACCCAACCTATTTTCGTTGCTAGATAACTTCTCGCGCATATCGGGGTTGCAGGCTAATCAAGCGAAATCGCAAGCAATGAATATTTCCCTTGAGGACCAGACAGTAGCTACGTTACAGAACTAGTATAAATTAGTTTGGCACTCTGAATCTTTACTCTACTTGGGCATTAATTTAACTCCATCCCTGCTCACATTATACACGAAAAACTACCCGCCTTTATTTGCCCGTCTGAAGGTTGACATGGACAGGTGGTTGATATATCCCCCCTCATGGTTTGGTAGACTACACTCAGTCAAGATGAACGTCCTTCCGAGAGTGCTGTATCTGTTCCGCACCCTACCTGTTGCACTGAAACGATCTGACGTGGTAAAGTTCCAGGGTCATGTTATGTCATTCATCTGGGGCAACAAGAGACCTAGGGTGAACAAACGGACGCTCTATACTCCTAAAAACAGTGATGGTCTGGGGGTGCCGGACTTGATGAAATACTACTATGCTGCACAATTAGCCCAGTTGGTGAAGTTCCATACACATCATTCCCCTACGGCCTAAATGAGGTTGGAAGCTAGCTCTGTCCCTGACAATGTGATCTCTCATATTTTGTGGTTGCCGCCTAAAGATCGCCCTCCCATTCTATGTCCGGCCTTGTCCTACTCCCTGGCTATTTGGGATCGATTGTCTAAATCGCATGGCTTTAAGTCTCTGCATACCCCCTTGGCCCCTGTCCTCACCAACAGCAGGTTCCCCCCGGGTCTGTCCCCCAGATCTTTTCAGTGGTGGATGAACAAGGGACTTATCCGCATAGCTGTTTTTTGTGATCATAGGGGTATCCTTAAGTGACAGCAGTTGATTGACAAACATGCCTTGCCTACATCTGAATATTTTCGGTTCACTCAAATTGAACACTATCTACGGTCCTTGTCTCGCCTTTCGAACATGACCACTATGACTCCTATGGAATATCTGTGCCGCAGGTATGACAAGCTACAGGGCTATATTTCCGTAATTTACAATATGCTGTCAGATTCGCCTCTGAAACTTTCTTATATGGAATGTTGGGAAGCTGATGTCCAGGAAACCATTGAATTAGCGGACTGGCACAATATGGCACAGGAGGCCTCCAGATCGCTAATCAACACCTCAATCAATTAAGCAAATTATAAGGTACTGCTACGTTGGTATATGGTGCCAGCAAGGATTGCATCCTTTGTGTTTGGGGCGTCTCCCCGGTGTTTTCGTGGTTGTGGTCAGGAAGGTACTATGTTCCACATTTGGTGGCAATGCCTCAAGGTGAGATGCTTTTGGATTAGAGTGTATAATTCTATATACACCCTTACGCAAGTTAACCTGACAAAGTCCCCGCAGCAGGCCTTACTGGGCAGGAAGGTGGACACAGCCACGAAGGCACAGAGACGGCTCATAACATTTATCTTTACAGCAGCGAAAATTACGATTGCTAGATCTTGGAGGTCTCCTGCCCTGCCATTTGAGCAATTTAGGCACAAATTGTCCTGGATTATGGTGAACGAACGGCTGTCGGCTCAATTAGATGACAAAATGCACAGGTTCGATAAAGTATGGGAACCATGGCTCAGCTATCTAACTGGAAACGCTTGAGGGATCCGAGTGAGTCTGGGGGCGGGGTGCAGGGCGCGGGGTTGGGTCCACTTCTTCTTTCTCTTACTTCTACTTCCTTTTTGCTCTATGCCTTCTTTTTTCCCTCCCTCTCTTATACTTGTCTTCTTGACGAATGTCTTCATAAGGTTTTCTCAGTGGTTGCACACTGATGCACACAAATTTGTTCTATTTATAGCACAGATCTCTAGTAGCAGGCTGTAAGGCTAATTATCTGCAGCTGGCCTTAGCGCTCGCACCAAGCATTGTATCTTTATATGGGCTGCTGCCTCCGAGTAGCCATTTGAATGGAGGCCTTCGGTACCAACCACTTTGTGATTTCTCTTGTAAAATGCCGTACAGGTCTTTGGTGTATTTATTTATTTTGTTTTTCTAGGGCTATTACGACCGACTATTGGGATTGTTATACCACTGTTTGATGTATTTGTTGCTTATTTTTGTACTCTGAAAACGTTTCAATAAAAATCATTGAAAGAAAACTTAAATGAATAAAAAACTAAAATAACAATCAAAACATACATACCTGCTTTGTGTAATGGTTTTGCACAGAGAAGCCCCAATCCTCCTCTTCTTGGGTCCCCCCGCAGGGGCTCCAGGCTCCTCCTCTTCAGCGAGAGCGACTTTCCATGGGGGCACCAATGTGGGTTCGGGCTCTGTGTCTATTGAGAAGAGGTAATCAATGTGGGAGATGGATAAATGTGAGGATGAAAAGAAAGTAAATTCCTTATCTGTAAGATGAGTGTAACGCTGAGCGCTCCGGTCCCTGCTTCTGGACCGGAGCGCTCGCAGCGTTCGTTCCAGATCCACTCACCTGTGCCCGCTCCGGCTCCCTCCTCCGCTCCCCGCTCACATGGTTCCCAGAGCGTGCGCCCCTGCACCATAGGGCGCGCACGCACAGGTCGTTTGAAATTTAAGGGGCCTGTGCACCAGTAATTGGTGCCTGGTCCAAACCTCCCTTCCTGTTTCCTGTGACCTGTTTCCTGTGACCTGTTTCCTGTTTCCTGTGACCTGTTTCCTGTTTCCTGTGACCCGTTTCCTGTGACCTGTTTCCTGTGACATGTTTCCTGTTTCCTATATAAGTGACCTGCCCCTTCCAGCCATTGCCGGATCTTTGTTGCCTTGTTGCCTTAGTGAAAGCGTTATTTGTGTTAATTAATCCTTTGCCTGTTGCCGAACCCTTTGCTAACGACTATCGCCTCTGAACCTGTGCTGCCTGCCCTGACCTTTGCTACGTCTGACTACGCCTCTGCCTGTCCCTTTTGTACTACGCCTATATCAGCAGTCGGTGAAGTTGAGCCGCTACCAGAGGACACGACCTGGTAGTTACCGCCGCAGCAAGCCTATCCCGCCTTGCGGCGGGCTCTGGTGAAAACCAGTAACTACTTAGAACCGATCCTCCGGTACGGTCCACACAATCCCTCACTGACACAGCGGATCCACTCCCTGCATCGCTCCTGCTACCAGTCCGGACCCTGACAGTAAGATCCGGCCATGGATCCCGCTGATGTGCCTCTGCCTAGTATCGCGGACCTTACTACAGTTGTGGCCCAGCAGTCGCAGCAGATCGCTCAGCAAGGTCAACAGCTGGCACAGTTGACCGCCATGCTGCAGCAGCTTCTTCCAGCACAGCAGCAGCCGCCTCCACCGCCTGCATCTGCTTCACCACCGCAGCCTGTGGCCGCCGCCACTTCTAGAGTCCGTCTGTCCATGCCGGCCAAGTACGACGGTGATCCCAAGTTGTGCCGCGGATTCCTATCCCAATGCTCCCTTCACCTGGAGATGTCGGCTGACCAGTTCCCCTCGGAACGAGCCAAGGTGGCATTTGTCGTTAGCCTGCTTTCGGGGAAGGCCCTGGCCTGGGCTACACCACTTTGGGACCGCAACGATCCTGCCACTGCCAGTGTCCAGAGTTTCTTTGTGGAATTCCGGAGTGTTTTTGAGGAGCCAGCCCGGGCTGCCTCAGCAGAGACTGCGTTATTGAACTTGTCCCAGGGGAGTTCCTCTGTCGGAGACTATGCTATCCATTTCCGCACCCTGGCTTCGGAACTCTCCTGGAATAACGAGGCGCTCTGTGCTACCTTTAAGAAAGGCTTGTCCAGCGCCATAAAGGACGTCCTGGCCGCACGAGAAGTCCCTACCAACCTGAGTGACCTCATCCATTTGGCCACCAGGATTGACCTGCGTTTTGCTGAGCGACGAGAGGAACTGCTACAGGAAAAGGGAAGTGCTCGTCCCAGACGCTTTCCTCGTCTGGCGCCTATCTTCCAGCCTCCACCGCAACCCTCTTCTGGGCCTCCCACCGAGGAAGCCATGCAGGTGGATCGGTCTCGCCTGACCATGCAAGAAAGGAACCGCCCTAGAGACGAGAACCTCTGTTTGTACTGTGCCAGTACTGAGCACTTTCTAAAGGACTGTCCTCTCCGTCCACCGCGTCAGGGAAACGCTCGCACCTAGTCAATGTGGGAGAGGCGTTGCTAGGTGTGAATACCTCCTCTCCGCGCATTACGGTACCCGTGCGGATTTCCGTGTCCGCCAAGATCTCCTTTGCTGCCTCTGCCTTTCTGGATTCCGGTTCAGCCGGTAACTTCATCGACGCCTCGCTGGTGAACAAGTTCCACATCCCTGTGGTTCGTTTATTGAAGCCCATCTTCATCTCCACAGTTAATGGAGAGAGACTCGACGGTATGGTGCAGTTCCGTACAGAACCCCTCCAGATGGACATCGGAGTCCTGCATTCTGAGCGATTGGAGTTTTTTGTGTTACCCCATTGCACCTCAGAACTCCTCTTGGGTCTGCCCTGGCTCCAGCGCCATTGTCCCGTTCTGGATTGGACCTCCGGAGAGGTTCGAAGCTGGGGTTCGGCTTGTTTCGGCAGATGTCTCAAGTCGGTACGAGTCAAGTCTGCACCTGTTATTTCTCCTCCTCCCGGTCTGCCTGAACCATATGCGGATTTTCCAGACGTTTTTTGCAAGAAACAGGCAGAGGTGTTGCCTCCACATAGGCCATATGACTGCCCCATTGACTTGCAACCTGGCACTACGCCGCCTAGGGGAAGAATCTATCCTCTCTCCCCTCCAGAGACTCTAGCCATGTCAGAGTATATCCAGGAGAACCTGCAGAGAGGGTATATCAGGAAATCCTCTTCTCCTGCCGGAGCAGGATTCTTCTTTGTTGCGAAGAAGGACGGTACCCTTAGGCCTTGCATAGACTTTCGGGGTCTCAACAGCATTACTGTAAAGAACCGTTACCCTCTTCCCCTGATTACGGAACTCTTTGACCGGTTACAAGGCGCCAAGTACTTCACCAAGTTGGATCTCAGAGGGGCCTATAACCTTATTCGCATCCGAGAGGGTGACGAGTGGAAGACGGCTTTTAACACCCGAGACGGGCATTTTGAGTACTTAGTCATGCCTTTCGGGCTCTGTAACGCTCCAGCGGTCTTCCAGGAGTTCGTTAACGACATTTTCCGAGACCTGCTCTATACCTGTGTCGTGGTCTATTTGGATGACATCCTCATCTTCTCTACTAACTTGGATCAACACCGTGCTCATGTCCGCTTAGTACTCTCCCGTCTCAGAAAGAACCGTCTCTACGCTAAATTTGAAAAGTGTTTGTTCGACCGTACCAGCCTTCCCTTCCTGGGCTACATCATTTCTGCCAAGGGACTACAAATGGATCCTGCCAAACTGTCTGCCATCCAGGACTGGCCTCGGCCCTCTGGCCTTAAGGCCATCCAGCGATTCCTCGGATTTGCAAACTATTATAGACAGTTCATCCCGCATTACTCCACCCTTGTGGCACCAATTGTAGCCCTAACCAAGAAGGGGGCTAACCCGAAATCTTGGCCGCCCCAGGCCGAGAAGGCCTTCAGCGCTCTTAAGTCTGCCTTTGCCACCGCCCCAGTTCTGTCCAGACCGGATCCTACTAAGCCGTTCTACCTGGAAGTAGATGCTTCCTCTGTTGGTGCTGGTGCTTTGCTCATGCAAAAGACTACGAGAGGCAAGTCGGTTACTTGCGGGTTTTTCTCTAAGACTTTCTCTCCCGCTGAAAGAAATTATTCTATTGGGGATAGAGAATTACTCGCCATCAAGCTGGCCTTGGAAGAGTGGCGGCATTTACTGGAAGGATCGGTACATCCCGTGAACATCTACACGGATCATAAAAATTTATCTTACCTCCAGTCTGCTCAGAGACTAAATCCCCGCCAAGCTCGCTGGTCTCTATTTTTTGCCAGATTTAACTTCCGGATCCACTTTCGTCCAGCGAGCAAGAACCTCAGGGCCGATGCCCTCTCTCGTTCGTCTGATGTCACAGGAGAGGAAGTCAAGCCACAGCACATTGTGCCCCCAGAATGTCTGGTCACCGTGGCACCTATAGACTTGCGTAACCTCCCTCCCGGAAAGACCTATGTTTCTCCCCGTCTTCGCCTAAAGGTTCTTAAGTGGGGACATTCTTCTCTTCTCGCAGGACATCCTGGCGTCCGAAAGACTCTACAACTTATCTCCAGGAGATATTGGTGGCCATCCTTGGAGAAGGACATCTCTGAATTTGTACAGTCCTGCTCTGTATGTGCCAGAGACAAAACCCCTCGCCAAAGACCCGCCGGCTTTCTCCAGCCACTTCCCATACCAGAGACCCCTTGGTCCAATATCGCGATGGACTTTGTTACGGACCTACCACCATCTCACGGGAAAACGATAATTTGGGTCATCGTAGATCGCTTCTCGAAGATGGCGCACTTCATCCCGTTGCCAGCCTTACCATCCGCACCTCAGTTGGCCAAGCACTTCCTCCGACACATCTTCCGGTTACACGGCCTGCCTTCACATATTGTCTCCGATAGAGGAGTCCAGTTTGTGTCCAAGTTCTGGAGGGCTCTCTGTGGACGGCTTAAAATCAAGCTGGATTTCTCTTCTTCATACCACCCCCAAACCAACGGACAAGTAGAGCGGGTCAATCAAATCTTGGGCGACTACCTTCGCCACTTCGTTTCCTCCCGTCAAGACGATTGGGTCGACCTCCTCCCGTGGGCGGAGTTCTCCTATAACCACAAAGACTCTTCCGCCACCAACAAGTCTCCCTTCTTCGTGGTTTACGGTCGTCATCCTCTGCCTCCTCTGCCGTTATCCTCCTCCTCCGGTGTACCTGCAGTGGATGACCTGGTGCAAGACTTTTCTGCCATCTGGCGTGAGACGCGCCTGTCCCTCTTACAGGCCTCATCCCGCATGAAAATCCAAGCGGACAAGAAACGTCGGTCTCCTCCTGTCCTGGTTCCTGGGGACAGAGTTTGGCTCTCCTCCAAGTACGTCCGCTTCAGGGTTCCTAGTTAAAAGCTTGGTCCTCGTTATTTGGGACCCTACAAGGTCAAGAAGAGGATCAATCCTGTGTGTTACCAACTCCATCTCCCTCCCTCCCTTAAAATTCCCAACTGTTTTCATGTCTCCCTCCTCAAGCCTGCGGTCTTTAATCGCTTTTCCCCCAAGAATCTTCCTCCCACGCCTGTATCCGGTACCTCGGATGTCTTCTCCGTTCAGGAGATATTGGCCTCTAAATTGGTCAGGGGGAGAAGATATTTTTTGGTGGACTGGGAGGGCTGCGGTCCTGAAGAGAGATCCTGGGAGCCAGAGGAGAATATCTTGGACCGTAACCTCATCCTCAGGTTTCTGGGTACCAAAAAGAGGGGGAGACCAAAGGGGGGGGGGGTACTGTAACGCTGAGCGCTCCGGTCCCTGCTTCTGGACCGGAGCGCTCGCAGCGTTCGTTCCAGATCCACTCACCTGTGCCCGCTCCGGCTCCCTCCTCCGCTCCCCGCTCACATGGTTCCCAGAGCGTGCGCCCCTGCACCATAGGGCGCGCACACGCAGGTCGTTTGAAATTTAAGGGGCCTGTGCTGAAGTAATTGGTGCCTGGTCCAAACCTCCCTTCCTGTTTCCTGTGACCTGTTTCCTGTGACCTGTTTCCTGTTTCCTGTGACCTGTTTCCTGTGACCCGTTTCCTGTGACCTGTTTCCTGTGACATGTTTCCTGTTTCCTATATAAGTGACCTGCCCCTTCCAGCCATTGCCGGATCTTTGTTGCCTTGTTGCCTTAGTGAAAGCGTTATTTGTGTAATCCTTTGCCTGTTGCCGAACCCTTTGCTAACGACTATCGCCTCTGAACCTGTGCTGCCTGCCCTGACCTTTGCTACGTCTGACTACGCCTCTGCCTGTCCCTTTTGTACTACGCCTATATCAGCAGTCGGTGAGGTTGAGCCGCTACCAGAGGACACGACCTGGTAGTTACCGCCGCAGCAAGCCCATCCCGCCTTGCGGCGGGCTCTGGTGAAAACCAGTAACTACTTAGAACCGATCCTCCGGTACGGTCCACGCCAATCCCTCACTGACACAGCGGATCCACTCCCTGCATCGCTCCTGCTACCAGTCCGGACCCTGACAATGGGAGACTCGCCAAACATCTGTTAGACGGAGTGCAGAGAAGGACTGGGCAAGCAAAGTGGGGGATTCATTTAATTGAGTTTGTTGACGGAAAGATGAGGCACGATCTTCGATCGTGTGCACAACTGCGTTAAAGTCCCCACCTATAAGGTGGAGGTGTTCGGGGATTAGTAGGACCCCGGAGTTAAAGTCCCGATAAAAGGTCTGGCCCGGGGAGTTGGGGGCGTATACGTTAGAGATGGTGACGTTTTGGGAGGCAATTGTAATTTGAAGTGTAATTCTGCGTCCTACTAAATCAGTGTCTATGGGGCGAATTACACATGGAAGTCTTTTGTGAACTAAAATAGCAACTCCGGCTTTCCTACCCACGGCTGGTGAAACATATACCTTACCTACCCACAATTTCTGTAAACGAAGGAGGTCATCTGTAGGTGTCTCCTGAAGCCGGACAACATCAGCCCGCAGACATTTGAGGTGTCTTAAAATTTCCATGCATTACTTCTGGTTCCGGCGCCCATGTAGAAGGCAGCGCGGGACAAAGGCTCCAGGTTGCATCGGCAAACTAACCTGCATACTCTGCCCATCTGAGCCCGCGGACGCTGCACTTACCCCTGCTCGTATCCTGGGGACCAGGCGGCCATGGATCCCTATCTTCATCACGGTGGCGCTCCGGCAACTGCACTACCCAAGAACGCGGCTTCAACTGCGGCCTCCTCCGAAGCGGACATGGCAGACGCCGCTCCTCTTCCTGGAACTGCAACCCACGGTCAGTCAGTCACCCCTATACCTGAAGCTCAAATATCCTCACTGGCTCAGGCGGTGACCACCTTACTATCTCCCACTATAAAAGACGCTGTGGACAAGGCCATATCTGAGGGGATTGCTCAAATCAGGAAGGAGATAGGCAACCATGCACACAGACTCACTGAGATTGAGCACAGGATGTCTGACCTGGAGGATGAGCTGCAGGGCTCTTTCTCTATGGACCAGCAGGCCAGGCAGACTCAGAGGTATCTTTTGGACAAGGTGGATGATTTGGAGAACACATCCAGGAGAAATAACCTCCGGATCATTTGGCTGCCGGAATCCTATGGAGCTGACTCCCTTTGTGAGATAGCCTCATCACGCCTCCCCACGGCTCTGGGGATCCAGACGCCCTGCTCAGTGGAACGAGCCCATCGCCTGGGGGCCCCCTCAAATGAAAGGTGCACCCCTTGATTGGTCATAGTGCGGTATCTTAACTATATGGACAGGCAAAATATCCTGAAATCCTTCCGCAACTCCAAAGCCCTACAAGTCGACGGTCACAAACTATTGATTTTCGCGGATTACTACCAGGAAGTCTCCTGACGCAGGAAGGCTTTTCAGCCAATCTGCCAGGCCCTATTTCACAAATCCATAAAATTTACACTGGCGTACCCGGCAATTTTACGCCTTGCGGACTTGTCCGGCGAACTAAAATCTTTCTCTGGACCCCGAAGAGGCCTACCACTTCCTACAACGCCACTTTAACATAACTCTGGATCCTCCTTCAACTCCTTCCCCCCAGCGACCCCAAGGCGCCAGGGATCAACGGAGTCCCAGGAAAGACCCAGGAAAAAAGCAACGGGTGCACGGCCCTTCTTCCAGCCACAGATCTCACTGACTTTCGCCCTGACACCAGCTTGATTAACACTCCATCCACCCCTAAGCACACGCAGCGTGCATATCCTGTGTTTCCCTGCAGACGCATCTTTCCCAGGTTATTGGTAACTATGAGACGGTCACTGTAGTTCTAAATGATTCAGGTTTGTTCTTATGTCATGTTTAACATGTTATGCACTCTGATAAAAGTGGGAAACTTGCCCTTTCATGGCATTACTTTCATTTACAATTTAAACTGCTGTTGTTTTTTATTAGTTCTGTTAACCTTTATATTAAGGCATATAGCATGCATAGCGGCCGCCATGCCTGCACGGCCTTGCCTCTCCAGGTATATGCGGCCCCCTATTGCTTGCAGGGCTCCCTGCTCTGATCCTGTGCAGTGTAGATCAGTACTTATCCGCTGATCGCCTGCTGTGTAGGCATAACTACTGGACCTGGCAACGCTGTCCAATGCGTGAGCGAGCTCTCATGAGGAAAAAAGTGAAGTTCAATACCTCCGTTAGCTGTTTATCCTTTTTTGACCCTTTGGCCCCAGTTGGGCCTCTCCCTCTATCTCCCCCTACACCTAAAGCACCAGCTCCATGCAGTAATGCGCTGAACATTGCCAACTTCTCCACACACATATCCACACTAGTTACGGATACACGGGCACCTTCACTCACTGATTCTAGTCGGCTATCATCACCATCCCCTTGGGACCCGCCATGAGTGTGATATCATGGAATGTTAAGGGCCTCAGATCACCTAACAAGCGGATGGCAGTTCTCAGGCACCTGAAACGTCTGAGAGCTGACATTGCAGTTCTACAGGAAACACACCTAGAAGCAAAGGACCGAATGCGCAAATTGTGGGTGGGACAGGTCTATGGGTCTCCAGCAGTGAAGGGCAAGGCAGGCGTTCTCATTCTTCTCCACAAGAATCTACCTACTACCCTGAAACATTCTGTTACAGACAATGCCGGACGTATAGCAGTGGTTCACCTTGACACCGCGCAAAGGTAATGGGCATTAGCGGGTATCTACGCTCCCAGCACACCTTCGGCACCTTTCTTTCAAACGGTAACACAGACACTGGCTCCATACCTCCACCTCCCGCTACTTGTAGCGGGGGATTTCAACCAACTCATGCATCCAGCTGAGGACAGGTCCTCGGCGGCGAGTGTCCACCTGCACACGACTCTACGCCACTCTTCCCTTTTGCGTGACTTTGTAGATAGCATACAGCTCTCTGACGTATGGCGACTACACAACCCAGATGGCAAGGAATACTCCTTTTATTCCCATCCCCATCAAACACTTGCCAGGATTGACTACATCTTCGCAAACCCAAAATTGCTCCCATGTACGGTATCCCCCCACATCCATGACATTTCCATATCCGACCACGCCCCAGTATCAGTCGCCCTTACCCTATACACTTCAGCTCCTACTGCCAAGTGTTGGTGATTCCCCTCATTCCTTACCAGAGACCCCAGGGTATCCTCTCTCATCAGAGAAGCCTGGTCAGAGTTTGTTTCACAGAACGCGCCACCCTCGGTATCTCCAACCCTCCTTTGGGAGTCTGGGAAAGCCGTGCTGAGAGGTCGTATCATATCTTATGCCGCGGCATATAAGAGGAACCTCTCCAAAGCCGTTGAGGCGCCCAGCTCATCCTTAAGAGAGGCCCAATCTGCGATGAATAGTCACAACTCTACTGAGAATAGGGAACACTGGCGAACCGCCAAGGCAATCTTTGATGAGTGGGCTGAGAAATGGGAACAGCTTTATAAATCACATCAAGAATGGCAGTTTCACTATTATGGTAATAAACCAGGAAAGCTATTGGCCTATTTGTGCAGAGGACCCTTTACCCCAACACAGGTGTCTGCCCTCAGAGACACCAACGGTCAACAGGTTGATGACCCGCAGGACATTAACAGGGTGTTCGCAAAATTCTACCAAACCTTGTATAGCCATGACCCCATCAATGAGAAGGTGGCTTTGGAGTGGCTCTCCAAAGTCCACCTCCCGACAATTACCCAGGATCAGTTAACACAGCTGAACGCACCACTGTCCCTGGAGGAAATACTCACGGCCATCAAACCCCTTACTCCTGGAAAGTCACCTAGCCCCAACGGGTACACACTGGAATTCTATAAATTGCAGCAGATTTGGTGGCACCGTCACTACAGTCAGTATTTAATTACATATTAGAAGGACACCCTTATCTCCCTATGGGATACCAAGCACATATAAAATTAATATATAAAAAAGGGAAGGACCCACTGGATCCAGGTTCATACAGACCGATATCCTTGCTAAATGTGGACTCCAAGCTGCTCTCCAAATTAATGGCGGACAGATTGGCATCCATTATGCCCTCACTTATCCATCCCACGCAATCGGGGTTCACGAAAGGTAGATCGGCCACTTCAAACATTAGAAAAGTGTTACTTGCGCTAGAAGTATACAAAAATGACCCGAAACAGACGCGGCGATCATAACTGTCCACGCCGAAAAAGGCCTTCGATAACATGAATATCCAATGGCTAGACCACATCCTCACCCACGTGGGATTCTCAGGTAAATTTCTACATCTGATCAGAATGATGTACGCTTCCTCGGAGGCCCAGGTGATGATAGCAGGGCATACTTCCCCCTTTTTTTCGCCTTTTCAAGGGGACAAGACAGGATGCCCTCTTTCCCCCCTGTTGTTTAAACTAGCTCTGGAGCCACTATCCAGGTACTTTACTAGCACATCCAAATCTACAGGGCATCAGGGTGGGATCCGAGGAACTCTGCACCGCTATGTTTGCGGATGATGTTCTTATCTTTACATCAAATCCAGGCCAGGATCTCCCCCTGATACAAGCCATATTTGCCGAATATCGTCTGTGTTCGGGTCTACGTATAAATTTCACTAAAAGCAAAATATTACCCCTTAACACTACCCGCACTCTGTCGTGGGCGGCTTCCTCGAACCTACGCATAGCTACATCTCACATTACCTACCTGGGGGTCAAAATAGGGCGATTCCCTTCCTCCATATACCACCTTAACTACACACCAGTCCTAGACAAAATGATAGCAGAACTGAAATCGTGGGCCAAATTACCGCTGTCCTTTTTTCGGCAGATGTCACCTGTACAAAATGACCACTTTCCGGAAATTGTTATACCCATTACAAGCAATAGCTTTGTTACTGAAACATACAGACGTAAACAGGCTACATAAAGCGCTCTCCTGTTTCCTATGGAAGGAGAGGAGACCTTGCATCTCCCTCAGCAAACTGCATATGGCTAAGCGGGATGGGGGTGTTGATCTTCCAAATACCAGAACATATAATGTTGTCTGCCTTTTGAGGGGCTGCTAAGATTGGATCAGCCAGGAATCACGGTATACTAACCTATCGTTGGAATCGCAGATGGCTGCCCCCCATGATCTGACTGCCTTGCTGCACTGCGGGACTGGGGATCCCCCTACCTCTATCCGCAACAATATCCTGATTAGAGATATGGTGGCAGCGTGGAGAGAAGTGCAGAAGAGGCTAGGGTCTCCTCAGCGTTTATCTAGATATCTTCCAATACATCGCCACCCCGGGTTTCCCCAGGCGCAGCAGCACTCGGTTTATGAGACATGGTTATTACAGGGGATAAAGTTGGTATCACAACTCTTTGACATGAGCACTGGCAGACCGCTGAGTTTTCCGTCTTTTGCTGAAACCTATGGCCTACCTCAAAGCCACTATCTTTACTTTAGGCAATGTATAAGCTTTGTTGAAGATCTATGCCGTACCCCCTCTCAACGCTTTCACCCAACCCTGGTGGACTCATGGATACAGCAGGGTAAACACAGGATATCGCAGCTGTACAAACCTCTCCACCAGGAACTTTTCAAGGGAGTCTCGCAATCCATAGCCAAATCCTGGAATAAGACACTCAATTCTCCTACTGCTCAGCAAAAGATCCTGAAGGGCTATCTTGCCACCCGTACACATATTTCAAATGAATTCTGGAGGGAGCAGCAGTTTAAGATACTTCATGAAGCATACATCCCACACATCCGCTGGTCCAAAGACATCGCCCATCCCTACTGCACCTTATGCAAGGATCGCTTTCCTTCTCTCCTGCACAAGTTCTGGATTTGCCCCCTGATCTCCTCTTTTTGGGATAAAGTGACTCGCTATGTAGCAAAAATTACAGGGGTATTACTTCCTCAGGATATCTATCCTCTGCTATTCACTTGCTTGGACAAGGAAAATATTCTATTACCAAAGGACTCCTGGAAGCTTTTATCTCTACATAAACAACAGTGGCGGAGCCAGAGGGCTAGCTGGGGTGGCAATTGCCACCCCAGATGAAGTCCTTGCCACCCCGCTCATGGGCGTCCGCAATTCCAAATTCCACACACAATATCGGTTTGCTTTCGTGCAGCACTGATCGCCGCCAAATCACAAACTTGGTCCGCCCGCCGGCTCTGGCTCCCTCCTCTCTCTGTCTTCTGCTGCCCTGCCGACAGCTGGAGGGGGCGGGCCGGGGATTCCCTGATGCTGATGTCAGTCAGGAGGGGTGGAGCTGCAGCCTATGGAGGAGAGGAGCCTCAGCGTGCCCTGGAGAGGAAGCGGGACTCGGAGTGACCTGACACGTGACCTGAGCGGCGGCGGTGAAGAGTAGTAAGTCTGATTGTCACTGTCACTCAACTCCAGCTGCCCTATATATGCTTCTCACCCAGCTCCATCCTGCCAAAACCCCATAATTCCTGCCTACTGTAATGTTCTGGTACCTTTGGGTACCCTAATTACTCTTTCATAAGTGTATGCGCCCCACCATTCTCTTTTGGTAAGGTGCGCATACACCTTTAAGACTGATGCTGTCATCACTGAGCGCCGGACTGGATGGCTATTTAGATCGCCGGCTCTCACTCACATGTGTTCGTTCAAACTGCTTTGTGCCTTGATGCTAACCTGTCTTGAAGCTCTCATGCTTGCAAGCATACCTCGCTGTCGGAACCACGCTGCGCTGATCCCTGTATCCCGCTACCGGATCATCCGCTCTTGCCGAACCTCTCCTCTGCTACATTGCTATTAGTGATAAGTACCCCACAGGGGAAACCTCTATAACCTTTATACTAAAGCTTACACTATCTAGCTCTGCATACTAAGGACTATTACTACATCTGCATTATCTAAGATTGCTAGCTCTTGAGCCTACTACCACCTGTTCTTGCACTGGGTTGATCTCTCTTGTATGTCCACCTGCTACTCTGTCATCTGCTACCATACATGATTGCTAAACCTATCTGCATCCCATCTGCTACTATCTTACTTTCAAGAACATTTCCTTTTAAGTGTCTGTCATCTACCATCTCTACCCAACCTGTCTCTTCAGCCTATCATCACTGTGTTACTATATACATAAGTCACTCTAGGAAACATCTTATTGAGTGTGTGTATTTACTTGCTGAATTGAGATCATCCACACATGATGAGTCATTGAGAGTTGGGATTGGTGTCTCAGCGTTTCTCTACATGACTACTGAAGTGGAATATTTCTGCAGCTGAAAATCCACATCATACGTAAAACGCAGGAGCGTTACACCTACCCAACTCCATCCTTATTGCCTGCGTACTCGACTGCATTCACTAGGAATGCCTGCTTACTAAACTCCACCCTGCCCCCACTTCATACTGCCTCCAACCAAACTCCATCTTACCCTGACCCTACCTACTGCCTGCCTACCCAGCTCTCTACTGCCAGCCTAAATCCGTCCTGCACCAAACCTGTACTGCCTACCTATCCAACTGCCCTATATAGACTTCTCACTCATCTCCATAGTGCCCCCACTCTATACTGCCTGCCTACTCAACTCTATCCTGCCCCCACCCCATACTTCATCCACCCAGAATGACTGCCTCCTTTACGCAAGTCCATCCTAACCTGACCCTGTACTGCCTACCTACCCAGCTCTATACTAGAACCCTAAATCCATCCTGCCCCCACCCTGTACTGCCTGCCTAACCACCTGCCCTATATAGACCGCCTACCTACGTCCATCCTGCCTCCACCTCTACCTCATTTTGCCTGCCAACCCAATGCTATATAGACTTCCCACCCACATACCCTGTTCACTGATCTTCTTTCTGTCTCTGCGCAACATTGCCACCCATTTTCACCCTGCCCACTTCCCTTATATAGCCTGCCCGCCCAACTATATTCTGCCTTCGCATACCCTTTCCATTTCTGCCCACCTCCCACTTACAGAATATCCATCCACCTCCATCCTGCCCCTGCAAAACCTGTCTTCCTGACTTCATCTTGCCTTCCTTCCCCTATATACTGTGGTGTGCCTATCCTCCTCCATCCTGCCTCTACATAACCTGACCATCCATCTTCACCATTCTCATCTCCTTTATATAGACTGCCCACACACCTTCAGACTGACCATCTATCTTTATCCTGCCACTTTGTATATTGACCCACCAAAATAATACCTTGCCACCCCTTTGCCACCCCTGTTTTAAAAGTCTAGCTCCGCCACTGATAAACAATGGATAGTAACTTGTCTGATGATGGCCCGCAGGCTGATCTTACGCCACTGAATGTCTGACACTGCCCCCACTGTTACAGAACTGTCCTCTGCTCTCCATGCTTTAAGAAATACAGAATCAGTGGGCCTCTCTTTAGACCCACATCAGTCTCGGCCAAAGTTTGAACGCTTACCAACCGACAAACAGCTTCCATCTCTGGCGTGATCTAGGGCCTCATTACTGCCTTAGTGGACTGATGTGTACCTACATGATAGCACCTGCCTACTAAACCTGCTTATCACTTTCCTATTGGTATGCCAAGTCATTATGGTGCCTATGAGTTTATCTGAGTTTTTTTCTGAGTTAATCTGTGTTGGTGTTTATAACGTGTCATCAGCTTCTCCAGGGGGGCAGGGGGGAGAAAAGAGGAGATAGTGGAGAAGAGAGGGACCCATGAATCAGATGGGGGGCATAGTTACCACAAATTTGTCTCCTGCAACCAGTTACACCTTTGTGAATTCATTAATTGGTATATGTTCATAGCTATTTCAGGCCACTGTGGACTTTTTAATATATGCAGTGATAGAAATTTTTAATTTTTTTAAAATGATCATTCATTCTCAGGTTTATATGTGCCTAAAAAACTGTTACCTGTGGCACAGTAATTAGGAGTATTTTGTGGTGTAAGAATTGTGGTATGTGTGTGCAGTGTATACAGTGAGTAGGCACAGATTCGGTTTAATCATCCCCCTTTATGCCCTTTCCACTTTTAGCTGGGTTCACACTTAAAGGAGAAGTACGGAGAAAGCTTGTTTTGCTGTACTTCTCCTATGGATCACATGAGTGCAGTTCATTTTGCAATACAGTTCTGTAAGCAACAACTTATTTTCTGACAGTGAACTACCCGAGACTAGGGATGATCGAACGGTTCGGGTCGACCATCGGTTCGACCCGAACATTGGATGTTCGATATTCGGCCGAATACCGAACTTTTTGCGGCAAAAGTTCGGTATTCGGCCACCAGAACCGCCCAAAATGCACTGGGACAGGAACTGGGCTTTAAAAGCCCGTGATTGGCCCAGAAACGTCTGCAAAAGCCAATGAGGGGGCAGGAGTCTCCTAGGAACGTGATTGGAGTGACTACGGGGACCAGAGGCCAATCAGGAGTGAATACGCCCCACACTATATAAGATGGCCCCGCCTAACCCCTAGCACAGTTATCCAGAGCCTGTTGAAGAGAGTTGAAGCAGTTCTGTCTGACTCCTGCTTGCTACACTACATTTCCTACATATCGAGTGGTTCTAAAGCTCCATATAGCAGAATTGTATTTAGCTTACAGCCAGTGTAGTTAGATACAGCGATTGTGCTGGTTCTTAGAGTTAAAAAAAAAAAAAAAAAAAAAAAAACTTAAGGGACAGTGTCAGTCTTCTGCTGTATGGAGCTTTCTATTTAGTGGAAAGGGATATCTAGTGTAGTTAGGGAACTTTGTACTACATTAGTTAGATTTGAAAATTTAGTTTCTGTAGGGAAAGTGTGAGGGTTCTGTTTAGTGAGCACGTGGCACAGTGCTGCTGTATCACAGCAGGTATACGTGCTTGCTAGGCAGCAAAATACAGTGACAACTTAACGCCTGTTGTTCAAAGCGTTAGGTGCACTGTACAAAAGCCTTTGCAACTGTGCGTGACACGCAACTGCTGTGCTGTATCCAGCGACAACTGTGGGTCGCATAGCAGTGTGCGTTTTTCACCGCACACAGTTGCCAACGCATCAGTGACAACCTAACGCCTGTTGTTCAAAGCGTTAGGTCCACTGTGCAAAAGGCTTTGCTACTGTGCGTGAACCGCAACTGCTGTGCTGTATCCAGCGACAACTGTGGGTCGCATAGCAGTGTGCGTTTTTCACCGCACACAGTTGCCAACGCATCAGTGACAACTTAACGCCTGTTGTTCAAAGCGTTAGGTGCACTGTACAAAAGCCTTTGCAACTGTGCGTGACACGCAACTGCTGTGCTGTATCCAGCGACAACTGTGGGTCGCATAGCAGTGTGCGTTTTTCACCGCACACAGTTGCCAACGCATCAGTGACAACCTAACGCCTGTTGTTCAAAGCGTTAGGTCCACTGTGCAAAAGGCTTTGCTACTGTGCGTGAACCGCAACTGCTGTGCTGTATCCAGCGACAACTGTGGGTCGCATAGCAGTGTGCGTTTTTCACCGCACACAGTTGCCAACGCATCAGTGACAACTTAACGCCTGTTGTTCAAAGCGTTAGGTGCACTGTACAAAAGCCTTTGCAACTGTGCGTGACACGCAACTGCTGTGCTGTATCCAGCGACAACTGTGGGTCGCATAGCAGTGTGCGTTTTTCACCGCACACAGTTGCCAACGCATCAGTGACAACCTAACGCCTGTTGTTCAAAGCGTTAGGTCCACTGTGCAAAAGGCTTTGCTACTGTGCGTGAACCGCAACTGCTGTGCTGTATCCAGCGACAACTGTGGGTCGCATAGCAGTGTGCGTTTTTCACCGCACACAGTTGCCAACGCATCATTAAGAAATATGCCTGGTAGACCAAGAAAAGGCATACGTGGCCCTGCTGCGGAAAGGGGCACAGCTTCTAGGGTGTCTAGAGGCAGGGGTGGACGTGGTGGTCAGTCCTCAGCCAGGCCACCATTTGGATTGTTCTCCGGCAGTGGCCAAGCTATACGTCCACAGTATGTACAGGAGGTGGTGGACTATATGAACAAACCCTCATCATCGGCATCATCTGCAACTACAGTGACCCAGGCAGAGAAAAGTGGTCAGTCTTCTGCAGTTGTCAGAACAAATAAAGATGAGTCCATGTCCACCTCATGTCCTCCCTTAGACCCAATTTCAGACATGGCAGAGGAGTCAGCTGAGCTGTTTGACCACAGTGTCGGCCATCTACTCCAGCCTGATGCTCAGTCCTTTATGGAGTCTGATGTTGGGTCTGAGTTTGAGGAGGAGGCAGAGCAAACAAGAGGGGAGAGCAGACGGCCCGCTCCATCTAAGGCCGCACCTGTTGTCTCCCAGGCCAGGCCTGATGCTCAGTCTTTGATAGAATCAGATGTTGGGTCTGAGGTTGAGGAGGAGGCAGAGCAAACAAGAGGGGAGAGCAGACGGCCCGCTCCATCTAAGGCCGCACCTGTTGTCTCCCAGGCCAGGCCTGATGCTCAGTCTTTGATGGAGTCAGATGTTGGGTCTGAGGTTGAGGAGGAGGCAGAGCAAGCAAGAGGGGAGAGCAGACGGCCTACTCCATCTAAGGCCGCACCTGTTGTCTCCCGGGCCACTATACACACCTCATCTTGCTGGGCCTTTTTTGAGATATCCCATGCAGATAAAACAGTTGCGATCTGCAAGATTTGTAAGAAGGGTATAAAACGTGGCAAAAATGTCAACCACCTGGGTACAAGCTGCCTAAACAGGCATTTGACAACCCACCACTCGGCCCGTTGGCAGGAGCATTTAAAGAACCCACAAAAGGGCCAAAGATTGGTCAGTCGGCCTCCTAGTTCTCCTCGCGCTCCTCCTCATGCTCCATCTGCTCCACCTGCTCCACCTGCACATCAGTCTGTTCCTGGCCCTGCTATAGTCACTCGTCACCTGTTGGCAGCCTCCACTGGCAGGGATGATGATATAGCAGGCAGTGTCGCATCTACCTCCAGCACACCACCAGCTGTATCATCTAGACGCCAAATTTCGATTCCACACATGCTGGAACGAAAAAAAATGTATACTCCCCGCCACCCACATGCCCAGCGTCTAAACAGTAGTTTGGCTAAACTACTGGCTCTGCAACTATTACCATTTAACCTGGTAGAGTCTGCTCCCTTCCGTGACTTCGCAAAATGTGCAGTTCCACAGTGGCAGGTGCCAAGTCGGCATTACTTTTCCCGTAAGGCCCTGCCATCCCTATACCAACATGTGGAAGGCAATGTAGTGTCATCCCTGGCCAAGTCAGTCAGCCGTAAGATACACTTGACGGCTGACACTTGGTCAAGCAAACATGGGCAGGGACGGTACATTTCTGTCACTGCTCACTGGGTGACACTGCTTGCCAGTGGAAGGGATTGTAGCCAGGGCTCGGTGCTGCAGCCAGTGTTGCCCCCACGTCTGCAAACAGCTGGTGGTGTCGCTGATCCGGGTAGATCGATCACTTCTACCCCCTCCTGCTCCTCCTCCTCTACCTCCTCCATGCCCTCCTCTGCAGAATGGTCCTTTGAATATGATGAGATACCACGTAAACGTTCAAAGGGCTATTCTATGTCTCAGGCCAAAAGGTGTCACGCAGTGCTGCAGCTTGTGTGTCTAGGGGACAGGCAGCACACTGCCCCTCAGATTCTTGGGGCTCTGCAGGCACAGGCCCAGAGGTGGTTGACACCACGCCAGCTGCAGCCAGGGATGGTGGTTACTGATAATGGGTCAAACCTCCTGGCCGCCCTTCGTCAGGGAAAGTTAACCCATGTGCCATGCCTGGCGCATGTCCTGAATCTCGTGGTACAGCGGTTTTTGAACTCGTACCCGGGAATGCAGGATGTGCTAAGGATGGCAAGAAGGGTGTGCAGTCACTTCAGGCGGTCGTACAGTGCCACTGCACGTTTGGCCGAAGTGCAGCGCGAGTTTCACCTGCCGGTACACCGCCTCATCTGTGACATGCCCACCCGCTGGAACTCCACCTTGGCTATGCTGCAGCGCCTGTACACGCAGCAGAGGGCCCTCAATGAATACCTATGCGAGTACGGCACCAGCACTGGCTCTGCGCGCCTGGGCTTCTTTTCACCACGGCAGTGGCTTTTGATTAAGGATGCATGCGCTGTCCTCTCGCCATTTGAGGAGGCCACAAGGATGGTCAGCCGGGACAGCGCATGCATCAGTGACACCCTACCGGTACTGTTTTTGTTGGAGCACACTCTGCGTGGCATTATGGACAGGGCACTGGAGGCAGAGCAGCAGGAGGAAGAGGAGGACTTCCTTGCCTCTCAAGGCCCCCTTTATCCTGAGAATCCTGACCCCATTATGCCTAGCTCCCAGAGGCCCGAGCAGGATCCAGGGGTGGAAGAGGAGGAGGAGGACGATTCTGCGGGAACTTTTGCAGGGTTTGAGGAGGAGGAGGAGGAAGACATGCGGCAATCTGCAAGGCCTAGTTTGACTCCCTCGGGACACTTTGGAGTAGTACGTGGCTGGGAGGAGGAGGAGCCCGTTGAAGATAATGTCGTTATGAGTGACCCCGAGGAGTCAGCTTCTCAGGCCTTCGCTAATTTGCGACGCATGGGAAACATCATGCTCCAGAGCCTGCGAAAGGACCCCAGAATCAAGGCCATTAAAGAGACTAACCACTATTGGTTGGCCACCCTACTTGACCCCCGGTACAAGTGTAAAGTCTCGGAGCTTTTCCCATCCACCCATAGAGTCCACAGGATCAAATCCCTTGAGGACAGTCTCAAGAGGAATCTGGTGAACATGTTCCCCGACTCCCGTAGGGTGCAGGGGCGGGGACAACCTACCATGGATTCTACTGGTGGTCACGAGAGGAGCGTTGGAGAAGGCGTGCGGTTGACGGATGCGGTTTCGGTCTTTTTAGTCCTCACCGCCCAGGCCTCTCAGCTGCCACATCGCATCGACACCGTCTGCATCACATGGTGGACGATTACGTGAGGGCACAAAGTGACACAGAGGGCTTTTCATGTGACGAATCCGATCCACTGGCATACTGGGTCTTAAGATTAGACCACTGGCCAGAACTGGCCCAGTATGCCATGGAGTTGTTGGCCTGCCCTGCTTCCAGTGTCCTATCGGAACGGGCATTCAGCGCAGCAGGAGGATTCGTCACAGACCATCGAACTAGACTCTCCACCGACTCAGTCGACCGTTTGACATTCATTAAGATGAATCAGTCGTGGATATCAAGCTTTGATGCACCTGATGCAGACCTTGTAGACTAGGCTATCGTTGTGATGTGGCAGTTGAGCCTCAGTTTAAGCCTGGACCATGGTGCCACCCTCAAACCCTCCTCTCATTCTCTTTACGTTCACAGAACCTCATTTTGGTTATGACAAAAACGACAATGTTTGCGCACCTGTTCCACAGGTGCACACCTTTACAATTTTTGGGCCTCCTTCAACACCAGCTCTTTGGGGTTAAGGTGGGGAGGCTATGCTAAAACAAAAACGACAATGTTTGCGCACCTGTTCCACAGGTGCACACCTTTACAATTTTTGGGCCTCCTTCAACACCAGCTCTTTGGGGTTAAGGTGGGGAGGCTATGCTAAAACAAAAACGACAATGTTTGCGCACCTGTTCCACAGGTGCACACCTTTACAATTTTTGGGCCTCCTTCAACACCAGCTCTTTGGGGTTAAGGTGGGGAGGCTATACTAAAACAAAAACGACAATGTTTGCGCACCTGTTCCACAGGTGCACACCTTTACAATTTTTGGGCCTCCTTCAACACCAGCTCTTTGGGGTTAAGGTGGGGAGGCTATGCTAAAACAAAAACGACAATGTTTGCGCACCTGTTCCACAGGTGCACACCTTTACAATTTTTGGGCCTCCTTCAACACCAGCTCTTTGGGGTTAAGGTGGGGAGGCTATGCTAAAACAAAAACGACAATGTTTGCGCACCTGTTCCACAGGTGCACACCTTTACAATTTTTGGGCCTCCTTCAACACCAGCTCTTTGGGGTTAAGGTGGGGAGGCTATACTAAAACAAAAACGACAATGTTTGCGCACCTGTTCCACAGGTGCACACCTTTACAATTTTTGGGCCTCCTTCAACACCAGCTCTTTGGGGTTAAGGTGGGGAGGCTATGCTAAAACAAAAACGACAATGTTTGCGCACCTGTTCCACAGGTGCACACCTTTACAATTTTTGGGCCTCCTTCAACACCAGCTCTTTGGGGTTAAGGTGGGGAGGCTATGCTAAAACAAAAACTACAATGTTTGCGCACCTGTTCCACAGGTGCACACCTTTACAATTTTTGGGCCTCCTTCAACACCAGCTCTTTGGGGTTAAGGTGGGGAGGCTATGCTAAACAAAAACTACCATGTTTGCGAACCTGTTCCACAGGTGCACACCTTTACAATTTTTGGGCCTCCTTCAAAGCCAGCTCTTTGGGGTTATGGTGGGGAGGCTCCGCCAACACCAAAACTACCATGTTTGCGCACCTGTTCCACAGGTGCACACCTTCATAATTTTTACGCCTTCTTCAACACCAGCTCTTTGGGCTTACAGTGGTATGGCTCCGCCAACACCCAAACAACAATTTTTGCGCACCTGTCACACAGATGCATATCATTGTAATTTTTTTCCTTACAAAGGCAATTATTGCTTTCATTACCAGCACTTTCATAGGGATATGGTGTCAAGGCATCGTCCGCACCACCAAATGCCCAATTTTTAAGCATCCTTTACTTCTATTCAAAGTCAAGAGACAACAGTATTCATCCAAAACATCTCTAATCTTGTTCACTCTGCACTACATTGTGGCCCCTACCCCTAACCCTCAATGTATCCGTGCATATATGTCTGTTTCTTGTGAGATTTCAAGTTAAAGTGCACCAAACACCATTTTACATGAAATAAAGTGCAATTACATACATCTTTGGACTTCTTGAAACATTTGGTAATAAAAGCCCCATTGTGGAAATACACCCGTTAATTATATGCACATTTAAAGAGACAGCACCTTTTTCCAAAAAAACCTCTAATCTTGTTCCCAGTGCACTGCATTATGTCCCCATCATACACATTGGCTGAGCCGTTGATTAGGAGCAAAAGAAAGGTGCGGTTAAGCAAAAAAGTCATTTTTGAAGGTTTGGTATGCTGTAATTCTGGTTCTGGACATGCTACAGAGCTGAAACTTCACAGGTACACCTTTTAGACCCCCCAGACACTAAATCCAAAGAAATCTCTTTTTTTTTTTTTTTTTTTAATTTTTTCAATAATTGGCTATCTATCAAAAACGACAATTTTTAAGAACTTTTTTTTGTGTGATTAATAGTCCCTGGGGCATGACCCAGAACCCTAGGCACTTTTTAGGGGCATTTATTGGGTTTTAGGGCTTAAAAATGGTGTTTTTTGATTACAGAAGTTCGGGTCCCATTGATTTCAATGGGGTTCTGAAATCCGAACCGAACTTTCGTGAAGTTCGGGTGTTCTGGTCGAACCGAACTTTTCAAAAGTTCGATCATCCCTACCCGAGACAAGACTCTGGATCTGCTCCTGGTTTGATTACCCACAAATGAACCTCTGCTACTGCTTGTGAGATCTGCCCATCCTAGTTACTGGCATTAACACAACAATTTGTATTTTACCCTTAACGTAGATAACTTACCTACAAATGAACCTCTGCTACCATTACTGAGATTTGGCCGAATTGGCCATCTGTTCCACCCTACACTTTACATGCACCTTACTGTAATGATATCTCAAATAGAGTTGAGCGGACACCTGGATGTCCGTGTTCGACGGGTTCGGCCGAACTTTAAAAAAAAGTCCGGGTCCGTGTCCCGGACTTTTGCCGAACTTTTCCCGGACACCGAACCCCATTGAAGTCAATGGGGACCCGAACTTTCAGGCACTAAAATGGCTCTAAAACACCAAAGGAAAGGGCTAGATTGCTGCAAATGGCAGCAAAACGTAATTAAGAGCATGGCAAGTGCTCTGCAAACAAATGTGGATAGGGAAATAACTTAAAACAACAAAAAAAAAACAGAAAAATAAAACAATGTTCTTCATCTCTGAAGGACTAGGCCCATATGGAGTAGGAGGGAGGTTGAGGTGGTGGTGGATGTGGCGGTGTCATAGGCGTGCGCACAGGGTGTGCCGGGTGTGCCTGGGCACACCCTAATCACCTAGGGCACATAGCATTATCACTCTGTTTGCCAGTGAGGAGATGGGAAAGATCTCCCTCGGACCTGCTCTGCTCTATTTCTCTTTGCCAGCAGGGAGAGTAATGTATCGGGGCCATGTACATGTAGGCAAACACATGCATGTGAATTTAAACTTTGGGGTGCACACCCTAATGCAATAGGCTGCGCACACCTATGGGCGGTGTAGGTGGAAGCAGCGGTGGAGGAGGACCAGGGCCGGATTAAGAGCATCATGGGCTTGGTGCTGAGGATTTTGAAGGGCCTTAAGGGCCGTGCCTTGGCATGCACCCAGAGGAGGAAGGGTGCAGCCATGCATGCCTAATTCAACATGGGATGCTGTCTCTGAAGCCCATAAACACATCCATGCATCGGCAACTGTCCCTCCTTGTCCGGCCTTCGCGCTGTGTGGGGAGGTTCTGAGGGTGCTGCCTGGGGAAGCGAACATAGAAGCCAGACTGTGTTTACAAGTGACAGAAGAGTGGTAACAGTGAATATGGCCAACCCGGGGCCTATATAAAAGGTAGGGGCCTGGAGCTGCAGCTCCAATAGCCCCTACGTTAATCTGGCCCTGAGGAGGAGGACGAGGTAGCCAACACTGCTTCTTTTCACAAATTTTAAATGAGGGTACACCCCAAAAGAGTGAGAAAGAGCAAAAATGGAACAATGGGTGGGTAAGGTCGGTATCCATTGCTATTCTGCACAAGGTACGGAAAAGTCCCGTGGGATCCATGCCTGGTTCATTTTAATGAACGTGAGCTTGTCCACATTGTCTCTGGACAGGCGGCTGCGCTTGTCTGTGATAACACCCCCAGCCGTGCTAAATACCCGTTCAGATAATACACTGGCTGCAGGGCACGCCAGCACCTCCAAGGCGTAAAGGGCAAGCTCAGGCCATGTGCCCAATTTGGAGACCCAGAAGTTGAAGGGGGCAGACCCGTCATTCAGTACGTCTAGGCGTGTGCACACATACTGCTCCACCATGTTGGTAAAATGCTGCCTCCTGCTAAGACGTTCCATCTGAGCTTCTGGTGCTGCTGTTTGTTGTGGCGTGCTGACAAAGCTTTTCCACATTTCGGCCATGCTAACCCTGCCTTCTGAGGTGCTGGCGGTGCCCTGGTTGCGTTGGCGACCTCCTCCTCCTCTGCCTTGTGCTTCCACTGTGGCCCCGCTGTCAGATGGGAATGCCAGCAGCATCGCGTCTACCAGCGTGCGCTTGTACTCGCGCATCTTGCGATCGCGCTCCAGTGAGTGAATTAAGGACGGTACGTTGTCCTTGTAACGGGGATCCAGCAGCGTGGCCACCCAGTAATCAGCACAAGTTAGAATGTGGGCAACTCGGCGGTCGTTGTGGAGACACTGCAGCATGTAATCGCTCATGTGTGCCAGGCTGCCCAGAGGCAACGAAAGGCTGTCCTCTGTGGGAGGTGTATCGTCCGTGTCCTCTGTATCCCCCCAGCCACGCACCAGTGATGGCCATGAGCTGGGTGCCACCCTGCTGTGAACATGGTTCCATCTCCTCCTCCAGCTCCTCCTCCTCCTCATCCTCCTCATCCTCCAGAACTGTGCCCCTGCTGGACAATTGTGTCCCTGGCGTTTGTGTGTGCAGGAACCCACCCTCGGAGCCCCTTGCCAATGACTGCCCTGAAAGCCTTGGAAATGTTACCTCTTCATCCTCCTCCTCCTCCTCCTCCTCATCCTGTGCCACATCCTCTTCCATCATCGCCCGAATTGTTTTTTCAAGGAGGCATAGAAGTGGGATAGTTAAGCTGAGAACGGCGTCATCGCCACTGGCCATGTTGGTGGAGTAATCAAAACAGCGCAACAAGGCACACAGGTCTCGCATGGAGGCCCAGTTATTGGTGGTGAAGTGGTGCTGTTCCGCAGAGCGACTCACGCGTGCGTGCTGCAGCTGAAACTCCACTATGGCCTGCTGCTGCTCGCACAGTCTTTGCAGCATGTGCAAGGTGGAGTTCCACCTTGTGGGCACGTCACATAGGAGGCGGTGAGCGGGAAGGCCAAAGTTACGCTGCAGCGCTGACAGGCAAGCAGCAGCAGGGTGAGAACGCCGAAAGTGCGCACTTTCTGCAGCAGCTCTGACATATCGGGGTAGTTTTTAAGGAACCTCTGCACCACCAAATTCAGCACATGCGCCAGGCAAGGGATGTGCGTCAAACCGGCTAGGCCCAGAGCTGCTATGAGATTTCGCCCGTTATCGCACACCACCAGGCCGGGCTTGAGGCTCGCTGGCAGCAACCACTCATTTGTCTGCTGTTCCATGCTCCTCCACAACTCCTGCGCGGTGTGTGGTTTGTCCCCCAAACAGGCAAGTTGTAAAACTGCCTGCTGTCGTTTACCCCTGGCCGTGCTGAAGTTGGTGGTGAAGGTGTTATGCTGTCCGGATGAGGAGGCGGTAGAGGATGAGGAAGCGGAGTAGGAGGAGTTAGGAACAGGAGGCAAACTGAAGCGCCCTGCAATCCTCGGTGGTGGAAGGCCAAATTGCTATCCGCCTCAGGCCCATCCGCCACTGCATTTACCCAGTGTGGCGTTAGGGAGATATAACGCCCCTGACCGTGCTTACTGGTCCACGTATCGGTAGTTAGGTGGACCTTGGCACAGATGGCGTTGTGCAGTGCACACCTGATTTTTTCCCCCACTTGGTTGTGCAGGGAAGGGATGGCTTGCCTGGAAAAGTAGTGGCGGCTGGGCACGACGTACTGTGGGACAGCCACCGACATAAGGTTTTTAAAACTGTGCGTCTCCACCAGACGGAATGACAGCATTTCAAAGGCCAATAATTTTGAAATACTGGCATTCAGGGCCAGGGATCGCGGGTGGGTAGGGGGTACTTCCTCTTCCTCTCAAGTGTTTGGGAGATGGAAAGCTGAACGCTTCCACGGGACATTGTGGAGATGGTTGTTGGTGACCCAGGTGGTGGTGTTGCTGACAGATCATCTGTTTGCGGGGTGGCAGGTGCCGGTATCACTACAGATGTGGCTGGAGCGGCCGAGACTGCAGCAGAAGAGGAAGCAGGATGAGCCAGAGACTTTTCTTGGTTTTGAAGGTGTGTACTCCACTGCAGCTCGTGCTTTGCACTTAGATGCCTGATCATGCAGGTTGTGCTCAGGTTGAGAAGGTTTATGCCTCGCTTCAGGCTCTGATTGCACAGGGTGCAAACCACTCGTGTCCTGTCATCAGCACATTTTCTAAAGAACTTCCACGCTAGAGAACTCCTTTGAGCTGACTTTGGTGCGCTCGTTCCCTTGCTGCGTTGGGCAGTAGCAGGCGTAGTGTCTAGGGCATGGCCGCTCCGCTTCTGCACCCTGCTCCCTCTTCTGCTGTGCTGGTGGCTCTGTGCGACCACCGCCTCTTCCTCCAAACTACTCAGGTCACCTGCATGACGTTCATTCCATGTGGGGTTGAGGACCTCATCGTCCTCCACATCATCTTCCACCCAGTCTTCACCCCTGCCCTCCTTGTCGGTCTCCACAATGCTGAACGCCGCAGCAGTTGGCACCTGCGTTTCGTCATCATCGGAGACGTGCTGCGATGGTCCTTGCATGTACTCATCTTGAGAAATAAGTGGTTGGGCATCGCTGCACTCAATCTCTTCCACTTCTGGGGCAGGGCTAGGTGGATGGCCCTGGGAAACACTGCTGACAGAGTCCTCAAAAAGAAGAAGAGACTGCTGTATGGCTTGGGGCTCAGACTGCTTGCCTGATTTGCAAGGGGGTGAGGTAAAAGACGGTTGGACATCGGCTGCAGGTGCCAACTCTGACCTTTCTGCAGTAGACTGTGTGGGAGACAATGTGAAGGAACTGGAGGCACTGTCAGCAGCAAACCAATCTACTATCGCCTCTCTGTGTTCTGGCCTCATCACTTCTAGAGGCGTATGATGCCCTACCAAATACTGATGCAGGTTCTGTCGCCTACTCACACTTGAGGAAGGTGTTTGACTTGTGCGTGTAGCTGGCACAGATCGACCACGTCCTCTCCTTGCAACAGGAGCTCTACCAGCAGCACCACGACCCAGGCCACGGCCCTTATTTGACGGTCTCCTCATATTTCTGTAATTTAAGATCTTGCCCTAGAAAGGTGTTTATTGAATAGCGGAACAAAACAACAACAGTATCGCACGGGTGTATCTCACAGTCAAATATGCAAACTATGCCACAATTTAATGTTTTTTACACCAAAAGGATGTATATTGAATAGCGGAATAGGATAAAAAACTGTGTATCTCACACGTACAAACACAGACTAGGCCCGATTAAATTATTTTCTACCCTAAAGGGAGGATGAGGAAGAGGAGTAGCAGGAGTTGGGAACAGGAGGCAAACTGAAGCGCCCTGCAATCCTTGGCGGGGGAAGGAGATGTGCCAAACTAATTTAAAAGGTGTATCTCACACATACCGATACAGACTATGCCGTAATTTAATTTTTTACACTCCAAAAGGGTGTATATTGAATAGCGGAATAGGAAAAATTTTATAATACGGTGTATCTCACACGTACAAACACAGACTAGGCCCCGATTACAATTTTTTGTACCCTAAAGGCAGGATGAGGAAGAGGAGTAGGAGGAGTTGGGAACAGGAGGCAAACTGAAGCGCCCTGCAATCCTTGGCGGGGGAAGGAGATGCGCCAAACTAATTTAAAAGGTGTATCTCACACGTACCGATACAGACTATGCCGTAATTTAATTTTTTACACTCCAAAAGGGTGTCTATTGAATAGCGGAATAGGAAAAATTTTATAATACGGTGTATCTCACACGTACAAACACAGACTAGGCCCTGCCGATTACAATTTTTTGTACCCTAAAGGCAGGATGAGGAAGAGGAGTAGGAGGAGCAGGCAGGAGGCAGACTGAAGCACCCTCAAAACCTCGGCAGTATGAGATGCGCCCCAAAAATTGGAAAGGTGTATCTCACACGTACCGACACAGACTATCCCGCAATTTAATTGATCCCCAAAGGTTTTTATTGAATAGCGGAATAGGAAATATGATCAAAAAAAGTGTATGTATCTCACACGTACAGAAGCACACTAGGCCCCAATTACTACTGTTTGTACCCCTAAAGGCAGGATGAGGAGTAAGAGGAGTATAGAACAGGCAGCACCCTCAAATCTTCAGAAGTATGAGATGAACCCCAAAAACTTGGAAAGGTGGATCTCACACGTACCGACACAGACTATCCCGCAATTTAATTGATCCCCAAAGGTTTTTATTGAATAGCGGAATAGGAAATATGATCAAAAAAAGTGTATGTATCTCACACGTACACAACCACACTAGGCCCCAATTACTATTGTTTGTACCCCTAAAAGGATGGATGAGGAGTAGGAGGAGTATGGAACAGGCAGCACCCTCAAATCTTCAGAAGTATGAGATGAATCTCAAAAACTTGGAAAGGTTGATCTCACACGTACCGACACAGACTATCCTGCAATTTAATTGATCCCCAAAGGTTTTTATTGAATAGCGGAATAGGAAATATGATCAAAAAAAGTGTATGTATCTCACACGTACACAACCACACTAGGCCCCAATTACTATTGTTTGTACTCCTAAAAGGATGGATGAGGAGTAGGAGGAGTATGGAACAGGCAGCACCCTCAAATCTTCAGAAGTATGAGATGAACCTCAAAAACTTGGAAGGATGGATCTCATACGTACCGACACAGACTATCACGCAATTTAATTGATCCCCAAAGGTTTTTATTGAATAGCGGAATAGGAAATATGATCAAAAAAAGTGTATGTATCTCACACGTACACAACCACACTAGGCCCCAATTACTATTGTTTGTACCCCTAAAAGGATGGATGAGGACTGGGAGTAGGAGGAGTATGGAACAGGCAGCACCCTCAAATCTTCAGAAGTATGAGATGAACCTCAAAAACTTGGAAAGGTTGATCTCACACGTACCGACACAGACTATTCCGCAATTTAATTGATCCTCAAAGGTTTTTATTGAATAGCGGAATAGGAAATATGATCAAAAAAAGTGTATGCATCTCACACGTACACAACCACACTAGGCCCCAATTACTATTGTTTGTACCCCTAAAAGGATGGATGTGGAGTAGGAGGAGTATGGAACAGGCAGCACCCTCAAATCTTCAGAAGTATGAGATGAACCCCAAAAACTTGGAAAGGTTGATCTCACACGTACCGACACAGACTATCCCGCAATTTAATTGATCCCCAAAGGTTTTTATTGAATAGCGGAATAGGAAATATGATCAAAAAATGTGTATGTATCTCACACGTACACAACCACACTAGGCCCCAATTACTATTGTTTGTACCCCTAAAAGGATGGATGAGGAGTAGGAATATGGAACAGGCAGCACCCTCAAATCTTCAGAAGTATGAGATTGTGTTCACTGTACCCCACAAAGATTGTGTTCACTGCACCCCAAAAGGATTTTGTTCACTGCACCCCAAAAAGATTGTGTTCACTGCACCCCACAAAGATTGTGTTCACTGCACCCCAAAAGGATTTCATTCACTGCACCCCAAAAAGATTGTGTTCACTGCACCCCACAAAGATTGTGTTCACTGCACCCCAAAAGGATTTTGTTCACTGCACCTAAAAAAGATTGTGTTCACTGCACCCGACAAAGATTGTGTTCACTGCACCCCAAAAGGATTTTGTTCACTGCACCCCACAAAGATTGTGTTCACTGTACCCCACAAAGATTGTGTTCACTGCACCCAAAAAAGATTGTGTTCACTGCACCCCAAAAAGATTGTGTTCACTGCACCCCACAAAGATTGTGTTCACTGCACCCCAAAAGGATTTTGTTCACTGCACCTAAAAAAGATTGTGTTCACTGCACCCGACAAAGATTGTGTTCACTGCACCCCAAAAGGATTTTGTTCACTGCACCCCACAAAGATTGTGTTCACTGTACCCCACAAAGATTGTGTTCACTGCACCCAAAAAAGATTGTGTTCACTGCACCCCAAAAGGATTTTGTTCACTGCACCCCACAAAGATTGTGTTCACTGTACCCCACAAAGATTGTGTTCACTGCACCCCAAAAAGATTGTGTTTCACTGCACCCCACAAAGATTGTGTTCACTGCACCCCAAAAGGATTTTGTTCACTGCACCCCAAAAAGATTGTGTTCACTGCACCCCACAAAGATTGTGTTCACTGCACCCCAAAAGGATTTCGTTCACTGCACCCCAAAAATATTGTGTTTACTGCACCAAGATTGTGTTCACTGCACCCCAAAAAGATTGTGTTCACTGCACCCCAAAAAGATTGTGTTCACTGCAGCCCACACACAGCAAAATGGATGTGGATCACTGACACCTGCCTATCTCCTATCCCACACCACACAGCAATATCGATTGTAGTTTGTAGAACACACTTTCCCTAAAAATCAGCAAACTCTATCCCTAACAGGATTGATAAGAGATCGTAGATCGGGACTGAGTGCAGAGTGCAGACCCCACCCCACACAGCAATATCGATTGTAGTTTGTAGAACACACTTTCCCTAAAATTCAGCAGACTCTATCCCTAACAGGATTGATAAGAGATCGTAGATCAGCACTAAGTGCAGACCCCACCCCACACAGCAATATCGATTGTAGTTTGTAGAACACAATTTCCCTAAAAATCAGCAGCAGCCTCTCCCTAAAATGCCTACAATTCGCCCTGCCTAAAACACTCCGACCTGTCCCTCAATTCTATCCGGACACAAATGGTTTTTTCCTGCCTGTCTGTCCCTAATCAGCAGCCAGCACGTTGATGTGTGCTCTCTCCCTGATCTAAGCAGCAGAATGACGCCGCTGCGGCGCTGCCTCGAACTTATAAAGACTTGGTCACATGCTTCAGACGGCCAATCACAGCTACTGATACATTTGCAGGCATGGCTGGGATGGCTTAGGGACACCAGTTAAGCGCTTGTTGATTGGCTGTTGAAAGCCCGCCATGAAAAGCGCGCCAAAGCATGCAAAACCCGGAAATAAAACGACCGAACACGGATTTTTACCCGAATATACAGTAAAGTGTCCGTGTCCGTGTTCGGGTAACAAAAATCCAATTATTCGGTACGAACACGAATAATACAGTCCGTGTTCGCTCAACACTAATCTCAAACCTTGCCAGGTCCCATTATCATCAATAGAACACCGACATGAGTAGTCTTCATCAGGGCCATCTTTAATATTGTTTGGGCCCTGGGCAAGCATTTTCTTGAGCTCCCCCCCCTCCACATGCAATTTCGCTCCCCACCCCAACATCCCAAAAAAAAAAACCCACACTCTGTACCCACCTGTCCACAGCCACCTCTGTACCCCCCATACACAACCACCTCTGTACAACACCCCCGTCCACAGCCACCTCTGTACCCCCCCGTCCACATCCACCTCTGTATGCCCCCTGTCCACAGCCACCTTTGTTCCACAGCCACCTCTGTACCCCCACCCTGTCCATAGCCACCTCTGCACCCCCACCCTGTCCACAGCCACCTCTGTACCCCCCACTCTGTACCACAGCCACCTCTGTACCCCCACCCTGTCCACAGCCACCTCTGTACCACCACCCTGTCCACAGCCACCTCTGTACCCCCCACCCTGTCCACAGCCACCTCTGTACCCCCCACCATGTCCACAGCCCCCTCTGTACCCCCACCCTGTCCCCCCCACCCTGTCCACATCCACCTCTGTACCCTCCCTGTCCACAGCCACCTCTGTACCCTTCCTGTCCACAGCCACCTCTGTACCCCCACCTCTGTCCACAGCCACCTCTGTACCCCCCACCCTGTCCACAGCCACCACTGTACCCCCCACCCTGTCCACAGCCACCACTGTACCCCCCACCCTGTCCACAGACATCTCTGTACCACAGCCACCTCTGTATTCCCCTTTTGTAGTTCTCACCTCTTTTAAACAAATTCATCCCCCTCCTTATCCTCACAGTGATGCTGCACCATTCTGTTATGTGTGTGCGCGCTCTTTTTCCAGCACACACAGAGCAGTCTCCGCCTATCAGATCTGTAGCATACAGCCAGAACACTTCACTCTGTTCTGTGCTATAGAAGTCTGAGAGGCAGGATAGGGGGCAGGGGAACACGGAGAGCTGCTCTGACTCACTCCCACTCAGGATGAGCTACACATACCGCCCACAGCTGTGCTTCTCCCCTGTTAGTGTGTCTGCTTGTGTTAACTAGGGATGATCGAACTTTTGAAACGTTCGGTTCGGCCAGAACATCCGAACCCGAAAGTTCGGCCCGGATTTTAGAACCCCATTGAAATCAATGGACCCGAACTTCGGTAATCAAAAAACACCATTTTAAAGCCCTAAAACCCAATAAATGCCCCTAAAAAGTTCTTAAAAATTGTAATTTTTGATAAAAAAAGCCAATTAATGAAAAAATGTTTTTTTAAAAAAGATTTTTTGATTTTGATATTTGGATTTAGTATCTGGGGGGTCTAAAAGTGTACCTGTAAAGTTTCAGCTCTGTAGCATGTCCAGAACCAGAAAAAAAGATAATTTTTCATTAGAGCAGGGAACTTGGGACCCCACTTTTTACACCTATATGATCTTTTTTGGGGGGTTCTGGACATGCTACAGAGCTGAAACTTCACAGGTACACCTTTTAGACCCCCAAGACACAAAATCACACAAAAAAAGTTCTTAAAAATTGTCATTTTTGATAGAGAGACAATTATTTAAAAAATTAGAAAAAAAAAAAAAAAAAGTATTTGGATTTAGTATCTGGGGGGGGGGGGTCTAAAAAGTGTACCTGTGAAGTTTCAGCTCTGTAGCATGTCCAGAACCATAAAAAAAAAGACTGTTTGTATTTGTGTAATTATAGATCTGGAATATGGCTTCTCGCTTTTCACACCTTGCCGGTTTAATAGCAGGCTTTTTTTTGGGCATTTTTTTGGGTTCTTTGGAGTCAGGAAAAACATCTGAACTTGTGTATAGTGGTACTGTATACACAAGTTCAGATGTTTTGCCTGCCTCCAAAAACCCCCAAAAAATACCTTCAACAACACACCTGGGCGTTTTTTTTTTCGGCGCTAGCGTTTTTTTTGGGCAGTTTTTTGGGTTCTTTGGAGGCAGGCAAAACATCTGAACTTGTGTATAGTGGTATATATAGCACTATACACAAGTTCAGATGTTTTTCCTGCCTCAAAAGAACCCCAAAAAATGCCCAAAAAAACCGCCTGCTATTAAACCGGCAAGGTGTGAAAAGCGAGAAGCCAACCTCCTGTGCTGAAAGTGTTCTAATACAAACAATCTTTTTTTTTATGGTTCTGGACAAGCTACAGAGCTGAAACTTCACAGGTACACTTTTTAGACCCCCCAGATACTAATCCAAAGAATTTTTTTATTTTTTATTTTTTTTTTCAATAATTGGCTCTCTATCAAAAATCTATCAAAAAATGACAATTTTTAAGAACTTTTTTTTGTGTGATTTATTGTCTGGGGGGGGTCTAAAAGGTGTACCTGGTACACTATACACAAGTTCAGATGTTTTGCCTGCCTCCAAAAACCCCCAAAAAATGCCTGCAACAACACACCTGGGCTTTTTTTTTTTGACGCTAGCTTTTTATGGGCATTTTTTTGGGTTCTTTGGAGGCAGGCAAAACATCTGAACTTGTGTATAGTGGTGTATATACACACATACTTATATGTATATACACACCTAGACATATATAGGTGTGATAGGAGCAGAAATATATTGGTGTTAATTATTTCATTAGCGCAAGTAGTTTTTTCTGCTCCTTTCACACCTGTATATGTGCAGGTGTATATATACACAGACATTGGTGTGTATATATACCCCTATACACATGTTCAGATGTCATTTCTGACTCCAAACATGTGCTCAAAAAAGCACTAGCAACACCTGCAGCCAAAAATGCTGGCGGCGGCGAAGCCATATTACAGAAACGAAAGTCAGCTAAGAGAAAATAGCTTTTCTCTATTGCGGTCACCCTGCTATGGAAGGGTTTGGTCACCCTGCCATAGCAGTAAGTGTCAGTTCACCCTACACTACATTACGGTCACCCTGGTATGGAAGGGTTCGGTCACCCTGCCATAGCAGTCAGTTAACCCTACACTACATTACGGTCACCCTGACACTTCATACTTTCCCTACAGAAACTAAATTTTTGAAGCTAACTAAAGTGTAAAGGAGCAATCTAACTACACTAGATATCCCTTTCCTCACACTAATAAATGCTAAATGACACTTTTAAAGTAAAATTAACAGAACTGCTTCCACTCTCTTCCATGTCCAGTATAACAATGCTAGGAATTTGGCGGGGGCTATCTTATATACTGGGGGGCGTATTTACTAATGATTGGTCTAGGGACCCCCTAGTTACTCCAATCACATTCCTAGCATTCTTCTGCCCCCTCAATTGGCTTTTGCTAATGGTTCTGGTCCAATCACGGGCTTTTAAGCGGTTGCCGACCGCCGCACGACTATATACTGCGGCGGTCAGCCCCGGCCAGGCAGAGTGACGTATCGATACGTCACTCGCCTGTCACTGACTTGCGAGCCTATTGCGGGCGGGCGCGCGGCTCGTTCACAGACAAGTCAGTGCGTGTGACCGGCGGACTCGATGTCCGCCAGTCACACTACGATCGCTCCTGTGAAGACAGAACGGCTTGTGTAAACAAGCTGCCTGTCAGTTCTCCCTGTGTAAAAGTGAAGATCTGACCGTTCTACTATGTAGAACTGTTGATCTTTGCTTTTACACCAATAGCAATGTCCCTGCACAGTTAGAATCACGCCCCTAGGACACACTTAACCCCTCCCTGTCCAATAAAGTTAACCCCTTCCCTGCCAGTGTCATTTTTGCAGTAACAGTGCATATGTATAGCACTGATTACTGCAGTAATGTCACTGGTACCCCCAAAAGTGTCAAAAATGTCAGTCAAGGGTCCGATCTGTCCGCCGCAATGTCGCAGTACCGAAAAAAAATCGCAGATCGCCGCCATTACGCGTTAAAAAAAAAAACACCAAAAATGACAAAAATCTTTCCCTTTGTTAGTAAACGCGATAACTTTTGCGCAAACCAATCAAAATACGCTTTTTGCGATTTTTTTACCAAACATAGGTAGCATAAAACAAATTGGCCAAAAAATGTTAAAAAATTTTGATTTTTACATTTTTTTGGGGGAATTTCATATAAAAAAATGTGAAAAATATTGTTATTTTTGCAAAATTTACGCTCTTTTTTTGTTTATAGCGCGTGATCAAAAAATCGCACAGGTGATCAAATACCACCAAAAGAAAGCTCTGTTTGTGGGAAAAAAAGGACGTCAAATTCGTTTAGGTACAGCGTCGCACGACCGCGCAATTGTCCGTTAAAGTCACGCAGTAAAAAATCGCAAAAAAAACCCTGGTCCTTTAGCAGCCAAATCCTTCGGGGCTTAAGTGGTTAAAGCCCATTTCCTGTCCCATTGCATTTTGGTCGGTTCTGGTTGCCGAATTCCGAACTTTTTGGGCAAAAAGTTCTAAATTCGGCCGAACCTCGAACACCCAATGTTTGGGCCGAACCAATGGTGGACCCGAACTGTTCGATCATCCCTAGTGTTAACCTGCCTGGAAGAGAAAACAGGGGAGGACCGGACAGCTGTATTTGTGACTGCTAAACCAGAAGAGCTATTTGAGGGCAGCACAAGCTCCAGGAGCAACAAATAGGGCGTGTAGTTCGCCCGCCGATGAGCGCCCCATAATTCACTGCACTGTTGCAGTGCATTGATTGCTGCTGATTGGCTAAAGTATGCACCTGACCTGTATGCTTTGACCAATCACAGCACAATGTCCTGTCCTGTCAATCATGGCTCAGGGGTTAAATCCACGTCCCACACTATATAAGGGCGCTGCTTACACGGCAGCTGTGTACTGTATAGTGTGTTACAATAGAGATTAGGCAGGTAGTTAGTAGATAGTGAGTTCAGTCAGTTTAGTGCAGTCAGTGTAGTGTACAGGCATACTCCACTTTTAAAATGTATAGATATGTTGTAGTCCTAGGTCAGCTCTCGGTGCTCCCCAAGTTTTGTGTCCCTGTCACTTAGACATCATGCACCCAGGGCATTTTTACAGCTGCTTTTAGGAGCGTCAGGCGTTTTTTTTTTTTTTTGCAACTTACAAACAAACGCCCCCTCCATGTTATTCTATGGCCTCATGCACACACAGGCTTTTAGGAGTTGTAAATAACATAGGAGTTTTTAAGCTGTAAAAAAAAAACCAGTGCCAGTGCGTTCTGGAGTAGCAGTGTTAAGCTGTAAAAACGTCTGAGGCTGCTAAAGGCTGCTAAAGGCTGCATACAGCGTTAGGCCAAGTACTTTTATGCCGTTTTTTTTTTTTTTTTTTTATCTGTATTGCTGGGAGCTGGCAATACGTTACAGCCAGGAGCAAGTTTAAATGGCATTTTTTCGTTTAAAAATGTCAGCAGGCTCCATACATCGTATAGGTCCGTCACTTTACAGGCAGACTAAGGGGACCCCCCAGGCACGATCTTTATAGTGGTTGTAAACCCCCCTCTGTAAGTTTTACCTATAGGTAAGCGTATAATAAGGCTTACCTATAGGTACTGTAAATATCTCCTAAACTTGCACTGTTTAGGAGATATTTACTGTATAGTGTGCAGATGACATTATCGGCGCATGTGCTCTGAAGGAACGGCCACCCATGCTGTTTCTTCAGAGCCCTCTGCATGCGCGGGAGTGACATCACGCAGCCCCCGGCCAGTAGCATAGCCAGGATGCACAGACCCAGAAGGAAGACGGCTGAAGATGGATGTGGCCTCCAGCGGGGACGACGAGGGCTTTGTTTGGAGGTAAATGTCACATAATGTGCTAGTATGCGATGCATACTAGCACAGTATGCTTTTACTTTTCGGGGGAAAAAACAAAACAAAAAAAAACATTTTTTTTTTTCCCAAAATATCTTTATTGAGGATTAATATAAAGAGAAACTTACATACAGCAAATTCAAAGTAACGTCTATGTTAACGAGTACTATGAGATTTCAATCACATTCTAACATCAAGAATACTGTATAGATCCAAAAACAATAACAATAAGTGATGTAACATGGTTTAAGAGAATACACTGGCTCTTATTAGATCTCAATGAAAATTGAGAAAGGTAGGGAATAATTCTGTCCAAGAGAATGCCCTTTAATCTCGAGGGGGTCAAGAACAAGTGATACATAACATAGATAACAGAGGGTAGGTCTCTGTGGAAAGGCATTCAGATTTCCAAAGGGGTTTTATGAGTATGATTTCTTTAATTTCGTTATCAGTATGGAGTAAAGAGAGATATGGTAATAAATGAGGGGGTGTTAACAAGACTCATTCAAGTGGGATAATATAGTCTGCTGTATGTCGCAGCTCCCTGACTGGAAAGGGGGGTTCGCCTCCCACATCTCACTGGACGTAGGATGCTTATCCCCCCCTCCCATAGAGGGAGCGTCGTAGTTGACTGAAGGAAAAATTACAATAGAAGAGAAGGAAGGAGAAAGAGTGGGATGAGTCACTTGTAGAAGGGAGAGGAGGGAGGGGGAGGGAGAAAAGGGGGGAGGAAAGGGGGGATGCAGGGCAGGTGTAGGGGGGGTCCAAGTCTCTGTCCTCAGTGGGATGAATGATGAGGGATCAATGTAGGTGTGGATGAGTATGAAACGTTGGTTTAGGGATACAGTGGATGGCTGTGGGGATATGAATGTGTGAAAGAAGGGAAGTGAGTACCTCTCACACTCAGCCCTTTTCTAGGGGTGAGAGGAACTCATTTTGAAGTTGGGAGTAAGGTTATTGTTTCTGTCTGGGCTATATTGGTATGGGGAGAAAAGTAGAAATTATATGGCAGACGAGGGTTGTGTATTGTTTCATTGTGGTTCTTTACAGAGATTGAGATAAGCCTCAGAGGGACTATAAACCGTCCAAGGATTCCATATTTGTGCATATTTTTCAGTGGTATCCCGTGCTATGGAAATGAGTTCTTCCATTTTTGCTATTTTCTCGATTCTGAGCAGCCATTCTTTAATGGACGGTGGGGTGTGTGATTTCCAATGAGTAGGAATACAGATCTTAGCTGCATTAAGGAGATAGGGGAGAAGGCTTTTGCGATATCTATGTGGGGGCATATCTGAGTGGTGGAGAAGAAATTGTGCCGGAGTAAACGGTATGGGTGATAGAGTCAGCGAAGAGGTTATGCTGTGTACTTGCCTCCAAAATGATTGAATCATGGGACACGACCAAAGTAGGTGAAATAGCGTACCAGGTTCTTTACTACATCTCCAACATTCATTGGGAACATCTGGGTAGAATTTATTAATAATTGAGGGTGTTCTGTACCAGCGGGTCAAGATCTTATAGCAATTTTCTTGCAGGGAAACATTTAAAGAGCTTTTATGTGTGTTGGTGCAAATGTTTTCCCACTGTTGGTCAGAAATGGAGATGTGCAGATCATTTTCCCATGCTGTGCGTGTTTTGTCGGAGGCTGTAGGGGTTATTGTGAAGAGCAAGTTGTAGACTGTGGATATCAGGTGTCTTTGTGGAGACGTTGAGGTACACACTTTTTCAAAGGGTGTTAGTTCTCTAACAAGAGCTCCGTTTTTTTTTAGGGAGGAAAGGAAATGGCGTAGTGTCATCAGGTTTAAGTGCAGTACGATCCAGGGGAACTCCGCGGTTGTAGAATTGATAAGCTCTAACGGATTTGCCTTTTTGTAGGTCTGTAAGAAAATTCTCGGTCAGTCCCGGCCTAAAGTCAGGGTTGAGGTTTAGAGGAGATAACGGTCCTGGAATAGAGGATATATTTGCATATTTGCATGTGTCTTTAAAGCAGGACAATGTGGTGTTGACCAGAGGGTGCTTCTTTAATGAGGTAGGTGTATGAATGTGATCTATCCAGGGGACAGTATATAGTGGTGTTGCAGAAAACGAGTCTTCCAGCGTTATCCAGTCTTTGTTGGAACTATGTACGTATATGCCAGTCTACTAGTCTTGTGAGGTGGCAAGCCCAGTAATATTTTTTAAGGTCTGGGAAACCAATCCCCCCCATCGATTTCGGCTTTGTTAGGACATCGTAAGCAAGTCTGGGACATTTATGACACCACAGGAATTCTATGCAGGCAGATTTGAAGGTTTTGAAGAAGGACGGTGGAATTTTAACAGGAATAGTTTGGAGTAGATATAGTACTCGAGGCAGGATGTTCATTTTTATGATTGCGGCTCTCCCGAACCATGAAAAATGAGGTTTATTCCATTTTTTTATATCGTCTTTTATAGTTTGGAGAATAGGACTAAAGTTTTTTTGGTAGATGTCAGATAGATTAGTCGGTATGTGAATGCCTAGGTATTTAATAGCATCAGACGCCCATTGAAATGGGAAGTTCTGTTTGCATTGGGAGACTTTATCTTGAGGCAAGGAGACATTAAGGGCTTGGGATTTTGAAAAGTTGATCTTGAAATTTGACATTTTTTGGAAATTTTGAAAATCTTTCAGTAGGGTTGGGATAGATAATAGCGGTTCACAGAGGAATAATAGAATATCATCTGTGAATGCTGCGACTTTATATGTACGTGATTTCATTTTGATGCCACGGATATCTGGATTGTTAGTTAATGATCAGAGGAACGGTTCTAGCGTGAGAATAAAGAGTATAGGGGAGAGCGGACAGCCCTGCCTCGTTCCATTGGATATAGAGAAGGCGTTTGACAGGTGGCCATTTACCCTTACACTAGCGAATGGAGTAGAGTAGAGTGACATAATATAGTTGATCATCTTATCTTGGAATCCCAAGTGCTGTAGAACAGATGTCATATATGTCCAATCCAACCTGTCAAATGCCTTCTCAGCGTCCAGTGAGAGCAAAAAGCCCTCATGTTTGTTGGCTGTCAGCCAGTGGTGGATATTAATTGTCTTGATGGTGTTGTCACTGGCTTCTCGTCCCGGGACAAATCCCACCTGGTCCTTATCGCTTATACTTGGTAAGAGGGGGAGAATTCTGTTTGCTAGTATTTTGGCATACAATTTTATATCCACATTCAGTAAGGATATAGGTCTGTAATTTGTAACGCAAGTGGCATCCTTTCCTTCCTTGGGGATAACCGTAATTTGGGCATCCAGAAGTCTGTTTGGTGGCAGAGGGGGATTGGACAATAAATTGAATGTTTGTAATAGTGGACCTGTGAGTAGATCTATAAATGACTTATAATATGGGGCTGTGAAACCATCTGGTCCAGGGCTCTTGCCCGCTTTAAGTTGGGAGATGGCTTTCTTGAGTTCGTCTTGATTCATGGGTTGTTCTAGGAGAATAGATTGTGATTGCGAAATAGGTTTGGGGCAGTGTTTATGTAGAAAGTTTTGTATAAGTAGGTGTTTGTCAGCATGTGGGACTGTAGGGTGTAAATTGTATAGTTTTGAATAATATTTTTCAAATTGGGTTGCGATATCTGGAGTGGCATGTAAAACTCGATTTTGGTCATCTTTGATACTATGAATGGTGAGATTGGCCCTTTTTGCCTGTAGGGCTCTCGCCAGATATTTGCTACTTTTATTGTTAAATTCATAGAACATTTTTTGCTGTAGAATGAATTTACGCTTGGTCTTAACGTTCAGAGTTTCCAATAGGAGTTGTCTGTATTTTATGAGTTCCTGATATGTTTGGTGTGCTTGAGTGCTTTTATGTGCGGTCTCGAGATTTTTTGTACCAGGTTTCGCAGTTCTGCTTGTTGGGCTTTTCGCCTAGAGGCTTTAAGAGAAATACGTTTTCCCCTCAGTACACATTTGTAAGTTTCCCATAATGTGATGGGATTGGTATCTGGGTGAGTGTTATCGGCGAAGAAATCATTAATGTCCTTGCGGATGGTTTGTAAGTTAGATTCTGTGGTCAAAAGGGTGGTGTCAAGTCTCCAGAAATGGGGTCGTGTAGGAGTCGGAGGGAGTGAGAGTGTCATAGATATCGGATGGTGATCCGACAACAGCATTGGTTCGATTGATGCTTTGCGTAGTATAGGTAAATCAGTTTGTGACATGAAGAAGTAGTCTATGCGAGAATATTTGTTGTGTGGGGGAGAGAAAAAGGTGTAATCCTTGGTGGATGGGTAGAGTGTCCGCCAGGTATCGTGGAGAAGAAGTTCTTGCAGTTGTACTTTTATCTGTTTTAAAGCTCTGTACGGGAGGGAGGAGGTACCCGTTGAAGTGTCAAGAATGGGGCAAAGTGCCAGGTTGAAGTTCCCACCTAGGGTGGTTATACCTTTTTTGAATTCTGCAAGATTAGTAGCGATTTTTCTAAAGAATGTGACTTGGGCTGCATTCGGGCTATAAATGTCCGCCAGCGTGAAGGGTTTGTTTGCTATTGTGCCTTTTAAGAAGATAAATCTTCCTTCTGGGTCGACATTTGAGTCCTGCATGGACCAATTCACATTTTTAGATATTAAGATGGAGACTCCTTTAGTTTTTGCTAGAGGATTCGTAGAATGGAACGAGATGGGATAGGATCGATTTGAGAGCTTTGGTGTGTCTTTAGATCTGAAATGAGTTTCCTGCATGTACACAATTTCCGCCTTTAGCTTGGACATAAGATCAAGAATTTGACTGCGTTTCTCTGGAACATTCAAGCCTTTGACGTTTAACGATACCACTTTAAGTCTAGTGGAATTATCAGTTTGGTGTGTGCTGGGCATTTTTGTTAAACAGGAGTGTGTTTCTTAATTGGCAAGGGGTGGGGCTAAAATGAAGAATTTCCGGATATTATTTGGTGCTTCCAAATTTAGAAAATTGGAGGACAGAGACTGGGAGATATAAAGGGGAGCTTGGGAGGGTAGAGAGGGTGGGTATGGGAGGAGGAGCGTTGATTAGGGGAGGAGGATGAGGGGGGGGATGAATAGGGGAGGAGGAGGAGAGGAAAGGACAGAACCTAGGGAGGAGTGAACTACTCCAACCTAGCCAAGCATTAACAATTCGGAAATGATCGACAAAGGAAAAGCGTTAGCAATTCCCGTCTCTTTTTTTGGGGGGGGGGGGGGAATCTGTGTTAGAAATAGATAGATTTGGCGTGCGACATAATCCCGGTCAGGAGAGGAACGGATTCAGATAGAAAATGGGGTAGCCAATATGGCAGAGTGCTTGTTAAATTTAGTCTGTGGGGGGTGTAGAAGGCTAGTTTATATATTTTGTAGCTATAAGAGGAGAGAGATAAATATGTTGTTTGAGAGTTTTGGAGCATGAAATTATCATGTAGAACAATCAGTCATAATTAAAACAAAGGAAACCAACAAGAACATATAAAACTGTTGAAATGTTATTGCAATAGTGAAAGAGAGAAGTCAAGTTAGGTGAATGAGGGTAGAATATTGTTTTATAGGGGGTAGAAGGGGCCGTCTACTATCGTCAACTAGGTATTATTTTAAAAGAAACGAAAAGTCTTTTTTTTTTTCCACCTATATATATTAGGGGGTTTCTTCAGTCAAAGAAGTGTGAGAATGTCTCTCACGGTCAGATTAAGTATACACTTGGGACCATGTCTAAAGTATGTTGAGTCATGGTTAGTGTGTTGACCTAGTTGTCTTAGTCATGGGGAATTGGCAAGGAGTGTAACAGGTTCTAATCGTATCTCTCCAAGTTTCTATAAATGATATTCAAGGCTTATCAATTATAATCACAGGAGGTCTTCTGTGTGAAATGGGATTGAATTTATGTGAGCTGTATAGATTCTAGAGAGGGGGAGGGTATTCTTAAACATCATATGACGGCGGAAGTCAACTCTCCGGGGTCCCTGCCAGTCTCCAAAAAAAAAGGATCAAGTTGGTCTTAGATTATTAATTGGAGATCTATCAGTTACTGAGTATAATTACTTAGTAAGGCCGAACCTGAGCAGGGACCATATAATATTATTATTTAAATATCCCTCTCCCTCCAAATCTACTTAAATAATTGCTCCCCTCATACTAACTCTCTTCTCCAGTTCCTTCTTCCCCTGTCTCCCCCATGTCCCTATCTTCTCGGGAAGGAGGCTTGGCCCTAGAGAGTCGAATACGCCAACCATGCCAGTTGCATATGAACAGTGATTGACTACCAATATCTTATATTAGCATTTAAACTATAAGGCATGCGATTATAAAAAGGGAATTCCTTTTATGTATTCGCTATACTGATGATGTGTAAAAGAGTTTCTTTCAGGTTCCGTAATCACGTGTGGCAACAGTTAATGGTCAACTTTCATAGAGTGGGGTTCAAGTCTATATCCAGATATGATCTTCTTCTTTGTATGTGGGGAAGGCAGAAAGTGAGGTCTGTTCTAACATAGTCAATCCTGAGAAGTTTCTATTCTATTCACCAGTCTAATCAGGCAGCTTTCTCTAAAGTTAGAGTATGGTGATTCTACTCAGGAACTAGTGTTAGCGGTCCTTAAGGTATCAATGTAATGAAATGAGAATGTATTACATTACCGGACCACAAGCGGCATCGGATCAGAAGGGACGGAGGAGATAGTTCTATCAGCTTTTTGCATGCGGTCGTGGAGAAGTCGTCGTTGGTTGGATAGGTCACCTGGAGAGACCGAGGAGTAGTAATGAAGAGGCGTCATCGACGAGTAGTTAGGACTGTTACGGATATGGATGATCCATTCTTTCAAGGTGGAGAGACGGTTATGGACCTAAAAGGGGGGAAATAGAAAAAGAAGAGGGGGCAGGGAGGAGATAAGAAAGGTGCAGCAGTTCAAATTGAGAGGATGACCACTCTGATCAATCTTGTCTTGATCTCCTGTGAGCTGGAGAGGCCGTAGGGCTTCCGTTGCTGCGGGTCCTGTCTTGCATTGAAGGAGGCCTTCCAGGGGAAGTAGATCTGGGTCTCCTGATGTGAAAATCTTCTCTCTCTGGTATTGTGTCCATTGAGTTGGTTCTGCCCAGTTTTGGGGGTTGTAGACTTCTGTACCAATCAGGGAGTTCAATGCATGGTATGTTGAGTATATTTCAGAATGAGACTAGGTCTTCGAGAACTATCAAATTTGCGATGCGACCTTGAGCAGAAGCAGAGAGACAGAAAGGAAATTTCCATCTATATTGTATGTCTCTGCTTTGGAGGAGCTCTAACAGGGGGCGAAGATCTCTTCTTCTTTGCAACGTTATCGGAGATAGGTCTTGGAAGATTTTTATATCAGCCCCATGATATGATATGTTTCGGTTGTTTCTGGACCTTCTTAGGATGTCTTCTTTGATCCTCAAGTTTACAAGACAACATATGACGTCCCTCGTGGGTCAGTGTCTCTCGTCCTGGGTCTCAGGGATCTGTGTATGCGCTCAAAATCAATTGGGGTGTCTGGTGGTCTTCCAAGGATTTCGTTAAATATGGTCGCAGTGGCTTGTTCAATCCGATTGGGCTCAACCGACTCTGGTAATCCTCTTAGTCTCAGGTTGTGGCGCCTGCCACGATTATCCAGGTCCTCCATGTGCCTTTGGAGGTCTCTTAATTGTGTAGTATGGGTTCTGGTGGTTGTATGCAGGTTTTGGATAGAAGCACCCTGAATTTCTGTTCTTTCTTCCACTTCTTCAATTCTCAGTGTAGTGGATTGTAGATCTCTTTTCAGATCCGCTAAAGCAATGGCAAAGTGGGACTTGATGTCTTCTGCAATGGTTCATAGATCTTGCATATTTAGAGGTTGCTGTGTGTATGCTTGTGGGGGCTGATCTTGAACCTGAGTGATTTGAGGCGAAGTTGCAGGTATTGGATCTGTAGGTTGTGAGGCGGAAGATCCTACTCTTGCGACATCCGCATAAGCCCTGTTTGGAGCTGGGGTCTCACGCGTTGGTTGTCGGAATAATTCCGGGATACTGCTGTAGCCCTGCGTTGCGTTTGCTCTCGGAGAGCGCGATCTCGTTGGGGAATTAGCGGCAGAAGATTTGCCCATTTTGGATGATTCAGAAGTGCGGATGGCTATGTTTGATTGTAGCTCTATCCTCTCTCTGACCGGGAGCATTATTATTAGGCTGTCATGTCCATTTTTAGCGGTAGGCCCCGCCTCCTGGGGTAATGCTAATGGAAGAGATGATGTAATATATGCCCAGGGTGGAGTTGCGTGTGTTTGGGGCTTTGTGTTGACTCTATTTAGGCCGTTTTCTGGGGTCTGTTGTTAGCAGTGTAAAAAAGCTGCTAGGACGTATCAGGCCGAAGTCAAGATGGCTGCCAGTGGCGGGGAAAAGGGGTGGTTTGGGACCTCTGATCGTGGGACCACTTGATAGGGAAGGTAGTAGGGCCCTAGGAGGCCTATGAGTATGAAGAGGTGCTTCCTACCTTCCGCCCAGGGCCGGATGCCGCATCGGCGGCCTAGGAAAGACCGCGGTCGCGGCTGCGAAAGTAGGCCTCAAGTCTTCTGCTTCCAAATCCGGGATCTTGCAGGCAAGCCACTGATGGCTGGTGATTCCGGAAGGTAGACTGGGATGAGAGAAGGCTAGTTGCGGCCCGCACTTTGACCCGGTGTGGCTGGGGCCGCTCTAGGAGATCCCGGGGCGTCAGGGCTGGAGCCGGCGCGGTAGGCCTCAGATCCGAAGGTCTTGTAATCCAGATCTCCGCGGGCAAATATTGACACCTGCTGGATGGGTGTGAGCCGAGGTGCTTTTTTGGGGCCGATGGTGTCGGTAAATCGGCGGATTTAGGCGGATTGTAACTTCCCTATCTCGGAGCTCTTGTCCAGCACGTCTTGCCAGGTTGGCTTCCGGTCACGCCCCCTGGTTTTACTTCCTCTTTAAAGGAATTTTTCATTTGTATTATTTCACTTTAAGCATCATTAAAATCACTGCTCCTGTAAAAATGATTGTTTTAAAAACATTTTTTTTGCATTGATACATGTCCCCTAGGGCAATACCCAGGTCCCCATACACTTTTTATGGCAATAACTTGCATATAAGCCTTTAAAATGAGGACTTTTGATTTTTCATGTTCCTGTCCCACTTTTTCCCTGTCCGAGGTGTTCTGGTACGATCCGAACAGGGGGTTGTTCGGCCCATTACTATATAGTCAGCATCACATGAGTACTTTGATATTTTTCAAAGACTTAGTGTTTACTCATAAGGTCCTTATAAGAGTCTTTATGAGTGCTTCTTTGATTAAATAAAACACACACTGATTTGCAAGACACTGCTGAGGACTTGTAATATCTGTATACATTTTTTTTACCTGTTAATCCTGCCACTGTATCCATTAGTTTACACTTCTTTAATATAGTGATATTGCTGTTTGTTCTGCCATGAAATTGCACAGCAAAAAAAAATCACCATTGTAAACACCCTTTACAGCTTTATATGATTTCTCCCTTCACCTGTAACTGATGTTTTTGCTGGAGAGCTTGAGCTGTTACATGAAACAGAAAACCAATAGCTTTACTAGCAGGATCAACAAGTAATAGATATAAAGTTGGTAAGCTTGAACAAAGACATCAGTCCATCAAGTTCAACCTGTGTGTGTAGTTATTTCACCGCCATTACCCCAATATCCCTGTATATTGTGTTTGTTAAAATGCTCATCTAAACACTACCAGCGGTGGAAGTGCAGTCCACATCCTTACCACTCCAACAGTAAAGAACCTCTTAAGAACCTCTTGCGTATTTTAAGATGAAAGTGTATTCTCTAAGTGACTCTTCTCCCTTGAGAATATGTTTAATTATTGTAGTCATTCCTCATAACTGAGGTCCTCCAGTCCCCTTATCAGCTTTGTTGCCCTTCTCTGACCTCTCTCCAGCTCCAGCACATCCTTCCTGGTGACCAGAAGTACATGGAATACTCAAAGATGTGGAGAAATACAAATGCACCACATCCACAGGCCTTCCTCTATGCAGTTTTCAAGCCAATAATTCCACTCTTCCACAGTCCATTTCACAGCCAGTAGCTCTTAGTTGCCAATATCATAGTTGTAGTCAGAAGAGGAACATTTTTCTGGAAAAACAAGACAGCTTCTGCAATAATCCCAGAAGCGTCAACTTTCAACTAGAATTGCAAGGCAAGGTCAGGCTGCCTCAAGATAGAAGCTGAGGTAAAAGCCTTCTCAAATGTTTCTTGATACCACAATTTAGGATTAGCGCCTTTCTTGGTAATGTTAGTAATGGAAGCTATCAGGGTGGGAATTGGTTAACTACCTCAATACTGGGCACTTAAACCCCCTTCCTTCCCAGACCAATTTTCAGCTTTTAGCGCTGTTGCAATTTGAATGACAATTGCGCGGTCATGCAACACTGTACCTAAACCAAATTTGTGTCATTTTTTCCCCACAAATAGAGCTTTCTTTTGGTGGTATTTGATCACCGTCAGGTTTTTTCTTTTTTGGTGCACAAATAAAAAAATACTGAAAAGTTTGAAAAAAAAAAAAAGTTTTTTTGTTTAGGTTATAAAATTTTGTAAATAGATATGTTTTTTCCTGCACTGATGAGCACTGATGATGCCGCACTGACAGGCACTGATGAGGAGACACTGATGGGGTGGCACTGATGGGGTGGCACTGATGGGGTGGCACTGATATGCAGCACTGATGGGCACTGATAGGTAGCACTGATATGCAGCACTGATGGGCACTGATATGTGGCACTGATAGATAGCACTGATATGCAGCATTGGTGGGCACTGATAGGCAGCGCTGATGGGCACTGATAGGCAGCACTGATGGGCACTGATTGGCGGCACTGATGGGCACTGATAGGTGGCACTGTTGGGCGGCAATGATCGGCACTGATCGGCACTGATGGGGGGCACTGATCGGCACTGATGGGGGGCACTGATGGGCACTGATAGGCGGCACTGGTTGGCAGTAATGGGCACTGGTGGGCGGCACTGATAGATGGCAATAACGGCACTGGTGGGCAGCACTGATAGATGGCATTGGTGGGCAACACTGATAGGGAGGGCACTGGGGGGCTCTCTGAGCCCTGCTTGCCATCCCTGGTGGCCATGGTGGGCATCCCTGGTGGTCATGGGTGGGCATCCCTGGTGGCTTAGTGGCACCCCTCCCCCCCCCAAGGCTGTACTGGTAATCAATCATCTGATTACCAGCACAGACCCCCCCTGTGATCAGTGAGTAATTAGAAATACTCACTGATCACCCCCGCAGCAGCACCGATCCTCTTCTCTTCTCCTCACTGACAGGATCTGTCAGGAGGAGAAGAGATCGAAGCCGTTACAACGGCTCTATTTACATTACATGACGGCTGTGATTGGACACAGCCGTCATGTGTTCAGGAGGGCCAATCACAGGGCCCTCCTGCCGAATGATGTTGCTCTGTGTCCGAGGGACACAGGCACATCGAGATCGCGCCGCTGCGCGTGCCCGCGGAGGCGCGATCTCTCTCCTTCTGAAGGACGTTCCGGAACGTCCATTCAGAAGGACGAGACTCCCACCCGGCCGTATATTTACAATGGCCCGGGTGGGAGGTGGTTAAACTATTAAAATTAGAAAACCCTAGAAAGCATTGAATGGAAAGAAGATCCATAGGCAGTAGCCACTGCAAAGTGGCCCAGACCTTAGCAGGATTCATTGCTAAGAAAGTGCCTGAGATAATGTACCCCAAAAACTAAACCTAATATATTTTTCCAGTTTGGCATAAATAATGTTCTTGGAGTCCAGCCAAGACTGTTTTAACATGACATTTATTGTCTGCTAAAGATTAGGAGGAAATCATAATCTCATCCAGATAAATGTCTAGGAACTTGCAAAGGTAGTCATACAAAATATCATTAAGGAATGTCTGTAAGACAGCAGAGGCATTGGTAAACCTAAGGGTATTACCAAATACTTGTAATGCCCATCTCCTGTGTTAAAATATGTCTTTCACTAATCCCCTTCATGGATACAGACTATGTTGTATGTGCCATCCCCCAAATGCTCAAAAGGATTCGGTATTGGTGGGCAATGGTAATATAATTTAGGCCCCGAAAGCCAAAACATGGCCTGAGGGTGCCACCCTTTTTGTCTACAAAAATAAACCTCCACCAGCATTAAGAGATGAAGGCCTGATTTTGGGGTTCTGAGAGGGGATAAACTTTTCCTAGAGAGACAGAGAGGCTAAAACTACTTGAAAACAAATTGTTACCCCAGCTGTGCTGCTAATGTAGAAGTCCATGAACTGTAATCTGGTGCTCTAGCCAGGGAGTTCAGGTTCCATTGATAACATTCTTGAATCAGAAAGGCTGGCAACTCAAATGCTCCTAAATTTAAGTACTTTATTTAATAGATGTGCTGTACAGATCCCCCACGGATGGGATTTTTTAGGGCATATAACAAGAGTCATACATTTTATTACAAATATCTGTGTAAAATTCACAATATACAAACCATTTAAAACCAATGTGGTAAAGTGCTTCATTGTACCACCATAGTCTGTTGTGACTGTAGGTACCAGAAACAAACACCCAACGCATTTCAGAAATTCAATATTTTTCTTCCTTTATCAGGGCTATTGAACTATAAGTTACAATCATTCTATTGTATAAGAAAAACAAAATTCAGTCATAAATTCAAGTTACATACAGAATATATTATATATAGGTATTTACACATAATGTATTCATACTGACCGATTGGAGGTGCAGTAGTACTGATCATTGGCCACGCTGTGCACCCTGCAAGGTCACCCCAGATGGAAGAGCTCACAGTCCGAGAATGCATCCGAACCATAAGGGTACAAAAGGAAGGGACCCGAATCTCTAGAGCTATCAAATATAAAATGGTGGATAAGCATTTGAGTCCCCATCCTTGTGGCTCCAATTGGGCCAAAGTGGCCCCAATAGATTAAATGTCTGCCTACCTTTCAAACTGCCATCAGAGGGGAGATAGGTATATCCCACTTTTTATGGGTGGTTGTTGGAGTTAAATGCATACTGTGGCATGACCATAGCTAGCTCAATTGGTCAGGCCAGGGAGCGTAGCAGTGCCGTGATCTGAGGGGTAAAGAAATACATGAGCACCACTTTTTTCAGGGGGAGGGGAACAAAAAAAAAAGGGGGGGGAGGAAGTTTGAGTAATAGAGTGTAAAGTAGTAACCTCTTATCAGCAGTGATAATTTTCCGCTCCACAGTCAGTTTGGCACTGATGATGGCTGCCATTACCAGCATTGTTATAGTCTGCTGAGGGGGAGGGGTCTACTCACATGGATGGAGTAGGGAGGGGTATCAGAGGGGTACATAAAAAGTAAAGAGAATATACCTGTTTGGATCTCCTGGTAGGATTCGTGGTCCCTATACCCCCTGATCCGGTGGCACCCGGCAGCACTTGACTCGCCCAGCCGACAGTGGGCGAGGACGCGGGACATTGAGTTGGAAGTGTCCTGTGGCTGGGTGGGATGACGTAGAGTGGCGGCCTGCGTCATCAGATCACCAGCACACATTGGTGCCATGGGAATCCTGATGCCATTAAAAGGTGTAAAAAGGGCGCGCTGATAAAATATAAATAAGCTGCAACCAAAGGTCCAAATAGCTGATTTGGAAAATGTGAATGAAGAAATAAAATAGTCTGGTGCTCTAAATTCAAATGATTACTGATAGGTGATAGACCATAAATGTAACAACCTGTGATATAAATAATGCAATTTAACAATTGTTGTAACAGTGGTGCTGCCCACAAAAAAAAAAAGATAGTGACTGTGAAGTACCCCCAAAAAAGGGTGTACTAACAACCAATAAATCAATAACACAATGTGCACTGATATCACAAATTCACAATATAACAAAATATTGACTAAAGTGATTCCCACTAACAAATAAAAAAAATGTAAGTGTGAGATACCCCAAATGAGGGGTGTGATCAAAGTCCAGTGAGTGGTGTCCCAAATTAAATGTCCAACACCTTAAAGCTCTGGATAAACGATAAACACTAATGTCTTCAAGTGATGAAACAAAATTCTATGGTGAGTATTCAAAAGCAAAAACGTGACTGATTCATATATCGTGTATCCCACCACCTTCAGGATTTACTTCTTACCAGCAGGTGGAAATATAAGAGCAAAAAACAGCCACCCCCAAGAGTGATGTCTCCCTGTACAGTAGGAGGGATTGTGCGCTTCTTCACACTCCATGGAAGAGATACCAAAATAGCCTCTTACCAGATGGATGCCATTCTGAAGAATATATCTGCCCCTTTAAGGGTCTCCTCCAGTCTAACACAGTGGATCAACGCTGAAGGAACTGAATCCTAAGCAATACAGCCAACAGAGTTAGGAAAAATCATCCGAAAACAGGGCAAGTCAGGTCAGTTAGGAGACACCAGAGGAAAATCAAAGAGGCTCTCCAGCACCAGATAAGGCGGCCAGCTTTACTACAAGATGTTGAATGACCCCCCCCCCCCCCCCCCGCACTGGGTGGGATGGAGAAGGCAGAATATTGAGCTCCCCCCAGAAGAGACCCAGGTGCACGACATGGTAAAATCAGCAATTGCATTGATGGCTTCAGAAGGATAAAGACATAGCAGAGAAAAATAAGAAAAAATAAATATCAAAAATCAAGAAATTTAAAGGGACAAAAAAAAGAGAGGATGGATAAGGAAGAATAAAGAAATGCAGAGTAGGCAGAAAAGCCAAAAATGGAAGAACCATCCCCTTCATTGGGTCAATACCAAATTGTATAGTGCATATACTTACATTTTATCCATCATATTGTTTGCATTATATATAATTTTTACATTACTACATACAGCATCATTTGGAAAACCTGAACGGATGACAGGCCAGAGTTCACTGCCACAGTCAACCATGCAGGACACCCATTATTCCAAAGCGAAACCACTGTAAAAACATATATAATCCATGGAAAACTGGTTTAGATATTAAAGAGGCAGTGGTTGGCTGAACACATCTCAGAAGGGGGGGCTTTTTGCCAAAGGGCCCTGGACTGCGATTACATCAGTAGCTCCGAACCTCCTGATTCAAAACCCTCCGAAAAATGGTTTGAAAGAGATTGACTCATTGAGGCCTAGTGGCTGTGTAGCATTTAATCTGCAATTCCACCTCTGTTCCCAATGTAGGAGAATTTTGTTCCAATCGCCCACCTCGTATACCAGGGTGTACCCGATCCAGGATTACAAAAGAGAATCCAGGAAGGGTACCTCAATGTACTAGGGTGATGTGTCTACCGAATGGTAGATCTGGATTACAGGATTTCATGCTTGTCTCATGGCGATAGGCTTTTTGCCAGAATTCCATTTTTGTTTTACCTACATAGAAAAAAGAGCAATCACAAAGGAGTAAATAATCAACTCCCTTGGTCTTACAATTCGCAAAATGTTGGGGTCGAAACCTCTCACCATTCGGTAAGGGGAGATTTTGAGATATACAGTCAGGTCCATAAATATTGGGACATCGACACAATTCTAATCTTTTTGGCTCTATACACCACCACAATGGATTTGAAATGAAACAAACAAGATATGCTTTAACTGCAGACTTTCAGCTTTAATTTGAGGGTATTTACATCCAAATCGGGTGAACGGTGTAGGAATTACAACAGTTTGTATAAGTGCCTCCCACTTTTTAAGGGACCAAAAGTAATGGGACAATTGGCTGCTCAGCTGTTCCATGGCCAGGTGTGTGTTATTCCCTCATTATCCCATTTACAAGGAGCAGATAAAAGGTCCAGAATTCATTTCAAGTCTGCTATTTGCATTTGGAATCTGTTGCTGTCGACTCTCAATATGAGATCCAAAGAGCTGTCACTATCAGTAAAGCAAGGGATCATTAGGCTGATAAAAAAAAACAAAACAAAACAAACCCATTAGAGAGATAGCAAAAGCATTAGGTGTGGCCAGATCAACTGTTTGATACATCCTTAAAAAGAAAGAACGCACTGGTGAGCTCAGCAACACCAAAAGACCCAGAAGACCACGGAAAACAACTATGGTGGATGACCGAAGAATTATTTCCCTGGTGAAGAAAACACCCTTCACAACAGTTGACCAGATCAAGAACAGAGTGAATACAGAGGGTTCACCACAAGATGTAAACCATTGGTGAGCCTCAAAAACAGGAAGGCTAGATTAGAGTTTGCCAAACAACATCTAAAAAAGCCTTCACAGTTCTGGAACGACATCCTATGGACAGATGAGACCAAGATCAACTTGTACCAGATTGATGGGAAGAGAAGCGTATGGAGAAGGAAAGGAACTGCTCATGATCCACAGTATACCACCTCATCAGTGAAGCATGGTGGTGGTAGTGTCATGGTGTGGGCATGTATGGCTGCCAATGGAACTGGTTCTCTTGTATTTATTGATGATGTGACTGCTGACAAAAGCAGCAGGATGAATTCTTAAGTGTTTCTGGCAATATTATCTGCTCATATTTAGCCAAATGCTTCAGAACTCACTGGACGGCGCTTCACAGTGCAAATGGACAATGACCCAAAGAATACTGCGAAAGTAACCAAATAGTTTTTTAAAGGAAAGAAGTGTAGTGTTATGCAATGGCCAAGTCAATCACCTGACCTAAATCCGACTGAGCATGCATTTTACTTGCTGAACAAAACTGAAGGGAAAATGCCCCAAGAACAAGCAGGAACTGAAGACCGTTGCAGAAGAGGCCTGGCAGAGCATCACCAGGGATGAAACCCAGCGTCTGGTGATGTCTATGCGTTCCAGACTTTAGGCTGTAATTGACTGCAAAGGATTTGCAACCATGTATTAAAAGGGGAAAGTTTGATTTATGATTGTTAATCTGTCCCATTACTTTTGATCCCTTAAAAAGTGTGAGGCATATATACAAACTGTTGTAATTCCTACACCGTTCACCTGATTTGGATGTAAATACCCTCAAATTAAAGCTGAAAGTCTAAAGCACATCTTGTTTGTTTCATTTCAAATCCATTGTGGTGGTGTATAGAGACAAAAAGATTAGAATTGTGTCAATATCCCAATATTTATGGACCTGACTGTATTCATGTATCTACAGTTGGAACATCCACCACATTTGAATTTCCAACACGTTTGCGTGGATCTTTTTTATTTTTACCTTTGTATTCACTTGAGATTAAACTTTCCCTAAGGGATCTCACTTTCCTAAAAGTGAAAGCGGGAGTTTCCGATACCATAGGACCCACAAACGGATCTATTGTCAGCAAATGCCAATATTTTTGGGCCTTATGGTTGAATGTTCATTAGAATACCTTGTAATGATGCAGATTGGATTGTTTTTAGGGTTCTTTTTAGATTGCGAAGTCAAGAGGGTTGTACAGCAGATCATATATAGTCCTAGTTAGTGCTCGTTTATACGCCCTTTTGAGGCATGTGTTAGAATAGTCACGGAACAAAAGTCTTGTCCTTAAATTTTCTGCCTCCTGTTTAAATGAAATATCATCCGAGCAATTACACCTAGCCCTCAAATATTGGCTATAAGGTATTGACCTAATTAAAGGTTGCGGGTGGAAACTGCTCGCATGTAAAATCTAGTTACCGGCAGTGGGTTTTCTATATAATTGGCTAGAGAGGGACCCATCAGAATTTTTCTGGATTTGAAAATCCAAAAAGTTAATTCTATGGAGATCAGAAATCATGGTGAAACTCCGATTAAATTGATTCTGATTCAATAATTGGATGAAATTCTGTAGAAGATCATTTGGGCCATCCCTTAACATAAATATATCATCTATGAAAAAATTCCATAGAATCGCCCTTTTGATAGCTCTAGAGATCCGGGCACCTTCCTTTTGTACCCTTGTGGTCCGGATGCACTCACGGACTGTTGACTCTTCCATCTGGGGTGACCTTGTAGGGTGCACGGTGTGGCCAATAATCAGTACTACAGTTTTTATCTATGCGGTTTATTCAGTGTACACCTCCAATCGGCCAGTATAAATACATTATGTGTAAATACATGAATGTAATATATTCTGTATATTACTTGAATTTATGACTAAATTATGTTTTTCTTATACAATAGAATGATTGTAACTTATAGTTCAATTACCCTGATGAAGGAAGAAAAATCTTGAATTTCTGAAACACGTTGGGTGTTTGTTTCTGGTACCTACAGTCACAACTGACTATTGTGGTACAACTAAGCGCTTTACCGCATTGGTTTTAAATGTTTGTATATTGTGAATTTTACACAGATATGTGTAATAAAATGTATACCTTTTAAATTGACTCTTGTTATATGCCCTAAAAAATCCCATCCGTGGGGGATCTGTACAGCCATTCTCATATTTAGGGATGTGGGCACTATTTCCACATTTCAGGAGACATCTGGCAAATTTATTTGTTAGATGGGTACACAGGTACAGGCTATATGTTGACGCGTTTCAGCTATGGAGCCTTCGTCAAAGCACATATATTTGATTTAAAAACTGATATTTATAGCAAAACAAGCCCTTAGAAGAGTGGCATGTATGTCCTAATTAGAAACAATCAAATCAATTAAAAACACATTGAGAAAAAAGAAGAGACACAGCAGACATATGAAAGACGTATCATGGACATTTAGAACATGTTTTCATATTATTCCAACTAATGTAGCAAAACCATAAGATTCATGTTTAAAAAAGATTTATGTTCATTCTATTGTTCAAGCCATATGGTTTTCTAGTATTGAGGGTATGAATCCACCATACCTCACGTTTAAGCAAAATACGATGAGTATTTCCTCCTCTTAGGGTTTTTTTAACCTGTTCAGCACCAAGCATCAAGATTGCTGCGGTGTACTTCTCGGAAATGTTTTGACACATTTGAAATATTTTTGGCATTAATATTAGTAGTGTCATTCACATGTTTCGACATTCTAACTCTCAACGGGCGTATAGGACATCCAACATATTGAAAATTACTGGCACTGCATTGAATTACATAAACCACCAATTTAGAGTTACAATTAATTTTTTGTTTAATAGTATATGTTTTATTAGTTGTAAAGGATGTCATTCAGTACTTTTTTTGTGTGATGGCACCGCTTGCAGGTATTTTTGCCACACATATGGAATCCTGTGGTGGAAAGCCAAGTCTGTAAAGCTGCCAAAGCTAGGGGCCCTTCTACATGAAAAATTGCATACACCCTTGATGACACTATACAGATCTTTATCAGCATACAGAATGGGAAGATGTTCTTTAGGAATTGCAACACTTTTGTTGTATTCTAAAGAAAATGTAGTAACAAAGTTAACTACAACTACTTGCTTTCAAACATATTGATTAGTGCAGAAGCTGTCCAAAGCCACAATCTTAGTAGATCAACTGATACTTAAGTTGAATGCAGGTAACCATGGGTAACCTATAATAGGTGTACCCTAGAGAGTGGATAAGGAGGAACAAGATTTGCTGTTTATGATAGACTTTTATGGTACATACTAGAATGCGAATCTGGAGGTTGAGATGGTTGTTGATGCCAACCATGGAGAATGGGAGAACCACTGAGGAGAATCCATAGGTTGAAAGCTATTTTTTAACCATTTCTACCTGGCTATTTGATTTAAAAAAAATGTTAGATCTGTGTGTCTTAACTTTTCTGCCATTGTTTGAGACTTTTTCTGTGGGTTGCTATTAATTGTATTCTTTTTCTTTTGTGTTTATATTCATTGTTTTTATTATGCAATGAATTGTTCAACCTATGTGCATATAAATATTTTTGGTAATTAGCGATTTGAAACTTATGATGTACCTTTGTATGTTTTTTGTTTTTCCTTTTTTCTGTATTTGACTGCCCCACTCAGCATGTGGGTTTTTCCTAGCCTTAAGGGGACAAATGGGGTGTCCTTGCTTTGGTGGCACTAGCAGTTCCCCATTTTATTTCCTTCTTTGGGGTGCCCAGGGGGTGTCACTTTCCCCAGGCTGTCCCATTTTCATCCTTTGGCGACATACAGTATGTTCTTCCACACGGCCATTTGGCAGCCGTGTGCCGTCGCGCATGTGTGTGCCATCACTCGCTTACACGCGGGGGGACAACCATTGGGGGGGTGCCATCGGTGTTGCTCTGTTTTTACTCTGTGATGGGGAGGTAGTTTAGCCAACTGTTCAACTTGTGGCTATGGGTGGGGACCCGGGTGGGAATCCTCCCGGCCCCTAACTTTCCTTTGGGGGATGCATTTAAAGTGGTCAATCTGGCATCATGGTGGACACTCCTCATTCTCTGTTGGATGGCATGCGGTCTGTTTTTTAGCGTTTTTTGCTTTTATTTTTCTCTTCTTTTCCTTTTTTGTGTTTGTTTTTTTAGTATTCTTTAAAGCGTAACTCCACTTTTGTTTAGAAACTAACATTCCCCTCTATCTATGTACATTGCAAGGATTAAAACAAACTTTGTTGCAGATTCCTACCTTTTGTTATTCTAAAAAAAAACATTGTTTGTTCCTCTATGTCCCTGTGCTGAGTGAGTCTAATGGAAGTGGTTCCATAATTATCAGTCAGCTGTGTAGCTGCAGAGCACTAATGGTGAAATCTGCTGGGCCTGCATCCATTTAGACGTGTTCCTATTGGGAGTATCTCACCAAAAATTAAATTTTTATTGCAGGGGATGCCTGTAATCTTACTTGCATCTTAGGCAGACTTCTGGGAAAATCGGTGAGCCAATCACACAAGCAGGAAATCATGTTTCTGTGTACAGAACAACTCCAGGTAGCCATATTGCATTGCATTTTCAGAAACCTACGGTGGCTTCAGATTGAAAAGAAAAGGTAATTTTTAATAACATTCAATTATAATGTGATGTGTGTCGCAATTGTATACGCTATATTATGTTTCCTTTATTTGCTATTTTTCTTTCTCATGAAAGTGGAATTACCCTTAATTTTTATATAAGCTGTTCTCTTGGTGCAGTCTGCTTGGGATCTCTGTGTATGTTGAAAGGCTTTGCCTGCTGGTTTTACAGCCTGCTCTGCCCAATTGAGAACTCTTGCAGTCTGCTACAATATTGATTTTAATATATTATCACAGGCCAAAGACTGTATCCACATGACATTCTGTCTACACTCTCTGTGTTGTAAGTAACCAGGCATCAAGTCTCTTAGTTTATGTTAACATGTAGATTGTGAACTTTGGTTTATTTGTTTTTAAGTCTTTGATATCATGGTTCTTTCGATGTCCCTGAGGAAGAGTATGAGCCTTGAGACGCATTGAACAGTTGGACATAATATACGATCCACTGACATTGCCAAAAGCCCTTTTCTTTGCTCTCGATAGAAGGATCTATTAATTATGAAGATGTGTATTTATATACTGTATTATGTGTGGCTTGATGTTACTATCATGAACTATATGAGATGGAATGTTTTAGCCTGTGTTTTTAATTCATATGTTTGCTTGAGTATATTTATAGCGCAACACATTTTTTTGATTGAATAATGCAGGGTTTACTTGTTTGTGTTCTGTTCTGTGAAAATCGCAAGACTCATGCATGGTTTCACATAAATAGACCACCTTTACCTTACTGCTAGCATGCTAACCAGTACTTATATACCCCTAAGACTTAGAGTGTGGTGCTATATTCCGAGGACCAGGATAATCCCCAGCAACCCCTTAGAGATTAAAAGTTTATGTACTGTTGCAGATGGCTTTGAGACGCAGAAAAGGATAAAAGCAGGTACTGTACATAGGAGTTATCAGGACTAGTGGTTAGGAATTGCTAGCAATGGGCTATGGCAAAGAGTCTAGTTTCCATGCAAGGTGGCAATTAGTAGAGTAATTTGTATCCAACCAAGAGTTCAGGTCTGGTGGGAATCGGTAAAAAAAAAAATTCTGTATCTGTTATCCAAGAAAGGTTCAAACAAGGATCCAGGAAACAGTATCAATCCATTAAAAAGCAAGGCACAGGAACAGAAGCAACGAAGCTGAACACTATCAGAAGCCCGGGGACTGGGGTTGCCAAGATCAGAGTGCCAAAGCCAATCAGGGCAAAGGAGGCAGAGATGCATGAACCCACTGCTGCTTAGCAATGACATTGCTAGCTAAGGAGGAGCACTGCTGCTGGGAGCAGAGAGGGTACTGATACCAGTAGGCTCAGGAGAGAGAGTAACAACCTGTAAAGGGTCATGGATGGGTAGTGCATAGATGGGCAGTGCAGAAGCATGTCTTACCTGTTACCTTCCTAACATATGATTTACAGTAAATTGAAAAGGTCAATAGAAGTCAGGTTTAAAATGCTGCCTCCTCCTTCTCATACACATGATGCATGCTGCTTTTGTACCTTTTTTAAATATGTTTCAGTGCAGTCATGTGATCACTTAATTCCTCTGTGTCAGTTATTGCGGGCTTCCATTATCACCCTGTTGTTGGTGCTCCATCCCATTAGCTGCGATAGCTGCGATAGCTGCTCACTGACCCAAGGAAACCAGAGCTTAGTAAACACATGACAGTGAGATTAAAAATGGATTTTTGTAAAATCTTACCGTAAAATCCTTTTCTCTTAGCTCATTGACAGACGTAGTCCTCGGTGATACAGCACCTTCGGGTTATGTTGCCTCCACAGGAGCAGGACTAGACAGGAAATAAAAATGCTCTGGCCACACCCCAGGGGCAGTCCCCGAGGGTATATCCTCTCTCTCTCCGCCACAGCAAATCAGTTATGTCACAAAAGCAGTGCTTAGAGAATTTAACCCAACCCAACTCAAAAACAGAGGGGCGGGGACTACGTCTGTCAATGAGCTAAGAGAAAAGGATTTTACGGTAAGATTTTACAAAAATCCATTTTTCTCTATCGCTCATTGACAGACGTAGTCCTCGGTGATACAGCACCTTCGGGAAGTCCCAGAGCAGTATCACAAATGAGGGGTGGGAAAATGGAAATCAAATCCCAATCTAGAAGGCCCAACCGGTGCCAACTAGAAGTTTACAATGCTCATCCTTAATGATGAGACTCAACAAAAGGAAATTTTTTAAACAGAAAAAAAAAACCCTCGAGGTAGACCACCGGTCTCCTCCAATTGCGGCCTGCAAAACCTTGCAGGCCAAATGAGGCATCCGCCGATGCCATCACATCAATTTTATAGAATTTTGTAAAGGTATGTACCGACGACCAGGTGGCCGCCTTACATACCTGGACCACTGACGCCTGATGGCGAAAGGCCCAGGAAGTACTGAGCGCTCGAGTGGAGTGCGCCCTAACAGGGAACGGAGGACTCTGACCCTTAATAGAATAAGCCTGTACCACCGTCTGTCTAATCCATTTGGCAATAGTCGCGGCAGATGCAGGCAACCCCTTTCTGGGGCCATCCCTGATTACAAAAAGTGAATCCGTCTTACGGAATGATTCCGTAGCTTTCAGGTATACCCTGATTGCCCGAACCACATCCAAGGAATGCAACGCATGTTCCCGATGATGATTGGGCTGAGGACACAAGGAAGGTTGTACAATATCTTCATTCAGATGAAAATCTGAAACCACCTTAGGAAGAAAGGATGGCTTAGGATGAAGTACTACCTTATCCCTATGAATCACTAGGTATGGGGACTGGCATGATAATGCAGCCAGTTCTGACTACCTGCGAGCAGAAGTGATAGCCACCAAGAAGGCCACCTTCTGGGATAAAGTAAGCAAGGGAATCTCCCTGATGTTTTCAAAGGGAGGTTTCTGTAGAACCGACAAAACTAAATTAAGATCCCAGGGCGGTAAGGGCGCGCGGACTGGTGGAGCCAGGTGCCGCACCCCCTGGATGAAATTCCGCACCAAGGACTTGGTAGCTAAAGGTTTCTGAAAGAAGATTGCTAATGCTGAAACTTGACCCTTGATGGTGCTCAAGGCTAGTTTCTGCTCAACCCCTTTTTGCAAAAAGGCCAATATTTGAGTCACCGAATAGGTACGTGGAGGAAATCCTAAAGATTCGCACCACGCAATATAAGTCTTCCATGTGTGATAATAGACCTTGCTGGAAGTCGCTTTCCTTGCTTTAATAAGGGTAGGAATGACTGAAGCTGACAACCCTCTGTCCTTCAGTACTTGGGTCTCAATGGCCAGGCCATTAAAACCAGCGACTGTAAAGCACGATGGTAAATTGGTCCTTGAGACCACAGACATTCCCTGAGACGAAGTTCCCACGGAACGTCTGCGACTAGCATGTCCAAGTCGGCCAGGCCGGCTTGACGAGGCCAGCCTAGAATTTCTAGGACCACTGGCGCTGACTGGATCTGAACCAGGCGTCCCTAGAGCTATCTGGCCCCGACCATCCGAGAAAGTCTGGTCGTTTTCTGTTCCCACACATTTATCAGATACCTGATTCCTATCAGGAAGGGTGATCTTTTCTGGTTGAACCTCAGGGACCGAAGTCACCCGGCTAGAGGCTTCTTGGTCTGTCTGGTCAACCAGATCCGATTCCTGTGGGGAATAGAGACTAATCTTAGGAAAAGGTAAAGGAAAAGATCTATTCAGGGAATGGTGACTACCGCTCCCTGTAGTACTTAAATGTTGGAAGGGAAGAATCGCACCGGTAGTAGTAGTCGATGCTCGATCTAATGTCCTGAATACCGGTGAAAACGTCCCCCCACCCTCAACCCGGGTGGGGGCGCACCTTCAGGCTGTGTAATCCTTTGCTTCGGGTTTGGCTGAGTCGGTCCTCTGTTTGTCCGACCAGCCTTTCTTGAACCCTCCTGGAGGAGTCTTGCCTTTCCCGCTTGTTCCAGCCGGGCGTACGAACCCTTTATGGGCGGTAAAGAAAGGTCCTCGCTTGTTGCGAGGTCCCTTAGCTTTAGCAGCCTGTGGCAAGAAAGTGCTCTTGCCCCCAGTGGCATCCTTAATAATTTCATCTAGGGTGGCCCCAAATAGACGATTCCCCTGAAAGGGGAGATTCGTCAAGGTCTTTTTGGAACCTAGGTTAGCTGACCAGCATTTTAACCACAGCACACGTCTGAGGATTACCGCTGACATAGATGCATGCCCTAATAGGGGGGTAGCATCCAAGGCTGCATCACAGACAAACTGTAGCCCTTGTATAATCTGTTCCATCAAATCAGATGTTCCCTGGGGGATATCTTTTCCCCTTAGGTCTTGGCGTACCAATCTCGCCCATTCCGTTAGTGTCTGGGAAACTAGACCAATAACAATTACTGGTCTAAATGCTGACCCTATCAGGGAGAAGATAGTGCGGGACTCCGCTTCCATCTTTCGATCCACCGGATCCTTAAAGGACGAAGTGTCCTCCACTGGGATAACCGTGGCTTTATTCAGCCTGGAAATAGGTGGATCCACCACTGGTGGTACCGTCCATTTCTTAATGAAGGATTCCTCAAATGGATAGCGTCTAGCAATACGCTTGGAAATCGTAAAGGTACGCTTAGAATGCTCCCATTCTCCTTTAATTTTATTACCAAAACACTTTGGTACAGGAAAAACCTTCACCGTTTTGATGGGCTTGTTAGTACCAAAGGGAATCTCTTTTTCAGTTGCCTCTGCCGGTAAAACCTCAAGTCTTAAGGTTTCCCGCACTGCCACAACTAGTGCGTCCACCAATGCTTCTTCCTGAATTATAGCGGGAGAAGGAACGTCCTCCTCACTGTCTGAGGGAGCTTTACCTGAGGTAACAGCCCTTGCAGAGGGACCTGCAGCTGCAGTGACCATCTCTGAATCTGAGTCAGAGGTGTCAGATAATATAGGGGTAGGCGGGGGTCGCTTCCTTGACCCCCGTCCCTGACAGGCTGCCTCCACCCGAGCCACCAAAGACTCCAAAACTGCTGTAAATGCATCCATACTCTGTGCACCGACGGGTCCCGTGGCCCCCTCGAGGGAAACAGGTGGGGGAATTTGTGTGGCAGGGTCCATGATTATTCCACTAACTTCCCGGATAATACAATTCAATTAAATAAAAAAAACTTTTTTTTTTTTTCAGACCCCCAGCGCCACAAAAGCCCCTTAGTGTTACCTGCTAGGGATCCCTATCGATCGAGAGAGAGAGAGATAGACCCCAGGCTCACCACTTGATGCTCAGACTTTAACTGCAACAGGTTACAGCGCTGTCTACACAAACAGGAAGTCTTTTGGCTGGCTGCCCAGGAAGAAAGGAGGCGGCTCCGCCCCTCTGCACGCCTTCCGGCGCCTCCCCTAGCTCCACGAGGTGTTTGGATCACCTCAAACATGGCCGCCCCCATGCTGGAGACACGAGGCTACGCCAAAATGGCGGCTCGTGCGATCCAGCAAAAAAAATGGCGGCGGCCTGTACCGAATAGCGGTGTGCTGCAGAGCACACAACACCTTCTCTGCATGGGGATTTGGCGTGGTTGGCGGTACCGGCCCTGGCGGACCGCATGGCCGTTCGGAAGGCCTGCTATTGCTGGAGATTTGACTAGGAAGGCAGTCTACATGTCCGTGGCTTCTGACTGGTAGGTACTTTATTATTATCACAGTAAGGTTCCCATACTGCCACTGATCTTTTTAACATGTATACAATTAGATTGTTAGCTCCCAAACCAAGCCTCCTGGCTTTTTGCACATAAAATCACACTCAAAGTAGGGGGATCTGTGCCATGTTATAGGATAGAGGGGGACTCTATCTTACCATACAGAGAGGGGCCCGCGTTCACCACAAGACCCGTCAGGGGAAAAGGGGGAACATACTACTCACCATACCGGAACCAGGCGGGCACCAACTCCTGACAGTACCCCTCTCCACCGGGGCGGGAGGGCTGTCGACCAATACGGACGCCGTGACTCATGGTCCTTGGCGTTTCAGCGAGACGTTTAACTCGCGGGGTCAGTCCCCCAGTGGGACTATGTCGCGGCCGACCCAGCGCGGAGCTATGGCCTGCACGCGCTCGTAGGCTGAACTGGGGTGACCACCGGATCTCAACATCCAGCCCGTCGCCCAGTTCAGCTTTCTTGCTTGAAGATCTCACAGGAACACTGGAGAAAAAAGCTGTCTAAAAAATCTTTTTAAGAAAAAAATCTTGCCAGGACCGAAGATCCCAGCAAGGTATCTAGGTCCTTACTCCTGACTAGACAGAAAAAAACTGATTTGCTGTGGCGGAGAGAGAGAGGATATACCCTCGGGGACTGCCCCTGGGGTGTGGCCAGAGCATTTTTATTTCCTGTCTAGTCCTGCTCCTGTGGAGGCAACATAACCCGAAGGTGTTGTATCACCGAGGACTACGTCTGTCAATGAGCGATAGAGAAAAAAAGGTTTTTCTACTAAACTATTATACAAAAAGCATGTGTATGACCATGGGGGAGGCAACATTTTGAACCTGTTTAGGGATTGCAGTAACTTTGTTGTTTAGTTATTACCATGTAGAAAAAAACATTATAAAAGTTCTATAGTAGCTATATTTTTGTCTAAACACCTGCAACTCTGTTATTTCTTCCCCTTTCCTGTAAGTATTTTTTGCTGTTTATTAATTTTGTCTTTTTTCCTTTTTCACTATAGGGGGTGCAAGCGGTGAAGGGACAGCGATGGAGGGAAAGCAAAGTTGTGTGTTGTTTAGGTGGAGGGATAGGTCTTGAGGGAGAGCTATGTAAAAATGGTAATATTATGCGGGAGGGAGGTTCATTTTTTGCTTTGTGATATGTGTGGAAAAATATTTTTTTGATCTTGATTTGAAATTTTGTTTTATGTATTAATTTTAAAGACTTTTTAAATAAAATAAAGAAAAATTTCTTCCCTTTTCCTAGGCGGTTACCATGGACCCATATTGACTTATCTTTTTTATGATCACATTTTTTAGCTCAGCATTATGTCATTCATATTAAATATTTCAAATTAAATCATGTCATTTCTACAGTTCCAAAATAAAGCTGCCCAATCTGAAAAAAATAAAAATAAAGCAGAGGACAAAAAGTTTAGAATATATGAAAAACATCAAGTGAAAATCAAAATGCGTACATTAAATAGAGCAAAAGAATAGATTTTAATGCAAAAACAAAATACTTTAGTAGCTGAAAACAAGTTATAGTGAAAATATATCTCCAAAACTGTCAGCAGTGCAATATTATTAAGCTGCAGTTAATCAGGAAGAAAGAAAGGAACCAAATGTTTTCAGCAATTATCTTGGTAAATGTGATACCTCAGAAGCGCTAATACTGAAAAGACCAAATTCTAAGTGAAACATCAGTCATTAAATGGAAAAAAAAAACACATCCAAAGTATTCCTCATGGCTTGCTGTTCTTGTTGGATGCTTTTTGTATAAATAATAACTGAGAGAGAAAAATAGACAGTAAACGTAGAATTCCAGCAAAATCAATTTTTTTTCCGTTGAATTTTCTTTCTGTTTGCCTCCCCAGGGAGATTTTTCACCACTTCCTTTCCTAGAAGACTAGGAAAAAAAATCCCTTGGACAGAGACACAGAGAAAAATAAAACTGAGCTCCAAAAATGGTTACAGTTCTTCTATAAATAAACGTGACCAAGATTTACAATACAAAATACATGTAAAGAAGAGTGTCATTTTCTAATTTAGATTTTCTTTTTAGCTTTTCCCCTTCAAATTAATGTTTTTATATACAATATTTGTTGTTTTTAGTGGGGATCAAGTTTGGGTTCAGGTTCACCGCTAGCATGGGTTTAAAGCAAATCCTGCAGGTCTGAAATTCATGGTGCCAGAGAATTTAGGTGCAAATTCAGCAAGGAAACTTTTGTTCAAATATATAATACAGAGCCTGGCCTTTGAACCAACAGGGCTAGAATGGGCAGCTAATGGAGTTTTGAATAAGCCATCCTCCTTACTATAAATGGGGGCTCAGAGCTGTTATGGGGCTCAATTCACAAAGCAGTATTTTCCTCTTTAACATTTGCAGTAAATTAGCTCATAGCATTTATTCAAACTTTTTTTGCAATTCACAAAACGCACTAAAATAAGGCATGCAGTATTTCATGGAAATGTGCGATATTTATCTCATGAAACCATTCAAGATTTTATCCTATGTGATATCCAGTGGAATGGATACAGTGGGGAAGGATTAGATCCCCTGACAGTTTTTATTGTTAATAAAGAGGTAAATTGGTATAAACTGTAGAAATATGGCAACTCACTAAGTCAGTGCAGTCCCTGCAGCATATGTATTAATACTAGTGATGTGCGAACAGTTTGGCCTGAGCATGAGTTCTGGCCAAACATTGTCAGAACACTGTCAGAGCCATGATTGGAGAAAGTAATGATGACTGTGTCCAATCAAGGCTCATTGCTCATACACCCACTTCACACTATAAGGGGTTCCTTTCCAGAGCAGCCTTTTGCAGTGGGATATTTGAGTGGAGATAGATAGAACAAGTTATTGCTATAGTTTTCTTCTGTGATTCTATTGTGAGTGAAGAGTGTCAGCGCAGTCTGAATACAGTGATAGTGTAGCATGAGTGTAGTGCCACATTCCTTTTTTACTTTAGTGGCAGTTTAGTGCATCAGGGCAGGTTTACTGCCCTATATTGAAGTGTATTAGTATATTGAATTGCAGTATATTGAATTGTGTTAGTGAACTTTTACTGCAGTACATTGAAGTGCGTTAGTGCACTTTTCCTGCAGTATATTGAAGTGCGTCAGAGCACTTTTACTGCCATATATTGAAGTGGGTTAGTGCACTTTTACTACAATACATTGAAGTGCGTTAGTGCAATTTTACTGCAGTGTATTGAAGTGTGTTAGCACAGTCTTACTGTACTATATTGAAGTGTGTTAGTTTTGCTGCAGTATATTGTAGTGTGTCAGCGGAGTGTGTCTGGGTAGTGAGTCCTCAAGTTAAATTGCACCAAACACAACTTTCCATTAATTAAAGTGTATCCAAGTACACATTTCCCCATCTCTTTTACATTTCAGTAGTAAGCCCCCCCCCCCCCATCATGTCTGGGAGACCAACAAGTAGAGGCAGACGTTCCCATGGCACTGTGAGGGGTCAGCAGTGTCTGTGTCCACAGGCAAAAGTGGACGTGTTCGGTCCTCATGCAGGGCTCCATTTCCTCTATTTAGAAATGCAGAAGGGGTGGTGGACTGGCTTACTAAACCATCCTCATTCTCCTCATCATCTATTACCTAAGCAGAGACCAGTGTGCAGTCCACCGCAGCTGCCAGAGCGGCTTATTCTGCCTCCATGTCCACAGCTACTCCTGCCATTGTCCCAGCATCATGCATGGAGGAGTCAGCTGAATTTTTTGAACACAGTGTCAGACACTTGCTTTTTGAGGATGCACAGACATTACTTGATTCTGATGTTGGTTCTGAGGTTGAGGAAGGGTGTAACATGAGCCTACAGTGAGGGGAGAACACTGATAAACAACAAATTGGCAGCCATGTCCTTCCATGAACTTGGGCCTGAGTGTAATAATTTTGCTTCTTAACATAAGGCTTGCTCACTAGGGATGATCGAACTTTTGAAAAGTTCGGTTCGACCAGAACACCCGAACTTCCCGAAAGTTCAGCCCGGATTTCAGAACCCCATTGAAATCAATGGGACTCGAACTTCGGTAATCAAAAAACACAAATTTGAAGCCCTAAAACCCAATAAATGCCCTTAAAAAGTGCCTAGGGTTCTGGGTCATGCCCCAGAGACTATTAATCACACAAAAAAAATTGTCATTTTTGATAGAGAGCCAATTATTGAAAAAAATGAGATTTCTTTGGATTTAGTGTCTGGGGGGGTCTAAAAAGTGTACCTGTGAAGTTTCAGCTCTGTAGCATGTCCAGAACCAGAAGATTGTTTGTATTAGAATTGCAGTAGAGCAGGATAGTGGCTCCGCTATTTTCACACCCGGCCGTTTTTGTTGCAGGCGTTTATTGGGCTTTTTTGTGGACGTCTTTGGAGGCAGGCATGACATCTGAACTTCTGTGTAGGGGTATATATACACACACACATAAATGTGTATATACACATACACATATATAGGTGTGAAAGTAGCAGAACCATATGCCTGCACTAATGAAATTATTTGCAGGCATAAGGCTTCGCTCCTATCACACCTAGATGTGTGTATGTGTATAAATACATATATGTGTGTGAGAATATATACCCCTATACAGAAGTTCAGATGTTATGCCTGCCTCCAAAGACGCCAAAAAAATGCCCAAAAAAAACCGCCTGCAACAACACACCTGGGCGTTTTTGTTGCAGGCGTTTTTTTTGGGCATTTTTACGGTTTTAACCCCTTCTTGACCAGGCCATTTTTTGCGATACGACACTGCATTATTTTAACTGACAATTGCGCTGTTGTGTGACATTGTACCCAAATAAAATGTAGAAAAAAGAAAAAGGGGTGCCCTTGGGGTGGGACTTTAAATGAGGTATATACATTCAGTGACCATAGTACAAAGATGGTAAAAAAATATGATAAATTTTATTGATGTAGTTGCATATGAATGATAACAACAATAAAATAACAACGCAATGGGCATGCGGCATAATAGCATCAACAATACACATTAATAACAATATTGATAAAAATATGGGTTGCACTCATATATTGTAGTAACTCGACGCGTTTCGTGAGTCTTCAGTAAGCTCACTCATCAGGAGTATATATGAGATAAATTGTCTAAAAATGAATGAGACAGTAAACAACATGTTACTATATATGATTGAGGAGTGTGATATTGTAACATCTGTACATAAACAGAAATGAAAAAGATCACACTCACACATGACCCAAAGATAGATGGTAGATGCGTGCTCTCACAATGCGGGGGCTGCCATGGTCTAACCCGGGAGCGAACACGTTGGGGAGACAGGTGAGGAATCAAATAAAATAAACCAAATAAAATGTATGTCCTTTCTTTTCCACAAATATAGCTTTCTTTTGGTGATATTTGATCACCACTGCAGTTTATTTATTTTTTGTGCAATAAACAAAAAAAAAAAGACAGGCAGTTTTGAAAAAAAAAAAACAATATTGTTTTACTTTCTACTATAAAACATGTCCAAAAAAATGTAAAAAATTGAATTTCTTTATCATTTAGGCCACCATGTATTCTGCTACATATTTTTCCTAAATAAAATCCAAATAAGCGTACATTGATTGTTTTGCACAAAGGTTAGAGTATCTACAGACTATGGGATATACAGTATTTATGAATTTTTTTTTATTTATTTTTTTTACTAGTAATGGGGACAATCAGTGACTTATAGCAGGACTGTGACATTGTGGTGAACAAATCAGACACTAAATGAAACTTTTGACACTTTTTTGGGAACCAGTGACACTAATGCAGTGATCTGTGCTAAAAATATGCACTGTCACTGTACTAATATCACTTACTGGGAAAGTGGTTAAAATCAGGGGCGATCAAAGGGTTAACTGTGTGTCTAACCAGTGATTGGTTACTGTGTGCGAGGTGCTTGTGCTAGAAGAAGGCATTGTTCTTTCTTTGCAGAAACACAGGATCAATACCCTCCCTACTAACAGAACGGCAATCTGCCTTGTTTACATAGCCAGACTGCCATGCCACTTTTGTCCCAAATGATCAGCGGGTCCTGGCAGACATCGAGTCTGCCTGACCAGCTGATTGGCTCCCACTATGTCCACTCACAGCAGGAGTGGGTCGCCGGGGGCGCATGTGCAGGCCCCAGACCCAGAAGTGCAGGATCACAAGATATGTTATCCTGCGCAGGAGAGCCACCGTGTTGCCGTATATATACAGTATACGGTTGGCAGGCGGTTAAGGGGAGACATGATCAACATGTATAAATACATAAGTGGTCCATATAGAGAACTTTGTGTTGAGTTATTTACTTTGAGGTCATCACAGAGGATTTCTACAGTACAGTATTTGTACAGTGTCCCAACTTTTTGGGAATTGGAATACACACACACACACACACACACACACACACACACACACACACACACACACACACACACACACACATTTATTTATTTATTTATTTTTTTAAATTCTATTGGTTGAACTAGATGGACTTGTGTCTTTTCTCAGCCAGACTAACTATGTCACTATGTTACATAGTGACATAGTTACATAGTAGTTGAGGTTGAAGACAATAGTCCATCCAGTTCAACCTGTGTAGGTGTGTATAGCCGTAATCATCTCTCAACATTGTCTTTTTTATTGGTGGAAGAAGAGTATTTATATATGTGCGTGATTTTGATACTATTTTCATTCAATATTTGACATTTATAAATATATTTTGGATTTAAATATAACTAAAGGAAACATTTTTTTTTTTTGGATAGGGTGGAGAGGTATTGGAACTCTCATTAGGTTTGTTTTTTTCTGTCTGTGCTCCTATTAGGGAGATTCACCCTCTTTATATGTCCTGTTTATCATTATAATTGAAAGTGAAAGTACAAGAAAATCCCACATTTTGGGTTGTCCCCAGAAAAGTAATAGAGGGGAAATCTTTCAATGGGGACACTAGTTTTGGGGACCTGGGGTGCGCCAAGGGATTCCCTTATTTGCAGGGATTTCCTCTAACTTCCTGTTTTGGCAATGGGACTGAAAGTTCAGGTAAATTTCCCCAATGGGATACAGATGGCAAAAAAAACCTGACAGAGGTTCTAACCCTCCAATTACTATATCCAAATAAAAAAGAAAGTTTTACCTTTAGTTACACTTTCAAGCATTCTTTCTCAAGCATTTCAACACAGAGGAACCCTTGAAATAACTTTTCAGTCTCAGGGAGCCCCTACTAAAAATTACTATATCTACAACGCATGATATATTGGTGAGATGGTCAGTGGGAAGAATGCTCCTTACACTTGTGGTCACTGGGAAGAATTACCCTCCTTATAGATAGCTAAAAAGATCATAGGTATCAGTAGGAACTTATTTGAGAGGCAAAAATTTCTCATTGCTCTTGGAACACTTGGTAACCTCTGGAGGAACCCTAGACTTCCATGGAACTCTCGTTGAAAAACTCTACTTTAAAGTAATTTTTACTGTGATATTTATCAAAGTCATTGCTAAATATTTGGACAGGTCTGTTTTGTCTTGTTAGAGAGTGGCCATTGCCATTCTCTGATGTTCTCGAAAGTGTCACTCTGGTATCCATCTGTTAAACCTTCAAACTGAGGACACCATTCTCCTAACAGTTCAATTTCCACACTAGAGTTGAGGGAACCCAAACTGTATAGTTTGGGTCCGTACCGAATTTTGGGGTGTTAGGGACACGGACCCGAACCTGAACATTTTCAAAAATGTTTGGGTCCGGGTCCGTTATTCGGCGATTTCTTACAGCTTTCTGAAGGGCTGCACAGCAGCCAATCAGCAAGCGTTTTACTTTTTGCCCTAAGAAGCCATCACAGCCATGCCTACTAATGGCATGGCTGTGATTGGCTGAGTGCAGCATGTGACCCAGCCTCTTTATAAGCTGGAGTCACGTACTGCCACACGCCACTCTGCTGCTGTCAGCTTAATTTAATCCACAAGATACTGCAAATAGAGAGGATGGGAAAGAGGGAGCTTCAGCAATCCAACATTTCTGTACCCAGCCACTGCAAGGGAAATCTTTTTTTGTAATCCATCTGTTACTGAGGTGGTGCTCGGCGGCCATATTAGCCCAGCCAGCCAGGGACATCAGCCTAATTGATTTGAGCTTAGGGAGAGGATGTTGGTGCCGCAATCAGGGACAGAATAGGGCATATATCAGAAGAACCTGTGCTACTTTAATCCACAAGATATTGCAAATAGAGAGGATGGGAGAGAGGGAGCTTCAGCAATCCAACATTTCTGTACCCAGCCACTGCAAGGGAAATCTTTTTTTGTAATCCATCTGTTACCGAGGGGGTGCTCGGTGGCCATATTAGCCCAGCCAGCCAGGGACATCAGCCTAATCATATTTTGTAGCTCAGTGAAGGAAAAAAAACTTTTTTTTTCTGGCTGCTCAAGTCCCCTATATAGCCTTTTGTATGTTTAAGGGGTGACATAGTCCATTTGTCTAGCCTGGGATCCGTGGTGCCACAGAGCACTTGTGTATACAATACACTAAACCGTATATTCCATTTCAGCTATCAAATAGTACATATAGTTATACTATGTATAGTACTATAGTTAATGTACAGCAGTTAAAAGCTGCATTTTGGGGGTGTTATTGAAAAAAGACGCGGTTTAGGCCGAAAAAACTGTTGTGCATCTGGCGTATAAATAAGTAATTTCAATTTACAGCAGTTCACTACTGCATTTGTGAATTTTGGTGACCAAATCTGTGCTCTGGGTCCCCAAATCTGGTGTCCATACATAGTATAAATATATACTGTTAATGTACAGCAGTTAAAAGCTGCATTTTGGGGTGTTATTGAAAAAAGAGTTTTGGGCCGATAAAACATTTGTGCATGCGGCGTATAAATAATGAATTTCAATTTACAGCAGTGAAATACAAATTTCCTGTATTTTATTACAAAAATACTTATTCTTTTTCCAGAAACCACTTGTGCATACAGCGTACCAAAAACATTTTTAAATTTCCGCATAGAAATTGATAATCAGTGTATTTTGGGCACTAAAAACATTATTCTGGGTCCACAGAGCATTTTTATGACACAGGCACTGCCTTAGCGAACGTAATTGTCGACTACTGCCAGGTAAATTGACGTCGGAGAGAGACCAATCTTTCAGCTTGGTGGGTGAACGCAAATAATGAGGAGAACATCAAATAAGGGATGTGGGCATGGCTGTGGTGGTGTTTTGTGGAGCTCTTGTTGCTGGTAGAGGACGTGGCTGTTCAGCGCCAACTACCGCTCCAAGTCAAACACCTTCCTCTGGTGCGAGTAGGCGACAGAATCTGCAGCGTTATTTGATAGGCCCAAATGCCGCTCTACAGATGGTTAACCCAGAACTAGTGTTGAGCGAACACGGACTGTATTATTCGTGTTCGTACCGAATAATTGGATTTTTGTTACCCGAACACGGACACGGACACTTTACTGTATGTTAGGGTAAAAAATCCGTGTTCGGTCATTTTATTTCCGGGTTTTGCATGTTTTGGCGCTCTTTTCATGGCGGGCTTTCAACAGCCAATCAACAATCATTTAACTGGTGTGCCTTAAGCTATCCCAGCCATGCCTGCAAATGTATGAGTAGCTGTGATTGGCCGTCTGAAGCATGTGACCAAGTCTTTATAAGTTCGAGGCAGCCGCAGCGGCGTCATTCTGCTGCTTAGCTCAGGGACAGAGCACACATACGTGCTGGCTGCTGATTAGGGAAAGACAGGCAGGGAAAACAAATTGGTGTCCGGATAGAATTTAGGGTCAGGTCGGAGTGTTTAGGCAGGGCGAGTTGTAGGCATTTTAGGGATAGAGTCTGCTGAATTATAGGGTCAGTGTGTTCTACAAACTACAATCGATATTGCTGTGTGGGGTGGGGTCTGCACTTAATCCTGATCTACGATCTCTTCTCAATCCTGTTAGGGAGAGGCTGCTGCTGAATTATAGGGTCAGTGTGTTCTACAAACTACAATCGATATTGCTGTGTGGGGTGGGGTCTGCACTTAGTCCCGATCTACGATCTCTTCTCAATCCTGTTAGGGAGAGGCTGCTGCTGAATTTTAGAGAAAGTGTGTTCTACAAACTACAATCGATATTGCTGGGTGGTGTGGGATAGGAGATAGGCAGGTGTCAGTGATCCACATCCATTTTTCTGTGTGTGGGCTGCAGTGAACACAATCTTTTTGGGGTGCAGTGAACACAATCCTTTTGGGGTGCAGTGAACAAAATCTTTGTGGGGTACAGTGAACACAATCTTTGTGGGGTGCAGTGAACAAAATCTTTGGGGGGTACAGTGCACACAATCTTTGTGGGGTACAGTGAACACAATCTTTGTGGGGTGCAGTGAAGACAATCCTTTTGGGGTGCAGTGAACACAATCTTTGTGGGGTACAGTGAACAAAATATTTGTGGGGTACAGTGAACACAATCTTTGTGGGGTACAGTGAACACAATCTTTGTGGGGTGCAGTGAACAAAATCTTTGGGGGGTACAGTGAACACAATCTTTGTGGGGTACAGTGAACACAATCTTTGTGGGGTGCAGTGAAGACAATCCTTTTGGGGTGCAGTGAACACAATCTTTGTGGGGTGCAGTGAACAAAATCTTTGTGGGGTACAGTGAACACAATCTTTGTGGGGTACAGTGAACACAATCTTTGTGGGTTGCAGTGAACAAAATCTTTGGGGGGTACAGTGAACACAATCTTTGTGGGGTACAGTGAACACAATCTTTGTGGGGTGCAGTGAAGACAATCCTTTTGGGGTGCAGTGAACACAATCTTTGTGGGGTACAGTGAACACAATCTTTGTGGGGTGCAGTGAACAAAATCTTTGTGGGGTACAGTGAACACAATCTTTGTGGGGTACAGTGAACACAATCTTTGTGGGGTGCAGTGAAGACAATCCTTTTGGGGTGCAGTGAACACAATCTTTGTGGGGTACAGTGAACACAATCTTTGTGGGGTGCAGTGAACAAAATCTTTGTGGGGTACAGTGAACACAATCTTTGTGGGGTGCAGTGAAGACAATCCTTTTGGGGTGCAGTGAACACAATCTTTGTGGGGTACAGTGAACACAATCTTTGTGGGGTGCAGTGAAGACAATCCTTGTGGGGTGCAGTGAACACAATCTTTGTGGGGTACAGTGAACAAAATATTTGTGGGGTACAGTGAACACAATCTTTGTGGGGTACAGTGAACACAATCTTTGTGGGGTGCAGTAAACAAAATCTTTGGGGTGTACAGTGAACACAATCTTTGTGGGGTACAGTGAAGACAATCCTTTTGGGGTGCAGTGAACACAATCTTTGTGGGGTGCAGTGAACAAAATCTTTGTGGGGTACAGTGAACACAATCTTTGTGGGGTACAGTGAACACAATCTTTGTGGGTTGCAGTGAACAAAATCTTTGGGGGGTACAGTGAACACAATCTTTGTGGGGTACAGTGAACACAATCTTTGTGGGGTGCAGTGAAGACAATCCTTTTGGGGTGCAGTGAACACAATCTTTGTGGGGTACAGTGAACACAATCTTTGTGGGGTGCAGTGAACAAAATCTTTGTGGGGTACAGTGAACACAATCTTTGTGGGGTGCAGTGAAGACAATCCTTTTGGGGTGCAGTGAACACAATCTTTGTGGGGTACAGTGAACACAATCTTTGTGGGGTGCAGTGAAGACAATCCTTGTGGGGTGCAGTGAAGACAATCCTTTTGGGGTGCAGTGAACACAATCTTTGTGGGGTACAGTGAACAAAATATTTGTGGGGTACAGTGAACACAATCTTTGTGGGGTACAGTGAACACAATCTTTGTGGGGTGCAGTGAACAAAATCTTTGGGGTGTACAGTGAACACAATCTTTGTGGGGTACAGTGAAGACAATCCTTTTGGGGTGCAGTGAACACAATCTTTGTGGGGTGCAGTGAACAAAATCTTTGTGGGGTACAGTGAACACAATCTTTGTGGGGTACAGTGAACACAATCTTTGTGGGTTGCAGTGAACAAAATCTTTGGGGGGTACAGTGAACACAATCTTTGTGGGGTGCAGTGAAGACAATCCTTTTGGGGTGCAGTGAACACAATCTTTGTGGGGTACAGTGAACACAATCTTTGTGGGGTGCAGTGAACAAAATCTTTGTGGGGTACAGTGAACACAATCTTTGTGGGGTACAGTGAAGACAATCTTTGTGGGGTGCAGTGAAGACAATCCTTTTGGGGTACAGTGAACACAATCTTTGTGGGGTACAGTGAACACAATCTTTGTGGGGTGCAGTGAAGACAATCCTTTTGGGGTGCAGTGAACACAATCTTTGTGGGGTACAGTGAACACAATCTTTGTGGGGTACAGTGAACACAATCTTTGTGGGGTGCAGTGAAGACAATCCTTTTGGGGTGCAGTGAACACAATCTTTGTGGGGTACAGTGAACACAATCTTTGTGGGGTGCAGTGAAGACAATCCTTGTGGGGTGCAGTGAAGACAATCCTTGTGGGGTGCAGTGAACAAAATCTTTGGGGGGTACAGTGAACACAATCTTTGTGGGGTACAGTGAACACAATCTTTGTGGGGTGCAGTGAAGACAATCCTTGTGGGGTGCAGTGAACACAATCTTTGTGGGGTACAGTGAACACAATCTTTGTGGGGTGCAGTGAACAAAATCTTTGTGGGGTACAGTGAACACAATCTTTGTGGGGTACAGTGAAGACAATCTTTGTGGGGTGCAGTGAAGACAATCCTTTTGGGGTACAGTGAACACAATCTTTGTGGGGTACAGTGAACACAATCTTTGTGGGGTGCAGTGAAGACAATCCTTTTGGGGTGCAGTGAACACAATCTTTGTGGGGTACAGTGAACACAATCTTTGTGGGGTACAGTGAACACAATCTTTGTGGGGTGCAGTGAAGACAATCCTTTTGGGGTGCAGTGAACACAATCTTTGTGGGGTACAGTGAACACAATCTTTGTGGGGTGCAGTGAAGACAATCCTTGTGGGGTGCAGTGAAGACAATCCTTGTGGGGTGCAGTGAACAAAATCTTTGGGGGGTACAGTGAACACAATCTTTGTGGGGTACAGTGAACACAATCTTTGTGGGGTGCAGTGAAGACAATCCTTGTGGGGTGCAGTGAACAAAATCTTTGGGGGGTACAGTGAACACAATCTTTGTGGGGTACAGTGAACACAATCTTTGTGGGGTGCAGTGAGGACAATCCTTGTGGGGTGCAGTGAAGACAATCCTTGTGGGGTGCAGTGAACAAAATCTTTGTGGGGTACAGTGAACACAATCTTTGTGGGGTGCAGTGAACAAAATCTTTGGGGGGTACAGTGAACACAATCTTTGTGGATTACAGTGAACACAATCTTTGTGGGGTGCAGTGAAGACAATCCTTTTGGGGTGCAGTGAACACAATCTTTGTGGGGTACAGTGAACACAATCTTTGTGGGGTGCAGTGAACAAAATCTTTGGGGGGTACAGCGAACACAATCTTTGTGGATTACAGTGAACACAATCTTTGTGGGGTGCAGTGAAGACAATCCTTTTGGGGTGCAGTGAACACAATCTTTGTGGGGTACAGTGAACACAATCTTTGTGGGGTGCAGTGAACAAAATCTTTGGGGGGTACAGCGAACACAATCTTTGTGGGGTACAGTGAACACAATCTTTGTGGGGTGCAGTGAAGACAATCCTTTTGGGGTGCAGTGAACACAATCTTTGTGGGGTACAGTGAACACAATCTTTGTGGGGTGCAGTGAAGACAATCCTTGTGGGGTGCAGTGAAAACAATCCTTGTGGGGTGCAGTGAACAAAATCTTTGGGGGGTACAGTGAACACAATCTTTGTGGGGTACAGTGAACACAATAATTGTGGGGTGCAGTGAAGACAATCCTTTTGGGGTGCAGTGAACACAATCTTTGTGGGGTACAGTGAACACAATCTTTGTGGGGTGCAGTTAAGACAATCATTTTGGGGTGCAGTGAACACAATCTTTGTGGGGTACAGTGAACACAATCTCATACTTCTGAAGATTTGAGGGTGCTGCCTGTTCCATACTCCTCCTCCTCCTCATCCATCCTTTTAGGTGTACAAACAATAGTAATTGGGGCCTAGTGTGCTTCTGTACGTGTGAGATACATACACTTTTTTTGATCATATTTCCTATTCCGCTATTCAATAAAAACCTTTGGGGATCAATTAAATTGCGGGATAGTCTGTGTCGGTACGTGTGAGATCCACCTTTCCAAGTTTTTGGGGTTCATCTCATACTTCTGAAGCTTTGAGGGTGCTGCCTGTTCCATACTCCTCCTCCTCCATCCTTTTAGGTGTACAAACAATAGTAATTGGGGCCTAGTGTGCTTCTGTACGGGTGAGATACATACACTTTTTTTGATCATATTTCCTATTCCGCTATTCAATAAAAACCTTTGGGGATCAATTAAATTGCGGGATAGTCTGTGTCGGTACGTGTGAGATCCACCTTTCCAAGTTTTTGGGGTTCATCTCATACTTCTGAAGCTTTGAGGGTGCTGCCTGTTCCATACTCCTCCTCCTCCTCATCCATCCTTTTAGGTGTACAAACAATAGTAATTGGGGCCTAGTGTGCTTCTGTACGTGTGAGATACATACACTTTTTTTGATCATATTTCCTATTCCGCTATTCAATAAAAACAATTGGGGATCAATTAAATTGCGGAATAGTCTGTGTCGGTACGTGTGAGATCCACCTTTCCAAGTTTTTGGGGTTCATCTCATACTTCTGAAGCTTTGAGGGTGCTGCCTGTTCCATACTCCTCCTCCTCCTCATCCATCCTTTTAGGTGTACAAACAATAGTAATTGGGGCCTAGTGTGCTTCTGTACGTGTGAGATACATACACTTTTTTTGATCATATTTCCTATTCCGCTATTCAATAAAAACCTTTGGGGATCAATTAAATTGTGGAATAGTCTGTGTCGGTACGTGTGAGATCCACCTTTCCAAGTTTTTGAGGTTCATCTCATACTTCTGAAGATTTGAGGGTGCTGCCTGTTCCATACTCCTCTTCCTCATCCTCCCTTTAGGGTAGGAAAAAATTTAATCGGGCCTAGTCTGTGTTTGTACGTGTGAGATACACAGTTTTTTATCCTATTCCGCTATTCAATACACACCCTTTTGGTGAAAAAAACATTAAATTGCGGCATAGTTTGCATATTTGACTGGGAGATACACCCGTGCGATACTGTTGTTCTTTTGTTCCGCTATTCAATAAAAACCTTTCTAGGGCAAGATCTTAAATTACAGAAATATGAGGAGACCGTCAAATAAGGGCCGTGGCCTGGGTCGTGGTGCTGCTGGTAGAGCTCCTGTTGCAAGGAGAGGACGTGGTCGATCTGTGCCAGCTACACGCACAAGTGAAACACCTTCCTCAAGTGTGAGTAGGCGACAGAACCTGCATCAGTATTTGGTAGGGCATCATACGCCCCTAGAAGTGATGAGGCCAGAACAAGTGGAGGCGATAGTAGATTGGTTTGCTGCTGACAGTGCCTCCAGTTCCTTCACATTGTCTCCCACCCAGTCTACTGCAGAATGGTCACAGTTGGCACCTGCAGCCGATGTCCAACCGTCTTTCACCTCACCCCCTTGCAAATCAGGCAAGCAGTCTGAGCCCCAAGCCATACAGCAGTCTCTTCTTCTTTTTGATGACTCTGTCAGCAGGGTTTCCCAGGGCCATCCACCTAGCCCTGCCTCAGAAGTGGAAGAGATTGAGTGCAGCGATGCCCAACCACTTATTTCTCAAGATGAGTACATGGAAGGACCATCACAGCACGTCTCCGATGATGACGAAACGCAGGTGCCAACTGCTGCGGCGTTCAGCATTGTGGAGACCGACAGGGAGGGCAGGGGTGAAGACTGGGTGGAAGATGATGTGGAGGACGATGAGGTCCTCGACCCCACATGGAATGAAGGTCATGCAGGTGACCTGAGTAGTTTGGAGGAAGAGGCGGTGGTCGCACTGAGCCACCAGCACAGCAGAAGAGGGAGCAGGGTGCAGAAGCGGAGCGGCCGTGCCCTAGACACTACGCCTGCTACTGCCCAACGCAGCAAGGGAACGAGCGCACCAAAGTCAGCTCAAAAGAGTTCTCTAGCGTGGAAGTTCTTTAGAAAATGTGCTGATGACAGGACACGAGTGGTTTGCACCCTGTGCAATCAGAGCCTGAAGCGAGGCATAAACCTTCTCAACCTGAGCACAACCTGCATGATCAGGCATCTAAGTGCAAAGCACAAGCTGCAGTGGAGTACACACCTTCAAAACCAAAAAACGTCTCTGGCTCATCCTGCTTCCTCTTCTGCTGCAGTCTCGGCCGCTCCAGCCACCTCTGTAGTCATACCGGCACCTGCCACCCCGCAAACAGACGATCTGTCAGCAACACCACCACCTGGGTCACCAACAACCATCTCTACAATGTCCCGTGGAAGTGTTCAGCTTTCCATCTCCCAAACACTTGAGAGGAAGAGGAAGTACCCCCCTACCCACCCGCGATCCCTGGCCCTGAATGCCAGCATTTCACAATTATTGGCCTTTGAAATGCTGTCATTCCATCTGGTGGAGACGCCCAGTTTTAAAAAGCTTATGTCGGTGGCTGTCCCACAGTACGTCGTGCCCAGCCGCCACTACTTTTCCAGGCAAGCCATCCCTTCCCTGCACAACCAAGTGGGGGAAAAAATCAGGTGTGCACTGCGCAACACCATCTGTGCCAAGGTCCACCTAACTACCGATACGTGGACCAGTAAGCACGGTCAGGGGCGTTATATCTCCCTAACAGCACACTGGGTAAATGCAGTGGCGGATGGGCCTGAGGCGGATAGCAATTTGGCGCATGTCCTTCCACCACCGAGGATTGCAGGGCGCTTCAGTTTGCCTCCTGTTCCTAACTCATCCTACTCCGCTACCTCATCCACTACCGCCTCCTCATCCGGACAGCGTAATACCTTCACCACCAACTTCAGCACGGCCAGGGCTAAACGACAGCAGGCAGTTTTACAACTTGCCTGTTTGGGGGACAAACCACACACCGCGCAGGAGTTGTGGAGGAGCATAGAACAGCAGACAAATGAGTGGTTGCTGCCAGCGAGCCTCAAGCCCGGCCTGGTGGTGTGCTATAACGGGCGAAATCTCATAGCAGCTCTGGGCCTAGCCGGTTTGACGCACATCCCTTGCCTGGCGCATGTGCTGAATTTGGTGGTGCAGAGGTTCCTTAAAAACTACCCCGATATGTCAGAGCTGCTGCAGAAAGTGCGGGCCGTCTGTGCGCACTTTCGGCGTTCTCACCCTGCTGCTGCTCGCCTGGCAGCGCTGCAGCGTAACTTCGGCCTTCCCGCTCACCGCCTCATATGTGACGTGCCCACAAGGTGGAACTCCACCTTGCACATGCTGCAAAGACTGTGCGAGCAGCAGCAGGCCATAGTGGAGTTTCAGCTGCAGCACGCACGCGTGAGTCGCTCTGCGGAACAGCACCACTTCACCACCAATAACTGGGCCTCCATGCGAGACCTGTGTGCCTTGTTGCGCTGTTTTGAGTACTCCACCAACATGGCCAGTGGCAATGACGCCGTTCTCAGCTTAACTATCCCACTTCTATGCCTCCTTGAAAAAACAATTCGGGCGATGATGGAAGATGATGTGGCACAGGATGAGGAGGAGGAGGAGGAGGATGAAGAGGTAACATTTCAAAGGCTTTCAGGGCAGTCATTCGCAAGGGGCTCCGAGGGTGGGTTCCTGCACACACAAATGCCAGGGACACAATTGTCCAGCAGGGGCACAGTTCTGGAGGATGAGGAGGAGGAGGAGCTGGAGGAGGAGCTGGAGGAGGAGATGGAGGAGGAGATGGAATCATGTTCACAGCAGGGTGGCACCCAGGCCAGCTCATGGCCATCACTGGTGCGTGGCTGGGGGGATACAGAGGACACGGACGATACACCTCCCACAGAGGACAGCCTTTCGTCGCCTCTGGGCAGCCTGGCACACATGTGCGATTACATGCTGCAGTGTCTCCACAACGACCGCCGAGTTGCCCACATTCTAACTTGTGCTGATTACTGGGTGGCCACGCTGCTGGATCCCCGTTACAAGGACAACGTACCGTCCTTAATTCACTCACTGGAGCGCGATCGCAAGATGCGCGAGTACAAGCGCACGCTGGTAGATGCGATGCTGCTGGCATTCCCATCTGACAGCGGGGCCACAGTGGAAGCACAAGGCAGAGGAGGAGGAGGAGGTCGCCAACGCAACCAGGGCACCGCCAGCACCTCAGAAGGCAGGGTTAGCATGGCCGAAATGTGGAAAAGCTTTGTCAGCACGCCACAACAAACAGCAGCACCAGCAGCTCAGATGGAACGTCTTAGCAGGAAGCAGCATTTTACCAACATGGTGGAGCAGTATGTGTGCACACGCCTACATGTAGTGAATGAGGGGTCTGCCCCCTTCAACTTCTGGGTCTCCAAATTGGGCACATGGCCTGAGCTTGCCCTTTACGCCTTGGAGGTGCTGGCGTGCCCTGCAGCGAGTGTATTATCTGAACGGGTATTTAGCACGGCTGGGGGCGTTATAACAGACAAGCGCAGCCGCCTGTCCAGAGACAATGTGGACAAGCTCACGTTCATTAAAATAAACCAGGCATGGATCCCACGGGACTTTTCCGTACCTTGTGCAGAATAGCAATGGATACCGACCTTACCCACCCATTGTTCCATTTTTGCTCTTTCTCACTCTTTTGGGGTGTACCCTCATTTAAAATTTGTGAAAAGAAGCAGTGTTGGCTACCTCGTCCTCCTCCTCAGGGCCAGATTAACGTAGGGGCTATTGGAGCTGCAGCTCCAGGCCCCTACCTTTTATATAGGCCCCGGGTTGGCCATATTCACTGTTACCACTCTTCTGTCACTTGTAAACACAGTCTGGCTTCTATGTTCGCTTCCCCAGGCAGCACCCTCAGAACCTCCCCACACAGCGCGAAGGCCGGACAAGGAGGGACAGTTGCCGATGCATGGATGTGTTTATGGGCTTCAGAGACAGCATCCCATGTTGAATTAGGCATGCATGGCTGCACCCTTCCTCCTCTGGGTGCATGCCAAGGCACGGCCCTTAAGGCCCTTCAAAATCCTCAGCACCAAGACCATGATGCTCTTAATCCGGCCCTGGTCCTCCTCCACCGCCGCTTCCACCTACACCGCCCATAGGTGTGCGCAGCCTATTGCATTAGGTTGTGCACCCCAAAGTTGAAATACACATGCATGTGTTTGCCTACATGTACATGGCCCCGATACATTACTCTCCCTGCTGGCAAAGAGAAATAGAGCAGAGCAGGTCCGAGGGAGATCTTTCCCATCTCCTCACTGGCAAACAGAGCGATAATGCTATGTGCCCTAGGTGATTAGGGTGTGCCCAGGTACACCCGGCACACCCTGTGCGCACGCCTATGACACCGCCACATCCACCACCACCTCAACCTCCCTCCTACTCCATGTGGGCCTCGTCCTTCAGAGATGAAGAACATTGTTTTATTTTTCTGTTTTTTTTTTGTTGTTTTAAGTTATTTCCCTATCCACATTTGTTTGCAGAGCACTTGCCATGCTCTTAACTACGTTTTGCTGCCATTTGCAGCACTCTAGCCCTTTCCATTGGTGTTTTAGAGCCATTTTAGTGCCTTAAAGTTCGGGTCCCCATTGACTTCAATGGGGTTCGGTGTCCGGGAAAAGTTCGGTAAAAGTCCGGGACACGGACCCGGACTTTTTTTTAAAGTTCGGCCGAACCCGTCGAACACGGACATCTAGGTGTCCGCTCAACCCTACCCAGAACATGTACACCCGATAGTGGATTGGGTGGCTGACAGTGCCTCCAGTTCCTTCACAGTATCTAACACCCAGTCCTCTGCAGAAAGCTCAGAGTTGGCACCTGCAGCCCATGCCCATCAGTCTTCCACCTCACCCCCTTGCAAATCAGCCAAGCAGTCAGAGCCCCAAATCATGCAGGAAAGTCTTATACTTTTTGATGACTCTGTTGCCAGGGTTTCCCCGGTCGATCCACCTAACCCTGCCCCAGAAGAGGAAGACCTTGTATGCACTGATGCTCAACCACTTTTGTTGCAGGATGAGGACATGCAAATATCGCCACAAAACTTCTCTGATGATGACAAAACACAGGTGCCAACTGCTGTGGCTTTCTGCAATGTGCAGACCAACGAGGAGGGGAGGGGTCATGAATGGGTGGAAGAGGAGGAGGATGATGTCCTAGACCCAGTCTGGACTGAAGGTCGTGCTAGTGAGGCATGCAGTTTAGAGGAAGAGGCAGTGGTCGCACAGAGGCAACAGCACAGCATAAGAGGGAGCAGGGTGCAAAAGTGCAGCAGCCATTCCAGAGACAGTACGCCTGCTACTGTTCACCGCACCCAGGCACGGAGCACACCAAGGCCTGCTCCATGGAGTTCATTGGCGTGCCAGTTCTTCACACAATGTCCTGACGACAAGAGACGAGTGGTTTGCATGTTGTGCCATCAGAGCCTGAAGCGAGGCATAAACGTTCTTAACCTGAGCACAACCTGCATGACCAGGCATCTACATGCAAAGCATGAACTGCATCGGAGTAAATACCTTAAAAACTAAGAACTCTCTCATGCTCCTCCTGCTCCCTCTTCTGTTGCTGCCCCGGCCTCTCCCTCCACCGCTGGTGTCATCGTGGCACCTGGCGACCAGCAAACAGAGGATCTTCCACCAACACCACCACATACAACACCATCACCAAGCATCTCCAACATGTCACACGACAGCATTCAGCTGTCAATCTCCCAAACATTGGAGAGAAGGAGGAAATACCCACCTACCCACCTTCGAGCCTTGGCCCTGAAGGCCAGCATTTCAAAATTACTAGCCTTTGAAATGCTGTCATTCCGTCTGGTGGAGATGGACTGTTTCAAACAGCTGATGGTGGTGGCTGTCCCCCAGTACGTTGTTCCCAACCGCCACTACTTTTCCAGGTGAGCCGTGCCTTCCCTGCACAACCAAGTGGAGGATAAAATCAAGTGTGCGCTGTGCAACGCCATCTGTGGCAAGGTCCACATAACCACAGATACATGGACCAGTAAGCATGGCCAGGGTCGCTATATCTCCCTAACTGCACACTGGGTAAACATAGTGGCGGCTGGGCCCAGAGGCGGATAGCGGTTTGGCGCATGTCCTTCCACCACCGAGGATCGCAGGGCATTATTCGTTGCCTCCTATTGTTTCCTCCTCCTACTCCGCATCATCCTCCTCCTCCTCTTCTACCACCCCCACATCCGGTCATTGAAAGAACCTCACCCCCAACTTCAGCACAGCCCAGGGTAAACGTCAGCAGGCGATTTTAAAACTCATGTGTTTGGGTGACAAACCCCACACCACACAGGAGCTTTAAAGGGGCATAGAACAGCAGACTGATGAATGGTTGCTGCTGTTAAGCCTCAAGCCCCGCCTGGTGGTGTGCGATAATGGGTGAAATCTCATTGCAGCTCTGGGACTAGCCGGTTTGACGCACATCCCTTGCCTGGCGCATGTGCTGAATGTGGTGGTGCAGAAGTTTCTTAAAAACTACCCAGACATGTCAGAGCTGCTGCTGAAAGTGCGGTCCATATGTGCGAGCTTTCGGCATTCTCACCCTGCTGCTGCTCGCATGTCTGCACTACAGCGCAACTTCGGCCTTCCTGCTCACTGCCTCATATGCGACATGCCCACCAGGTGGAACTCCACCTTACATATGCTGGAGAAACTGTGCGAGCAACAGCGGGCAATAGTGGAGTTTCAGATGCAGTATGCACGGGTCCGTCGCTCTGCGGATCTGCACCACTTCACCACCAGTGACTGGGTCTGCATGCAACACCTGTGTACCTTGTTGCGGTCTTTGGAATACTCAACCAACATGGCCAGTGCTGATGACACCATATTACAGCGATGATGGAAGAGGATGCGGCACAGGAGGAGGAGGAAGAGGGGCCATTTCACAGGGTTTCAGGCAGGTCATACAGAAGTGGCTCAGAGTGTGGGTTCCTGCACCAGCAGAGGCCAGGTACACATGTGGACAGCCAGGGCACACTTCTGGAGGACGAGGAGGATGAGGTAGAGGAGGAGGAGGAACCGGTTTAACTGCAGGGTGGCACCCTATGCAGCTCAGGGCCATCACTGGAGCGTGGCTGGGGGGATACGGAGGACACAGATAATACACCACCTACAGAGGACAGCTTATCGTTACCTCTGGGCAGCCTGGCACACATGAGCGACTACATACTGCAGTGCCTGCGCAGCGACAGCAGAGTTGCCCACATTTTAACTAGTACTGACTACTGGGTTGCCACCCTGCTGGATCCCCGGTACAAGGACAACGTGCCCACCTTAATTCCCGCACTGGAGCGTGATAGGAAGATGCACGACTACAAGCGCACGCTGGTAGACGCGCTCCTGAGGGCATTCCCAACTGACACGGGGGGACAAGTGCAAGCACAAGGTGAAGGCAGAGGTGGAGGAGGAAGAGGTCGCCAACGCAGCTGTGTCACGGCCAGCTCCTCAGACAGCAGTGTTAGCATGGCCGAGATGTGGAAACGTTTTGTCAGCGCGCCACAGCAAACTGCACCACCAGCTGATAGGGAACGTGCTAGCAGGAGGCAGCATTTCAACAACATGGTGGAACAGTACGTGTGCACACGCCTCCACGTACTGACTGATGGTTCTTCTCCATTCAACTTCTGGGTCTCCAAATTGTCCACATGGCCAGAGCTTGCCTGCGGCAAGTGTATTGTCTGAACGTGTATTTAGCACGTCAGGGGGCATCATTACAGACAAACGCAGCTGTCTGTCCACAGCCAACGTGGACAAGCTCACGTTCATTAAAATGAACCAGGCATGGATCCCACAGGACTTGTCCGTACCTTGTGCAGAATAGATATTTATAACTGCCTCACCCTCAACCATACATTCTTGTACTGTACTCCAGGGCACTTCTATATTGAAACCTCTTTTTTGAATTGTACCATTTTTTTGGGGGCAACCCCAAGTTGAATGAACCTCTCCTCTGTCTGGATGTCAGGGGCCTACAATTCAGTTAATCTCCTGCTGCTTTGGTGCGTGACATTAACCTCTTTTTGCTGTCAAATGACCTCTCCTCTGTCTGGGTGTCAGGGGCCTAAATTTCAGTTAAACGCCTGCTGCGTGACATTAACCTCTTTTTGCTGTCAAATGACCTCTCCTCTGTCTGGGTGTCAGGGGCCTACAATCCAGTTAATAGCCTGTTGCTTTGGTGCGTGACATTAACCTCTTTTAGCTGTCAAATGACCTCTCCTCTGTCTGGGTGTCAGGGGCCTAAATTTCAGTTAATCGCCTGCTGCTTTGGTGCGTGACATTAACCTCTTTCTGCTGTCAAATGACCTCTCCTCTGTCTGGGTGTCAGGGGCCTACAATTCAGTTAATCGCCTGCTGATTTGGTGCGTGACAGTAACCTCTTTTTGCTGTCAAATGACCTCTCCTCAGTCTGGGTGTCAGGGGCCTAAATTTCAGTTAATCGCCTGCTGCTTTGGTGCGTGACATTAACCTCTTTTTTGCTCTCAAAGGACCTCTCCTCTGTCTGGGTGTCAGGGGCCTAAAATTCAGTTAATCGCCTGCTGGTTTGGCGGGTGATATCAAGCCTGATTTTCTGCTATGGGACCTCTCTCCTCTGTCTGGCTGCTGGGGCCTAAATAACTGAAAGTGGACTTTTCCATTGCTGGGTGCCATGAAGCCTGATTTTCTGCTATGGGACCTCTCTCCTCTGTCTGGGTGTCAGGGGCCTACATAAATGATAATGGCATGTTCCATTGCAGGTTGACCTGAGGCCTGTGTTGCTGTTACGGGACCGCTCTCTTTGCGGGTGCCATGGTCCTGAATTAGTGAATGAGGCCTGTGGCACTACTGGGTGAAATCAATACTGTTTTGGCATGATTGTAACTCTCCTCTTTGTGGGTGCCATGGGTCTGAATCTGTGAATGAGGCCTGTGGCATTGCTGGGTTAAATCAATACTGTCTTGGGGTGATTTTAACTCTCCTCTTTGTGGGTCCCGTGGGCCTGAATGTTTGAATGAGGCCTGTGGCCCTGCAGGCAGACATGATTCCTTCTTGGCTGTGATGACAACTTCAACTCCCATGTATGGTTGCCATTGGCCTGAGTCTGTGAGTGAGGCCTGTGACACTGCTGGCAGACATGAATCCTTCTTGGCTGTGATGTGAACTTCAACTCCCATAGCATTCCCACCTGATGCCACCCCAACCTCCTATTCCACCTCCTCCTCCAAGTTGCCAATTGATATTGGTTAATTTTTATTTATTTTATTTTATTAAGTCATTTCCCTGTCCACATTTGTTTGCAGGGGATTTACCTACATTGTGATGCCTTTTGCATCCCTCTAGCCCTTTCAAGGGCGATTTTACAGCCTTTTTAGTGCCAAAAAGTTCGGGTCCCTATTGACTTCAATAGGGTTCGGGGTCAAGTTCGGGTTGAGTTCAGCCGAACTTCTCGAACCCGAACATCCAGGTGTCCACTCATATCTATTCCACACCTTTGTAAGAATACTTGTCTATTCTTAATTTGATTCTGTCTTGCCAATTTTTGAGCCAAAGATATCTCTAAAATAATTGTGAAAATGTAAAGTATCACCACAACATATGACATATGTTCTAACAAGGGATTAGACCATTGTGATATGCATGTACATTATATTACGTTTGGAGTGATTGGTAGTTTTTTGCAGCAAATGATGAATATGCTTGTGTGTACACAAATAAAAAGTCTCTAAAAATCTGGTAAAACCACAGGAGAAAATAGATATATTTGACTACATGTTATGAGGGAAGATTTACTAAATGTAATGGGGTGGATTTACTAAAGGCACATAGACTGAGCACTTTGCAAGTGCAGTTGCCGCAGAGCTTAGTAAGGGGAAGCTCTGCTGACTGCTATCATCCAATCATGTGCAATATAAATGCAGATTTTTAAGTTTCTTTGCATGTGATTGTGTATTCTTTGAAAAGTAAAGAATTTGTATATTTTAAAGTCCCTCTTCCCATTGTATGGGTTTTTTTTGTTTGTTTTTAGTTTTGACAAAAGCATGTTTTCCATTGCAGTGTTTGGCTAATTAGCCATACACATGGCCAGAATTGAATTATAAACTTCAATTGAGTTTAATGCAAACTTTGCAAACTTTAACAGTTTATTAACTTGAGCCCAAGCAGATATACTTATCTCAACTTCTCAGTCTGATGACCAGCATCATTTATCCTATTTCCTCTGAGTTCAAGTGACTGGACAAAAAGTAGAAGCACAGTGAGGGGATCATCTCTCTTTCACTCTTTCCTTTCCTATCAGCTTGCTTCTTGTCAGTACATAAACTGATTGTCTCATTGTGTTGGTACTACATTCCATCTATGATGTACAGGGACTGTAAGAGATTGATACCAGGTCAAATATAGGCGCTTTTACTGCTTGCAAATATATTCGATGATGCATTCATTTTTACAGAGCTGCTCTAATATATGTCTTTTATATCTGCCTAGAGTTCAGCTTTAATAGTAGAAACAACAACACTAGGTGTTTTCATCAATACTATTGTCACACCGTGGTAAGTATGGTAAGAAAAATGTTTGCAGTGCTACTCTGTTGCAACATCCTTTAAGATTCATATACCACCTTTCCAAGTATCATTGGATGAAGGAAAAAATAATACAACTCACTTTGAACAAAACCATTGTTTTAGTGTGATTTCAGTGAAATGTTTCTTTCCATGATGCATAAATGTATTTAACCCAATTAAAGCTGAAATTTAGCTGAAATTCCATACAGATTTAGTCACATCAATGACCTGTAATGAAGTATGTGCATTTAGCTGGTTCCTGGAGAAATCTTCACTGCAATGCCTGTCCTCTTCCTGCATCTGAAATACCAGCATTGCAATGGTAACAGTTTCAGATCCTCAGGCATAACGGTAATACAGATGGGCCAATGGGTGCATGCTCTCTCGTCATCTCCTACATTGAGAAAAGTTCTTTGATTAAATAACCTGCTTGTATCATGATCTGTAAATTCAGGAGAGAATCCTGTGACTGATCAGTCTTTTCTGCCTTCACAGATCATGTTACAAGCAGTGTAATCAATGAAAAAACTTTTCTCAACGGAGGAGAAGGAAGGAAGGTTATATGTCCCCATCGGACCATCTGAATTGCTGTTCTGTCTGAAGACCTGAAGCTGTTAACCACTGCAGTGTCAAAAGTTCAGAGACAGGAAGAGTACCGACATCCTTGTATTTCTACAGGATCCAGCTGCCTGCACAATATGAAACATACTTCATTACAGGTACAGTATGTGATTAATTGACTTAAAGTCTGGGATTTTGCTTTGTTTTTAAGCTTTTCTTTAGCTAAACATCAGCTTTATTCAAATAACTGGTTTCTTTTATGGATTTAGAAAACTCAAGAAAGAATGAGTATGTTTTTTGACTACTTTATACTGAAAATGCCAACTATTTACCAGACACCAGGAAAACTCGAGAGGCATTTAATAAGCAGTTAAACAAGCCATCAGCAAGTATTCTCATTCTTGTTTTCTAAGAGGAATAAATAGTGTAATCTGTTTACATAAAATTGATTTGAAACAATACCTTTCATGTTCTGTTTTTGTGGAAAATATTTTCTTCCAGTCTATTTAGAAAGTGATATAACTAAATAGGAGAAAAGTGCTTCTGAATAAACATGTACAATGTGATTTTTCCAGACAACCACACAGCAAAAGATATAAATACTAACAGCAGGAAAAAGTTGTTCACAAGCCACTAAGTCTAGAAAGCTTATGGTTCCCTAATCCTGAGGAGTTAATGATGGGTATCAGTAGGAAGACTAAAATTATTTTCATGAAAGGGTCTCTAAAACCAAAACCTGTTTTCTAGTTTTGCCTAGAAATGTCAACTTTTAGACGAAGGATTAGAACCTCTGATAGGTTTTTACTGTTGTGCCCCCACTGGAGAGATTAACCTTATTTGTCCTGGTAACCATTGCCACCAGGATAGAAAGTGATGAAACAATTTTAATTATAGGTTGTCATCAAAAAGCAATAGAGGAGATTCCTCTAAATTTCTGTTGTATCTCTGGGAAAGGTGAGGGGAAATCACCTTCCATGTGACATAGATAAAAAGTTAAAAAAAATTACAACTTCAATGTCTGGCAGTGAAGGAGGAAAGGCCTATTTCCCTCCTTCTATGGTCCCTTTCCTGCTATACCCCTGACTTTCCCTTATTTTATTTCACTAATATTGCCCCACCCCTCCCTGACGGGCCCTGCCTACTTACCAGCTAACCTCCCTAACCCTACCTCCCTACCATTTACCACAGCCCTTCTCACCCGCTTTATTTAACTCCCTCACATAAAAAGTGGGCATGCTTTTCTTATGCCACCTTAAAGTTTGATCTACAGTTAACCAGCTGTATCCTTGCCCATCCAAGGTAGCAGGAATACGTTGATCATTCCCATATCAACCAACGGTCACTCGCACCAGCTAGGTTAGGCACAAGGTTCCTCCTATTAGACTGTTGTTTACTCAGACATGCTACACCAGACACCTTCAAAGCTGGGCAGGCTAAGTAACCATGCTGAGAAGGCAGCCATACACCTGTTCAGATAATGTTCTAACTATGCTTAGGTGGATACTTCATGTACTATGCTGATTGTTTTACTTCTCCTTTATCTCCGAAGTGTTGTCCTATATGATCTACAGAGGTTTCTCTGTATGAACATTATTGGGTTCCCGGCTGGGCACCCAAGTGTATATTATTTACCTATATTATTACTGTTGTTTGTATAACCTCTATACTTTACCCAATAAAGCCGCTGAAATAAAAAAAAAGAGGACAACTGAATACAAAGAAGCAGATGCTGAACGGAAAAAAAAAAAAAACAATTACTAGAGTTCTAAAAATTCCACATTTTAGCCAAAACTATAAACATGAGTTCTGACAGTTGTACATATTTATAAATATACTCTGGGCAAATATTTGATATTTAACAGAATATTTTGACATATTAATCTAGTCAAATCTGTTTTGCAACATATTTATAAAGACTTTTTGCCATTTCTTGGATTCAAACATTCTGAGAATTTATGACATACTCACACTGGCCTGCTTCTCTATTTTTTTTTTTTTATTTTAAATTTTTCTTTATTGAAGAAAAAGACAGGAAAATAATAAAACAAGTGTATCAAGTATATGTAGATACATAGAATACAATAGCTTGGTATTGACATGACAACAATATCAAAACTTCCCCGAGACACCTGTAGTAGGTGCTTGTAGATAGGGAAGATTCATTTGTGCCGTGAAGCGTCATGTTAGTAAATTAAGGATAAAAGAGCAGTCTTTTTTGGGAACTACTAAATATTGGGGGAAAGACATGGGGGAGGTCTGCCCCCAAGTAAAGCAGAAAGCTGAGAGTTCTTCCAAATTTTGGTAGCGAGTTGTAGTCAGCCGATTGGAGCTCATTATGAAAGAGAAGCACTCCTTGGGCCAGCTATCAATTTTGCCCATGTTTTGTAGAAAGTTGGGGTGGATATATTCACTTTGGTGAATGTGAATTCCATTTGAAAGTTTGTATTCAGAATGTGGGTGGTGTCCGTTAGGGCAGGGAGTTGAGTTGATTTCCAATTCTTTGCCACTTCCAGATGAGCAGCAATCAATACATGTGTTACTGACCTGGGCATATCCAGGCCAGGTAAGTAGTGATAGTCCCAGGAGTAGGTCTAGTGGAGATGTAGAGAAGGAGATATCATATAGTGATGAGATAAAGTTAGCTATCTCTTGTCAGTAATTTCTGATGACTTTGCAGTCCCGCCAGATGTGTTGTAATGTTCCAACATTGTCGCACCCTCTCCAACATTTTGGTGAAGCGGTGGGGTATAGCGGTGGGGCTAGCCTGTCAAGGGTATAGTACCATCTGTGGAACAGTTTTTGTAAATCTTCCCAATGGATAATGCAATGGATGGAGGTGAATTGTCCATTAATGTGGATCAGAATTTGAGAAGAGTGAGAGCGAGAGAGGAGAGTGGTTCAGAATGAAGTGATTTCTATGTTAGGAAGATACCTTTGGTTGTAGAAATGTTGGTATCATAAAATCTTAAGAAGGCAGATGTTAGAGAATCTGTTTGTGATTATTGTAGCTTGGATAGGAGGAAAGGCATCCTCAAGTATAGGAAGAACGTCTTGTTGGACAAACCATATTTTTGTTGTAGATAGGCAAAGGTATGCATTCCTGATGCAAAGATGAGCAACCCAGATTACTGGGAGAGAGAGATACTGGCTTCCACCCAGGCTGAGAGTGATAGGTCTGGTGAGAAAAGTTCCACGGATTCAGTAGGTAAAAATGGTAGGATGGAAACTGGTAGACCTTTACTGATTTGTGGGATCGCTGCCCATACGCGTAGTGAGGCAGTTATAGTGCCTAAAGTTTGGTGTGTCAGTTTGAAGTGAAGCATGGAAGCAGCAAGAGTGAGTTTGGGATCCATTTTGAGAGCAGCAGCTTCTATTTGTTTACAGGTTGCATGACTGTCTGTCCTCCACCATTATTTCAACCGATCTAGGATTGTCACACAATAGAACACCAGGATGTTAGGTGTTCCTAGACTGTTCCTAGACCACCTTGTTGGACAGGGGTGATGAATGTAGATCCTTTCACTCTTGGACGCTTTTGTTTCCAAATAAAGTTATTTATGATCCCTTGCATTTTCCTTGCAGGAGTTGCAGAGGAATTGTACGGAATAAGTACAAAATATGGGGGAGTAGGTACATCTTTACCTGGGCGATCCTTCCTCCCCAAGAGGTAGGGATATGGGCCATATCTTTGGATAATCGCAAAAGCTTCTCTACAAGGTCTTCATAATTAAATTTTAATAGGTTGTGACTAGGGAATGTTAAGCGGATTCCTAAATAAGTCAGGGAAGAGTTGGGAGATCACGCAAAAGGGGAATCAGCAGATATGGCTCTGATCATCTGGGCATCTAGGCCTAAGTTTAACATGAGGGATTTGCTGTGATTTACCTTACATAGTGATATCAAACTGAATGAATCTACTATAGGATATTTTGAATTGAAAGGGATTTCAAAGGGTTTGTTAAATATATGATAACATCATTGGCGTATAGTCTGATTTTATGTTCAGTGTCTTTTAATCCCTGAAACTGTGGGGTTAGATCTTATGGCCTGCGCTAGTGGTTCCATACCATGGCAAAAATCAGGGGGGGAAGCGGACAACCCTGTCTCATGCCATTGGTGATTGTGAAAAGATTTGACACAATGCCTGAGGTCCAAACGCGTGCGCTTGGGTGAGAGTAAAGATCTAGTATGGCCGTTAAGAAGGTTTCCCACAGCCCAAATTTACAAAGCACCGCTTCCATATAGGACCAGTGGACTCTGTCGAACGCCTTCTCCGTGTCCAAAGAGAGTAAGAGAGAAGGCGTTCGACTGTGTTTCACCCATTGTATGAGGTTGATGAACCATCTAGTACCGTCTGACACTTGTTGGCCTGGAATAAAGCCGACTTGGTCTGGATGTATAATCTGGGTGAGATTGGGCGATAGTTGGCATGGTTATTCGGTGTCTTACCCAGTTTCGGTAGGGTAACTACCAGGGCTTCTAGGGATTCCTTGGGGATAATATCTGTCGATGAAAATTGGTTATACGTGTTGCAAAGATGGGGGGGGTGAGGAGAGTGGAAAAGTGTTTATAATATTAATTTGGTATACCATCTGGGCCAGGGGCCTTGTGTAGTGGAAGGCTCTTTATGACTTTGATGATTTCCTTTGGGGAGAAAGGGATAGGGATTCACATTTTGTGGGAGAGATGGTAGGAAGGTGAATGGTAGAGAGGCATTTAACAATATCTTCCTGATTGGGAGATAATGTCAGGTCTGATTCTGTGAGGTTATAAAGTTTGGCATAAAAGTTACTGAACTCGTTTGCTATGACTAATGGTTTGCTCAGGTGCTTGCCCTGGGTTTTCAAAAGGAATAGCATTTTTTTTGTTGGAAATTTGTAGTTTTATATGTTAAGCCATGAATGCCCCTGGTTTGTTGGCCGATCTGTAGGACTGAAGTTTATGACGTTTAAGATAGTAGTCAAATTTGATGTGGAGGTGCTCTCTTAGTTGATATCTAAGATTTTTAGGTGTCGAAGAGGTATTGGGGTTTTGTTTGTTTATTAGTTCTAAATCATAGATCTAGAAGAATTCTTCTAACCCGCCTCCCCCTAGTTTTAATCATCCTCAAAGACCCATTAATAACGGAGGAGATGGTTGGCAGGTTGTCAAAAGTAGAGGAAAGGGAAGAGGCAGAGGAAGGGGGAGGGGGAGAGGTAGAGGCAGATTTCAACAAGGAAATAATGCCCAGTATAGATCTCACTCAGATATAGTGACTCAAAATAGATTCACCCCTCTCCGCCATACTGAAGAGAACGATCAACAAAACTACTATTTTTTAGAGGAGGGGAGGTCCCCCTGGAGGGGACCACACACCCAATTTCAGTCTCCATCCCCAGAAACCCCAATCCAGAATTGGAGAGGGAACCAATACCAACCAAACAACAACAATCAGAGTGTGGGAAAAAGAAAAAGCAGAGAGGATGCAGAGGAGGAAGACGAGCCAAAAAGGCAGTGGCCCAGATAGGTACGGGTATTTATAACTTGAGTGGAGTTCCCCTTACGGATGATGAAATGAAAGTCCTTGATAAGGGATTAAAATTTGCTCCTATCAGGAACTTAAATAAATTTCAAACTTACGTTAATATACAGAGGTTCACGAGACAGTTGAGTATTAAAAAGTACTTCTTATCCAACCCTGTTACCCGTAACTCAGCCTCCTCTGCATTCCAACACTCAACTCTGAGAAATAAATCCACCTTCAATCCATCTGGTCAAGACACTAAGCACCTTGATGTGTTCAAGCACATGGTGTGCAGTGATCTTGAAAAATTAAAATATAAAAAAGCATATGACCCAATATGTATCAAAAAAGGTATTGCTTCTCTGAAAAGCAGAAATAATATCGTTATACGACCAGCGGATAAGGGAGGAGGCTTAGTGGTCCTTAGCAACAGTTACTATGAAAACGAGATGCTGAGACTTTTGAATGACCGCTCCACCTACCAAATTTTATCAAAAGACCCCATGTTAGAATTTAAAGAGGAATTACATAGTCTAATTACAAGGGGAGAACATAATGAGGTACTTACCCACAAGGAAGCTCTGTATCTAGATCCCTTGTTTTGTAGGAGGCCTATAATATATTTCTTGCCTAAAATACACAAACAACTGGAGAACCCACCTGGCCGTCCCATAGTCAATGGAATTGATTCCATTACGGCCAGGTTGGGACAATACATAGACTTTTTCCTCCAGCCAGTAGTTCAGAAAACGAAATCTTTCCTTAAAGACACGAAACATATTATTCAAATATTAAAAATGTTACCAAGCTCCTCTGAATGCATAATGATTACAGCGGACGTTGGATCATTATACACCATTATTGATCATTCCGACGCACTTAGTGCGGTAAAATGGGGTTTATTGCAATCGCAGTTACCCAGAAAACAGATCAGGTTCATTCAGAGGAGTCTTAAGTTTTGTCTCAATAAAAACTACTTTTGGTATAATCATAGTTTTTATCTACAGATCAAGGGAGTTGCGATGGGGGCCAAGTTTGCTCCCAGTGTGGCCAATCTATTCATGGCCCACTGGGAGGAAGAAGTGGTTTTTGAAAACTTGCCCCCTCAACTCATTTGCTATCGTCGTTATATCGACGATCTGTTCATGATATGGCAGGGAGACATGGCAAGCCTGGAAGCCTTCATGGACAGATTAAATAGCAATGAGAAGAACATCGTCCTTACGTGGAATTTACAACTCGAAAATATTGTATTTTTAGACTTGGAGATTTTTAAAGCTGATGGTGTTTTTAAAACTCGTAATTATTTTAAACCCACAGATAGAAATTCTTTTATCCCTCTTGATAGTTGCCACCACAAACAGTGGCTGTGCAATATCCCCCGTGGGCAATTTACACGCCTAAGGCGTAATTGCACCACGGAGGAGGACTTTATTGCACAGTCAAATACCTTAACAGGAAGGTTTTTAGAGAAGGGATATGACAAAAAGGATATATCTAAAGAACTTGAATGGGTTAAAAATACTGATCGTGAACGCCTCTTGGAAAATTCTAGGCCCAGGGAAACAAACACACAGTTCCGACTAGTTCTGGACTTCAATATCCAACATAAAAAAGTTGAGAGAATTGTACGTAAACATTGGGCTATTCTGAAAGAAGACAGGATCTTGGGGCCTGTCTTATCAGAACAGCCGAAATTTGTTTACAGAAAAGCCCCCTCCCTTAGAGATAAGGTAGCTCCTGGGGTGGTTAATCCCCCCCCAGGTTAAGAACAATGGTATCTTTCCTTTCCTGGCAGGTTTTTATGCGTGTGGAAAGTGCGCCACTTGCAAAAGCTGTAGGAAGAACATCAAGAAACGTAAGGATTTCATCTCCACGGTCACACAAAAAAGTTATAGAATAAAAAATCTGATAACATGTGCCACACAGGGAGTGGTTTACATGTTAGAGTGTGACTGTGGGTTACAGTACATTGGCCGCACGTCAAGAGCTTTACATGTACGTGTTGGGGAACACGTTAATAATATACGTAAAGGACTTACCACCCACAGTGTATCGAGACATTTTAAAAACTGCCATCACAAAAATCCTAGCACTTTAAAATTTTGGGGGATCGAGAAAGTTAGCTACCATTGGAGGGGTGGCAACTTTATTAGACAACTCAGCCGTCGTGAATCCTTTTGGATCTACGAGGCTAAAGTTTTAACACCCCTGGGTTTGAATGTTGACTTTGATCTTAATTGTTTTATTTCAGATAGATAAGTTTTTATGGTCATTTTTTACTCTATCAATTTTATACCTTTTTATTTATTTTAGACATTAATCAGGTTTTATGTATCTGTAGATATATTTGTAGTAATGTGCACATGTTTTTATCTAATCTGTATGTAATGTATTGTACTTTGCATTGTTTTCTATGGAGTGAGCAGAATGCTGCCATCTGGTGTCTGATGTCAGGTACAGCCGTCAGGTCCGTTTGATCATATCATAAATAATCAGTAAATGATTAATAATTGCCCTTTAGGATTAAACACCTAAGACAATACCACATAAGTATTTGCTAAACATAAGGAATTTAATTTGTCTTATAAAGATCGTGCTGGCTGTGGGAGATATTGCAATGTCCCCATGGAGATCTATACAGTAAACAACACGATCGGGGCCCACCCATCTGCTTCCTGTCCAGAGAGACGTTTGATCTCCGTGGCGACGGTGAAACGCCGGACATGACGCAATAGGTACCGCCCAAGGACAGTATAAAGAGCCGGACCATTGACCTATCAGCATCCCCGCTGAAGAAGTCTACGCCCACATGACGTAACGCTTACGGGGGATTGGTCACACGGTCCGAAGGCTGTCTAATAACCCGGAAATCAGGCACCATCCAGCAATCGTTTAAACCGCAACAGAGAGCACTAGATCTGTTCCTTTTTTTCCTTATGTTTGAGCACGATCTGGGAAGCTGTATCCTCTGCCATAATCGATTTCTAGGCGGTTTTATGCTGGAGGCTGTGGTCCTGTTTTCCATTTGATTATTATTGGCTGAATATCGTGGTGATTGTTCATGCTGTTTGACCCTCTGGGGTCGAGTTGTGGAGGTGAGAGGCAGATAGTGCCAGGTGATGGGAATTTTATGAGCACAGAAGTCACACTTGCTGCTATTTTTTTCACCGGATCACCAGTGGACTGTGTCTCTTTTATCATCTTATCATCTTTTATATCACCATATGAACTTTCTCCTTTATTCATCATAATGCCATTTTTATTAATTGTTTGGTTTTAATTTATTTATTACCAATTGAGTTTATTTATATATGGACTGCGCTACACTATTTTATACTAAATCACAGATCTGTTTTAATAAAGAAGTGAGATTTCTTAGCGTACACCCCATGTTTTATGAAAAGACCTCATAGACAAGCCTTGTGAGCATTCCAGGTCACGGCATGATCATTTACAGAGCTCACATTGATTTGGAAATAATTTTCAATCTCAGATTGTATTTGAGGATCAAATAAAGGGTTTTTGAGAAGGGAGCTGTTCAATCTCCAGATTGTGTATTTAGGAGATTGGTTAGGGGCTGACAAGTTAGTCAAGATCGGTGGGTGATCAGACCAAGTGATCACGCAAATTGTTGCTTATGTTATGGATTGTAACAAATGTTTTGTTTATCAGTTATAAATAAATCAATCCGAGAATAAGATTGGTGGGGGGAAGTAGAAGGTATAGTCTCTTTCCACATCATTTAAGCACCTCCAGGATCATAGACATCTTCCCTTTCAGTCGAGCGGAGAGTGCAGAAATTCTCCTCTTTGCTGGGCTAGAGGTGTCGAGTGTAGGGTCAATGATATCATTGAAGTCTCCGCAGATTAGCAATGGGGCAGATCTGTAGGGAGCTAATTTTCAGAACTGGGGGGCTGTAGAACTTTTTATTAGGCCATTTTGGGTTCATATACATTAACGATGGTGAGAGAACAATTGTCAATCATTGCTGAAAGGATTATATATCTACTATCATCATCTATTTCACTATGATGTCGTTTAAAATTTACTGATGCACTTATGGCGACCATGACACCCCTTTTCTTTTTATTGCCATTTGCAAACAAACCATAAGGATATCGTCTGTGTTTGCATGAGGGTCGTTTAAGTTTAGAAAAGTGGGTCTCTTTGCCACAGAGGACATCTGCGGGATGTGTCAATGCTTCTTTTCATAGTAGGTTTACGTTTGAAAGGTGAGTTTAGGCCTTTAGCATTTATGGAGGTGAATGAGATAATAATTGTGAATATTCAGGAGTGCATGTAGATGGAAAGAGACTTTATCTTTAAAACGCATCAGATAAGTACCCTGAAAAGATCAAGACTGGTCACAGGATATAAGAATATATATATAGTACACGGTAGGAATCAACTGATTATCGGCAAGGCCGATATATCGAGGGCCGATATGCACTTTCCCCAAAATATTAGAATTGGCCCCAGAAGTTACCGATATTTTTGTGACATCATTCTTCCCTCGCCTTGGACAGCCTCGTCTGGAGTCAGGACTAGTCTCGGGGTGGGTGTATCACAGTCATACACCCACCCAAAGCAGCCCGGTGCCAGCCAGCCACCCACACCCACAGGCCCTGTACCTGCCAGCCAGCCACAGGCACTGTGCCAGTGAACGAGGTCAGCCACCCACAGGCCCTGTACCAGCCAGCCAGCCACAGGCACTGTACCAGCCAGCCACCCACAGCCCCTGTGCCAGCCACCCACACACCACAGGGTGCCAGCCAGCCACCCACCCAACACAGGGTGCCAGACAGTCAGCCATACACCACAGGGTGCCAGGCAGTCAGCTATCCACCACAGGGTGCCAGAGCGCCAGAGAGCCACTCACAGGCCCTGTACCAGCCAGCCACTTACAGGCCCTGTACCAGCCAGCCACCCACAAGCCCTGTACCAGCCAGCCACCTACAAACCCTGTGCCAGCCACCCACCCACCCACCCACCACAGGGTGCCAGACAGCCAGCCACCCATTACAGGGTGCCAGAGAGCCAGCCACCCACAGGCCCTGTACCAGCCAGCCACTTACAGGCCCTGTAATGTATTCATATACCATAAAAGAAATCCAGTGAAAAATATATGTCTTTTGTTTACTATATTACAACTTTCTTCTTAGTAGTCTGAATGATTTAAATGTGGTTAGATTTCTCTTAAACTAAAGATGAACTTCATGCAGATATGAAGACAAGAATGAATGCTGCTCTATATTTATTAATACATCATTAAATATATGTTAAATGCAATCTGTGTATGTACCTGAACTAGAATTGGTATCATCCTCTTTCAGTTCCTGTTTCCTGGACCTCTGCATGCCAGCCCACTACAGGTCAGCTCCACCCCAGGGACCTCTCCAGGACCACCCATAACTAGCCCATAAATTTGACCAGAGCACCACTCTCAAGCATTCTTTTTTCGTCCTTGCTCTGGACAATCCTAAGGAGTCAGAAGCTCAAGTTGTTGACCCCTGCCAGGGTTCAGCCCGGATTGCAGACCCCCTGTTTTATATTGCAACAAGCTTATATGGTGGGTCCTCTGGGTACTTGGGTAATTGGGCTAAAGAATAACATAAATTGCTGCGTATGGTGGCTGGCGGGTGGATGTGGCTTACTTTCTTTTTCTGGTCTCTGCTCCCTTTTTTTTTTAACTTCCAGGTTTCCTGGTACTTGTTGTCTGCCAGCTTCAGCGTGGCTCAGCATGGAGGGGTGATAGCAGTAAGGTCAGAAAGCTAGGTAGCTGATTACGTTTGCAGCTGCCTCATTGGATGCTAAGCAGAAGAAGGTAAGGAGGCAGAGACACAGGAAGAAAATCATACATAAAAGAGATGGTAGGGGACAGTTTTAGGAGGGGGGTTCAGAGGACTTCTAGGAGATATTTTTCTATCAAAATGTCATTGTTCCCAGTATATGCACCCCATCCGTGAAAAAATTTGGATAGTTGCTCTTCAAGCAAACACATGTTCAATTCCTGAAATGCACTCCTTTGATTTTGCGCAAGTCTCAATATTTGTTAATGCAGTCAAGCTAGCCATTGACTGGGGCGAAGAGGAAACCTATCTTCCAAGAAAACAAAAACAATATTACAGTAAACCCCCCTCCATTGCGGGGGTTACGTTCCGGACCCACCCGCGAAATAGAAAAACCCTATTAAAATCCATTGTAGGCATGTTTTTTTTACTGTCACTGTACGTGTAAAAACATTTTAAGGTCTTTATACACACTTTTAAAACAATAGAAACTCATTTAAAACACATAAAAGATACTGAGAGACATAGCAAGAGCTATGGAAAACACAAAAATATTTCACTTTTAATGATTTATATAGTAAAATAACATTACAAAAAAAAACGCAATATACCGGGACCGCAAAAACTGAACCGCGATGGAGCGGGGGTTTACTGTATACAGATCTAAAAAAAAAAAAAACAGCATTAATTTCACTTAAATTCTTGAGATAAAGAAAGGAGGAGTTGGTGAAGCCTTAAAGTAAACTAACACACAATAGGAGAGCTAGGTTGTATCCTTTCAAGACAAAAGACTCGACCTGTGGAATACACTCCTTGAAATGAATGCAACATTACAAAGGCTTTCTCGCCATGGCACACTGCCTCTGAAAGATTCCATGTTCTTTAGAGATCCCACAGTTTGGAAAATCAACACAGAGAATCTTTAGGCTTTTAGAGGCTGCATGTAGACCAACTGTGGCTTTATATCTATGTCAAAATCTCTGGGGGATTGGCTGTCTGAGCAAGATTTAAGCTCAGGAAGTGAAGTGCAAAAGAAACTCATGCTCATCACTAAAAAGAAGACAGGAGGTATGTGGCGCTGCCTGCATCAAAGAATGACTGAAATTCAAATGGGAGATTAATGGTAAATAAATAAGATATCTCACTAATCCATAAACAAATAATATAAAAAAATATATATATAAATAAAGTGCTAAAGTGCAACAAATAAATGGTGTAGAAATAGGTGTAAAATCACAATAGTACTGATGATAATAAAACAACAAGATATACAAAAATATCAATAAAGTGACAAAGTGCAAAAAAGCGAACATGTGCACAATTAAATAAGAGGAAAAATCAAAAAAATATATATGTCCATATAATATGATGATAATCAAATTCACAAATGATATTCAATCTTCAATGGTGATTCGTGATCGTGAAAAAAACACACATGCTTCCCCTCTCTCCCAGAACCACACTCACCAGATCACCAAACCCATGCAGGGGTTGCGAGCATCAGTGGTATTAAAACTGGCTCTTATGTGTATGCCCAGCAGTGTTGCCAACCGCCCGTAGATTTACGGGCAGCCCGTGAATTTTAGCCCATTTTCGGGCTGCCCGTAAATGCCCGTTACGGGCAGCGGCGCCCGTAATAAACATGTCCGAACGGGGCCGCCACGCAACTGCACATGCGCCGTTCCGAAGCCTGTCGGGCTCGGAAAAGCTCGCCTATTTCCGGCTGGACGGGCGCATGCGCAGTGACGAACTGGCGACGGCTGGCGCCATTTTTAAAAGACAGTGACACTGTCTTGTTAGCACTGCGGGCTGCGGCCAGTAGAAGAAGAAGAGGAGACTCATGTGAGGACTGGCTGGGGTCCCGGGGACAGAGGACAGTATTGAAGTGGCTGAATTGGGGGCAGAAAAGGACAGTGCTTTGGGGGCTAAACTAAGGCAGGGCAAGAGAAGGACAGTGTTCAGTGCTGTGGGGGCTAAATGCAGGGGACAGAGAAGGGCACTGTGCTATGGGGGCTAAATGCAGGGGACAGAGAAGGACACTGTGCTATGGGGGCTAAATGCAGGGGACAGAGAAGGACACTGTGCTATGGGGGCTAAATGCAGGGGACAGAGAAGGACACTGTGCTATGGGGGCAAAATGCAGGGGACAGAGAAGGACACTGTGCTATGGGGGCTAAAGGCAGGGGGCAGAGAAGGGCACTGTGCTATGGGGGCTAAAGGCAGGGGGCAGAGAAGGACACTGTGCTATGGGGGCAGAGAAGGACAGTGCTGTGTGGGCAGAAATGGACAGTGCTGTGGGGGCAGAGAAGAACACTGTGCTGTGGGGGTCAAAGGCAGGGGGCAGAGGACGACAGTGCTGTGGGGGGCTAAAGGCAGGGGGCAGAGAAGGACAGTGCTGTGGGGGCAGAAATGGACAGTGCTGTGGGGGCAGAGAAGGACAGTGCTGTGGGGGCTGAAGTGGGGGCAGAGAAGGACAGTGCTGTAGAGGGTATATGAAGGTGGGCAGAGGAGGACTCTGCTGTGGCAGGGTGATGTAAAGGGTGGCAGAGGTGGACACTGATGTGGAGGGTGAAGGGGGGCAGATTAGGACACTACTGTTGGGGGGAATGGGGGTGTCTGCAGCCTCTGAATACCTCCTGTACCATGTCCGCATCCTCTGACCACCTCTGGTATCAAGTCCACAGCCTCTAACCACCTCCTGTATGATGTCCGCAGCCTCTGACCACCCTCAGGTAAGTGACAGCTCAGCCAGGTCAGTCTAACGGGGGGTCACTGATGTAAGGGCTGGGTGAATATAATAATGTAAGGGGGAACTAAGATAAAGGTTTCCCCCTTATAGCAGGGAATCCCTTCCCCCTTACCTTAGTGTAATTAATCTGCAGAAGGGGGTCTCTGGTCACCAGATTCCCCCTCCTTCCCCCCCCCACATCAGAGTTCCTGATATTCTTTTCTACATCAGAGTCTGCAGGATTCTCCCCTTAAGTGCAAGGGGGAACTCTGTGGACCCTGATGTAAAAGGGAGCTCTGATGTAAAGGGTAATGCTGCAGACCCTGATGTAAGTAGGAACTCTGATGTAAAGTAGAGTGCAGTGGACTCTGATATAAGGTGGTTTCTGGTCAGCAGAGCACCCGATTACATCAGAGTCCCGCTTAAATCAAGATCTGCAGCATTCCTCTTTACGTCAGAGTTACACTGTAAGGGGGAATCCTGCACACTCTGATATATGGGGGAACGCTGTGCTGGCTGGGTTATATTAATCTGACCTTCATGTAAATGGAGAAATATGGTTTATGACTTTTGTTTAACTTAAACACATTGCTAATAGCGCTATCTACATGTTTATAGCTTAATTATTCATATTTGCACGGTTTAGCACTGAAAACGGCTATGTTATGTACATTTTTGCAGTGCCAGTAAAAAATTGGTGCCGTCCGTAAATTTTGGACGTTCTGCCAGTAAATTTCCCTCCGGGGGGTTGGCAACACTGATGCCTAGCTGGATATAAACCACATTTGCCAGTGTAAAAGAGTAGTGTTGAGCGAACACAGACTGTATTATTCGGGTCCGTACCGGATAATTGGATTTTTGTTACCCGGACACGGGCCCGAAAACTTTACTGTATGTTTGGGTTTAAAATCCGTGTTCGGTAATTTTACTTCCTGTTCTGTATGTAATGGCGTGGTTTTAATGGCGGGCTTTCAACAGCTTATCAACAAGCGTTTAACTGGTGTGCCATAGAAGCCATCACAGCCATGCCTACTAATGGCATGGCTGTGATTGGCCAGCTGAAGCATGTGACCCAGGTCTTTATAAGCTAGAGACACAGCGCGCTGTGCGTCCGTCTGTTCTAGTGTAGGGAGAGAGCACACACAATGGTGCTGGCTGCTGCTGATTAGGGACAGACAGGGAAAAAAAAACATTGTGCCTGAAAAGAATGCAGTGACAGGTCGGAGTGTAGGCAGGAAAAGATAGAAAAGCATTTTAGGGACAGGCTGGAGAGAGTAGGCAGGGAGAGATTAGGAGACACAGGACAGAACAATCGTCCGTTAGCGATCTACATCGATTTTGATGTGTGGGGGGTGGTGCAGTGAATGATCTTTTTGCCCTCACTTGAGCCCACTGAAGAGGAGGAGGAAGAGGGAGAAAAATATTTTTATCAGTCTGTTGTGTGCAGCGTTCAGCTATATTACAAATTTAAAGGGGATTTTTTTTTTTTTTTTTACCTTCATAGCCTGCTGCTGACCGTGACATAAAACATAAGACACTGCTGTGTTCACATGTGCTATTGAAAAATCACCAATTTTATATACTTTTTTCTATCCCGCTTTTCAATATACACCCTTTTGGGGTGAAAAAAATTAAATTGCGGCATAGTCTGTATCGGTACGTGTGAGATACACCTTTTTATATACTTTTTTCTATTCCGCTATTCAATATACACCCTTTTGGGATTAAAAAAAAATTAAATTTTGACATAGTTTGTATCGGTACGTGTGAGATACATATTTTAAATTTGTTTGGCGCATCTTCCACCGCCGAGGATTGCAGGGCGCTTCAGTTTGACTCCTGTTCCGAACTCCTCCTACTCCTCTTCCTCATCCTCATCCTGCCTTTAGGGTACAAAAAATTGTAATCGGGTCCTAGTCTGTGTTTGTACGTGTGAGATACACCGTTTTGTATTCTTTTTTCTATTCCGCTATTCAATATACACCCTTTTGGGGTGAAAAAAATTAAATTGCGGCATAGTCTGTATCGGTACGTGTGAGATACATCGCTTTATATACTTTTTTCTATTCCGCTATTCAATATACACCCTTTTGGGGTGAAAAAAATTAAATTGCGGCATAGTCTGTATCGGTACGTGTGAGATACACCTTTTAAATTTGTTTGGCTCATCTTCCACCGCCGAGGATTGCAGGGCGCTTCAGTTTGCCTCCTGTTCCGAACTCCTCCTACTCCTCTTCCTCATCCTCCCTTTAGAGTGCAAAAAATTGTAATCGGGGCCTAGTCTGTGTTTGTACGTGTGAGATACACTGTTTTATATACTTTTTTTTCTATTCTGCTATTCAATATACACCCTTTTGGGGTGAAAAAAATTTAATTGCGGCATACTTTGCATATTTGACTGTGAGATACACCCGTGCGATACTGTTGTTGTTTTGTTCCGCTATTCAATAAATACCTTTCTAGGGCAAGATCATAAATTACAGAAATATGAGAACGTCAAATAGGGGCCGTGGCCTGGGTCGTGGTGCTGAAGGTAGAGCTCCTGTTGAAAGGAGAGGACGTGGTCGATCTGTGCCAGGTACACGCACAAGTGAAACACCTTCCTCAAGTGTAAGTAGGCGACAGAACCTGCAGCAGTATTTGGTAGGGCATCATGCGCCTCTACAAGTGTTGAGGCAAGAACAAGTACAGGCGATAGTAGATTGGGTTGCTGACAGTGCCTCCAGTTCCTTCACATTGTCTCCCACCCAGTCTACTGCAGAAAGGTCAGAGTTGGCACCTGCAGCCGATGTCCAACCATCTTTCACCTCACCCCCTTGCAAATCAGGCAAGCAGTCTGAGCCCCAAGTCATGCAGCAGTCTCTTCTTCTTTTTGATGACTCTGTCAGCAGAGTTTCCCAGGGCCATCCACCTAGCCCTGCTGCAGAAGTGGAACCACTTATTTCTCAAGATGAGTACATGGAAGGACCATCGCAGCATGTCTCCGATGATGACGAAACGCAGGTGCCAACTGCTGCGGCACTCAGAATTGTGGAGACCGACAAGGAGGGCAGGGGTGAAGACTGGGTGGAAGATGATGTGGAGGACGATGAGGTCCTCGACCCCACATGGAATGAAGTTCATGCAGGTTACCTGAGTAGTTTGGAGGAAGAGGCGGTGGTCCCACAGAGCCACCAGCACAGCAGAAGAGGGAGCAGGGTGCAGAAGCGGAGCGGCCATGCCCTAGACACTACGCCTGCTACTGCCCAATGCAGCAAGGGACCGAGCGCACCAAAGCCAGGTCAAAGGAGTTCTCTAGCGTGGAAGTTCTTCAGACAATGTGCTGATGACAAGACACAAGTGGTTTGCACGCTGTGCAATCAGAGCCTGAAGCGAGGCATAAACCTTCTCAACCTGAGCACAACTTGCATGATCAGGCATCTAAGTGCAAAGCACGAGCTGCAGTGGAGTAGACACCTTCAAAACCAAGAAAGGTCTCTGGCTCCTCCTGCTTCCTCTTCTGCTGCAGTCTCGGCCTCTTCATCCACCTCTGTAGTGATACCGGCACCTGCCACCCCGCAAACAGAGGATCTGTCAGCAACACCACCACCTGGGTCACCAACCATCTCCACAATGTCCCGTGGAAGTGCTCAGCTTTCCATCTCCCAAACACTTCAGAGGAAGAGGAAGTCCCCCCCTACCCACCCGCGATCCCTAGCCCTGAATGCCAGCATTTCAAAATTCTTGGCCTTTGAAATGCTGTCATTCCGTCTGGTGGAGACGCACAGTTTTAAAAGCCTTATGTCCGTGGCTGTCCCACAGTACGTCGTGCCCAGCCGCCACTACTTTTCCAGGCAAGCCATCCCTTCCCTGCACAACCAAGTGGGGGAAAAAAATCAGGTGTGCACTGCACAACGCCATCTGTGGCAAGGTCCACCTAACTACCGATACGTGGACCAGTAAGCACAGTCAGGGGCATTATATATCCCTAATGGCACACTGGGTAAATGCACTGAGCCTGAGGCGGATAGCAATTTGGCGCATGTCCTTCCACCACCGAGAATTGCAGGGCGCTTCAGTTTGCCTCCTGTTCCTAACTCCTCCTACTCCACTTCCTCATCCTCTACCGCCTCCTCATCCGGTCAGCATAACACCTTCACCACCAACTTCAGCACAGCCAGGGGTAAACGACAGCAGGCAGTTTTAAAACGTACCTGTTTGGGGGAAAAAAACACACACCGCGCAGGAGTTGTGGAGGAGCATGAAACAGCAGACCGATGAGTGGTTGCTGCCAGCGAGCCTCAAGCCCGGCTTGGTGGTGTGCGATAACGGGCGAAATCTCATAGCAGCTCTGGGCCTAGCCAGTTTGACGCACATCCCTTGCCTGGCGCATGTGCTGAATTTGGTGGTGTAGAGGTTCATTAAAAATTCCCCCGATATGTCAGAGCTGCTGCAGAAAGTGCGGGCCGTCTGTGCGCACTTTCGGCGTTCTCACCCTGCTGCTGCTCGCCTGTCAGTGCTGCAGCGTAACTTCGGCCTTCCCGCTCACCGCTTCATATATGACGTGCCCACAAGGTGGAACTCCACCTTGCACATGCTGCAAAGACTGTGCGAGCAGCAGCAGGTCATAGTGGAGTTTCAGCTGCAGCACGCACGTGTGAGTCGCTCTGCGGAACAGCACCACTTCACCACCAATAACTGGGCCTCCATGCGAGACCTGTGTGCCTTGTTGCGCTGTTTTGAGTACTCCACCAACATGGCCAGTGCCGATGACGCTGTTGTCAGCTTAACTATCCCACTTCTATGCCTCCTTCAAAAAATGATTCGGGCAATGATGGAAGAGGATGTGGCACAGGAGGAGGAGGAAGAGGGATAATTTCCAAGGCTTTCAGGGCAGTCATTCGCAAGTGGCTCAGAGGGTGGGTTCCTGCACCCACAAACGCCAGGTACACAATTGTCCAGCAGGGGCACAGTTCTGGAGGATGAGGAGGAGGAGATGGAGAAGGAGATGGAACCATGTTCACAGCAGGGTGGCACCCAGGCCAGCTCATGGCCATCACTGGTGCATGGCTGGGGGGATACAGAGGACACAGACGATACACCTCCCACAGAGGACAGCCTTTCGTTGCCTCTGGGCAGCCTGGCACACATGAGCGATTACATGCTACCGCCGAGTTGCCCACATTCTAACTTGTGCTGATTACTGGGTGGCCACGCTGCTGGATCCCCGTTACAAGTACAATGTACCGTCCTTAATTCACTCACTGGAGCGTGATCGCAAGATGCGTGAGTACAAGCGCACGCTGGTAGACACGATGCTGCTGGCATTCCCATCTGACAGCGGGGCCACAGGGGAAGCACAAGGCAGAGGAGGAGGAGGAGGAGGAAGAGGTCGCCAACGCAACCAGGGCACCGCCAGCACCTCAGAAGGCATGGTTAGCATGGCCGAAATGTGGAAAAGCTTTGTCAGCATGCAGCAGCACCAGCAGCTCATATGGAACTTCTTAGCAGGAGGCAGCATTTCACATTTCACACAGTATGTGTGCACACGCCTACATCTAGTGAAGGACGGGCCTGCCCCCTTCAACTTCTGGGTCTCCAAATTGGGCACATGGCCTGAGCTTGCCCTTTACGCCATGGAGGTGCTGGCGTTCCCTGCAGCCAGTGTATTATCTGAACATGTATTTAGCACGGCTGGGGGCGTTATCACAGACAAGCGCAGCCGCCTGTCCAGAGACAATGTGGACAAGCTCACATTCATTAAAATGAACCAGGCATGGATCCCACAGGACTTTTCCGTACCTTGTGCAGAATAGAGATGGATACCGGCCTTACCCAGCCATTGTTATATTTTTGATCTTTCTCACTCTTTTGAGGTGTACCCTCATTTAAAATGACTAAAAAAAGCAGTGTTGGCTACCTCGCCCCCCTCCACCGCCGCTTCCACCTACACCGCCACATCCACCGCCACCTCAACCTCCCTCCTACTCCATATGGGCCTCGTCCTTCACAGATGAAGAAAATTGTTTTATTTTTCTGTTTTTTTTTTTTGTTGTTTTAAGTTATTTCCCTATCCACATTTGTTTGCAGAGCACCTGCCATGTTCTTAACTAAATTTTGCTGCCATTTGCAGCACTCTAGCCCTTTCCATTGGTTTTTTAGAGCCATTTTAGTGCCTGAAAGTTCGGGTCCCTATTGACTTCAATGGGGTTCGGTGTCCGGGTCAAGTTCATGGTGTGTCACGGACCCGGACTTTTTTTCAAGTTCGGCAGGACCCACTGAACAAGGACATCCAGCTGTCCGCTCAACTCCAATTGTGATAATACTCAAAAAAGACAAAGATCATTTATATCCAGATTCATATAGACCAATATCGCTGCTTACCAGTGATGCAAAAATTCTTGAAAAAGTTCTTGCTTATAGATTAAACAGGGTTATTTAACATAATACACCCAGATCAAATGGGCTTTATGCCTCATCTCTCCACTGCAATTAATGTAAAGCATACTTTCTTAAATATTTAGACTGATGCATGCAATAATAGATCCCTTTTCTCACTTGATGCTGTCAAAGTATTTGACAGTATTAAGTGGTGTTGTGAGAAGTATTTGACAGTATTTAGTGGTGTTGTGAGAAGTTTTTTTTAAAAAAAATTGGTTCAGAGATGTTTTTTGTACCTGGGTTAAATTGCTGTATATTTCTACAAAGGCCTTGGTCCGAGTCAATGGCACAAATTCCTCTCTCCTTTTGCTTTACCGTGGAATGAGACCGGGTAGCCCTCTGTCATCGCTCTTATTTGCAGTCCCAATAGAGCCATTGACAACTATGCTAGGACAGACACCGGAAGTGTATGGTTTTTGTAGAGAAATGTGTTAGAAGAAGGTAGCTCTTTATACGGAAAAAATTGCTTAGTTTAGTTTCGGACAGATTAGTTATGTTATTCATTTTGGAATTAATTTAGTTTTGTTTCATTTTCATAACATTTTATTCCGTTATTAAATCTCTAACGAATTCCACATTTTCGGAATTATTCAAATTTAGATTGACCAATTAGAATTTTGTGTGAAGAATAGCTGATTGTTAAACAGCGGGCCGGGAAGCTGGCCTTTACATCCTTAACAACTGATGATTTATCAGCTGTCAGTGGGCTTCCCCACTGACAGCTGAAATGTTAACAAAACAATGTTGGCAATAGAAAATTCCAAAAAAAAAAACAGCGGGGGGGGGGGGGGTCCCCAGATCTCGGCCCTTCCCTATGTAAATTATTATGGGGTACCCATTCTCCAAAAAGGTGAATAAAGAAACTACAGAAGTTTTTGAATTTGAAATTCGTTATTAAAAAATAAAAAACAATGTCCCTCCGGCCTTGTCAAACTATCACCGCCGACTGCCTGCTCCTCCATCTGACACTTCTTAAGAGCATGCTGGGCCGATGATGTCACTAAGGGGTGGGGTCATCTGCTGATGTCATATGATGACTCCACCTCTTAGCTATTTAAGAAATGTCAGACAGAGGAGTAGGCAGTCGGCAGGAAGCATTAAAGGAGGCCAGAGGTTTTTTATTTTTTAGGGGGTGGCATGATTGAGGATGGATCTACATTGGGGGACATTGTTGTTTATTTTTTAATAAAGGAATCGTCAAAAACATATGTACTGTCTTTATTCACGTTTTAAACTTTTTTACTGAATGGGTACATACTCATTCACATGGGGGGACGGGATTTGTTAAAGGGGGCTTCCAGATTCCAGATAGGGACCTGGTATGAATTGGGGGGGGGGGGGGGATTTTCTATCATTGGCATTGTTTTGTTTACATTTTAGCTGTCAGTGGCAAAGCCCGCTGATAGCTGATGAGTCATCAGTTCTTATTGCTGGTTCACACTGGTGTGATGCGGGAACCCTGCAAAACCACTGCGGGTTCCCGCATTGCACCCGACTCGCAGGCAGTTCACACTGCCATATGCAAACTGCTGGGAGTGTCAATACAAAGTTAATGACACCCCCAGATTAGTTCGCATATCGCAGTGCAAACTGTCAATTCAGACAGGAATCAGATTGCATAGGTGTAAACACCCATGCGATCCGATTCTGGTGTGGACCAAAAAAAGGGTCCTGCATGACTTTGGTCCGAATGTGATGCAAATTCAGCCATACAATCTGTGTGGCTGAATTCGCATTGCACAGACATCGCATGTGATTTGCAGAGCAGTGCGGTGCGAATCACATGCGACATCTGACATCGCTATAATGTGAACCGGCACTTAAGGACGCAGTGGCCGATTTCCCAGGCCCACTGCTTAACAACCAGCTATTCTGCACACAAGATTCAAATTTTTCTCCCTGATACGTACACATCCCTCTTTTCTGCAACGTCTCAAATTATGGAGTTTGGTACATTTTTAGGGTTTAGAACGAACTGACCCTAATCTGTATTGCTTCTGCTTGATCCACTCCCTGATTCATGTTTTTCTGTATTGTCCCATTTTAAAATAGTTTCCCAGTTTAAATACCTAGAAGTGCAAATTACTAGCTGGATATAGGATTCCATCCCCCTGAATTTAAATCTGTTACTTACTAAATTTAATTCCCAATGTTCTGTGGGGGAATAAATTACCTTTATCTGTAGGCAGAGGCACTAATCTTCTCAGGATGGTTTTGATGCCCCAATTGCTATACCTTTTACATAACTGGCCCTGCCAGATCCCACTTAAACATTTTCTGAATATAAATGCAGTGTTAAGAGATTTGATCTGGCAAAAGGAAACTCCTAGGATTAAATCTTTGCAATATTCCAAAGAGCAGGGGGGACTGTCTGCTCCTAATCCATAATCCTAATCCTAATTGCCGCTCAGCTTCAGCATATTGTGGGATGGGAGGGGCATGGTCTTCTTAACATGCTTTCTTCCTAATTTAAAGGTAAAAATACCCATTACAGATGTTTGACACTCCTACTGTTCTTGAGTAGTAAACTGCTGTGTTTGTGTTTTTTTGCAATCTGCAAGGCAATATCATAATGTGCTAGTATACATGCGCACAAGATCCCCTGTTTACAGCACAGGACTCTGAAGGAACAGCCTGGGCGTTCAGGCTGGAAATTGCATGGGATTTCATTTTCTTTTATGCATAATGCTTCGATCTCATGCTTTCTTCAGCTTTTTTTGTTATTTAAATGAGAATGTATGCAAATACATTACACAATTTTTATATATCTTTAGTGTAAGAGTTTGCCACAGTTTTTTCTTTAGCATAGCACTATACAGTGTAGAAATGTGATAGATTGCTGAAGCTACACAGAAAGTGTTCATGGCCTAATGATTTAGAGGTCAAAATTGTTGTGATGAGTTTCTGCTATAAAGATTTTTATCTGAAGGACAATTTGGTGAAAACATTGAGAGAAACAGATGTATCCACTTAAAAGATGTGATGGTATTTATATAGTAAATGGCTTAATAAATTTGTAGACCCTTTATAAAACAAAGTAAAATAAAAATTATATACAGTGCATCCAGGAAAGTATTCACAGCGCTTCACTTTTTCCACATTTTGTTACGTTACAACCTTATTCCAAAATGGTTTAAATGTATTATTTTCCTTTAAATTCTACAAACAATAGCCCATCTTGACAACATAAAAGACGTTTGTTTGAATTCTTTGCAAATTTATTTATTTAAAAAAAAAAAACTTGATAGCCTATATTGAAGCACCTTTGGCACCAATTACAGCCCCAAGTATGATGTTACAAGCATGGCACACCAGTATTTGGGCAGTTTCTCCCGTTCTTCTTTTCAGGACCTCTCAAACTATCATGTTGGATGGGGAGCGTTGGTGCACAGCCATTTTCAGTTCTCTTCAGAGATGTTCAATTGAGTTAAAGTCTGGGCTCTGGCTGGGCCTCTCAAGGACATTCGCAGAGTTCTCCCGTAGTCACTCCTTTGTTATCTTGGTTGTGTGTTTATGGTCATTGTCCTGTAGGAAGATGAACCTTCTCCCCAGTCTAAGGTTTAGAGTGCTTTGGAGCAGGTTTTCATTAAGGATGTCTCTGTACACTTTTGGAAGGTTCTCCTCTCTTCACAGAGAAGTTTTGTAGCTCTGTCAGAGTGACCATCAGGTTCTTGGTCATCTCCCTGATTATGGTCCTTCTCCCCTGATTTCTCATTTTGGCCAGGCAGTCCCCTCTAGAAAGAGTCCTGGTGGTTCCAAACTTCTTCTATTTATGGATGATGGAGGACACTGCATTTATAGGACTTTCAATGCTGCAGTAATTTTGCTATACCCTTCTCTAGATCTGTGCCTCAATGCAATCCTGTCTCGAAAGTCTACAGACAATGCCCTGGACTTCATGTCTTGATCAGTGCTCTTTCATGTACTGTTAACTGTGGGATCTTAAATAGACAGGTGTTTGCCTTTCCAAATCATGTCCAATCAACTGAATTTATCACAGGTGGAATTAGAAACATCTCAAGGATGATCAATGGAAACAGTATTCATCTGAGCTCAATTTTGAGTGTCATGGTAAAAGCTGTGAATACTTATGTACTTGAGATTTTTTCATTTTTTATTTTTTATAAATTTGCAAAGATTTCAAAAAAAATTTTCATGTTGTCATCATGGGGTATTGTTTGTGAAGTTTTGAGGAAAATAATGAATTTTATCCGGTTTGGATTAAGGCTGTAACATAACAAAATGTGGAAAAAGTTAAGCGCTGTAAATACTTTCTGAATGCACTGTACATTTTGTGGTGTGCTTCAATAGTTCACTTGCACTGATTTACATCTGAGGATGGGAATTTTTTTTCTTTTTAACATAAATGTTAATGCATATTTATAGTCATTCAAAAAAAAATCCTGTTTTGATTACTAAACTTAAAAGCTCGAAATGACATTTTTTACAAAAGGTGTAAGATCAGAAAAGGTTCTGAGTAGAGTTGAGTGGACACCTGGATGTCCGTGTTCGGCGGGTTCGGCCGAACTTGAAAAAAAATTCCGGGTCCGTGTCCCGGACTTTTTCCGAACTTTACCCGGACAAAGAACCCCATTGACGTCAATGGGGACCCGAACTTTCAGGCACTAAAATGGCTCTTAAACACCAATGGAAAGGGCTAGAGTGCTGCAAATGGCAGCAAAATGTAGTTAAGAGCATGGCAAGTGCTCTGCAAACAAATGTGGATAGGGAAATAACTTAAAACAACAAAAAAACAGAAAAATAAAACAATTTTCTTCATCTGTGAAGGACGAGGCCCATATGGAGTAGGAGGGAGGTTGAGGTGCCGGTGTATGTGGCGGTGTAGGTGGAAGCGGCGGTGGAGGGGGACGAGGTAGCCAACACTGCTTTTTTTCAGTCATTTTAAATTAGGGTACACCCCAAAAGAGTGAGAAAGATCAAAAATATAACAATGGCTGGGTAAGGTCGGTATCCATCTCTATTCTGCACAAGGTATGGAAAAGTCCCGTGGGATCCATACCTGGTTCATTTTAATGAACGTGAGCTTGTCTACATTGTCTCTGGACAGGCAGCTGCGCTTGTCTGTGATAACGCCCCCAGCCAGTGCTAAATACACGTTCAGATAATACACTGGCTGCAGGGCACGCCAGCACCTCCAAAGCGTAAAGGGCAAGCTCAGGCCATGTGCCCAATTTGGAGACCCAGAAGATGAAGGGGGCAGACCCGTCATTCACTACATGTAGGCGTGTGCACACATACTGCTCCACCATGTTGGTAAAATGCTGCCTCCTGCTAAGACGTTCCATATGAGCTGCTGGTGCTGCTGTTTGTTGTGGCGTGTTGACAAAGCTTTTCCACATTTCGGCCATGCTAACCTTGCCTTCTGAGGTGCTGGTGGTGACCTGGTTGCGTTGGCGACCTCTTCCTCCTCCTTCTCTGCCTTGGCCTTGTGCTTCCACTGTGGCCCCACTGTCAGGTGGGAATGCCAGCAGCATTGCGTCTACCAGCGTGCGCTTGTACTCGCGCATCTTGCGATCGCGCTCCAGTGAGTGAATTAAGGACTGTACATTGTCCTTGTAACGGGGATCCAGCAACGTGGCCACCCAGTAATCAGCACCAGTTAGAATGTGGGCAACTCGGCGGTCGTTGTGGAGACACTGCAGCATGTAATCGCTCATGTGTGCCAGGCTGCCCAGAGGCAACGAAAGGCTGTCCTCTGTGGGAGGTGTATCGTCTGTGTCGTCTGTATCCCCCCAGCCATGCACCAGTGATGGCCATGAGCTGGCCTGGGTGCCAACCTGCTGTAAACATGGTTCCATCCCCTCCTCCATCTCCTCTTCCTCATCCTCCAGAACTGTGCCCCTGCTGGACAATTGTATCCCTGGCGTTTGTGTGTGCAGGAACCCACCCTCGGAGCCACTTGCGAATGACTGCCCTGAAAGCCTTGGAAATGTTACCTCTTCATCCTCCTCCTCATCCTGTGCCACATCCTCTTCCATCATCGCCCGAATCGTTTTTTGAAGGAGGCATAGTGGGATAGTTAAGCTGACAACGGCATCATCGGCACTGGCCATGTTGGTGGAGTACTCAAAACAGCGCAACCAATCACACAGGTCTCGCATGGAGGCACAGTTATTGGTGGTGAAGTGGTGCTGTTCCGCAGAGCGACTCACGCGTGCGTGCTGCAGCTGAAACTCCACTATGGCCTGCTGCTGCTCGCACAGTCTTTCCAGCATGTGCAAGGTGGAGTTCCACCTTGTGGGCACGTCACATATGAGGCGGTGAGCGGGAAGGCCGAAGTTACGCTGCAGCGCTGACAGGCGAGCAGCAGCAGGGTGAGAACGCCGAAAGTGTGCACAGATGGCCCGCACTTTCTGCAGCAGCTCTGACACATCGGGGTAATTTTTAAGGAACCTCTGCACCACCAAATTCAGCACATGCGCCAGGCAAGGGATGTGCGTCAAACCGGCTAGGCCCAGAGCTGCTATGAGATTTCGCCCGTTATCGCACACCACCAGACCGGGCTTGAGGCTAGCTGGCAGCAACCACTCATTTGTCTGCTGTTCCATGCTCCTCCACAACTCCTGCACGGTGTGTGGTTTGTCCCCCAAACAGGCAAGTTTTAAAACTGCCTGCTGTCGTTTACCCCTGGCTGTGCTGAAGTTGGTGGTGAAGGTGTTACGCTGACCGGATGAGGAGGCGGTAGAGGATGAGGAAGCGGAGTAGGAGGAGTTAGGAACAGGAGGCAAACTGAAGCACCCTGCAATCCTCGGCGGTGGAAGGAGATGCGCCAAACAAATTTAAAAAGGTGTATGTCACATGTACCGATACAGACTATGCCATAATTTAATTTTTTACACTCCAAATGGGTCTATATTGAATAGCGGAATAGAAAAAATAATACAAAACGGTGTATCTCACACGTACAAACACAGACTAGGCCCCGATTAAAATTTTTTGTACCCTCAAGGCAGGATGAGGATGAGGAGTAGGAGGAGTTCGGAACAGGAGGCAAACTGAAGCACCTTGCAATCCTCGGCGGTGTAAGATGCGCCCAAAAATTTGGAAGGTGTATTTCACACGTACCGATACAGACTATGCCACAATTTAATTATTTTTACCCCAAAGGGTGTAGATTGAATAGCGGAATAGAAAATATGATATCAAAAGGTTTATCTATCTCACACGTACAGACCCAGACTCGGCCCCGATTACAATTTTTTGTACCCTAAAGGCAGGATGAGGAGTAGGAGGAGTTCAGAACAGGAGGCAAACTGAAGCACCCTGCAATCCTCGGCGGTGGAAGATGCGCCCCAAAAATTTGGAAGGTGTATCTCACACGTACCGATACAGACTATGCCGCAATTTAATTATTTTTACCCCAAAAGGTGTAGATTGAATAGCGGAATAGAAAATATGATATCAAAAGGTGTATCTATCTCACACGTACAGACCCAGACTAGGCCCCGATTACAATTTTTAGTACCCTAAAGGCAGGATGAGGTGTAGGAGGAGTTCGGAACAGGAGGCAAACTGAAGCACCCTGCAATCCTCAGGGGTGGAAGATGCGCCCCAAAAATTTGGAAGGTGTATCTCACACGTACCGATACAGACTATGCCGCAATTTAATTATTTTTACCCCAAAGGGTGTAGATTGAATAGCAGAATAGAAAATATGATATCAAAAGGTGTATCTATCTCACACGTACAGACCCAGACTAGGCCCCGATTACAATTTTTAGTACCCTAAAGGCAGGATGAGGAGTAGGAGGAGTTCGGAACAGGAGGCAAACTGAAGCACCCTGCAATCCTCGGCGGTGGAAGATGAGCCCCAAAAATGTGGAAGGTGTATCTCACACGTACCGATACAGACTATGCCGCAATTTAATTCTTTTTACCCCAAAGGGTGTAGATTGAATAGCGGAATAGAAAATATGGTATCAAAAGGTAAATCTATCTCAAACGTACAAACCCAGACTAGGCCCCGATTACAATTTTTTGTACCCTAAAGGCAGGATGAGGAGTAGGAGGAGTTCAGAACAGGAGGCAAACTGAAGCACTCTGCAATCCTTGGCTGTGGAAGATGCGCCCCAAAAATTTGGAAAAGTGTATCTCACACGTACCGATACAGACTATGCCACAATTTAATTATTTTTACCCCAAAGGGTGTAGATTGAATAGCGGAATAGAAACTATGATATCAAAAGGTGTATCTATCTCACACGTACAAACCCAGACTAGGCCCTGATTACAATTTTTTGTACCCTAAAGGCAGGATGAGGAGTAGGAGGAGTTCGGAACAGGAGGCAAACTGAAGCACCCTGCAATCCTCGGCGGTGGAAGATGCGCCCCAAAAATTTGGAAGGTGTATCTCACACGTACCGATACAGACTATGCCGCAATTTAATTATTTTTACCCCAAAGGGTGTAGATTGAATAGCGGAATAGAAAATATGATATAAAATTGGTGATTTTTCAATAGCACATGTGAACACAGCAGTGTCTTATGTTTTATGTCACGGTCAGCTCTGCAGCAGGCTATGAAGGGAAAAAAAAAAAATTCCCCTTTAAGTTTGTAATTTTTAAATAGCAGATTAGTACAGACTATGCCACAATTTAATTTTTTTTAACCCAAAAGGGTGTATATTGAATAGTGGAATAGAAAAAAGTGTATAAAATTGAAAATCACTCAATAGCACATGAGAACACAGCAGTGTCTTATGTCACGGTCAGCTCAGCTCAGCAGCAAGCAGGCTATGAAGGGGGAAAAAAAATAAAAAATTCCCCTTTAACTTGATTTTTTAATAGCAGATTAGAACAGCAATCTGTAGTGAAATATAGCTGAACGCTGCACACAACAGAATGATAAAAATATATTTTATTCTCCCTCCTCCTCCTCCTCCTCCTCCTCAGTGGGCTCAAGTGAGGGCAAAAAGATCGTTCACTGCACCACCCCCCACACAGCAAAATCGATGTAGACTGTCCCTGCCTAATCTCTCCAGCCTGTCCCTAAAATGCTCAAATAACTGTCCCTGCCTACACTCCGACCTGTCCCTGCATTCTTTTCGAGCACAATTTTTCACTGTCTGTCCCTAATCAGCAGCCAGCACGTATGATGTGTGCTCTCTCCCTAAACTACAGCAGAATGACGCGCCGCGATGTGGCTCTCGAACTTATAAAGACATGGGTCACATGCTTCAGATGGCCAATCACAGCTACTATTATACATTAGTAGGGATGGCTGGGATGGCTTAAGGCACACCAGTTAAACGCTTGTTGATTGGCTGTTGAAAGCCCGCCATTAAAAGCGCGCCATTACATACAAAACAGGAAATAAAATTACCGAACACGGATTTTAAACCCGAACATACAGTATAGTTTTCGGGTCCGTGTTCGGGTAACAAAAATCCAATTATTCGGTACGAACCAGAATAATACAGTCCGTGTTCGCTCAACACTTGTTCTGAGGCTTCAGTGAGAGACAGAACTGTTACTGTTCTCTTTATGTAAAGGTATCCTATCAGAAAAAGCTACAGGAATTTACCACTTGACGACCAGTAGTTTAACATGCTGCCGGCCGTTAGCTGTGTTTAGATGTGCGAGCGCCTGCACCTGCCTCTTGTGCTGTGGTTGGACACAGCACAAATGTGTCAGCAGGCTTGCAACCAATGATTTTGGCTGTGAACCTGCTAATAGCTGAGGCCAACCATAGCACAGAGATGTGTGCGTGTTAGTAAACACACGACACAGATCTTGCTGCTTCTGCTTCCTAATCTCACTTACTGTTCAGAGCTGAGATTAGAAAACAAACCCATCCAGTATGTGAGTAAAATTGGCACACATACACTTGTTAGACAGTTAACCCTTTTATTGCCCACCTTATCACCCCTGTCACCCAGCCAGTTCCGTTAGTACAGTGACAGAGTGTATTACCACTGATCACTTTGTTAGTGTCACTAGCGATGTCAGATAGTGCCACTTAGTGTCCCTCCCAGCCAGTGTCATTTAGCGTCAGTCCCTGATTTCCCGCCACACTATTACAGTCACATGAGAAATGTGATAGGTAGTCAGAAAAGCTTTGTAAATTCCAATATATATATATATATATATATATACATATACACATATATATATATATATATATATATATATATATATATATATATATATACACACACACACATATACATACCATAGTTTGTAGACATTATAACTTTCACACAAACTAATAGAATAGTAGAAAATAATGTTTTTTATTTTTTAAAAGAATGCTCTATTTGTTTGAAAAAAAAAATGATTTCAATTTAATGTTAGTACAGTGTTGCATTACCGAACAATTGCCAGTTAGATTAGCACAGTGCTAAATAGCAATAAATTGTCTGGTCACGAAGGGGGTAAAACCTTCCGGAAGTCAAGTGATTAAAAGTACCAAATCATAACAATATTAAGTAAAATCCCGTTTTTATTTATATCATTAGGAATATTTCCTAAATCCTGATCTATGTACATATACACGTAATATACCCAAATCCACTCTTGATACCCCAATACTCAGTCATTAGTATTTATAATAATTTATTCATCATACATCATTCCATTGTTTGATTCAAATAAGTATCGGGTTATCCAAAATTCAACACATTTTTTAAACCAGCTACTTTAGGAATAACAGGGAGACGGTAATCTGCATACTCACCGAATGACAGGGGGGCTTCCAGAATCACATAAGGCACCCCCACAACCACCACACCAGGGTTGTGGGGAGAAGGTCCTTGTCCTAAACAACATGGGTACAAGTTGAAGGCATGTCGTCTGTTATGGTTTGGGTTTTGCTTGTCCCCCCTTTCCTGGCCTGTGATGCTGCATGCTTAGATAAGGGTCTGGTATGGATTTTGGGGGGCCCACACTATTTGTTTTTATGTTGACGTGAGAATCCCTTTAAAATCCACATCAGGTCTAATGGTCTGGTATGGATTTTGCAGTGGGGGGCCCACTCTTTTTTTTTTTAAGTTTGGTGTGGGGTTACCCTTAAAATACATACTGCTGTTTTAAAAAATATATAATTTTGACACTTGTTTGTTTACATTCTTCTGTAAGTGGGGAAGCCGCCTGCTCCTTAACAACCAACTATTCCAAATGAAACAAAATAATTGCCAAAGATACTAAACTAATTCTGAATGCGTCCGAAATAAAATTCTTCCATTATTAAATGCTTCTGAAACAAAACTAGATGGAAATTTGTGGCATGCACATGTCTGTAAATTATTTAGATAGTAGATTTTGTTGACCTTCATATATAATGAAGTTTATTATGAAATAGTTTATATCTTACATATACAGTAAGTTTGTATGGCAATATTATAGCATCTATGGGATTTTTGATTTTTTTTGCATTATACTACTATATCATGCCTTTCTGGTCCATGCCGCCCCCGTTTTGCCTTAAGAAAGAGGACTCTGTGGTCAATATAATGGATGATTGATGGCCAAGAGCATTGTCTTGTTTTTACTTTGTCACCAATGTAATATTGGGTTATTGCTATTTAGGAGGTAGGTTTTTTGATACAAGATTGCATGCTATTTTCTAATACTAGATGTTACAAATATGTTGTGATTTGCATTGTAGATTACTGTCCCCCCATTATCCCTGAAGAAAAAAGCATTGACCGAGAGAAATGCATTGAATTTGGGATATCTTGATACTTACTTGCCCACTACTGCCTCCACATGCAGCACCTCTGCTTCTCATTTTAGGCATGCCTCTCATTGCAATATTGCGGAGGTGAATGAAATACCTAGCTTTTAGTAAAATGATAGCAATAACAGGGAAGGGGGGTGAATGTGTTGTACTTTTGGTCCACACTAGCTAGTGTACTATATTGCTTTGGTTTGCAGCATAAAAAGGGAAGCTCTAATAACCCCAAAAAAGGTATATGTTGCATACCCCAAACTTAAAAGAGCTGGCAAAACATAATTAAATAAAATATTGCCCAGCCAAAAAATATAAACCCAAAAAGGCTAACCCTGAAAAACAATAGCCTATTTTTAGCAGAAAATAAAATAAAAAAAAATGAATGAAAAAGACTATAACAGATCTAAAAAAAAAAAAAAAAAAGTCTGCCAAACAGAGATACAGAGGCTAGTAAGCAATTTCTTTGGCGATACAGAAAACAATTGTCTTAAGGCATGTTGAGTCTTTAGAACTGTGAACAAAGGATGGGGGTAAACAATGGTATGCAGCCCACACAGTGCAGTCCACTGTATAGCACAGTATTTCTTCCTATACTGATTTGTTAACTCACCTTATACTGCGCCAACACACATTAACGCATTACTGCTCAGAGCCAAAACTTTTTAATAAGAGGGCTTGTCTGTCCATACCTTAGGATTATTGGCTGTTTGGGACTCTTTCTCCTAAGGTCAAACGTTACATAGTGCATTATGGGCCAGATGCAGTTTTAAGGCCATAGATTTGGAATTTAGCCAAACTTCAAACTGGGAGATTTGCATAGAACTCAATGTGGTACCAAACCCGAACATCAATTCTGCTCAAGATACCAAACAGAAAAGGATATATGTGGCAAAGCTCCTCAATAAGACAGATTGCAAGGTATTGGTAACAGTGGTCTTTTGTAAGTATTTAATTTGCTAAACTTTAATATCAAGCAACATGTACTTTTCAAGATAGTTTAAACTTTTATAGTGTTTAAAAACAAACTGGTGTTAGTGGTTGCGTTTATGTAGTAATTAGTATATGGGTTTTATAATTCATACTTATCTCTCTCTATTGTCCATATCCTCTCTTCAGACCATAAAAGCGTACATCTGTCATAAGGCACATCATATTGGATGAATTTGCCACAAATGGCTTTTGAAATAAAATGTTAATATCTATTTCGCCTTCTATTACTTCATCGGTGGGGGCTAAGATTACATTGTCAATAGCGATGAAGTTCAAATTTGAAGCCATCTTGGGTTTAATGTTGATCTCACTTTTTGGAAACTCTGAATTAATGGCCATAAAATAGTGTCTGGACACAGTGAAAATAAACCAAAAGAACTGTGCTAACACTAAAAAGAATCTAATGCCTCGTTTCCACTGAGCGGATCGGTTCGGTACGGTACGCTAATTTGAGTGTTTCCATTATGAAAGTGGCCCATACAACCGAACCAAACCGCACCATTCCTGGTCCTGCTTCAGATGTAGGGCCATAGGAAATGGTACGGTACGGTTAGGGCGGAGCTACTGGCGTCACACGATAGAGTCCTCTGATTGGCGGACAGGAAACCATCAATGCTCACGTCAAATGAAAGAGCAAAACAAACACCTCATTTGGTGTAAACCCCGCATGGTCCCTGGTGGCCCGACTTGCAGTGGAAACGCTCAGCTGAATAGACCGGACCATTCTAACCCTTCCAAACTGTACCGACCCGAACCGTTCCGCTCAGTGGAAACGAGGCATAAATTAACCTCCCAAGCAACTGTATTATTATAAATTGATGTAGAGTAAAAGAAAAAAAAATGACAGCGATAATATATAGCCCTAAAACTGTATACCCGATATGCAAACATTATACACAATGACATTGATACAAATGCGTAAAAGCGATCAAACTCATACAGGTTCTTCAGAGCGCATGCGCCGATGACGTCATCGGCTGCATGCAATGTAAATATCTCCTAATTGGTGCAAGTTTAGGAGATATTTACAGTACCTATAGGTAAGCCTTATTAAAGGCTTACCTATAGGTATAAATTCTCAAGGTGGGTTTACAACCACTTTAATTCAATAAGTTTGTCAAACAAGGTCTGAAATAATACATTTTAGTCCTCCTCCACGTGCCAATCTTAAAGAATAACTAAGTGCAAAACTTTTTTTTTACTTTTGGATAGAGTGCAGAGGGATTAGAATGACTGTCAGTTATTATTGCTCTCTGTGCTCCTGTTAAGGAGATTCACCTTCTCTATTTGTCCTGATTACTGTTATTGAATGTGAAAGTAAAAGAAAATCCCAAATTATGGGTTGTCCCCAGAAAAGCAACATAGGTAAATCTTCCAATGGGGACACTAGTCCTGTTGACCTGGAGGGTCCCCAAAGAATTCACCTGAATTTGCAGGGATTTTCTCTCACTTCCTGTTTTGGCTTTGGCACAGGAAGTGAAGGGTAATGTAAAAATATTAACCGCGCTAAAGGAAAAATTATAATAAACAGCAGCAACTTCTAGTGTGACCACACCCTGTAGAATATTGTAAAAATAAGTCGCGCTATAATATGATCAATGGAGATATAAAGTCCATACAGTCCAAGCATAAAGTGAAGATGTAATCCAGGACCAGGAACCCCAAAGGGTGTATGCTTACCAGATTGAGGTAAGGTAAAGGCAGATTCTTTGGATATAACTTGTCACCTTGATAGTAGATCCAGGTCCACGTGAACGGTTAGCTCAATGGTCATTGGATCATGGAAGTAAAGGTAAAAACGCAATAGCGTAAAACCTTACAAACTAAATTAATTAGACACCACAGTGTTCTTGAAAAATAAGTTCAATTGTGTGAATGAATAAACCTCCACCAATAAGGTTGATCACTAATAACAGTGAATAAAAAAACCATGCAAAAAATAAATAAAAATATAAAAAATGAATAATAAATGTGATGGGTACCCCTTACCAAATGTGATAAGGGTAAACATCAAAAATAATATGACGTGTTATAGCTGAAGTCGCCTCTTACCGGACAACATTAATTGAATAGCCAATATAGGGAGGGCAAAAGTGTGAAATTTGCGTGTTGAACCACCACCTTTTGTAGCTAGATTCGCCTCTTACCATATGAAATAAGGATTATAGCAAACGTGCAGATCACAATTCAGTGTGAACCCGGAGCCAATAATAAGATACACCAATAGGGGTCGCCTCTTACCAAATATAAATAGTAGTTGAGCCTGTATGATGATCAAGCATCCAAGGACCCGACCCTTACTCTGGGGTGCTGTTTCCTCAAATATCGGAGGTATTGCAAGTGTTCACCCACATGAAGAAAAAAAGGCTCCCATAGCGTAAAACCATTAAAATTTATTCTCAAATAAAAGCAAAAAAACTTACAGCAAGACCAGGAATGAAGGAGCAATGTTTGTCAGCCGCCGGCCGGACGGCTTCGCTCGCCCGCACTCTCCGGTCGCAATCCGATGACGTCAGTACGCCGTGACCCGACGACGTTTCGTCACAGATGACGTTTTCAAAGGTGCGGACGGCGTACTGACGCCATCTATTTATACGAGAAGTTGAGCTAAATGACCGGAAGAGGGTGAGGATCATCCCGCCATCTTAAGTGGGGGAATTCGTAACCGGAATGGTAACCCACACACCAACCCGCAAATAGCAACAACAAAGGGTTGTACATAAACAAAATTAAAAAGAGCATCACGCAAAACAACTATATTTTATACTCATAAGATATAGAACAAAAATTAGCAAACAAATAATCGTCATATCCACCTAGAATGGGTCAATGGAGACACCATCTAGTGGATATTTGAGGATATTACAAGTTTAAATGACATATTGATTACAACTGGACAGCACCAATCTCAACCATCATAAAAAAAGAGAGAGAGGAAGGTTATATATGAAAAGAATTGATGATGTGAACAAAAAAATCCTTTCATTCTTAGATATTGATATATCCAACCGAATCAACCCCTTATTTAATAATTAGGCCCAACATAATGCTAACAATTATAATAAAATCGTCACACATATGTCAAATATAACTGATTGGTGTTGTCCCATTGTATTGACAATTGGGTAATAGGCTTAGATAGGAAATCAATAATAAATTGATTTCAATATATATATTAAGAATATATTTGAAAAAAATTAAAATAAAAGGGTATTAATAAGTTAGGCGTTGTCTATGAAAGCATTTATTTCAATGTCAACATTGAGTCCAAACGGTACGTATGTTTTGGCCCGATGAATCCAGTTCATCTCTAATTTTGAGATGCCTCTAACTAGGGGTTCACCCCTCCAATGGGGTACAAATTTGTCTATCCCTAGGAATAAAGTATTCCTGGGATTTTTATCATGGACAAGGGCATAGTGTTTGGACACTGAATGCTTGGGAAAACCTTTAAGTATATTTGATATATGTTCATTGAGTCTTACTTGTAATGGTCTTTTAGTTCGTCCTATATATTGAAGCCCGCATGGGCACTGGAGCATGTAGACAGTGCCAGTGGTCATGCAGGAAATAAATGGCTTAATAGCGTGAACTCTACCTGTAGCTGTAGACGTAAACTCTTTAACTGATCTACATTTATTAGAGCTAAAAGAACAGACACGACACCTGTTGCATTTATAAAACCCAGTCAACTGACTTAAAAAAGTAGGTCTGGGGGCTGGTGGTTCTAAAATGTTGGGTGCCACTTTATCTCTCAAAGTCGGGGCTCCTTTAAATACCACGCGTGGTCTATCCGGCAGAGTGCTACCCAGGACTGGATCATTACCAAGAATGTGCCAGTGACGACTGACAATATTTTTAATAGTCATATGCTGACTTGAAAAGGATGTAACAAAAGGTAAATTATACGAAGAATTTTTTCTATCCGTTTTGGACTCATTATTCAATAGTTGGGTTCTATCCAATCGGCTAACCTCCATAAGTGTTTCGTTGAGAAATTCCTCACTGTAACCCTTATCGAGAAACCTCTCAGTGAGAACACGGGCCTGAGTTTGAAACTCATGGAATTCACTACAGTTACGCCTAATACGAAGGTATTGGCCTTTGGGTATAGCCCTCAGCCAAGGTGCATAGTGACAGCTATCGACAGGAATATATGAATTCCTGTCGGTTGTTTTGAAGTATGTAGATGTAGAAAATTGTCCATCTTTAATGCTTATGGTGAGGTCAAGGAAATGAATAGTAGACTGGCTACACTCATAATTCAGCTGGATACCCCGATCATTGGAATTCAAATATTCCAAGAAGGATATCAGGTCACTGTGGCGGCCATCCCAGAGGAGGAGCACGTCATCTATGTACCTAGCCCAGAGCAGTATTTGCGGCCTGCGGTGGGCATAGATGACGTCCTCCTCCCACTGGGCCATAAACAAGTTGGCGAGAGACGGGGCATATTTAGCGCCCATGGCCACCCCAGTGACCTGGCGATAAAACTGCCCATTGTACCAAAAGTAATTATGGTGAGTAGCGAACTCAAGTAGCTCCATAATAAAGGATATCTGAATTGATGGTAAATCAGAATCCCTATTAAGATACATATTGACCGCGTTCAACCCCACATTGTGTGGGATAATTGTGTAAAGAGAGGAGACATCGGCTGTGACCATCCAAAGATGGTCACTAGGAGTTAAACCTGTCAAAAGGCCAATGACATGTCTCGTGTCTTTAATATATGAAGGTGTGGTTTGCACCAATGGCTGTAAATAAGAGTCAATATACTTCCCCACCCGGGACGTCACAGAGTCGATGCCACTGACAATGGGACGACCCGGGGGGGAAGTTAGACTCTTATGCAATTTAGGTAAATAATAAATAACCGGAGTGCGAGGGCACTTGGGGATCAGAAACGCCTTTTCTTTTTTATTTATGATGTTTTGATCATAACCCCTCTTTACAATACCCTCCAGAGTCTTTTTGTAAGAGACTTTAGGGTCTTTGGGAAGTGGGACATAGGTTTGACTATCTCCTAAAATGCGTTGCATTTCTTGATTATAATCGTTACGATCGAGTACAGCGATCCCACCGCCCTTATCTGCTGGCCTAATGACCAGGAAGTGAAGGGAAAGGGATTATAACCTCCCCTTGCTCTATCCAAAATGAAAACAAAAATTCCTATAATTCTACTATAATTCTTGCATAAAGCTCAAAAAAAAAAAAACATCATAAAGAGGACACGGTAGTAGATACTCAGTGTGCAAAATTCTCTAATTATACAAAATCATAAAACACTAAAACACGTCTCTGTGGTATATTAAAGAGGAAGTAAACCCTCCTCTGCAACTTTTACCCATAGGTAAGCCTATGATAAGGCTTTCCTGTAGGTACTGTAAATATCTCCTAAACATGTACCATTTAGGAGATATTTACCTTACATGCAGCCAGTGACATCACTGGCGCATTCGCTCTGAAGGAACGGCCGCTGGTGCCGTTCCTTCAGAGCCCTGTGCCGTGACCGTCGGCTCCTGCGCAAGTGCGCGGGAGTGACGTCACCGCGGCTCCGGCCAATCAGATGGCCGGATGCCGCGATCCCAGAAGACTGGCGACTGAACATGTTGCCCGTCATAGAGGTAAGCGGGCGGCACGGCGGCGGCTCATTCTAAGGTAAGTATTTCATAATGAGCTAGTATGCGATGCATACTAGCTCATTATGTGTTTCTCTTTCAGGTTGAAAAAAAAAAAAATGTCCTCTTTAAGGAAATTGTCAAATCTGTATAAAATTGTATTCTTTTTTGAATGCTTTGCCTATGTATTGCATACTTCACTCACTCTGCACACGGCACTAATAATGTTTTCATTACATGTTTGCATTCTTTTGAGTCCTGATTAGAATTAGCCTGCCTATGTTACTCCACTTGATATCATAAAAGTACAATTGTAATATTAATGTAATACCTTCGTAATAAACAGTATGAAAACCTTCAGTTGCCTATCTATATAATTTGCAGAACACACACACACACACATATATATATATATATATATATATATATATATATATATATATATATATATACATATATATATATATATATATATATAATTGTATAAATATATACATACTGTATATTAGGTTTCAGTTGTGGAATGTTTCTGCATGCCACAGAATTGCTGTGCAGTATCTAGTGTGCATCAAAAGCATCACACATTCACCTCCTATCACCACAGTTGGATAAAACCATAGGCATTCCATTCACCCCAAAACTACAATGAGGAGCATATCTAAAATAAGAGGCAGAGGTGCTGCATGTGGCAATCGTAGGAGGCAAAAAAAGGAAGCATGGTGGTGGTAGGGCCACACAAACTGGAGGTAGGGCAGGTGTGCCTTTTTTCCAAAAGTGACCAGTCAATACAGTCACAGCACATCTAGCAAATAGTTGAGTGGCTGACAATTTTTTACACCTACTTCTTCCCAGGCACAAAGCAGGGAGTTGTCTGCCAGTGTTACTAATGCAGCCTCTTACCCTTAGTCCTATTCGAGTCTCTCTGCAAACATTGTGCTGTTCTGTAAGACCACATACAATTTTAACACATCCCAAATCTGTAATTGTAAGGTAATATTAAGAATAATACACTAGGCCCAATATGTACCGTATATACCAAAAAAACAGCTGTCTTTAAATAAACACCAACAAGTACATTTAAAATGTAGGCAAGTACTTTATAAATATACATCTATACAATAATATATTTTAGTAATAAATAACTCATATACAGTAATCCCCCGTTCCATCGCGGTTCAGTTTTTGCGGTCCCGGTAATTCGCGTTTTTTTTTTGTAATGTTATTTTACTATATAAATCATTAAAAATGAAATATTTTTGTGTTTTCCATAGCTCTTGCTCTGTCTCTTAGTATCTTTTATGTGTTTAAATGAGTTTCTATTGTTTTAAAAGTGTGTTTAAAGACCTTAAAATGCTTTTACACGTACAGTGACAGTAAAAAAAAACATGCCTACAATGCATTTTAATAGGGTTTTTCTTTTTCGCGGAATTTCACTTTTCGCGGCTGGGTCCGGAACGTAACCCCCGCAATGGAGGGGGGTTTACTGTATAAAATATTCTCATGAAAAAATCATGACAATTCACATATGCACACAATAAATTATAACTAAGTAAATGTACCATAATGCAAATTCAAAAAAATCTAAATGTAATTAGTGTAAGTCCAAGGAGAATAATTTTATCTTCATCCACCACCAATGTGCCAAAACAAAATGCCACCTGGGACCACCATTCATAAAAAAATCAGATCATCTATTTGACCCCCAACTATATACAATTATATGGTCCAAGTAATATTTAGGCAATACTGAAACATCCATTAAAAACACCTTCTTGCATAAAGACAAACCAACGAATCCAGTTCTTCAAAGTCTGTGAATGTAGCAACGTCACAAAGACCTACCCAAGGAAAGAAGACAATGTAATGAAACATGTACAGATTGGGGAAGGTTAAAGAGGTCTGGTGACTCAGTTACCAGTCACGGCATCCCTCTTGCTATCCAATCTAACAGTACCTTTGCATAGAGATTTTCAGAAGCTCTTTATTGCTTTCTCTTTGATATTACACCATTCTAGCATTTTGCTAGATAGAAGCTGTGAGAACTGTGTAAAATGTGTAAACTTCTCTACCCTCACTACTATGTCTTTATATAGAAAGTTTGCCTAGAACCAATTTCAAAATGTTTTCTTTGCTAATTGGCTGGAATTATTTTTTCTAATGGCTGAGACCAGTAGATAAAAGATAATAATTCTATCCAATCATGAACGGAGGAATGATGTTGTTTTACACAGGCAATGTAGATCCTACCTTTACCTGGTTGTATTTTTCTGCTCAGAATTTTACAGTTGCTAGAGGTTGACAGAGCTGTGGCCAGAGAAAATATTTATTGCAACATCCTCTATGTACAGGTGTAATTAGGTAAAGGTTAGCAAAAGGAAGGTCATTGGTCATTTTAAGCCCACATTTAAAGTAGATTTAAGGTCAAAAAATAAAAATCAATTTGTGATAAAACAAAGTAGGATGTAACATATGTCTGTATTTGTTTGTCATGTAAATGCAAGTAAATAGACGAATATACTCGAGTTCCCTTCAGCTTTTCAGTTTCCTCTATGATGGAGAGAAAACAGCTTCCTCGTCTTCTAAATGGCTCATCTGTGTCAATCATCTTAGAAAACATGCCAAAGCTCCACCCGATTTTCCTTGCATTTGGTCCTCACATACCCAATCTATGCCCCACTCATGTCCCACCTATGCCACTGCCCACTGAATTATGGGAACTCTAGTTCCCTGTGGGAGATACTAGCATAGTAGAAGACAATAACATACTAGCTCTGAAAACCATCTCTATCTTTACTAGAGATAGAGGTGTTATAATTTTGATTTTGTGATATTTATTAATATGTGCCACTTTCATGAGCTTTATTCAGGGTTCACTAAAAATATATAGGTTGCTTTTGGCTGTACTTTAAAATGAAGTATATCATAAGTCCCACAGGATACAGATGGAGATATGAAAATGTATTTGACCTAATATAATTTTTTTGCTCAATTTTTTTATTGAGCTTTAAGAACTTTACAAAAGTCAAAATACTAACACAATCATTTATTTCAAGGTACATGCAATACACCAAGATAAGGTAAGATAACAGGGATCACATTACAGTGCTAATGTGTATAAATCTTTTCAGAAGTTATCATGAGCAAACCTAAAACACAGTGACATTCATGACCGACCTAAGCTACCAAGAATGGAGTCTATAAATTGAAGGGGTCAAGCATGATAAGCTGGAGCACACATCAGTCAGAGGAGATCAACAATAAGACAAGTGGGTGAAGACAGTAGAAAGGAACATAAGAAAGGAAGAGAGAAGGGAGAAGGATAGTAAGGGAAAAGGGTGCTGGGAAAAAGCAGGGATTAAGGTGGGGATCCCGAACCTTGTAGAATTTTAACATTATGCACTATGGTATAGATAACATTTTTCACAAAAAGTATGCACTATAATAAAAATAAAGATGGTATGTGCTCAGAAAAAAAAAAAAAAAAGTTATCATGATTTAGAAGTCTAAGGGAATCTGGACAGTTTTCTCTGTGCTGGAACTTATCAGTTCACTTTTGACTTGCAAAGGGGTAGCAGATCTTTGTTTCCCCCACAAAAAGAAAGGCAGTCTCCGTTGGATATTCCCTGTATGACAAGGGACTGTGCCCATAAGAAAATCTACTTTCTTATTTGGCTGACAATGTCTTAGCGGACTGGAATTCTGACCCTAAAAGTTCCAGAGCTCTTTAAGATCAACCTACATTGTATTCTGCCAAGTGAACAAGGATCGTCCAGGAGGTAGAAGTGATACCTTCTCAGGTACTGCTGCAATGCTGCATTATTGTACAAGGTAAGTGGTCCTTCTGATAATTTTTACAGAATTAATTTTTATACTGGGCAAAGTAAACATTCACCTGCCACAAACCGGGTCCACTCTGCTAGTAGTTTACCATTATTTTCTCATTTCTACTTGGCACAAATATATCAGGAATTACTGACCAACAGCGACCAAGACAAGGTTCATGAGAGCATATAAAAATGCACAAAAATTGAAAAATAACAATTAATACTAACCATGATTAAATAGTTACCATTTAATAGATATTAACCATGATTACAAAAAATTATAATAATAATCTAAGGAGTAGAACATAAAATGTCAAATTTACTTATACTTCCAGCAACTGTGAAATCAATATGTGTTCATGAAATCAGAGTACAGATGATCCATTCTGCACAGCTATTACACAGATAACAGTGATATGATTATAGTTTATGTAGCACTGATATAATACACATGAGTATTAACGTTATAGATAACTGTAGAGAAAATGATGAAAGAAAAATGACTTTCCTTACTATTTCACCTTTAGTTTTCTTTTTTTTTTTTCCACCACAAGAGTGCCTAGATAAGCTTAGATGAGAGCTGTCTGCAGTCTAGAGAGAAAAGCTAATTGGGCGCATCAGATGGAGCATGTACCTGTAGACTTGTCATTACAATGTGCTGAGTTCACTGCCCAGAAAACAGAGATGTATGCCTAGAGATTTGTTCACCTCTATGTGTATCATTTTTCCTGTGTCTATGGAATCATTTTAGGGAAGCCGAAAGAGCATATTTGTTCATTCAATCCCTCTGGAAACAGGCAGATGTAGTATATTATTCCTAGAGAGTGCACTAATAATATTGTGGCAAGTGAATATGGCTGGATTTTGTAAAATGCAGTCCAATGTGCCTGAAGTTATGTGTTGGGTGAATCCATTGCTGTTCTCCCTATCTAAAAAAGGCTAGTTATCTGGCTGTCATGCCGACCTAAGGTGTCTGTTTATGAAACTGAGATGAGCAGTGATCCTGCTGATCACTGCTCATCTCAGATCATTATTGGTTTATGAAACAGAGATGATTGGGGAAGAACATGTTCTTAACTGATCATCTCCACACACAGAGAATCTGTCACTGACAGAAACGGCCAGGTTATAAAGCTGCGATATCCGTACTTCACTGGTGATCTGTGCCAGAATTCACACTCCCAGAGCGAAGACAGAATCGGGGGGAGAACTGAGGGGGAAGAAGAAAGATTATCGACATCCTTCTTCCTCCATCAGACCCCCCAACACAGTAAACATGTCTCCCTGCCACATTTATGTGTATATATATATATATATATATATATATATATATATATATATATATATACATATACATACACACACACACACACACACACACACACACACGTGTATATATATATATATATATATATATATATATATATATATATATATATATATATATATATATATATATATATATATTAAAAATGTATATATATATAAAATGTATGTGTGTATACAGTATATATGTATATTTATGTAGGGGGAATAATAATTTTATTAACATTAGTGTGGGTCGAATGCAGGTGTACTTAGCAGTGATAATCTATCACTGCTTAAAAAATAGGCACCAGTGATTAGTGATGGACGAACATCGGCCGGGGCGGTTCGCGAACGTTAGCCGCAGACTCTCTCAAATGTCCGCGAACTTTATAAATATTTAGGTCATATTTGCAGCCACAAAATACTTACTAGCTGTGCACAAATAGTCCCACTACATGGACAATGTCATAACATTGCAATTTGCAATTGGAAAAGTTGCCCTAAACATTTTTTTTTTTTTTTTTACAGCAAAAAAATTTATTTTTTTCCCTAAATCAGCAAGAACTGACAGCAGCCAGTAAATACATGTCAAATACATATAGGGTCCATTTACACATCTGTAAAATGGGTCCACATCCATTCCACAATTTGGCGGAACATTTACAAACCCATTGACTTTCAATTCCAGTCTGAAAAATTAGGCATTCACAGGATAAAGAAGTAGGTGTCGGCCATTCCAGGCCCCAAAAATTAGCCCACATGCATTTACCTGACAGCGAACAACGTTGTATTCTGTGGCTATAGGCACATTAGACATTCACAGGATAAATAAGTAAGTGTCGGCCATGAAAGGTCCCAAAAATGAGCCCACATGGGTTTACCTGACAGCTAAGAATGTCGTATTCTGTGGCTGAAGGTACATTAGGCATTCACAGGATAAATAAGTAAGTGTCGGCCATAAAAGGCCCCAATTAGGCATTCAATGGACATGAAATGCCTTTTATGCCGCTGTATTTACTGAATACAAGGACCATGAATTGTTGTGGATCGATGGCGGTCTGGCGGATGTTTGTGGCCTGTCTTGAGGAATTGTAATCAAACATGGTCTATTGGTCACATGTGTTGAATTCCTCAGAGATCCATGCCTCATTCATTTTTATAAATGTGAGGTAGTCAACACTGTCATGAGCTAGGCAAGTGCGCTTATTGGTCACGATCTCCTCCTGCTGCGCTGAACGTCCTTTCGGACAGGACACTGGAAGGGGGCAAGCCAACAGTTCATTGCAAATTGTGCAAGCTCTGGCCAGAGGTCAAGCCTGCCCACCCAGTAGTCCAGGGGTTCATCACTCCTCAGAGCGTCCACATCGGCCGTTAACCCGATGTAGTCAGACACCTGTTGGACACCTTTTTTTACGCTCCAACATTTGAGCCACAGAAGCCTGCCTTTTTCCAGAACAACGTGACGACGGCATCATGGAAGGTGGAGTGTTGGACAACTGTGAGGAGACAGGATAAGGAGAAGGGTGAGGAGAAGGAGAAGAGGCTGGACGGTAAGAGCATGGAGTGTGGCTTTGTGGGTTCTGACAGTTTTGCTCCCACTGGGCTTGGTGATGGGATTTCAGGTGCCTTCTTAAAGCGGTGTCCCTAGGTGAGTGTTGGGCTTACCGCGACTTATGCGTTGACTGCAAAGTCTGCAGATGGCAACACTGGTGTCAGCAACGGACACATTAAAAAAAGCGCACACTGCGGAGCCATGTGCCGGCGTCCTGGGAGCGCCAGATGTGACTGTACATGGTTGATGGCTCGCTCCTGATACATTTGCAGTCTGCTTTGTACCTCTTGTGCAATGCAAGTTCTGCCTGCCTCTCCTCCCTATCTGCCGGTCCGTCAGTCCGCCAGTTCTACAAATAATTGGCCAGTAACTGTTGTCACTGTGTGTAGCACAGTTAACACAGCAAAAGAAGCCAAATGGTTGCAGGACTAAAATACAATCTTAGAAAATTATACTGTTAAATAACACCCCACTTCAATACATGGCATTGGGGGGGGGGGCACACCAGTTCAAAAAATTGGCCAGTGAGTTTGGCACTGTGTGTAGCAGAGTTAACACAGCAAAAGAGGCAATATTGTTGCAGGACACAAATACACTTGAAAAAGTTTACTCAGATAACACCCCACTTCAATATGTGGCATTGGGGGGGGGGGGGGGCAATTGGTCTATCACACCAGTTGTGGTCGGTTAATTAATGATGATTAGAAACTGCGAGTATGGATAAAGTCGGTGTGGTGTGCCGACATAGGGGGTAGGCCTGTAAATAAAAGAGGGCCCCCCGAGGGATAGAGTATCAATAAAAAGGGTGAAGTCGGGTGGGGTGACAGCGTGTGATGCGGCAGGCGGGGAGGGGAGAAGCAGCGTCTTAAAGGCACGCTAGCTCCTCCCACAAATATAGGCCTGCGGCCTAACACTTGTGGTCGGTTAATTAATGATGATTAGAAACTGCGAGTATGGATAAAGTCGGTGTGGTGTGCCGGAACCGACGTAGGGGGTAGGCCTGTAAATAGAAGAGTGCAAAAAAGGAAGCAGTAAACACACTTATTCATGACACAACTTATGATACAAGATTCTTGAAGGCTAACCTTACCTCTTTCCCCGGGTGTGGGGTGTATGCGTGGAAAATAGCTGATTCCCACCGCCCTAGTTCTTAATTATGTGCACTGGCGTATTGGCACTAGAAGCAGCTGAAGCCGCCCCTGTTCTGAACGAATGTCTGGAATGCAATGAGGGGTCCCAGCCTAATTCAATGCACAACGAGCGAATGTAAAATATAAATGAAGTAGTAGTTAGGGGACTACCTGACAGGGAGAATAGCGGAGAGGGGCTGGGAGTGTCCTGAGCTGGTAGATGTTCAGGATTCCAATTGGGCACCAGTTATCCTCAGTCGGGTAGAAGGGGATGCCAACGGATGGTATATCTGCCCCGGCCTTTGAACGTCGGAGTGAAAGGACAGTGGTCCTCTAGCTACCTAAAACCTCTTTGAGGAGGCATGATTGCCTATCCGACTGGGTTGCAAAGGTGAATTTTCCGGGACTAAGGAACCCATAGAGGCTAAATAAATGGAGGTTGATGACTAGGTTTGTATGAGGTTCGAATGGTGATGTGTCCAGTACGCCAGAAAGGTCCGGAATTTCCCATCTATGGGCAAACGTTTGTTGTCTCGTGATGATCTACCTTGCAAAACCTTCAATACACTCTTCACCGGGCAAGCCCTGAGGAAAGGGGAAAAGGCTTGGAGCAGATGACAAGGCTTGGATTGTATGCCAGACAAAGTAAAGTTTGAACGTGTTATATGAAATTCTGAGCTGAAAGGTGGCAAAAACAGCGAATGCGACCATGGTTTAACTGAACGACCGTGTAAGACGAATTCTACTGAGAACCTTGGAAGATGGTCATGGCTCTGTCATAAGCCCGCCTGGTGTTCGCAGATAAGGCTACCCGAGACAATTGACACTGTGAGCCAAATCCGGGCTAGCCCAGGATCAACTTGACGAACTTGGGGAACTTGTGATGTGTTCGCAGAAGAGGAAGAACTGAAAGGTGGCCGCCAACCAGGTAGGCCAGCGAACTAGCCTCATAATGATCAAAGAAGATGAACGGCCCTAATTGATTACGTCACAGGCTGCCTAGTTGACACTGTAACACTTCACAGCCATTCCTGTCCAGGATTTGCCCCATGCGAAAGCCGCCGTCACTATCAGGTAAAAGCCAAGAGACTCTTCCGGCCAACAAACACCTATCCAAGAGTTTATATGTGCTGCAAACCCGGTATCGGCGGCTGCGTCCGTCCAGAAACTGGGGATTGGGCGGATCACAGTGGGATGAACATGGAGACCCCATACCAGTGTACCAGGAATACCAACCACATAGCCAGGTCTGCCCTAGCCGGGGAATCTGAGTGACCAAAGTTCATCTGGAAGGCCTGGTAATAAGCCCAACAGCCTAGAAATAAATGACCTACCTTGGGGAATAATGCGCATTGCGAAATTCAAAGAACCTACCAGAATGTAGATCCTTACGAGTAAAAGTTCCAACTTGTAAGAACTTGACTACGTCCTTGCGAAAACGCCCGAGCCTAGACTGCATGGTGTTGGAAACGAGTGTGATGCCTAAGAAGACTAGTCTAGTGGTGGGTTCAGTAGTCTTGTCTAGTGACAGGGGGACGCCTAAGGTAGTAACAGTGCTACATTGCCTTTGAGACTGACAGGGTTGCAGTCGCTATGTACGACCAACAGGAAATCATCCACGGGATGTAACATCGTGGGGCACCTCGAGAAAAAGAGGAGGAACCAGCAGAGAGTCTCAGCAAATGTGTTGAATCTTCTCAGGTTACTCTAGGCCCCAAACGTGAGACTAACAGCAAGGTAACATTCTTCTGCCCTTGACATCAAGAACATGCCATAAGGAGGGACGAATGGGTAACAATTCGAAGGCGTAGGAGTATCGGACTAACTGAGCCATGCGGCCCTACCTGCCTTCAAGATTGCTTGAATGGCATTAACCACGGTGATATAGTAAAGAGAGGATTGGTAGATGGAATGAGGGCAAATTCAGGCTCGGGTTAGTAGACGAACAAAGAGCAGATAGATTAATGACAAGATGTTTATTGGAATATGCGCTGGTGGCTATCCCAGTTGAGTTTGTGCGCCAGGAGGCTTAGAAGGCACATGGATTTGGCATGGGCCTGAAAGCATATGGAACAGATGTGCAGTAGTCTGCAGGCACTAAAATTACAGGCACCTCCATTAAGGTTATTGCATAATTGAGCCAAATAAATGACGGGATGCCAAGCTTGTCCCTTAGGCTACGTTGATCAGGCTTACTAGCTCCCCCCTGAGGAACCAGGAAAGGAGGGATCGGCCTCCGAGGGGCACAGGTCGGCAGTATGAGAGGTGGAAGAGCAGACTGCCCAAGACGGGGACACTAAGCCTGCAAAATATCTGAAAAATAGTTCCGAGCCCAAGAGGCTCCAGTGAGAACGGACGTTAAACTGGGCCAAGGCTGCCACTGCTTGCTGACACAGAAAACCCCCGTACTTGAGGCCTAAGTCAACCACTAAGAGAAGGTAAAAAACCTAATACCTTCCGGCATTGCAGACGCACGGAGCATGCAACATCCCTGTAGATGCCGAAGGCTAGGACAAAATCTGGTATGGAAGCTTTGTTGAGTCTTGGGTCTCTGGCCTTCATCACGATGGCCAAATCACCGTAATTGTACACCCAGTTTCATACAACGTCTTGGGAGGAAAACAGTAAGGAAACCAGATACATGTCCTTCCCCTCTAAGATGTCCTTGCGGAGGGCTGGGGGGACCATGTGTGCTGGGGTAAAGACTGGGGAAGCAGAAGGGGAGAAAAAGGCGAGGCTGGGGGCCTACTCTGTCAGCTGTTAGGAGTGAGAGCCTGTGACAGCTTAGAGGGAGGTGGGATCATGCGGGATGCCCAGCGTTTCCAGTTTGGACAGTCTGTCACTGTTTGAATGTAGTGATCATGAGATGGTGTCTAGCGTCCCTTGTATGTCCGTCCTAGCCCCCCGAGAGCTGGTACCCAGTCCAGGATCCCCAGGATGTGCTGAGAGCTGTTCGCAGAATTCAGCCTTCTTGCCGTAGCTGAAAAAAGGGGGTGCCCCTGTGGCGCAAAACAGACAAAATCCTGGGGATGGTCCAGGGTCTTAAAAGGGACTGGCGTGGAAGGTTCTCGGAATTCCAGTTCTCACAGGGGTGGTAGGCCTAGCGGGTGTGCCTGGGGGAGACGACCCTTCACCTACGTTGACTGCTTGAGACATGCTGAAAAGAGAAAACAACACACAAAGGAAAACTTGGTTAAACAAACACCGTTGAGCTAAAACAGGACTGGCTGGCTAACTAGTGCCGAGTCGAAAGCTGACTACCCCGTGACAGGTGAGGCCCTGCTAGTTGCCGAGCGGCAGGCGAGAGGCTCTATCTATGATTTGGGCGTGGGGCACGAGCCACTAGCGTGGTGGCGGGGGGTTGGCCTCTCGGTGATGGTAAAAGATTTAAAACGTGTGGCCGTGACAGGTGGGGCCCTAACTATGACCCCAAGAGATGGGTGGATGCAAGGCACTAACTATGATTTGGCCCGAGGGCGAAAATCTCCATGTTGAGATTGGGGAGTTGGCCTCGCGGGACCAGCTACCAGGGAGACTAAGGCCAGCGCCTAGCCCTAAATAGCCAGTTCTCTAACCCTATACGGGGGCTTGATGAAGGGGTAGTGCAACATACCAAGGAAGAAGTAGTAGTAGTACACACGGTAGTAGCATAAGTAGTGTAGTAGTATAAATAGCGGTAATACATGTGGTAGCATTGTGTGGACATTGACAGAGCGATTTCTGTGTGACTGCAGTCGATCTCTAACTGTCCCTAAAGCAACCACAGAATACCTCTCCCTAAGCTCAAAAGATACTAGACCTATACCAAAATACCAGCCCTCAAAAGAACTTTTGTGGATCTTCACAGTGCTATATGTGTCTAGCAAACTCTCCCTGATGAGCACAGCAGATCTCTCCCTACACTGGCAGAAAGCGGAATGTGAAATGGCCGCCAGATCGGGTCTGTTTATAGGATAGGGGGACTGTCCATGTGCTGGAATGTTTCAATTGGCTGTCCCGTTCCACCTGACGGCTGTGTCACGGGTCAAAGTTCTCCCCAATGTAAACATATATGGCCGCCGTGAACGACTCCATGTGTCCGAAAATTTGGCGGGTAGCGAACAAGCAAAATTTGCCGCGAACCGACCGCCGGGCGAACCGCAAGGCCATCTCTAGTTCACATTACTGCTGACTCTTGGTCCTGCAGGCATGGACAGGAACATTACATTTCCTTCACGACACACTGGGTAACTGCTGGCAGCTGGGAAGGATGCAGGACAGGGTTTGGTGTTGAAGCTCGTTTTGCCACCACGCCTCCAAAAAGCTGGTGCTGGTTCTGACACATCTGGCTACTCCTCCTCCTCCTCTTCTTCTTCCTCCATGTCCTCTTCTGCTCAATTGCCCTGAAGCAGCAGTGCTCCCTAAGCGTTCAAGGGGCTATGCAAGCAGTCAAGCTAAAAGATGCCATGCCGTGCTTCAGTTGGTCTGTCTAGGGGATTCTGTCAACTCTGCAGGGGCAGGATCAGAGATGGTTGATGCCATGACAGCTTGAGCCAGAAATGGTTGTATGCGACAATGGCACCAACCTTCTCTCCGCCCTCAGACAGAGACACTTGACACATATTCCATGCTTGGCACATGTCCTGAATCTGGTGGGGCAGCGTTTCTTGACCAGATACCCGGACTTCCTCCGGCGTTCATACAATGCCAGTGCTCGCTTATCTGACATTCAACGGGAATTCAACCTGCCCACCAACCGTCTCATTTGTGATATGTCCACCAGGTGGAACTCAACATTGGCAATGCTGCAGCGGCTGCACATACAGCAGAGGGCCATCAATGAGTATTTGTGTGAGTATGGCACAAGGACAGGCCAAGGGAAACTTTGCTTTTTTTCGCTACGCCAGTAGCTTTTGATAAAGGATGCATGCACCATCCTGTCACCATTTGAGGAGGCCACAAGGATGGTGAGCTGGGACGATGCATGCATCAGTGACACTATCCCTCTAGTCTACCTGCTGGAGCACACGCTTCTTGGAATCATGGACAGGGCACTTGAGGCAGAACAGCGGGAGGAAGAGGAGGACTTCCTTTCCTCACAAGGCCCCCTTTATGCAGATATCATGCCTGCAGGGACACAAAACACACAGGAGGAAGAGGAGGAGGAGGATTGTGGCAGAATGGATGTAGTGGATAGCATACAGCAGTCTTCAAGGGATGGTTTTGATTCCCCATAAACCCCAGGAGTTGTACGTGGTTGGGGAGAGGTTGCTCCTGACAATGTCATCCTTAGTGACCCAGAGGACTCAGAAGCTCATGCCTCCTCAAACATACATTGCATGGGCTCCCTGATTCTGCAAAGCCTGTGAAAGGACCCAAGGATTCATGCTATCAAGGTGAGGGATAATAACGGGTTGGCAACTCTTCTTGATCCATGTTCCAAGGGTAAAGTTGCAGAGCTCATCCTGCCTTCGCAGAGGGAGCAGAGGATGAAACATCTTGAGGAGGCCTTGAAAAAAAAATTGTGTAACACCTTTCCAGACACTGGGAGGTTAACATTCTCTGGACGTGTTTCTGAGGCATCATTCAGCCAAAGGTGGAGTGGTGGAGAAGGCGGCCGACTGACCAATGCCTTCAGTTCTTTAGTCCTCAGCAGTACCCAGGGCAGTTAGGTTTAAGCAACCATCGGCAGCTTCTCCATCATATGGTGCATGATTATCTAGGGGCAAGAGCAGACTTGGAGACCTTTCCAAGTGAGCATCCACTGGGTTACTGGGTCTTGAGGATGGACAACTGGCCAGAACTTGCTCAATATGAAATGGAGCTACTGGCCTGTCCTGCTTCCAGCGTGCTTTCTGAATGGACGTTCAGTGCTGCTGGAGGTTTTGTGACAGACAAAAGAGTGTCTCTGTCCACAGACTCTGTTGACCAGCTGACTTTTATCAAAATTAACCAGTCCTGGATCAACAGCAACTATCAAGAACTTGATGCTGATTTAACTGAATGAATTTTCTAGGGGTCTGCCATCCCTTGAAGACTGCATTTACTGCCTATCCTATTCCTCAACCTTGATTCTGTTAGCTTCCAACAAATGTTTTTGGTTTAGGTCACCACCAACCCCCAAGGCCTAATTTTTCTGCACTTGTATGACAGGTGCATACAATTTAGATTTCATATGTCATTTTTAACAGCAGGCCCTGTGCCCAGCAAGAGTAACTGGGTTGCGGTGTTCAGGCATCACCAACAACCAAGGACCAATTTTCTGCACCTGTATGACAAGTACATGCTATTTGAAATTTGTATGGAAATTTTAGCAGCAGGGCCCATTTTGGCGCCCAGAAAGAGTAACTGTGAGGGATTGGTTATGGTGTTCAGGTACCACCAACACCAAAGGCCAAATTCTTTGCACCTGTATGACAAGTACATGTGATTTCAAATATGTATGGAATTCTTACCACCAGGTCCCGTTCCAGCACCCAGCAAGAGTAACTGTGAGGCATTGGTTACGGTGTTCAAGCACCACCAACACCAAAGGACCAATTTTTGGCACCTGTATGACAAGTACATGCGATTTCAAGTTTGTATGGAATTCTTACCAGCATGTTCCATTCCTGCACCTACCAAGAGTAACTGGGGTTATGGTGTTCAGGCACCACCAACAGTGACCAGTGTGGTGGTGATAGAAGACACTGTGCCTTGCTGCACTCTAAGGGCTCATTCACACATGAGGTTAGGAGAAAGTTTACCACCCCTCAACCGCTACCCCCTATAGCCACAGAGGCAGCGGCCAGGGATATATACATGCTACAGCTACAATGCTTTGCTTCACAATCGTGGCAGGAATTATACACCTGTAAGCCAATTAATTGATGTGAATGGGGGCACTTGTGCAGGGTCTGAAGGTGAAGGGTAAGAGCAGGTGGTGGGGAATCAATACAACACCTCCTCACTGTCTGTCAAATACACAGACTGCTCTTCAGAAAGCATTGCACATGTGAATAAATCCATATGTAGATACAAAGAAGATATGGCGGTGATCAGGGACATTGGGACTGGTGTAGTGGTAAACAGGGACATTGGGACTAGTATGGTGGCGATTAGGGACACTGGGCTCCATTCACAGAACCAGATCGCATGTGGTATGTAAGTGTCCAGACACATTTTCCCTAAATACTGCATGCGATACTGAAACTGTCAATTCACTATTCTGTTCTGTGGTAGTTTTACTGCAAAATGCTGAAAACGCTTGGTAAATACCACATAAGCAGGTGTTAAACTCAATTCACAGAAGGAAATAAATAATTAAATACATGCAGTAATTAAGTAGTGATTTGAGGCATGCGGTAATGATGGAATGTGTATTTGTTGTTAAGGGGTGGGTGGCTCCTTAATGACCAGTAAATAACATTTCCTTCTGTGAATTGGGTTTAACGTCTGTTTATGTTGCATGCAGTATAGTGAATTGACAGTTTCAGGATTGCATACAGTATTTAGGATAAATGTATCTGGACACCTACATACCGCATGTGATCTGGTTCTGTGAATGGAGCCCACTGACTGGCAGCACTGATCTTGTGACATTGTACTAATGTTGCATTGATGAGACACAATGGCTGGAAGCACTGATATATAGGGATCCTAGAATGGCCAGTTAGTGTATATGATCACCCCACTGTTTTACAATGTCAGTATAGTGGCACTGCCCTTTTATGGTGACAGTATGTAAAAAAAAATGTTTTTCCAACTTTTTTTCATGCTGTCACCAGAGCAGTGCAGTATCATCATAGTGACACTGTATTTCTCTGGGGGGGATTAGCTTTATTGTGTGATGGCTTACACAGTCATGATCACTGTGTAAGCAATTCATAACCCTGTAAAAGGCTTTCATTCATTCAGTCTTTGTTTACTACTGTGATTTCTGTGATTGGCCACAACGATCACATGGTACAAGACCAATGTATTTGGCCTTCAAAAAAAGCCAGAAAAAAAATACAGGTTTTTGCCCCCCATAGACTTTAAAGGGGTTTGGGAGTTATGTTTGTTATTGTTGCAGATTTCAGGCTGAGCTTGCAAATCCTCCCCAGGCCGATTAGCTTCATTATTGAAAAATACTGTACATTTTCATGAAATGTAAAAAGTATTATTAAAATGTAAAAAGTATTACGGTGTTGAAACTACTTCAAGTTTACAGTGGGTAATTAACAGCAAAAAGTGCTGTTAATTAGTTTGGCTATTTTTACGAACTAAAATCCATTAAATCTGACCAGATCACAGTTCTAGACATTGCAATTAAGCCAACATTAGTTTCTGAAGTAATTGATATTTTGCAGTAGTGGAATATCACTCCTGACACTTTCATTTGAAGATAAAAGCAATAATGAGCCATTATTGAATCATAAATATAGTGGGATCGTTTTGGCACATTAGTTTTATAAATGAAGTCTTTAATGTTTTCATGTTTTTTTTTTTCACTAAACAACCTCGCTTATTGGGAAGCCATGATATGAGAAGGAATTTTGCTGTATATTTGGGAGCTGAGGCGTCACTTCTGCAGTCGGGTGTAGCTGAGGAGCAGATACATGTGTGGAGGAGCAAGATGGCAGATGCTGAAGTGAGCTGGAGTGCAGATGCTATCCCACATGTTGGCAGAGAACCCGCAGAGCAGAATGAATCTCAGAATCTGACCCTGTTGGAGACAGGGGTCCGATTGATGCCCAAGGGAAGTCTGGCCTTGTGCAGCAGAGGAGACCCGGACCACCTTGGACTGGTATGAGGCAGATGCCTGTCAGTGCGGCTGGGAGGGTGGGGTTAGTGTGGGAACTGGGGTGACATGCTGCTGAAGCTAGAGAGGAGTGATTGCCAGCCCAGAAGATTGTATGTGAACTGGGAAGTAGGAACCACTTCAGAGCTGCTGACACCTATAGTGGCTATCCCTTTTGGGAGAAGAGTGCCAAGAGTACTGCTGGGTCTGGGACTAGTGATGCAAACCTGCACAGCCATCTTCCAAACAAGGGAGACCCACATCCCAGAGGTGCAATGAACACAAGTTGTAAGAGTTGAGCAGCGGTCGCAAGGTGCATGAGTAGCAGTTAAAGCAGAAAGAAATCCAGCTCTTAAAGAGGCAGAGGGGAGTCATTGGGCACTGAAATTGAAGTCCTCCAGTTCGTCCAGTGAGGTGGAGGCAGGGGCTATTGATGTGGTGTCATCCAGCTTCCAGTATCGCTATGGGTCCCTGGAAGAGGGAATCGATGACTGGGGAACAGAAATGGAGGCTGAGTGGGACTGCAGAACTGAAGGAAGAAGAAGTCCTGCAAGTTCCAGTTCACTCAATGAAGAGACAGAGGTAGCAGTTGCTCGAATGAAGTGTGCAAGGAACTTGGGGTTCTGTGAGGCCTATGCCACTAGGGTCCCAGATCTGTCCCCACCTCAAACCTATGCCTGAAAAGGACGGCTGGCGCTCTGATGCACTGGGGTACAACTGATGTGGGAGCAAAATATCAGACAAATGTATAGCAAAAAATGGAAATCGGTATATGAGAACATTACCTATATAACTAGATGTGGGGCAAAGTCCATGTGGTAAGAGAGAGGGGCTGTGGGATGAAGGTATGCACGAAGGGCCGGCTCAGCTACACAGGAGTCAATCTGTAGGCAGGATAAAGAAAAAACAAGCAGAGCGCCTCTAAGTGCAATACGTTTAATGAAGAGATACACATACAGTGTGAAATGACTCACTAGATACAAGGAAGTGAAGGCTAAGATGCAACGTCCTAGGTCGAGCTGTCCAGTAACTGATGCCGAGAGTAAAGACGTCCAAGATGGTGCTATCCGGTGGATGGGATGGCGGGGAGATGCCGGCTCTTGCTTCCCCGGGACCGGACTCTCAAGGCGGGCTGTGACTCAGCGTCGACCATGTGACGAAGGCAGGGTCAAGGTGCACACGACGCGTTTCTGAGCGTGCGCCAAGCTCGTGAAGAGAATGCGCGCTGACATCCGATCTGTCAAATCTGGACGGATGGAAACCCTGTTTTCCATCTGTCCAGTGGATCGGATCGGATGGGATCGGATGAGAGCGGACAGACGGTCCGTTCCCATCTGATTCCCCCATAGAGATGCATGGGGACCTGACAGCTGTGTCTCTGCACACAGCACAGAGAACAGCTGTCATCATGCTGCTCGGATCGATCCCCCGCTGAGAAAAACGGAGTCTGTCTGATGGACTCCATGTGTGAAAGAGCCCTAAGTAAAAATGTCCAAATTGAGCCTAATTAGCCCTTTTCCCTCCCCGGTGTCATGTGACTCATTAGTGTTACAAGGTCTCAGGTGTGAATGGGGATTGTATCGATTTGTTGGTACCTCAGGCCAATAAGAAGTGGGACTTTTAAGGCAGGTATGGAATATACGAGAAAGTACAAGCAAAAAATTGCTAATAATAAATAAATAAATAATAATAATGATAATAATAATAATAATTGTTTAATTCTTAAAACATATGTACAGTGAAGTACAGTTGCGTGAAAGGGTTATAGACCCTTGTGAAGTTGTGTAATAGAAGGAGGGTTAGTGACATGTGAGAAAATAGTGACTTTTAAGGGTATATCTCTGTCTTTCCCTGCTGTTAAGCTTGGGTTGCTCAGATCAGAGATGTCTCCTATATCCTACGCGTTTCGGCCCTTTAATGGGCCTTTTTCAAGGTTGATTGTCACTATTTCTGTTGGTAAAATGCAGATTTGTGTTAAATATTTTTAGGTATCACCACTTTTGTGAATTATATAATAGTGGTGAATTTTTTTCAAAATAGTACATACATATTGTTTTCTTTAAATCCTTGTGTGTTGAAATGGCTCCCTCTTTAGCACAGCGAGAACCTATGCGGTTTCCTGAAAAAATATATATATATATATATATATATGGGATTCAGCTACAAAGTTGATGGTGGTTCTACAAGTATGTTGTTGAACTTACATGGGCCGTGTCTCATATCTGGGGTAGATCATGTGAATCTCCCCTAGTGGTTAGTTTTGGTTCCGGTGCGTATGAAACCGGTTCTTAGCAAGGATGTCCTTGTGCCTTTAAATGGTGCAGTTCTATATGAGACAGGTACATGTATGGGGAAAATTATATATGTAATGCAATAATGCAGTATATACAGTATATAACGTTTTTGGGTTTTTTACCTTCATTATCAATTTGCAACAAATGGAGTCCCATGCGGTTTTCAGCCGGGTCACACTTAAAGAGAGGGAGAAAAGACTCCTTCAGTAATGTGCCTCCTTTTCAGGGTTGAGTATGTGGCAAGGGTAGTATTTAAAAACTTACATTTTTCTGTGCGCCGCTCTTTGTCCTCTCCCATCCCCATTCGATTGGGGAATGAGAGAGGCAGTGGTTCCCCGGCCTTTTATCAGACTCGCGCATGCGCTGTGAGCGCCGCACGTCTGAAACCAGATCACATACAGCTGGTGTATGTCTCTGGTGCGCCTGCGTCCTATGGACGAGTGCGCTTCCAGTTTCCACCGCTGTTGCTCACTGGCGCGGCCGCCGACACGGAGAGGACACAGGTTACAGACTGGCAGAGTCTGAGGGGCCGATGTCGCTGGCTGTTACGTTGTGCCTGTAAGAAGCCCCTAGGAAGGAAAACAGTGGGAGATCCTCCCAGGGGCTTACCGTGCCGGGTGTGCTATAAGTGTTTGGAGATTTTTCAAGCAAGGATTCAGTACATGGCATAAGTGCATTATAATTTGAAAACAAGAAATATATATATAAAAAAGGAGAAAAAACATTCCATATAATTAGTTGCAGTTTTAATAGCAGTATAATAAGTAGTCAGGTTAAAGGGAAAGGAGGGGGGAATTTTCCGGTTATATCCCTATTGGAAAGGAATGAGGAAAGTCTGTTCGATCGGTCTTTTTGAAGCATAGGGAATCTAAAAGGGAAATTTGCATTCTTGTCATGTCTTTTTATCTCCAACTCGTGTTTTTGATAAAAGATATGTATATATATATATGTATCTTTGGACGAGTTTTTTTGTGAATGGATTGGATTGTGTGATGGAGAATGATTATGAGTATGGGGTGTGTCAATGATTGCTTCATTGTATTCTATCCCTTCGTAGCGAGGTTTGTATGGGTGATGTTTTTTGAACAAGAGTTTTTGTGAATGGACTTTCTCAAAGTTTTGTCATTTTTTCATTTTTTGGTGAAGGTTTCTATTCTAATCAGTTTTCCCTGATGAGAAACCTTCTAAAAAGGGGGCATAGCTTTCTGCTTCATTTAGGCCTGGAAAGGTGGTTGCGTTGAGACGTTTGATCCATCTCATCTCTAATTGAAGCAGGGTTTTGTTCCAGTCGCCCCCCCTCCTCGGGATGTGGATCCGTTCTAGGGCCATGAAGGATATTTTTGGCATCTTATGGGCGTGTTTATAGGCCACGTGTCGACCCAGTGGTAGGTGAAAGTTACACATTTCCATTGAATTTACGTGTTTGTTGATCCTCTTTCCGAATTCCTGTCTTGTTTTACCTATATAAAATGCATTACATTTGCATCTCATCATATACACCATGCCTTTAGTCCGACAATTGGTGAAGTGTTTGGGTTCAAATGTTTCTCCATTCGGTAGAGTGGTTTTAGTGCATTTTCTTATGACTTTGCACTGGTCACATGACCCACATGGGTATGTGCCTTTTGTCTTACATGGGTCTTTGCGTGTACCTTCTTTAAACTCGCTATGAACTAGTCCTTGTTTGACAGATCCTGCCTTTCTGTATGTGATTGGCGGGTGGTCCGTGAGGAAGTCTTTCACTGTTGGGTCCTCTTTCAAAATTGCCCAATGTTTTTCCAAAATTGCTTTGATTTTTTTATTTTCGTTGGTATATCTTAAAATGATTCGCGTTTTTTGGTCGGGTTGTTTGGGATCCTGGGATGGTTTTTTAAATAGTAACTCCTGTCTTTCCTTGGAGTTGGCCTTGTTGTAGGCTTTCCTTAGTGAGGTTTTGGTATAACCTCTTTCCATCAGTCTTGTGGTGAGTGCATCAGCTTCTTTTTTGTATTTTTCTTTTTTAGTGCAATTCCTTTTAATCCTTAAGTATTGGCTGTAAGGTATGGCTTTTTTTAGTGGGGGTGGGTGAAAGCTCGTGGCATGTAGAATTGAATTGCCTGCAGTTTCCTTCCTGTAGAGTGTGGTTTGTATGCGTCCATCGTGTTCCTTGTAAATCCATGTATCAAGGAATGGAACTTTCTTGTCACTGTAATTTAAGGTGAAATACATATTGTATGTGTTGTTGTTTAATGCATTTTTTAGATCCTTGATTTGGTTTTCTGGTCCTGTCCACACTATCAGAATATCGTCTATGTATCGTTGCCATAGAAGGATGTTATCAGTTAGCCAAGCATTTTCTTCTTTGATGATGTTTTAAGAATTAAACAATTATTATTATTATTATCATTATTATTATTTATTTATTATTAGCAATTTTTTGCTTGTACTTTCTCGTATATTCCATACCTGCCTTAAAAGTCCCACTTCTTATTGGCCTGAGGTACCAACAAACCGATACAATACTCAACCAGGGACGACGGCAAACCCGACTACACATAGGGTCATAGAGATCAAAAAAACCCCCTCTACATTATTACCCGGATGGAAAACACATCCAAAACCTCACGATCTCTATAACACCTCACCTTCCCTTACTCACCTATGGTAGCCGATTAGCAGGACTACCATCACATTACATTTTATTGTACACAAGTGGAATCACATAACGATCTTTTCCAAACTGTATGCCCATGGGCAGTAACAACAGAGAGGAATTTAAAAAAACGACACTCCACTGTGTAAAAAAATCCGAGACACCCAATTTCCCAAAGAATAATAGTTGTCTGTGGATTACAAAGGATAAAGACAAAATGGAGGAGGAAACAAACGGAAATCTAATTGGCAACGAGTGGGAAAGTCTTATGACGGGGATTCAAAAAGACTTTCAGGGCAATGAACAACAGAATTCTGACGTTACGGCACTTTTCAATACACTACGGAGACATCTCGAAAGAAAATCAGCCTTGTATTGGCACATCAAATCATTTCAACGCTACATAAAGGAAAACATCAACCCAGTGGGACTTAGAATACAAATCTTTCCCACTATGGACAATATTACCCTACAAATGAAAAAAGACTGGGAGGCCATACTCAACGAGTGTTCGAAAAATCTGATGATACTTCTACAAAATGAGTACGAAAGACAACTCAAAAACCTAGATGAAGAGATAAAAGAGACATATGATCTGTTGACCCCTCTCAAACCACTTCCCTTATACTCGGAACAAGAAAAAAAGCTAAAAACACACATTGAACAACACAGCTTGGACATCCTAAGGAAAAAAGAAAAAAAGTACTGGCGCGATAAGAATGCCTTTGGCCAAAACAGGGCATACCGCTGGAACAACAACAACAAGAACCAGAGGAAAAATGCACCATTTGGACAGAAAAAGAACCCACAAAACTATATCTCTTCAGACTCATCGTCCTATACATCTGGAACGGAGGCAAACCCTCAGAGGAGAAGATTCCCCCCCCAAAAACAGAGAACAAAGGGAAAACCAATATGAAACAGAAAGATCTAATGAAGACCCACAAAACACGGATGAGGACAATGAAACCACAGAACAGAATACACAAGAGACGGAGGAGACTAACCCACCAGCAAAACTCCATAAAATCTTCACAAGATTTCAACATGAAAATCAGAGATTGCAACCTCAAAGCAAACAAGGGCCTTTTTTAGGGAAGGCGCGGAAACAGACGAAAGAAAAATAATACACCAACAACCAAACACAGGAACGAACAAAGAAACCATCACGATAATCAACCTCTCCTCACACACACTAACCAAGGAACAAACAGAAGTTCTTACATTAGGACTCTCCTTCTGTCCCAACAAACCAGCAGACAAGTTTGAGGCCATAAAAGATGTTAACCTCTTTGCAAGGAATTTATTACAAAGAATTATGTACAGCAAGAAACCCGAAACAGCGGAACCTCAAGCAGCACTATCGGCGGCAGAATACAGGGCTATACGGGACCTAAACCTCCTCCTAGAAGAAGGGGGACTAGAATGTTGGACCGACAGCGATGAGGAAGAAACCGCAACCTCCACCAATACCAGTAAAGCAGTAGTTGAAAATATCAACGCACAGTTTAAGAAAAAATCACATAAATTCCCGTCGATCAACCAGAACCCAGCCATAGCCCTGTTCGTCAGGGAAACTACGAAAGACCTTGAAAAAATGACCATGACAAGAAACAAACAAAACTTAACCAAAAGTCAAAGAAAAGCCCTAAGAGAGTTACAAGATAATGAAAATATAACCATCAAACCTGCGGATAAAGGAGGGAATGTTGTCGTGATGGACAACACGAAGTATAAAGACATGTGTGAAACAATTCTAAACAACCAGAAATGTTACAAACAAATCATGCCCATCATGATTGAACAATACAAAGAGGAATTTTACGCCAAAGTTGACAAAGCTGGAAATGAAGGAACTATCTCCCCCACACTGTGGAACTATATCCGATCAAGACACCCGAAGACACCGACTTTCTACTCACTCCCTAAGATTCACAAAAACCCGATCGACCCACCCGGGAGGCCAAAAATATCTGGGAATGGCAACATCACCGAAGCCATAAGCAAAGTGATTGACGCCTATCTAAAACCACATGTCTCAAAACTGACCTCTTACACCAGAGACACCATGCATCTGTTACAGATAATGAACGACATGACCATCCCTAGTGATTCCTTTCTTATCACTGTGGATGTCGAGGCATTGTATAACAATATACCGCATAATAAGGGACTGGAAACAATCAAGAATGCTCTCAACCAGCTAAGCCCACACGATGAAAAATTTAACACCTTTATAATTACTATGCTTGAATTCATCTTAAATCGGAATTTCTTTACGTTCGATGGTCGTTACTACCTTCAAACCTGCGGGGTGGCGATGGGCACAAGCTGTGCCCCCACCTACGCCAATTTATATCTAGGAGAGTGGGAAGAAGACTTCCTCATCAAAGAAGAAAATGCTTGGCTAACTGATAACATCCTTCTATGGCAACGATACATAGACGATATTCTGATAGTGTGGACAGGACCAGAAAACCAAATCAAGGATCTAAAAAATGCATTAAACAACAACACATACAATATGTATTTCACCTTAAATTACAGTGACAAGAAAGTTCCATTCCTTGATACATGGATTTACAAGGAACACGATGGACGCATACAAACCACACTCTACAGGAAGGAAACTGCAGGCAATTCAATTCTACATGCCACGAGCTTTCACCCACCCCCACTAAAAAAAGCCATACCTTACAGCCAATACTTAAGGATTAAAAGGAATTGCACTAAAAAAGAAAAATACAAAAAAGAAGCTGATGCACTCACCACAAGACTGATGGAAAGAGGTTATACCAAAACCTCACTAAGGAAAGCCTACAACAAGGCCAACTCCAAGGAAAGACAGGAGTTACTATTTAAAAAACCATCCCAGGATCCCAAACAACCCGACCAAAAAACGCGAATCATTTTAAGATATACCAACGAAAATAAAAAAATCAAAGCAATTTTGGAAAAACATTGGGCAATTTTGAAAGAGGACCCAACAGTGAAAGACTTCCTCACGGACCACCCGCCAATCACATACAGAAAGGCAGGATCTGTCAAACAAGGACTAGTTCATAGCGAGTTTAAAGAAGGTACACGCAAAGACCCATGTAAGACAAAAGGCACATACCCATGTGGGTCATGTGACCAGTGCAAAGTCATAAGAAAATGCACTAAAACCACTCTACCGAATGGAGAAACATTTGAACCCAAACACTTCACCAATTGTCGGACTAAAGGCGTGGTGTATATGATGAGATGCAAATGTAATGCATTTTATATAGGTAAAACAAGACAGGAATTCGGAAAGAGGATCAACAAACACGTAAATTCAATGGAAATGTGTAACTTTCACCTACCACTGGGTCGACACGTGGCCTATAAACACGCCCATAAGATGCCAAAAATATCCTTCATGGCCCTAGAACGGATCCACATCCCGAGGAGGGGGGGCGACTGGAACAAAACCCTGCTTCAATTAGAGATGAGATGGATCAAACGTCTCAACGCAACCACCTTTCCAGGCCTAAATGAAGCAGAAAGCTATGCCCCCTTTTTAGAAGGTTTCTCATCAGGGAAAACTGATTAGAATAGAAACCTTCACCAAAAAATGAAAAAATGACAAAACTTTGAGAAAGTCCATTCACAAAAACTCTTGTTCAAAAAACATCACCCATACAAACCTCGCTACGAAGGGATAGAATACAATGAAGCAATCATTGACACACCCCATACTCATAATCATTCTCCATCACACAATCCAATCCATTCACAAAAAAACTCGTCCAAAGATACATATATATATATACATATCTTTTATCAAAAACACGAGTTGGAGATAAAAAGACATGACAAGAATGCGAATTTCCCTTTTAGATTCCCTATGCTTCAAAAAGACCGATCTAACAGACTTTCCTCATTCCTTTCCAATAGGGATATAACCGGAAAATTCCCCCCTCCTTTCCCTTTAACCTGACTACTTATTATACTGCTATTAAAACTGCAACTAATTATATGGAATGTTTTTTCTCCTTTTTTATATATATATTTCTTGTTTTCAAATTATAATGCACTTATGCCATGTACTGAATCCTTGCTTGAAAAATCTCCAAACACTTATAGCACACCCGGCACGGTAAGCCCCTGGGAGGATCTCCCACTGTTTTCCTTCCTAGGGGCTTCTTACAGGCACAACGTAACAGCCAGCGACATCGGCCCCTCAGACTCTGCCAGTCTGTAACCTGTGTCCTCTCCGTGTCGGCGGCCGCGCCAGTGAGCAACAGCGGTGGAAACTGGAAGCGCACTCGTCCATAGGACGCAGGCGCACCAGAGACATACACCAGCTGTATGTGATCTGGTTTCAGACGTGCGGCGCTCACAGCGCATGCGCGAGTCTGATAAAAGGCCGGGGAACCACTGCCTCTCTCATTCCCCAATCGAATGGGGATGGGAGAGGACAAAGAGCGGCGCACAGAAAAATGTAAGTTTTTAAATACTACCCTTGCCACATACTCAACCCTGAAAAGGAGGCACATTACTGAAGGAGTCTTTTCTCCCTCTCTTTAAGTGTGACCCGGCTGAAAACCGCATGGGACTCCATTTGTTGCAAATTGATAATGAAGGTAAAAAACCCAAAAACGTTATATACTGTATATACTGCATTATTGCATTACATATATAATTTTCCCCATACATGTACCTGTCTCATATAGAACTGCACCATTTAAAGGCACAAGGACATCCTTGCTAAGAACCGGTTTCATACGCACCGGAACCAAAACTAACCACTAGGGGAGATTCACATGATCTACCCCAGATATGAGACACGGCCCATGTAAGTTCAACAACATACTTGTAGAACCACCATCAACTTTGTAGCTGAATCCCATATATATATATATATATATATATATATTTTTTTTTTCAGGAAACCGCATAGGTTCTCGCTGTGCTAAAGAGGGAGCCATTTCAACACACAAGGATTTAAAGAAAACAATATGTATGTACTATTTTGAAAAAAATTCACCACTATTATATAATTCACAAAAGTGGTGATACCTAAAAATATTTAACACAAATCTGCATTTTACCAACAGAAATAGTGACAATCAACCTTGAAAAAGGCCCATTAAAGGGCCGAAACGCGTAGGATATAGGAGACATCTCTGATCTGAGCAACCCAAGCTTAACAGCAGGGAAAGACAGAGATATACCCTTAAAAGTCACTATTTTCTCACATGTCACTAACCCTCCTTCTATTACACAACTTCACAAGGGTCTATAACCCTTTCACGCAACTGTACTTCACTGTACATATGTTTTAAGAATTAAACAATTATTATTATTATTATCATTATTATTATTTATTTATTTATTATTAGCAATTTTTTGCTTGTACTTTCTCGTATATTCCATACCTGCCTTAAAAGTCCCACTTCTTATTGGCCTGAGGTACCAACAAACCGATACAATACTCAACCAGGGACGACGGCAAACCCGACTACACATAGGGTCATAGAGATCAAAAAAAACCCCCTCTAAGGTGTTAATGGGGAACAGGTGTGTTCAATTTGGTGTTATCGCTCTCACTCTCTCATACTGGTCACTGGAAGTTCAACATGGCACCTCATTGCAAAGAACTTTGAAAAAAAAGAGCTGTTGCTCTATATAAAGATGGCCTAGGCTGCCGGCCATCACACCCCTACTCCTCCCCCCTTACATGGGGTTCTCCCCTCTTTTCCCTGACATTTTTCCCCCAACCCCCTCCACACCTTCCCTCCTGTATGCCCCCACCAAGCCCCCTTAACCCTCCCCTCTTCTGGTCTCCCCTACCCTCCTACCCTTTGTCCCTTGCCCCCCCCTTCTTCTCTCAGTCTAAACCCCATCCTAACCTACCCCCGCAGCTTCCCTCCTCCTGGCTCAGTTTCCTAACCAGGCTTATTCCAAGCATAATAATAATAAACAAGCTGCGCTAAGTGATAAATAGATGATTAAACATATAAATGAATAATCATAAATCACAAAATAAATTGTACAATGTGTGTGCAATTAAAAAATTCTGAAATGTTGCAATAAAAATGTGAACAATCAAAAAATTGCGATATGAATGTGAACAGTCTAATATCACAACCATAAATAAGATAAATAAATAATAAATTGAATAAATGAATTGGATAAACAAAAAGTGCAATAAATATATGCAAGTGCAATAAAGTCTCTATTATGAGTCCACAACAGTGTTAATTTTGGCAGCAAATTTCAATTTAGTTTTAGTCTTAGTCTTAGGACTAAAATGGCATTTTAGTTTTAGTCCCATTTTAGTCTTCTGCAAGTGTTTTAGTTTTAGTCGTATTTAGTCGGCTAAAACTCCAGCACATTATAGTCGACTAAAACTCATTTTAGTCATCAATAATCGAATGGCTGTAGTTCAATTGTAATTTGTAATGCATTATTTAAGCATTTCTCTACAATTTCCAAACTCATTATATACTACTGCTGGTCCTGGAGTGAAAAATCTAATATATTATTATTTATGGTATTAAGCTTTGAGCATACACCAGTGTTAATTTTGGCAGCAAATTTCGATTTAGTTTTAGTTATAGTCTTTTGACTAAAATGCCATTTTAGTTTTAGTCGTATTTTAGTCATCTGAATTGTTTTAGTCATATTTTAGTCAACTAAAATTGTGTTAATTTAGTCGACGAAAACATTTTAGTCGGTTTTAGTCGACGAAATTAACACTGGTCCACAAACTCAATATGGGATGTGACTTAAAGTGAAACTTAAAATAAATGTGCAGTCCCCCACTGGTGCTCAGTCCTCCACCAACATCAATGCTGCTTACCAGAAACTGGTAAAAATACGCCTGTAATCAGGACAGGAGGCTATCAGATCCCCACAGCAGGATGGCAGAGGATGGCCAGGAAATAGATGTAATAGCTGTAGGTGTCACCCAAATAACAGCTCTGCTCCACTACCACAATCCACACCGATGAACAACCTTGAGGTAAGGCTACAAAGCAGCCTAAGCACAGCAATACTACATTGACACCCTCCACCCTCCTTATTTTAAGTTTCACTTTAAGTCACATCCCATATTGGGTTTATGTACTCATAATAGAGACTTTATAGCTTATACACTATTGTTTGCACTTATACATATTTATTGCACTTTTTGTTTATCCAATTCATTTATTCAATTTATTATTTATTTATCTTAATTTATGGTTGTGATATTTGACTGTTCACATTCATATCACAATTTTTTGATTGTTAACATTTTTATTGCAACATTTCATAATGTTTTTGATTGCACACACATTGCACAATTTATTTTGTGATTTATGATTATTAATTTATATGATTCATCATCTATTTATCACTTAGCACAGCTTGTTTATTATTATATCTTTTTGGTGTTGTAACAACGGAAAGCTGCAGCTGATAGCTTTACACTAGCGCGGTTATTATTTTTGGGTATTATACCAAGCATAACTGTATCACTCAACTTATTCTACAGTTTCCCAGATCTCATGTGTTCATCGACACTCACCTCCATAAGGGTTCCAAACTTCTACCACCATCATCAGCATTTGGTCATGCCACAGGGGATCTAATCCCACCCCCCTCCTCCCCTTCCTCTCCCCCCAGCTCCTTACCATTACTGTTAATGGATAGTTTAACCATACCTTTTCAACATACTTGTTAACAACATATAACAAATTATTCGACCATATCATTCTTTGAACGACCACTCCAGCTGACACATTCCTTACTGACTTCCATACATTGTCAAACCATACCTACCTTATGCCAACTACACTTACGTTATTACTTGCACTGTAAGTTTATATTGGAACCTTCTATTTTTCCTTTTCAATGTTTTTGATGGAGAAAACGAATGGTTGGTCATGTTGTCTTTCCCCCACAGCACAGTTAGTTCCCAGATGGGGTGCCTGGGGGCATCTGACAACATGTTTTATTTTACATTCAATATATAGAATTATTTACATTGCCCACACATATTGTTTATTATTGCTATACCATCTGTATCTTTCTTTGTGAAATTACTTACTGGATCCTGATGTACAACAGATATTGTTCGTGTTCATTTTTTATTTATTTTTTTTCACTCTGATAAGCTTCAATAAAATATTAACCACATACTGCCCGCCCACCATCAAATGACAGCAGAGCGGTGCAGCTATTATTCTGGGACGCCATCATATGACGGCGCACCAGAACGGCCTCTCTCGCGTGCCCGCGGGGGCGTGCAGTGCGGCAATCGTGGCCGTGCCGTGTTGCTAGGACACGGCGTGACCCCGATATTGGGAAAGAGCCAATGACATGGCTCTTTACCCATGTGATTGGATGTGTCCAATCACAGCCAGTCGCATGTAAATGAGGAAGTGCCGTTTATCGGCTCTTCTCGCCTCACACTGTCAGAGTGTGTGGCGAGGAGAGCCGATCAGTGGCTCTTCCTCACAAGGGAGACTAGGACAGGTAATCAGGGCACTGATCATCAGTGCCCTGATTACAGAAATGTGAAAAACAATGCCAATCAGTGCCCACCATCAGTGCCCACAGTGCCCACCAGTGCCCACAATCAGTGTCCATAGTGCTGCCAGTCAGTGCCCATCAGTGTCGCCCATAAGTGCTGCCTCTCAGTGCCCATCAGTGCCGCCTATCAGTGCTCATCAGTGCTGCCTATCAGTGCCACCTATCAGTGCCCATCAGTGTGGCATATCGGTACCTCCTCATCAGTGCCACCTCATCAGAGCCCATAGTGCCACCTCATCAGTGCCCATCAGTGCAGCCTATCAGTGCCCATCAGTCCTGCCTCATCAGCGCACATCAAAAATTATTTATTTTCAAAATTTACTCACAGAAAATAAGAAAAAAAAATTTTCAAAATTTTCTGTCTTTTTTCTTTTTTTTGCAAGAAATAAAAAACTCAGCGGTGATTAAATACCACCAAAAGAAAGCTCTATTTGTGTGAAAAAAATCATATGGGTACAGTGTAGCATGATTGCGCAATTGTCATTCAAAGTGTGACAGCGCTGAAAGCTGAAAATTGGCCTGGGCAGGAAGGGGGTGAAAGTGCACTGTACTGAAGTGGTTAAACAAGAAATAAAAAATAAAAAAAGTGGCCTAGGCTATACGAAGATTGCCAAGACCCTGAAATGGAACTGCAGCACGGTGGCCAAGACCATACAGCCAAAAAATACATACTCAGAACAGGCCTCGCCATGGTCGACCAAAGAAATTGAGTGCATGTGCTCATATCCAGAGGTTGTCTTTGGGAAATAGACGTAGGAGTTCTGCCAGCATTGCTGCAGAGGTTGAAAGGGTCAGCCTGTCAGTGCTCAGTGGTGCATTAGGCCCCATGCACATGGGGCGTTAGAAAAAACGTACGTCAAAGCTAGTTCTGACGCCAGAAAAAGCAGCTGTAAAAACGTGCTTTCAGTAGCTTTTTCCATTGGCGTTATTGCACGTTTTGCCACGTTGCTTTTAGCAGCGTTTTTTTTTCTTCCATTCAAAATCAATGGTTCCCTATGGAAGCCTATTGATTTGAATGGAGGTCGCACCACAACACCGCAAGTCGGATACAACTTGCGGGGCGACTTGCGCTGTGGGAATCTTGAGGGGGAACTCCACGCCAAAATGGGAAAAAAATGGCGTGGGGGTCCCCCCAAGGTTCCAAACCAGGCCCTTCGGGTCTGGTATGGAATTTGAGGGTAGCCCCATCCCGAAAAAACGGCGTGGGGTCCCCCCAAAATCCATACCAGACCCTTATCCGAGCATGCAGCCCGGCAGGCCAGGAAAGGGGAGGGGACAAGCGAGCGGCCCCACCCCCCCTGGACCACACCAGGCCACATGCCCTCAACATGGGGGGCGTGTTGGTGCTTTGGGGCAGGGGGAGCTCTGCACCCCCCACCTCAAAGCACCTTGCCCCCATGTTGATGAGGACAAGGGCCTCATCCCCACAACCCTGGCCGGTGGTTGTGGGGGTCTGCGGGCAGGGGGCTCATCGGAATCTGGAAGCCCCCTTTAACAAGGGGGCCCCCCAGATCCCAGACCCCCTCCCTATGTGAATGGGTATGGGGTACACTGTACCCCTACTCATTCACCACATAAAAGGCAGTGTATGGAAATAATGACAGGAGACGTTTTGGAAAGTTTATTAAAAATCTTCATCCAACTCTTCTTGTGTTCTCCTCTCCGGGGTCTTCTCCTCTCCAGGGTCTTCTGCTCTTTTGCTGTCCGCCCTTTTGAATGGAAGAAAAAAAACGTATAACGTGGCTTAACGCACGTTAAGCAACGTTATTCAGCTTTTAGCAGCGTCAGGCGTTTTTAACGCTCTAACGCTGGTCCTCAGAACGCGCAGATCGTGGGTGTGACGAGACCAATTTCGCCACTGGGCGTTGGAGAAGCCTGGTTGCTCGCCTCCTGCAATGTGACTATGGACCCTCTCATCAGCCCATGCTAAACGTAAACCCCATGGCAATTTGACTGTGTTTGTGGCATCTGAGCTCTGTTTGGATATGTTGAGGGCTCAGATCCAGGCTATCTGGGGATGGGTTGAATGTGGGGGTTCTGTTCAGTAGACTGGGAGTTATGCATTTTTGTGTCTTTTTGTGTTTCTTTAAACATGTGGCTAATGGAGTCTTGCCTCTATCCTGGAAGCTAAAACGTATTCCTGTAAAATGTAAGGAACAGGAAATCAACTCCTAATATGGGCATTACAGGAAGTTCTGAGGAGACGGGCTGTCTATTGACACTCAGAGTAATGTGTATTGAGGGCTCGTTAGGGAACCATTGTTCGGTGTCTGACTATTATGTACATTGATTGCTCCCTGGGGCTTCTGTCTCCTTGCATTGGTCAAAGCTATCTGACCAATCCCTGTTGACTCATTCTCAAGTCCTCATTTGCATAGCAGCCCTCCTTGCATTGGTCAAAGCTATCTGACCAATCCCTGTTGACTCATTTTGAAGTCCTCATTTGTATGGGCTGGAGAGGAACTTATTGGGAACTGCAAGTACTTTACAATTGACCAATGGGAAAGCGGTTGTTGGGGGAAGGATGTTCCAATTTCTGTATAAAAGTGTGCTGTGTTCTTCCAATAAATGTTGATGTTGTTCCTGTTTTACCTTCATCTCGGAGCTTTGTCTCGTTATTGGGGGAATCTGCTGCAGGGATTGCTATGGTCTTCCATACTCCTTAGAGAATCACTAAGCTCTTGTAAGAGCTTGTGTAAGAGCTTGTTCTGCTGCACTCTCTGGGGAAAGAGAGGTTCACCCACAGGAACCTGGAGCCTTGTCGTTGGTCCAGGCTGGGTAGGAGATGCCAAGACCCTAACCAAGCTGCGGCGGTTCGTGGAGACTGAAGTGCTTACGGTGTCTGGTGGAGTGCTTGGAGCCCTCGGGAAGCACTAGGAGCATCTGTCAAAGGAGGTACCTGCTCAGGGGTGCCCTGTTCCGTAACAGTGGGTTCTTGTTGCAGCTTAAAAACGCCTAGGCCACTTACAGCTCAAAAACGTCTGAGTGTGCATGAGGCCATAGAATAACATGGAGGGGCGTTTTTAGGCTGCAAAAAGAAAACGCCTGACGCTGCTTACAGTGGCGTTAAAAACGCCCTGTGTGCATGGGGCCTTAATCAAATGCACCTGGTAAAATCCTATGTGTATATTTGTAAATATTGTACAGCAAACAGCAAAGATTTATATTTTTCATGTAATTTATTGTATCTACTGGCCACATATGGGGTATGCCCCATGGCCCTGTACATATGTTACTTTCCTTTTTCCCCTTTCCAAGTTTGTGGGATACTCTGTGTAAATTTTTTGTAGGGACAGATGCCCAGAGCCAGTGAGGACATGGCTTAGTTTGGCAGAGGATGGATGTACCACCCTCCTAGGTAGGTGCTAGAGAGAGAGAGAGTATAATTTTGGATCTTTCCTGCTTAGCGGAAAGATTGCCAGGTAAATCTATTTTGTTCTTTGCCTATCAGAGAGCAGGATCTGCTAAGTGTCCCTGACCGTCGTATAGTGGTTCATCTGCCCTGGGGAACCATTATACGAAGGTCGGGGACACGTATAACCAACTAGACCTTTATTTGGAAGGACGTACTGGCCTTGTATACCAATTTTTAGGCCCCTTTATTTGTGGCCACTTTTTTATTGTTACTGATATAATATTGCAGGGCTACCCATGTATTTCTATATCTGCCACCCTGTGGTTGAGATAATGATCTGTTCCCCCTTTTCCACATATCCCCCCAACGGTGGAACTCACCAGGTGCTGCTCAAATAAGAGATGACTGGCCCATGAGCCAGCATTGGCTCACTTTAAACTTTGCTTACATATCCAAGAAACCAGTCAGGGATTTGTATTGCTTTCTCCTACTATTCCAACATTGACAGTTTAGGGAATGATCTGAAGAGCTCCTGAAGAGGTGCTATGTCGCAAAACATGTTGAGCCTGGATTTTGTTCCAGTCATCTGTGCAACCATATCTGCAGTGTTTACTTATGGGGGACTTTGTATCTAGGCCCAACAGGGTTGGACACATGCGGTTTGGTTAAGGGTATTCTAATATCCTGTTTTTGATTTTAACATTATATGACAAGAGTTTTCGTATTTATTGTAATTTTTTGTATACCTAATTATTAAAATGTATGATTTTATTATCAGTGCCTATAAAGTCCATGTTGTTCTAGTTTCTATTTATCTTGATTTTGGGATGTGGCATGTACTATTATGATATATACACTCGTGGTACCACCCCACGGTGTATGGCCCCTTTTGTTTTTCTAACAAGTGCAAGATGACACTGGTTGATATTGTTTTTATATTTGTTACACCACTAGAAGCACCTGTTTTCTTCTGAACCTACAGAGGACCTGAAGGAACATTGGAGATTCTGATGCAGAGAAAGGACCGGGAGAGGAAAGGGTGTATGGTTCTGCACTGAGAAACAACCTGAAAGGAATTGGGAGAGAGACTGAGAAGAGAGGCACGTACACAGGAGCAGAGATTCTTACACCATATGGTTCGAAACTGTGAGATATTTTTTTTTTTTTTTTTACTGTTCAATGCTTGAGTGGTGACCTTATATCTCTGAAACTCAAGGGCAGTAGCAAAAAATGTTAAGACTAAGTTAAGACTTGTAAAAAAGGGAAGGGTGGGTAAAAGAACCATAGAAAGAAGGTACCTAGACAGATCCAAATAATGTTGCCAAAAAGTATTTAATTAAAAAATCCAGCAATTAGGTATAAATTGTAAGGAAAACAGCCTCCACCATACAACTGTGTATAAAAACGTTTAGGTTAAGACTTGTGTCCAAACTATTACGCGTCTGAAAAATGAACCACATACGGATCTCTTTTCAGAGGTGTTTGACAGAAGGTGAGGAGACGATGTAATGATGTGACGTCTCCTTACCACCTGTTTAACCCTGTAATTGCTTCACCAATGTGCCGCATCCATGTGCATCGCAGGCAATCCGTTTATGGTAAAGAAAGAAAATGGCCTCTGCCCCCACCTATAACCGGCCTTCATAGCAAAGAACACATGGAAGGGCAACGCACATGAAACAAACAAAGATAAAATTCCCAGTTCAATTTGCCAACCAGTCTGCTTACCAACCAAATTGGCCTGTCTAACAGTTTGCGTCAATACAGGGGTTTAGTTAGCACACATTTGCAAACGCATGTGAAAGCTGCAGGGCCACGTCAAGGCTCCCTGTTACCTGCAGTCCTAACTCTAATGAATTTTAAAGAGTCTCCACAGTGGGAGCACATGCAAGCTAATGGATAGATAGGGGGCAGGTGAGCCTGGAGGTGGCCCATCCCTCCTGAAAGGTAATTGGGGGCATAATGGAAGCCCAGCTGATAGTATTACAGCAAAGGCATCCAGTATGTCCACTCACCAGTACACATATACAACAAAGAAAATGGCCTCTGCCCCCACCTATAACTGGCCTTCATAGCAAAGAACACATGGAAGGGCAACGCACATGAAACAAACAAAGATAAAATTCCCAGTTCAATTTGCCAACCAGTCTGCTTACCAACCAAATTGGCCTGTCTAACAGTTTGCGTCAATACAGGGGTTTAGTTAGCACACATTTGCAAACGCATGTGAAAGCTGCAGGGCCACGTCAAGGCTCCCTGTTACCTGCAGTCCTAACTCTAATGAATTTTAAAGAGTCTCCACAGTGGGAGCACATGCAAGCTAATGGATAGATAGGGGGCAGGTGAGCCTGGAGGTGGCCCATCCCTCCTGAAAGGTAATTGGGGGCATAATGGAAGCCCAGCTGATAGTATTACAGCAAAGGCATCCAGTATGTCCACTCACCAGTACACATATACAACAAAGAAAATGGCCTCTGCCCCCACCTATAACTGGCCTTCATAGCAAAGAACACATGGAAGGGCAACGCACATGAAACAAACAAAGATAAAATTCCCAGTTCAATTTGCCAACCAGTCTGCTTACCAACCAAATTGGCCTGTCTAACAGTTTGCGTCAATACAGGGGTTTAGTTAGCACACATTTGCAAACGCATGTGAAAGCTGCAGGGCCACGTCAAGGCTCCCTGTTACCTGCAGTCCTAACTCTAATGAATTTTAAAGAGTCTCCACAGTGGGAGCACATGCAAGCTAATGGATAGATAGGGGGCAGGTGAGCCTGGAGGTGGCCCATCCCTCCTGAAAGGTTATTGGGGGCATAATGGAAGCCCAGCTGATAGTATTACAGCAAAGGCATCCAGTATGTCCACTCACCAGTACACATATACAACAAAGAAAATGGCCTCTGCCCCCACCTATAACTGGCCTTCATAGCAAAGAACACATGGAAGGGCAACGCACATGAAACAAACAAAGATAAAATTCCCAGTTCAATTTGCCAACCAGTCTGCTTACCAACCAAATTGGCCTGTCTAACAGTTTGCGTCAATACAGGGGTTTAGTTAGCACACATTTGCAAACGCATGTGAAAGCTGCAGGGCCACGTCAAGGCTCCCTGTTACCTGCAGTCCTAACTCTAATGAATTTTAAAGAGTCTCCACAGTGGGAGCACATGCAAGCTAATGGATAGATAGGGGGCAGGTGAGCCTGGAGGTGGCCCATCCCTCCTGAAAGGTAATTGGGGGCATAATGGAAGCCCAGCTGATAGTATTACAGCAAAGGCATCCAGTATGTCCACTTACCAGTACACATATACAACAAAGAAAATGGCCTCTGCCCCCACCTATAACTGGCCTTCATAGCAAAGAACACATGGAAGGGCAACGCACATGAAACAAACAAAGATAAAATTTGGTTGGTAAGCAGACTGGTTGGCAAATTGAACTGGGAATTTTATCTTTGTTTGTTTCATGTGCGTTGCCCTTCCATGTGTTCTTTGCTATGAAGGCCAGTTATAGGTGGGGGCAGAGGCCATTTTCTTTGTTGTATATGTGTACTGGTGAGTGGACATACTGGATGCCTTTGCTGTAATACTATCAGCTGGGCTTCCATTATGCCCCCAATTACCTTTCAGGAGGGATGGGCCACCTCCAGGCTCACCTGCCCCCTATCTATCCATTAGCTTGCATGTGCTCCCACTGTGGAGACTCTTTAAAATTCATTAGAGTTAGGACTGCAGGTAACAGGGAGCCTTGACGTGGCCCTGCAGCTTTCACATGCGTTTGCAAATGTGTGCTAACTAAACCCCTGTATTGACGCAAACTGTTAGACAGGCCAATTTGGTTGGTAAGCAGACTGGTTGGCAAATTGAACTGGGAATTTTATCTTTGTTTGTTTCATGTGCGTTGCCCTTCCATGTGTTCTTTGCTATGAAGGCCAGTTATAGGTGGGGGCAGAGGCCATTTTCTTTGTTGTATATGTGTACTGGTGAGTGGACATACTGGATGCCTTTGCTGTAATACTATCAGCTGGGCTTCCATTATGCCCCCAATTACCTTTCAGGAGGGATGGGCCACCTCCAGGCTCACCTGCCCCCTATCTATCCATTAGCTTGCATGTGCTCCCACTGTGGAGACTCTTTAAAATTCATTAGAGTTAGGACTGCAGGTAACAGGGAGCCTTGACGTGGCCCTGCAGCTTTCACATGCGTTTGCAAATGTGTGCTAACTAAACCCCTGTATTGACGCAAACTGTTAGACAGGCCAATTTGGTTGGTAAGCAGACTGGTTGGCAAATTGAACTGGGAATTTTATCTTTGTTTGTTTCAAATCCGTTTATGGTGCTTCCCTATTTGCTTGAATAGATCATTCAATTGCATATTTTCAATGCCAATGGTAAATCTAAACAAGCCTTAAAAGTTGACTGGGGCACAGTCACGTTGGAACAAGAAGGGGCCATCCCCAAACTGTTCCCACAAACTTGGGAGTAGGAATGGGCTCAGGCATGTTTGGGATCCCACCTGCCTGATCCCGCCAGGAAGCTGACACTGCACATGGCTAATAACAGGCAGTGAGACATTTCCCGATCCGCAGCTGCACAGATCGGGAAATGTCTCACTGCCTGTGATTAGCCGTGTGCAGTGTCGGCTTCCTGGTGGGATCGGGCAGGTGGAATCCCAAACACGCCCGAGCCCATCGCTTGTTGGGAGCATGAAATTGTCCAAAATGTCTTGGTACGCTGACGCCTTAAGAGTTCCTATCACTGGAACTAAGGGGCCAAGCCCAACCCCTGAAAAACAACCCCACATCATAATACCCCTTTCCCTAAATGATTTGTACCAGGGCATAAAGCAAGGTTCATAAAGACATGGATGAGTGAGTTTGGAGTGGAGGAACATGACTGGCCTGCACAGAGTCCTGACCTCATCATAGAACCCCTTTGGGATGAATTAGAGCAGAGACTGCAAGCCAGGCCTTCTTGTCTAACATCAGGGCTTGACCTCACAAATGTGCTTCTAAAAAATGGTCAAACATTCCCATAGACACACTCCTAAACCTTGTAGACAGCCTTCCCAGAAGAGTTGAAGCTGTTATAGGTGCAAAGGGAGGGCTGTCTCAATATTGAACCTATGGACTAAGGCTGGGATGCTATTAAATTTCATGTACATGTAACTGCCGGCATCCTAATACTTTTGACAATATAGTGTATATAAATATAAAAATCAGAGTACACAGTGCTGTGTAAAGAACAGGAGGGTTGATTGCTAAAGCTACAATGTTTTTGTCTGTGTGGATAGAATACTTTAAAAAAGTCAGTAATTACTGTGTGTATCTGAAGAACCAGAGTTTCACAGTGTGTGAAGAACACAAGAGGTAATTGCTAAAGCTACAATTGTTTTTTGTGTGTGTATATTGGATTAAAAAACCAGGTGAGCAGAGCAGCAATTGGAGCAATCTCTAGGGGTGTGCACTGATATTTAAATCATTACGGTGGTGTGTATTCTTCCTTTCATGGCGAAGCTCTGCTGTACAGGTACTGAAGGATGCTGATACCAGGTCATATTCAGATACTTAAACTGCTTGCATTTATTATTGATTACAGAGCTACAGTATGTACGTAGATGTGATTTTATCTGCTTATAGCTCAACATTATTATCACTACAATGGCCTAAAGGCCTCCTGACACCAGAACATAAGGGAAATCTACATTCTCTTCACCATGTTCAAAACGCACTGGGTGTGAAATCTGCTGTGGGTGCCAGTGAATCTTCTAACGGCACCCCCAAATGCAGATCACAAGTGCCGTGTGTTTGCCTGCACTGGATCTTATGGTACTGCTGCACCAGGCAATCCAGTTGCAGAGTGTTTTGAAAATAAGTGCATGCCCTACTTTTGGTGCAATCCAGTGTAATTTCAGCCCGTTCAAATAAATGGACTAAAAATGGCATCACACTAAATCTCACTGGAATCGCATTCCGATTGTGGCGTGATTTGGCACTAGATAAGATAAATGTTGCTTTTTTCCATTATTATTTATTAATAGAAATCACCATTCCATTTTCATTCTGCAGAAAGTTAATGAGTTTAAGGACCCAAAGCTCATTTCACTGGTACAGTAGTGCTTTTGACTTCATAAATTAGTAAAATGCGTTTTTTGTGGCATATAGTGGAGGGGGAGTTGTGGGCATCCATTTAGTTTTCACTACATTCTCCATCTTTTCTTTATTTGGAAATGTCTTTAGCAAGGCTGCAATGACTTGTATTGAGCCATAATAGCTACACCCAGACCTTGAAATACTGTAGCTATATAATGAAGCATTCAACCAATAGAATATCCCTTCACTAAAGCCCCGAAGACACGTACCGATCGTCGGCCGAACGATCGGCCGTCTTTTGTCCGAGGGCTGTCTTGTCTGTTGAAAACTGCAAAAGACTGCACATGAATTTTGTCGGCCAACAACAGCCGACTGCAGAAGTGATGTCATGTGATGGTTAACTTTCCGTGTGTTTTTTCTTTTCTGAGCATGCCCAGTCTTGCAAATCTGCTGTCTGTCGGCCGAATTCTGTACTGACTGGCGAACAATCGGCCGTTCTGGTGTTGGCCAACAAAAATTTTAATGCTTGCACGACAGATTCTTTTCGGCCGAAAGTGCGCTGTCGGAAGCATCATACTAACAAGCCGAAAATCGGCCGAACATTTTCGGCCGACAATCTGCACGTGTGTACGGGCCTTTACTCATTAGATTTCATCATCAAATATACTGCAAACCACTGTCAGTATTCCACCTAACTTCATTCACTCCACCCCAAATCTCAGTCAGTCTTCATTTAAATGTCAATCAGCTTTCACCCTCGTTCCCACTGAACGCGGCTTTGAAATCATGCAAATTTATCTGAAATCACACAATATCAAAGCTGCATTTCAGTCCGACTTCAGGGGCGACTTCAAAGACATCTGTGCAGCTTCATGCACAGATATCTATTAAAATCGCCCCCAACATTGCCAGAAATAGTGCAGTAACTACTTTTGGAAATAAGTGCGGTGGTGCAAAGTCGGCATCGCACCAATTGGGACTCTCCCATTGCCAGCAATAGGCTGCGATTTGACATGTGAAATTGCATATCAAATTGCACAAATGTGAACGGGGACTTAATCTAAGTAGACACTATTGCAAGACATGGGCATCAGTTGCAGACCTTAGAAGTAGGAAAATAAACTCATGTGTCATACTCATATTTTATACTTGTGTGTCAGGCACAAGTGTCCGATGTGTCAGATTCAAATGTCATACTCAAATCACAGTCAACCTTAATTCTCAAGTGAAGACAGTCAAAGCAGACTGCCCTATAATTATGTTAAGACATATTGCATAACTGCGCTCAGGCAGGCTGCTGCATTGTGATGTAAATCCAATAAACAAGGTAAATATAAGAGAATAAAGTGAGGCAACAATAGAAACTAAAAACGCTCAGAATAAATAAAAGGGGATTAGAAGAAAGAATTTAAGTATTTGATTGCATTTGATAAATGTTGCTTTTTTCCATTATTAATTATTAATATAAATCATTATTCCAATTTCATTCTGCAGAAAGTTTATGAGTTTAAGGACCCAAAGCTCACTTTACTGGTACAGTAGTGCTTTTGACTTCATACATTAGTAAAATGTGTTTTTGTGGCATATAGAGGAGGGGGAGTTGTGGGCATCTATTGTGTTTTCACTTCATTCTCCATCTTTACTTTATTTGGAAATGTGTTTAGCAAGGCTGTAATGACCTGTATTGTGGCATAATAGCTACACACAGACCTTGAAATACTATAGATATTAAACCAATAGAGTATCCCTTCACTAACTCATTAGATTTCATCATCAAATATACTGTAAACCACTGTCAGTATTCCACCTAACTTCATTCAGTCCACCGCAAATCTCAGTCAGTCTTCATTTAAATGTCAATCAGCTTTCACCCTCAATATAGAAGAAATGGCTGCACTCCAGGTATCATCAAAATTCAGGTTTATTAACCAAATATCCCAATGTGGCTAACAACAGGTAGACGCGTTTCATACACTAGCAAGTGTGGTTAATCATTACTTTGGTACTGATTGAGCACACTTGCTAGTGTGTGAAACGCGTCTACCTGTTTGCAACATTGGGATATTCGGTTAATAAACTAGAATTTTGATGATACCTGGAGTGCAGCCATTTCTTCTATATTGATTGTCTGAGGAGGTGAGCCGAGGCGTGTACCCGTACATCATCAGGGTTCTTGATTCACCTGGAGCAGTGAGTCTTCCTTGTCTTTGTATGCAGCTTTCACCCTCGTTCCCACTGAACGCGGCTTTGAAATCATGCAAATTTATCTGAAATCACACAATATCAAAGCTGCATTTCAGTCCGACTTCAGGGGCGACTTCAAATACATCTGTGCAGCTTCATGCACAGATATCTATTAAAATCACCCCCAAAATTGCTAAATAGTGCAGTAACTACTTTTGGAAAAAAGTGCAGCGGCGCAATGTCAGCGTTGCACCAATTGTGACTCTGCCATTTTAAATATATTGATCCTGCGAGCTACTATCTATGAAATTAAGTTAATTTAAGCTGCTAGCATTGTTCACAATACCACTCATGTGCTAACTAAATCAATACACAATAAATGCTGAGCTATGTGAATGCTAAATGACTATACAATCAGAATATAACAATATCAAAATATAATAAAAAGTGCATAAATATAGTGAAATATTGTCCAATATAAACGTGCAATCACCATATAACAACGAAAGAGTCCATGCAAATGATTGCTTGCAATCATTATATAAAGAAAAAGTCAAAAAAATCAAAAAGACACAGTGCTTGATCCACCGTGCAATTCCTTCTCAGTGCTACCTCGATGTGCCCCCCCACTAGGATCATTCTCACCTGGGGTAAAGTGATCACCGCAATTAGGCCTGATCCAAACCAGCTTTTTAGCCCACTGTTGTCTTTGTCCAACTTCTCCAACTTCCTTCTAGGCTCCTCTCATTACAGATTGTAGTATTCCGATATATTGATTAAAAGATAAGAAAAGCCAATAGTGCTTATACCCTTTTTAAAATTGCATTTATTAAAAAAAAGTCACAGGGTACTCACTCTTTTTACAGGTGCTTGCAGCGTGCCAAACCAACACAAGCATTCACTATCCAAAGATACTTATGGCGCTTTTCCACTGCATGGAACCGAACGGTTCGGCTCGCTTTTGTGCTTTTCCACTGCTGGTACCGCATGGTATGGTGTAGGAACGGTTCGGTACGGTACGGCGGTGCTTTTCCGCTGCATGGAACTGAACGGTACGGCTCTCATAAACAGTACCTACTCAATTGTGGTTCCATACCCGGTACCATATCCCACAATCCTTTGCATGCAGTCACTACTAGCCACTGATTGGTCAGAGAATCCCACCCGTTGTTATCCCACCCACTTAACTTTAGTACTACTTTAGTGGAAAAGAAAAACCATACCGTACCGTACCGAACCGTTCCAACACCGTACCATGTGGTACCAGCAGTGGAAAAGCAAACTGGGCCAAGCAGGGCTGAGAAGAGCCAAGCCGGTACTTGCAGTGGAAAAGTGCCAATAGTTTTTGGGACAATTCAGTGTAAACAACAGCCTCACAAACAGACCTAGCCTCCAACTCAATGTTGGTTCCTAGGTGTCTTCACCGTCCTGGCCCCTCCCCTACGCGTATCGACACAGGGTCAGGGGTCTTCCTCAGCGGGAATTTTAATTAGGACTCTCCCATTGCTGGCAATAGGCTGTGATTCGACCTGTCAAATCGCATGTCAAATTGCACTGTAGTGAACGGGGCTTAATCTAAGTAGACACTATTGCCAGACATGGGCATCAGTTGCAGACCTTAGAAGTAGGAATTAAACTCATGTGTCATACTCATATTTCATACTTGAGTGTCAGGCACAAGTGTCAGATTTATGTGTCAGATTTAAATGTCATACTCATAAATCACAGTCAACCTTAATTCTCAAGTGAAGACAGTCAAAGCAGATTGCCCTATAATTATGTTAAGACATATTGCATAACTGCGCTCAGGCAGGCTGCTGCATTGTGATGTAAATCCGATAAACAAGGTAAATATAAGAGGAGAATAAAGTGCGGCAACAATAGAAACGAAAAATGCTCAGAATAAATAAAAGGGGATTAGAAGAAAGAATTTAAGTATTTGTTCAAAAAAAAAAAAAAAAAAAAAAAGAAAATCTCATAGTGGGATAACAGAAACAATGCTTTCATAAAGGCTGGTTTTGTAACATTGGAAACAATGGTCTCATAGGAGAGGTCAAATTAGGGAAAGATGAAGATAATTCTTTTAGGGAATAGTAAACAGAAACTGCAGTGAAATCAGAAAGGATGGAAATAGGAGAAAATAAAGAGAAAAGGATATGTAACAGAAGTATTGAATGTGGGACAACTAGTATGGAACCAGGCAAAATAAATGATTAGAGTTGTTAAGAAAAAACAAGGCTCTGGGCAAAGATACAATTATATTGTAAGAAAGACTGCGAAGAAGACTCTATTAAATTATCAGTAGTATATGGGAAATGGAAGAGATGCCACAGCACTTGGGAAAAGTGAATTTGCATGTAATCAGAAAGCTAATATGTAATCCTTAAGGCACCATAATAAGTATACAAAACGGTGCAGAACGCATTTCAATGATATTGCAGTAAATGGAATAAATTCAGTCTTTCTAAGCCAGAACAAAAATTAACTAGAGCAAAAAAATAAGAAAGAGTTTAGTTAAAGATGAACTAATGAATTAGTACAGTGGGGTAACAACGCGGGTGGAATGAGAAGCAGGGAAGTTGTTAAAGTGGTACTAAACCCAGAATCCTGCATTTACTATATCTGGTCTCCCACAGTACACAGACCATGGAAATGTTATTATTTTAGGAAATGCACAGTGCTAAATACCTTTTCTCATCAGCAGTATATAGCAGTCTTGGGACTTCTATCAGTGTCTGCAGGAGGAACTTTCATTCTCCCCTGATCCTCTGTATGGACAGTGCTGATTGGCCCTGTGCTGATCACATGCCAAGGAAAAAAAAAAATATCTAGCAATACACACCAAACTGAGCATGTGCAGCCTGACTTCTAATGCTCTGTTCTATCACGAGATGGGTTGGAGTCAGTCTAAGAAAGGGGGATCAGAGAAAACAAGATCAAGCAGCCTTTTTATGCAATGCAGAGGATTAACTCCTTAGGTTCCACAGTGATTATAACAAGCATGGTTTACTGCATATACAGACTGATTTTACTGTTGTGGGTTTAGTAACACTTAAAGGGAAATTAAACATATGAATTCTTGTGCATATAAAGATAACACATTAAGGATTTGAGAGATTGTAGTTGACGCTGACCCTTTGTGAAGTATCTAGTCAAGAGTGAAGGGTTTATGGGATTGATGCCAACCATAACTGTCTCTTTTTTTTTTTTTGCAGCAAGCAACCTTTATTTATTTGGTCTAAAGGGATAGAATTCAACCCAGAAGACTGCATAGATCACCACCAAAGTACCCTGCACTCACAGTGTATTTATGCAGAGAGCAGTGTCATTACATCAGTAGCACTCTACATCAAGGGCCGCACAGTACCCGAGAAGAGGCAAAGAGGAAGACTACGTTATGAATCACATGATCAGTCTGAGGACATCTGACGAATGTAAGTTTTAAAAAAAGCATAACATAACATGTCAGATGGAGTGATTGATTGCCGGGGGAGCCTGGAATTGGGTTTTAAGATTTAGTTAGTCGCCAGAAGATGGAGAGAGATGGAGATTACAATAAATCAATATAGTGAAACAGGTTCAATTTGCAAAATAGGAAAAAGCCCTTTAAAGACAGTAATGTGACAGAAAAAGATAATTTAGGTTGATTTGTGGTATGCTAGATGGTATTAATTCAAATATGTATTTGCTGCCTTCTACATGCAAACAATTTTTAGAAACGTAGAAGAGTGATGGCAAAAAAAAGACCAAAACAGTCCATGGATTCTGCCACTTTTTTTTTTTTTTTTACATTTATGCATTGTTTTTTTTTTTTTTTTGTTTTTCTGAACTTTCTTGTCTGAGCATAGATCCATGATCTTCGATTTTCTACTATGGGCTGCATCCTTTTCCGTTTTTGTGGACCTGATTGGAGGTGACCTATTGTAAACGGACAGCAGAATCTGTTTACAACCTGCCACCAATAGTGCTAACAGGGGTCCACCCATGTCCGCTGGGCAGAAACTGAACAAGCATCATTGGGACATCCATCCTGTTCTGCTCTGATCAGTAGGGGGTTTGATCCTCTCGGTGTGTAAAGAGCATTAAATTATTGGTTTCTGTTATCTTTTTTCTTTCTTCTTTTTTTTCAGCAAAAGACCATTTCCATCTCGAAATTAAACCTTGATTCTCAAATGTAGCTGTGAACATTAAAATATAAACGTCACGCTACACAGACATATCTTTCTGAAGGCTACAATATGTAATTATTTCCAAAAGTTGAATTCTATCTATCATGTGTTTTAGGACTACTTCAATATATTCGGGTAAAGCTAGCTAATTATCTTTTAACACATAGTGCAACATACAATTTGCTTTTAGCATTTTTGAACTATATAAAGCTAGTAAAGTTAGATTTTTTTGCAGAATACTATATGAAAAAAAGGTTTGTGTCAACTGATTATAAGAAATATTAGGTTGCATGGGATAAAAGAATGCATGAGATAAAAGAAAAGATGTTTGAAACTATAAAATTTCCTAAATAATATGTGATCCCGATGAAAAAAAAGGTTGCTTTTAGGTGAAAAAGTGTTGAAGAACGTCTTTAGTCATTCACCATTAATTTCTAAGTGGTTGACATTCTGAGGTCAGTTTCATGGGTTGTTACCAGTGTAGTGTAAGTGGGGTTGGTGGGTGGTCAACATTTGAGGAATTGATTCACCTTGCATGCTGAACTAGGCATGTGCTCCATAAGTGACAGAGAATGTTTACAGGTGCATTCAGTGTTGTATCTTGGCCTAGGCCAGCACTTTGCAGGGGGGCAGCAAAAAAGCTGATGGGGCTGCCCTGATGGGCACTGATATGTTGCACTGATGGGCACTAATAGACTGCACTGATGGCCACTGATGAGGCAGGACTGATACGCTGCACTGATAACGCAGCACTGATGGGCAATGATATGATGCACTGGTGGCCACTGATGGGGCTGTACTGATGGCCACTGATGAGGATGCACTGATATGCCACACTGATGGGCAGTAATGAGGTTGCACTGATGAGCACTGAGGAAGCTGAACTCATGGGAACTGCTATAGACTGCGGTTGTGGTCTGTGGTTTACAGATTACAGGGCGGGTCATAAACAGGAAAGGTTGTGGCCTTTACAGCAGGAAGGGGTGGGTCATATTTAAATTAGGGGTGCCCAAGTTTAGTCAGGCCTAGGGCAGCACAAAACCTAAATACACCACTGGGTACATTAACACGTGATGCACAGAAACACATTTACAAAACACAAGTTACATCATGTTACATGTGTACATTGGGAGCACTTTCTTATGCCCCCCCTCAACCCCATTTCCCATCAACAGAACTTGTTGTGTGGGGTGATGCCCTATTTCTACACTGGATTAGTGTCGCCACAGTTAAAACAATCCATGTCCTCTCTGTAATAGCCTGCATTATGCACATTAATATTTTAAAACATGAAGTGAGTGTTCACATTCTACACATGGGGTTTATTTGTAAAAAAGGACCATGACAGACTGCTTGGTATCAAAAGTACATTGCCTGCTCTTCCTCCCATCTGCCCCACTTCTCTCTAATGTACAGTATGTGGATAATATGTAACATATTTTATATTATGTATTTGAAGGTTGAATTTAAATTGAAGAAAACGTTGCATTTTTAGCTTTTTTTTTTTTTTTTTTTTTTAGCCTTGCCAATCAGATAATGGAATCAGGTCAGCTAAAGGATTTCTGGTTATAGCAGTCCATCCATCAGAATTTCTCAGCACTTTCTGACACTGCATTCATTTTGTATCTGTATAACTGACACATCTTACAAAAAGATTACATTTAGACACAGCTGTACATTCAGTAATATTAAAATTACTCTAAGATCAAGGTCACAGGATGGAGAAAAATCTGGGGGTCATAGTAGACGACAGGCTCAGCAATGCCATGCAAAGCCAATCCTGCCACTTTACAAGACTCTGGTATGGCTGCATCTTGAGTATGCCATCCAGTTCTGGGCACCAGTCCTCAAGAAGGATGTGCTGGAACTGAAGAGAGTCCAGAGAAGGGCAACAAAGCTAAAAAGGGACTAGAGGATCTCAGCTATATGTAAAGACTACAAGAATTGAACCTATTCTCTCTGGAGAAAAGATGCTTGAGAGGGGATATGATAGCGATGTACAAATACCATACTGGTGACCCTAGCATAGGGAAAAAATTGCTCAGTGAAATCGAGTTTTAAAAAGGCACGCAACTATGAAGTTGGAAAATAAGTGGTTCAACTGTAATCAGTGTAGAGGGTTCTTTACTGTCAGAGTAGTAAGGATGTGAAATTCTCTTCCACAAGCAGTGGTGTCAGCAGGGAGCATTGATAGTTTAAAAAACTACTATATTAGGTTGGCATCTTAACCACTTTACGACCGGCGCACGACGATCTACGTCGGCACTCAGCCCCGGCCAGGCAAACTGACGTAGGCCTACGTCAGCACAATTTGCCGGCCCTGTGCGCGCTCCCGCGCGTCCCCGCCGCCGATGATGACTCGATTGGGTTCAGAACCGATCAGTCATCAGGTCCAGGCCAATCATTTTTGGTCTGGACCTGTTGATCGGTCCTGCCCAATCAGATCATCCTCTAAGCCTGTGAAATGTAAACACAGGCTTAGAGGAGATGTGCCCTCCCCCCACAACGGTCTTTTCGGATCCAGCGTGAGAGGAGAGCACATCTTACTGTGAGTACTGCACCAAGCACACCCACACACAGTTAGATAGGCACATTTCACCCCCGATCGCCCCCCCAATTAACCCCTACAGCACCTGACACAACACACACTATATACAGCATATAGCATATACCTATATACCTGTATAAGTGTGATTTGTGAACAGGTGTAGCCCTTGCGACCCCCCCTTTTCCACTCAAATTACCCCCCACCCCCCCCCTAATAAAGATTTAACCCACTGATCCCCCCTGAACCCCCCCTGATCACCGCCGTTAACCCCTACACCCTCTGTCACATCAGCACTAATACAAACGCAATATACGGTGTTATTGTATTTTTGTATTAGTGTCATTGTGATCAGAATTAGCGCAGGCGACTAAGTTTCTGTCCCAAGAAGGTTTAGGGTCCCCGCCACCCGCCCAATAAAGATTTAAGCCCCTGACCCCCCCCTGATCACCCCTACACCCCCTGCCATAACACACACCGTATACAGTATATAGCATTTTGCTATATACCCGTATAAGTGTGATTTGTGGTCAGGTCTAGCGCTTGCGACCCCCCTTTTTCCACTTGAATTACCCGCCACCCCCCCCTAATAAAGATTTAAGCCCCTGATCCCACCTGATCCCCCCCTGATCACCGCTAGTTAACCCCTACACCCTCTGTCACATCAGCACTAATACAAACGTAATATACTGTGTTTTTGTATTTTTGTATTAGTGTCATTGTGATCAGAATTAGCGCAGGCGACTAAGTTTGTGTCCCAAGCAGGTTTAGGGTCCCCCCCACCCGCCCAATAAAGATTTAATCCCCTGATCCCCTCCTGATCACCCCTACACCCCCTGCCACAACGCACACTGTATACAGTATATAGCATTTTCTATATACCCGTATAAGTGTGACTTGTGACCAGGTTTAGCGCTTGCCACCGTTCCTTTTATCCTTAGGATACCCGCCAGTCCCTTCCAATAAAGATTTAAACCCCTGATCCCCCCCTGATCACATCCCGTTAACCCCTACACCCTCTGTCACATTAGCACTAATACACACATAATATACTGTTTTTACTGTATTTTGTATTGGTGTCATTGTGACTTGAGGTTGCGCTAGCTAGCTAGTTTCTTTCCCAAAGGAGGTTTAGGGTCCCCGCCACCCCCCCCCCAGATCCCCAGCGCATAGTTTAGAAGTAACCCCTTGATTGCCACACACGCACGCACGCACGCACGCACGCACGCACCTACACTTCCATTTCTAGTATAGTGTTTGAACAGATCAATATCTGATCTGATCAGAACTATACTAGCGCCCCCATAGTTTAGGGTTCCCAAAACGCGGTGTTTGCACGATCAGTACTGATTCCGGCCAGCACCTGCGTTTAACCCTTTCACCCAGGCAAGTGTAGTAATCAATAGATTACTGTCACTTGCAAAAAAACACAAGACACAAAACCGCTGTGTTAGCAGAGTCAGGCCTGATCCCTGCTAGCATTAGCAGTTTTTTTTGTAGCGCTTGAAATAGTCTTCGACAACCAGGTGCTTTTATTACCTGTGAGTCGCATCACTGTACGAGTAAATTTAGTTGCCAAAATGACCAAACGTTCGTACAGGGATGAAGAGCTTCTCAGTTATATGCTGACCGAGTCATCTGATAGCGAAGGGGAAGCTACAATGACCGAATTAGTGTCAGTATATGAACCTGATGACGGCAGCGGCTCCCTGACAGATAGCTCCGACGACAGATGGGTCCCTGTTAGACCCAGGCGTACCCGACCCCATTCTGAAGTTGTTGTGATGCAGGAATCGCAGGGTGCTCGTATGGAGCAGAGTGTGGGTACTAGTGCCGCTCATCCTTCTGGCGACCTGGCAAGCGCCAGCGGCCTAGTACAACCTGGACCTAGTACAACCAGCACTGCAGTAAGACCTGGTGACGTGGCGAGTCCCCTAAGTGCAGTTGAAGCTGGTGCGGTGGCTAGCACAAGTAGTGGCCCGCAGCCACCGCGTATTCGAAGACAGGCCCGTAGAGCCCATAGTGCCCTCCCTGATGCGCTGGCATTTCCTAATTGGCAACCCACCGATACTACAGCGCCAGTACTTCCCCCATTCACCGCCCAACCTGGAATCCACGTGGAGACAGCTGGTTTTACGCCCCTGAACTTTTTTGAGCTGTTCTTCACGGAAGATCTTTACAGATCTATTGTGGATCAATCAAATTTGTATGCACAACAGTTCATCGCCGCCAACCCAAATTCACACCTTGCCAGACAATTCGGCTGGAAACCTATAACGGTTTCCGAATTTAAGATCTTTCTGGGCCTTTCCCTCCACATGGGCATAACTAAACAGAGTGAATTGCGGCTATATTGGTCCACTAGCCCAATTCACCATATGCGCATGTACTCTGCCTCTATGTCCAGGACGAGATACGAGCAAATTCTGCGATTTATGCATTTCAGCGACAATGAACTCTGTCGTCCTCGGGGAGACCCTGCATACGATCGGCTCCACAAAATTCGGCCCCTCATAGACCACTTCAATCAGCGGTTTGCAGCCTTGTTTACCCCCGAACAAGTTGTCTGCGTTGACGAGTCCCTGATTAAATTTACTGGCCGCCTTGCTATGAAACAGTACCTCCCCAGCAAGCGTGCCAAGTACGGGGTCAAACTGTATAAATTGTGTGACAGGGCCACAGGCTATACAGTTAGTTTCCGGGTCTATGAGGGAAAAGATAGCTGTGTGGAGCCCCCCAACTGCCCAGACTACATAGGGAGCAGCGGTAAGATCGTTTGGGACTTGGTGTCACCCTTATCCGGAAAGGGGTACCATTTGTACGTGGACAACTTTTATACAAGCGTGCCACTATTTAGTCACCTTCTTGATTTACAAATTGGCGCATGTGGCACCGTGCGACCTAATCGCCGGGGCTTCCCCCAACGGCTTGTAGATTCCCGTCTTAGTCGGGGGGCGAGAGCCTGCTTGAAAACGGACAAATTACTTGCGGTGAAGTGGAAGGATACACGGGATGTTTATGTTCTGTCCTCCCTTCACCCAGACACGACGATCCAAATTCCTACGGCAACTGGCGTTATGGAGAAACCCCTCTGTGTCCACGAATATAACCTTAACATGGGAGGGGTGGACCTTAACGACCAGCTTTTGGCGCCGTATTTAGTTGCCCGTAAAGCCAGACGCTGGTACAAAAAAGTGTCTGTTTACCTATACCAATTGGCTATGCTGAACGCCTTTGTCCTATACAGGGCGTCAGGACGAACTGGATCTTTCCGGGAATTCCAGGAAGAGATCATCCTTGCCTACCTGTACCCAAGAGGCATGCCTGCCCAACTTCCCCTTCCAGATGCAGTGAGCCGGCTGCATGAGAGGCATTTTTCACATGTCCTCCCGAGTACCCCTACCCAAAGATGGCCCCAAAGAAGATGTCGTGTCTGTAGCAAGCGCGGATTTAGGCGTGACACCCGTTATTATTGTCCCAAATGTCCTGACCAACCTGGTCTCTGCATCGGGGAATGTTTCGAGCGCTACCATACACTAGTGGATTATTAGCGTAGGGTACAGCACGACACAGTGTAGGGCACATAAACACAGGGTCTCGAAGGATGTTGGATGTCCATCGACATTTTGAGAGACCCAAGCTGGAAGAGAAGATCGCAGATGATCGCAGTCCCTCCCAAATCAAGAAGTAAAGGAACAGTTAGAAAGAAAAATAAAAGGATCCAAAAACTGTTGTGGTGTCAGTAATTTTATATGTCCTTCTACTCCTTCCTACTATACTTTTTTTCAATGTCCTTTGTTTGTTTTTTCATTCTTTTGTGACCTGTTTCTCTTGCAGGTCCCTCGTCGGCTACCACGCATTGATTTTATATATTCTGACACAAACAGCGTTTGCGCTCAGCATATATGGATACCTTTGCTGATAGCAGCTGTGGTGATTTTCTGATTTCAGCACTGCAGTTAAAATCCTATTTTGGTATACGTGGATAGCGCCGTGTATACCCATCATTAAATTCAGTGGGTGGTTGTTTGGGCGGTTAATGATGAAAATCCAAAAACTGTTGTTGTCAGTCATTTTATATGTCCTTCTACTCCTTCCTACTATACTTTTTTTCAATGTCCTTTGTTTGTTTTTTCATTCTTTTGTGACCTGTTTCTCTTGCAGGTCCCTCGTCGGCTACCACGCATTGATTTTATATATTCTGACACAAACAGCGTTTGCGCTCAGCATATATGGATACCTTTGCTGATAGCAGCTGTGGTGATTTTCTGATTTCAGCACTGCAGTTAAAATCCTATTTTGGTATACGTGGATAGCGCCGTGTATACCCATCATTAAATTCAGTGGGTGGTTGTTTGGGCGGTTAATGATGAAAATCCAAAAACTGTTGTTGTCAGTCATTTTATATGTCCTTCTACTCCTTCCTACTATACTTTTTTTCAATGTCCTTTGTTTGTTTTTTCATTCTTTTGTGACCTGTTTCTCTTGCAGGTCCCTCGTCGGCTACCACGCATTGATTTTATATATTCTGACACAAACAGCGTTTGCGCTCAGCATATATGGATACCTTTGCTGATAGCAGCTGTGGTGATTTTCTGATTTCAGCACTGCAGTTAAAATCCTATTTTGGTATACGTGGATAGTGTCGTGTATACCCATCATTAAATTCAGTGGGTGGTTGTTTGGGCGGTTAATGATGAGTAATACTACGCATTATTCCTGTGCTGATTTCTGATAGGTTCTCTTTTTTTCCGTTCAGCCCACAGGCTGCATGAAAAAAAAAAAAACCTATATGCCAAACAAGGACCAGCAATGTACTGGTACGTTGCTGGACTTTGAGTGGTTATACCAGGATGATGCCTGCAGATTTAGGCATCATCTTGGTATCGTTTTTTACAGCCAGCGGTCGGCTTACATGTAAAAGCAATTCTAGCAGGTAATTGGCCGCTAGACTGCTTTTACATGCAGTGGGAGGGGCCTCCCCCCCCCCCACCGCCGCCTTCCGCAGCCTTCCATGGTTTTTCTCTGGCTCTCCTGTCCCACCGGTTAACCCGAGAGTGCAGCCGGTGGTTCAATTATCTAACCATAGAGCTAATTGGAGATGAGAATGGCTCCAATCATCTCTATGGCCTAAGATGCCGGAGGCTACGAGCATTTTATGACTTCTGTTTCGCCAGAAATAAACAGGGCCATTGGGAAATTGGGAAAGTATTTTATCACACCAATTTTGGTGTGGTCAGATGCGTTAAGGTCAGAGGAGAGATCTAGAGTCTAAAAGACCCCAATTTTTTTTAAAAAGAGTACCTGTCACTACAGATTGCTATCATAGGGGATATTTAAATTCACTATGATAACAATAAAAATGATTTAAAAAAAAAAAAAATTAAAGGAAAGGTGTCAAAATAACATAAAAAAGCAAAAGAAAAAAAAAAAAAAAAAAAAAAAATTGAGCCCCCCCCCTTACCCCCGGTGCTTGCGCGCAATGGCGCACGCAAGCGGTGGTCTAGTGTCATATGTAAACCACAATTGCAGCATGCATGTGAGGTATCGCCGCGATCGCCAGATCGAGTGCAGTAATTCTTGCAGTAGACCTCCTCTGTAAGTCTAAAGTGGTAACCTGTAGAGACTTTTAAAGGTTTTCAAAAATGTACATACGTTTTTGTCGCTGCGCAGGCATGCGCAATTTTTAAAGCATGTCATGTTAGGTGTCTATGAACTCGGCATAAGATCATCTTTTAAATTTTACCAAAAAAATTGGAATTATATAGTGTATTTGTGCAATAAATTAAAAAAAAATGTATTTTTTTCGCAAAAATTGCGTTTGGAAAATCTGTGCGCAAATACCGTGTGACAAAAAAATTTGCAACATCCACCATTTTATTCTATAGGGCCTCTGCTTTAAAAAAATATATAATGTTTGGGGGTTCAAAGTAATTTTCTAGTAAAAAAAAAATATTTTTTCATGTAAACAAAAAGGCACAGAAAAGGCTTGGTTTTCAAGTGGTTAGAAGAGTGGGTGATGTGTGGATAAGATTGAGTATAAAATGCCGGAACTGTTCAAACACCCCCCTAATGACCCCTTTTTGAAAAGTAGACACCCAAAGCTTTTTTCTGAGAGGCATGGTGAGTCCATGGAGTATTTTATATTTTGCCACAAGTTTCGGGAAAATTATTATTTTTTTTTTTTTTGTTGTTTTTTTACAGAAAGTTGTCACTAAATGATATATTGCTCATGCATGCCATGGGAATATGTGAAATGACACCCCAAAATACATTCTTTTGCTTCTCCTGAGTACAGGGATACCACATGTGTGAGACTTTTTGGGAGCCTAGCTGTGTACGCGCCCCCGAAAACCAATCCACATCTTCAGGTTTTCTAATGGCGTAAATTGCTGATTTTACCCCTGACTACCTGTCACAGTTTCAGAGGCCCTGAAATTTCAAGATGGCACAAAACCCCCCCAAATGACCCCATTTTGCAAAGTAGACACTCCAAGCTACTGGCTGAGAAGTATGGTGAGTCCATGGAATAGTTTATATTTTGCCACAAGTTTCGAGGAAAAAAATTTTTTTTATTTTTTTTTATTTTTTTACACAAAGTTGTCAGTAAATGATATATTGCTCACACAGGCCATGGGTATATGTGAAATGACACCCCAAAATACATTCTGCTGCTTCTCCTGAGTACAATGATACCCCATGTGTGAGACTTTTTGCCAGTCTAGCCGCGTACAGGACCCGGAAAACCAATGAGCACCTTTAGGCTTTCTAAGGGCGTAAATTGTTGATCTCACTCCTTACTACCTATCACAGTTTTGAAGTCCATAAAAAGCCAAGATTGCACAAACCCCCCCCAAATGACCCCATTTTGCAAAGTAGACACTCCAATCTATTTGCTGAGAGGCATGGTGAGTATTTTGCAGCTCTAATTTTTTTTGGAAAATGAAGAAAAAACAGGAAAATGCATTTTTTTTCCTCTTTTTTCAATTTCCAAAACTTTGTGACAAAAAGTGAGATCTGCAAAACACTCAACATGCCTCTCTGCAAATAGCTCAGGGTGTCTACTTTCCGAAAAGGGGTCATTTGGGGGGGGGTTGTGCTGTCTTGGCATTTCATGGCCTCCAAAACTGTGATAGGTAGTCAGGAGTGAAATCAACAATTTACGCCCTTGGAAAGCCTGAAGGCGATGATTGGTTTTCGGGGTCCTGTACTCGGCTAGACTGCAAAAAAGTCTCACACATGGGGTATCCCTATACTCAGGAGAAGCAGCAGAATGTATTTTGGGGTGTCAGTTCACATATACCCATGGCATGTGTGAGCAATATATCATTTACTGACAACTTTGTGTAAAAAAAAAAAAAAAATATATATATATATATATATTTCCCGGAACTTGTGGCAAAATATAAAATATTCCATGGACTCACCATGCCTCTCAGCAAATAGCTTGGGGTGTCTACTTTCCAAAATGGGGTCATTTGGGGGGGTTTTGTGCTATCTTGGAATTTTAGGGCCTCCGAAACTGTGATAGGTAGTCAGGAGTGAAATCAACAATTTACGCCCTTGGAAAGCCTGAAAGTGGGGACTGGTTTTCGGGGACCTGTACTCGGCTAGACTGCAAAAAAGTCTCACACATGGGGTATCCCTGTACTCAGGAGAAGCAGCAGAATGTATTTTGGGGTGTCATTTCACATATACCCATGGCATGTGTGAGCAATATTTCATTTACTGACAACTTTGTGAAAAAAAAAAAAAAAATATATATATATATATATTTCCCGAAACTTGTGGCAAAATATAAAATATTCCATGGACTCACCATGCCTCTCAGCAAATAGCTTGGGGTGTCTACTTTCCAAAATGGGGTCATTTGGGGGGGTTTTGTGCTATCTTGGAATTTTAGGGCCTCCGAAACTGTGATAGGTAGTCAGGAGTGAAATCAACAATTTACGCCCTTGGAAAGCCTGAAAGCGGGGACTGGTTTTCGGGGACCTGTACTCGGCTAGACTGCAAAAAAGTCTCACACATGGGGTATCCCTGTACTCAGGAGAAGCAGCAGAATGTATTTTGGGGTGTCATTTCACATATACCCATGGCATGTGTGAGCAATATTTCATTTACTGACAACTTTGTGAAAAAAAAAAAAAAAAATATATATATATATGTATTTCCCGGAACTTGTGGCAGAATATAAAATATTCCATGGACTCACCATGCCTCTCAGCAAATAGCTTGGGGTGTCTACTTTCCAAAATGGGGTCATTTGGGGGGGGTTTGTGCTATCTTGGAATTTTAGGGCCTCCGAAACTGTGACAGGTAGTGCAGAGGTGACATGCACAATTTACGCCATTAGAAAACCTGGGAGTGTTGATTGGTTTTCGCGGTCCTGTACACAGCTAGGCTCCCAAAAAGTCTCACACATGGGGCATCCCCATACTCAGGAGAAGTGGCAGAATGTATTTTGGGGTGTAATTCCACATATACCCATGTCATGTGTGAGAATTTTATCTTTTAGTGACAACGTTGTGTAAAAAAAAAAAAATAAAAAAAAAAAATAGTAATATTCCCAAAACTTGTGGTAAAATATAAAATATTCCATGGACTCACCATGCCTCTTAGCAAACAGCTTGGGGTGTCTACTTTCCAAAATGGGGTCATTTGGGGGGGTTTTGTGGTATCTTGACATTTCAGGGCCTCCTAAACCGTTAGAGGTAGTGAGAAAATGCAATGAAAAATGTACGCCCTTTGAAATTCTGATGGTGGGGATTTGTTTTTGTGGTCCCGTACACAGCTAGGCTCCCAAAAAGTCCCACATATGTGGTATCCCTGTACTCAGGAGAAGCAGCAGAATATATTTTGGGGTGTAATTACACATATACCCATGGCATGTGTGAGCAATATATCATTTCAATGACAACTTTGTGTAAAAAAAAAAAAAAAAAAATTTTTAGTCATTTTTCAAACACCTGTGACAAAAAAATGAAATATTCAATGAGCTCAACATGCCTCTCAGAACATTCCTTAGGATGTCTACTTTCCAAAAAGTGGTAGTTTGGGGGGGTTTTGTACTGCCCTGCCATTTTAGCACTTCATGAAATGAGATAGGCAGTCAAAAATTAAAGCTGCGTAAATTTCTGTATTTACACCATAGTTTGTAGACGCTATAACTTTTGCGCAAACCAATAAAAATACGCTCATTGAATTTTTTTTTGTCAAAGACATGTAGCTAAATATATTTTGGCCAAAAAAAAATACATAAATTGAGTATATTGGATATTTTTTAAAAGACAAAGTTGAAAATGTCATTTTTTTGCAAAATTTTCGCTCTTTTTTTATTAATATCGCAAAAAATAAAAAGCGCAGAGGTGATCAAATACCACCAAAAGAAAGCTCTGTTTGTGGGAAAAAAAGGACGTAAATTTCGTTTGGGTACCACATTGCATGACCGCACAATTGTCAGTTAAAGTCACGCAGTGCCGAGTCGTAAAATACCCCCTGGTCGGAATGGGGGTAAAATCTTCCGGGGCTTAAGTGGTTAATGATCACAAATTACAGGACTATACGAGTTGCTATTGGGATACTCCAACTTGAACTATTCACAGTAGATAAGAACAACTCTCACTTGGCCTCACCAGGTTATTTTTGGAAGCAGACACACTGCCTTGACCATACTGCCACTTGTATGGAGGCATTGAGTCTTCTTATTCTCTGTAGTAGTAGATTTGATGAAACTACATTATCTTCAGGACACTCTCTAGCATTCCCTTGACTGACACCTGTCCGCTTATTCTTCTAGCAGAAGGGGTGGCCCTCACAGGACAGGCCCCACAACACAGATCTGTACTTACTGTAGGCAGAATCAGGTCCTTTCCAGCGTCTCTCTTCCAGTCAGTTCTGCAGGACATCTGGGTTCAGCTTCTCTCTAACTCTCAGGCCCTCAGGTCTCCAACTGAAAGACCCTGAGAACATGTGCCCTTGGCATTTATACAGTATCCAAGCATACATTAAGGCACTTTCCTCTGCCAATCACTAGGACTGTACCAAATGCCCGTGCACTCATTTGTCAGGTTTCCTCCCACTGTCCAATATGCCTCCCTATTGGACCAGTATGAAACACTTCAGACAAACTGAGCTGCCCCTGAGAATCCTGAGCAGACCTCACCAATAGATCCTGCTCTCTTGTAGGCAGAGAGCAACATAAATTTACCTGGCAATCTCTCTGGTAAGCAGAAAACAGTAGGAATGAGCTTCAGGTTCGGGTCAACCATTTGTTTGATCCACTTTTTGCAGTTCCCCTAAGGGGTAAACTAAATGGCCATATTTGGCCAGTTTGCCCACCTGTCTGCTGAAGCTTCAGCTGCAAGTCAATAATATAGTGGTGATAATAATACCACTACTAAATGACAGCTTCCGATTGCCCACTTGCTTGTTTAAAAATGTATACAAGCCAAATGGCATCCTGAGTTACTTCATTGTCCAAATAAGGTCAAAACTAGGGACGCTAGTAATGTGCCTGAGTTTGACTCATGGGACATGAATGTCAATGCATATCCCATTGAAGTCAAAAGGGAGCCAAATCTTAAAATTAAACTTTTCCTTTTTAAGGCTAATAGGCAAGGGATTGTCTAACAAGGGGCATTGGAAGCTGGGTACGGCCAAGGAAAAATGTACCAATGCATTTTTTTTTTCTAAATACCATTTGGCAGGCAGCAGCTCCTTTAATAATTCCTAAATGGAAACATTAAAAGTGCACAGTTCCTTTAAATAACATATCTGGGGGTTGTCTTAAACCTGCCTGTGAAGCAGTGCACCTATAAGATGTATACAAGCAAAAGTGGCATTTACAGAAAAAAAGGAAACGCCATTTAAATTGACAGCTAGTAATTGACATTTCCTGGCTGGCTTCCCTCTGTTTCCAAACAAAGGTGATTCTCTTCATCTGAAACAGACCCCAAAGCTAGGTGAGGGTTTGGTATGGATTAATATTATTGGCCTCCACTAAAAATAAAATGCCACTTGCATCCTAGCAACTGAGAATGATGTGTAGGCTGACCACCGGCATTAAAGCAGCCAATAACATCATATGTTGCAAGGATACCAGCAGCCTCATGGTCATTGGTTGTTATGGTACAATATAAGAACCAATGACCCTTTTGATCCAAACAATAAAAACAATGTGGAGTTCTCCCCAGAAATAAAACCAGATCTTTACCCTTGATGAGGATCAGGTATGGGTTTTAATATGGCCCCAAGAAAAACGGTGTAGGGGTAAGTTTGGAGGTACACTGAAAATTTGCCACTGATTAATTAAGGACCTTATAGTGATAAGGGACTCAGGAAAAAGCGGTAAAAACAAGGGGAACTAATTAGTCCAGACAATCCTCCTCCTATACTTCATCATTAAAAGGCACCCATTTTATCATCATAAAGGAAGGAGGAAACTGCTGAGCAACTTGTGGTGCCTTACCAAAAGTTGGTGGTAAGGCTGGCCCATTCTAGGAGGGAATTTTAGGGCAGGGAAACCCCAACAGAGAATAGAACAGGGATTCCATTGGCCTAGGATCACTAAGGAGGTAGAGATTTTTTTTTTTATTCCTACTCTGTGTGTCAAATATCTTCACTAATGCCACATTTCCATAGCCCTTTGGTTCTCCTACCCATCGTTGAGGTCCCGTAGAGTATCAATATGGATTTGGTTAATTCTTTGTTAAAATCTGCAAAGGGTGCCAATATATTTTAGTGTTATGGAATATGCCACTCAAAATCAAGAAGTGGACCATCTCTGAAGTACCTATGGAATTTGCTACTCAATATCCAGAAGTGAACCATCTCTGAAGAACTTTTGCTAAAACAATAGCCAAAGAGCTGTATTTAAGCCAAATAATGTAAAAGTAAACAAAACAAGTACTTGCGCAAATGATGTGATGCCAGAATGACACTATGGTGTACGTTTAGTAAACTGAGGTAAGCCGAGATCTGGATGATCACGGCTTGTCTCAGAGCATTGCTGGTTTAAATTACTGAGAAGAGTAGTAGAGAACATATTCTTCTCTTCTCAGTACACAAACGGCTTGCATTTACTGCAACAGAAATGGCCAGTTTAGCAACACATGAGGTTACCTTATCACTGTGCTTCTCTTTGAAGATCTCCTCTTCCTGCTTCTCCAGCTCAGAGGTGGAGAATGAGGGGGAGAAGCTGTGTGATTAGAGGAAGAAGACTTCTTTCTTCCTATATATTAGCACCAGTGGGTTCAAAATGAATGTATATATTGTATGTATGTATGTGTGTTTGTGGGTGTATATATATATATATATATATATAGTGTGTGTGTGTGTGTGTGTGTATATATATAAATAAATATATTGTGTGTACTGGTGTATATATATATATATATATATATATATATATATATATATATATATATATATATATAGTGACAGGAAGTCAGGTAAATCTGTGGATGTTGTCACAGACAGGAGATACATTTCCACCTGGTTTAGAAAATTCACCAATTACTATAGGGTGTCGGCTGCAGAGGTAGCCAGAAAGGTGTAAGGATGTTAATTGCCTCATCCTGAACAGCTGAAGTCTTTCAACGTCCTTACACCTTTCTGGCTACCTCTGCAGCCGACACCCTATAGTAATTGGTGAATTTTCTAAACCAGGTGGAAATGTATCTCCTGTCTGTGACAACATCCACATATACATATACACTGTATGTATGTATGTATACTGTGCATGTGTGTGTGTGTATAGATATGTTTTCATGTGTCAGAACATGTCATTACGAGTTCTTTTAAACTTTAGTTTCACTTTTTAAATTTAGGGGCGGCTGTAATCTCACAATATCTTGTGAGATTACAGGAAGTCCACCCAGTTATACACAGATCTCGGCAGTTCTCAGAGAAAAACATTCTCCTCTGATCACCCTGTGAGTAGGGATGATCGAACTTTTGAAAAGTTCGGTTCGACCAGAACACCCGAACCTCCCAAAAATTCGGCCCGGATTTCAGAACCCCATTGAAAATCAATGAGACCCGAACTTCGGTAATCAAAAAAAAACAATTTTGAAGCCCTAAAACCTAATAATTTCCCCTAAAAAGTGCATAGGGTTCTTGGTCATGCCCTAGAGACTATTAATCACACAAAAAAAAGTTCTTAAAAATTGTCATTTTTGATAGAGAGCTAATTTTTGAAAAAATTATTGAAAAAAAAAATGAGATTTGGATTTAGTGTCTGGGGGGTCTAAAAAGTGTACCTGTGAAGTTTCAGCTCTATAGCATGTCCAGAACCAGAAAAAAAAAGATAATTTCTATTAAGTCACTTACAGAACAGGCATATGGCTTTGCTATTTTCACACCTTGCCGGTTTTGTAGCAAGCGTTTTTTTGGGGGTTATTGGAGGCAGGCATAACATCAGAACTTCTCTGTAGGGGTATATATATATATATACACACACACTTATATGTATATATACACATACACATATATAGGTGTGAAAGTAGCAGAACACTATACTTGCGCTAATAAAATAATTAACACCAATATGGCTCCGCTCCTTTCACACCTATATGTGTGTATGTGTATAATACATATAAGTGTGTGTGTGTATATATACCCCCTATACACAAGTTCAGATGTTTTGCCTCCCTCCAAAGACCCCAAAAAAATGCCCAAAAAAACGCCTGCGCCAAAAAAAAAAAAAAAACGCCCAGGTGTTCTGTTGCAGGCTTTTTTTTAGGGCATTTTTTTGGGGTCTTTGGAGTCAGGCAAAACATCTGAACTTGTGTATAGGTGTATATATAGACACACATGTATGTATATATACACCTACACACATATAGGTGTGAAAGGAGCGGAGCCATATGGGTGTTAATTATTTTATTAGCGCAAGCATAGTGTTCTGCTATTTTCACACCTATATATGTGTAGGTGTATATAGACATACATGTGTGTGTGTATATATACCCCTATACAGTTCAGATGTCATGCCTGACTCCAAAGACCACAAAAAATGCCCAAAAAAAAAGCCTGCAATAACACACCTGGGCGTTTTTTTTTTTTGGCGCAGGCGTTTTTTTGGGCATTTTTTTGGGGTCTTTGGAGTCAGGCAAAACATCTGAACTTGTGTATAAGGGTATATATATATATATATATATACACATACACACACACATGTATGTATATATACACACCTACACATATATAGGTGTGAAAATAGCAGAACACTATGCTTGCGCTAATTAAATAATTAACAGGCATATGGCTCCGCTCCTATAACACCTATATATGTGTATATATACATACATGTGTGTGTATATATATATACCCCTATACACAAGTTCAGATGTTTTGCCTGACTCCAAAGACCCCCAAAAAATTCCCAAAAAAATGCCTGCGCCAAAAAAAAACACCCAGGTGTGTTATTGCAGGCTTTTTTTTGGGCATTTTTTTGTGGTCTTTGGAGTCAGGCATGACATCTGAACTGTATAGGGGTATATATACACACACCTGTATGTCTATATACACCTACACATATATAGGTGTGAAAATAGCAGAACGCTATGCTTGCGCTAATAAAATAATTAACACCCATATGGCTCCGCTCCTTTCACACCTATATGTGTGTAGGTGTATATATACACATACATGTGTGTCCATATATACCCCTATACACAAGTTCAGATGTTTTGCCTGACTCCAAAGACCCCAAAAAAATGCCCAAAAAAAAAAGCCTGCAATAAAACATCTGGGCATTTTTTATTTTGGCGCAGGTGTTTTTTTGGGCATTTTTTTGGGGTCTTTGGAGGGAGGCAAAACATCTGAACTTGTGTATAGGGGGTATATATACACACACACTTATATGTATTATACACATACACACATATAGGTGTGAAAGGAGCGGGAGCCATATGCCTGTTAATAACTTCATTAGCGCAAGCATAATGTTCTGCTCTTTTCACACCTATATGTGTGTAGGTATATATATACACATACATGTGTGTGTATATATACCCCTTTACACAAGTTCAGATGTCATGCCTCACTCCAAACTTGTCCTCAAAAAAGCCCAATAGACGCCTGCAGCAAAAAGCAGGCTGACCGGAGAGAAGCCATATTGCTGCTCTGAAAGTCACATAAGAGAAAACAATCTTTTCTCTATAGCGGTCACCCTGAAATGGAAGGGTTTGGTCACCCTGCCATAGCAGTCAGTGTCAGTTCACCCTACACTACACTACGGTCACCCTGGCACTTAACACTTTCCCTACAGAAACTTGATTTTTGAAGCTAACTAAAGTGGAAAATAGCACCCTAACTACACTAGATATCCCTTTTCTCACACTAATAATTGCTAAATGACAATTTGAAGCAGAAGTAACAGAACTGCTTCCACTCTCTTCCATGTCCCTGTATTACAATGCTAGGAATTTGGTGGGGCTAGCTTATATACTGGGGGGCGTATTCACTAATGATTGGCCTCTGGACCCCATAGTCACTCCAATCACATTCCTAGAATTCTCCTGCCCCCTCAATTGGATTTTACTAATGGTTCTGGTCCAATCACAGGCTTTTAAAGCCCATTTCCTGGCCCATTGCATTTTGGTCGGTTCTGGTTACCGAGTTCCGAACTTTTTCAGCAAAAAGTTCTAAATTTGGCCGAACCTCGAACAGTCAATGTTCGGGTCGAACCGATGGTCGACCCGAACCGTTCGATCATACCTACCTGTGAGAAGTGAAGTTCTCCGCCTTCTAAACTGGGTGCCAGAGGAGAAATTTTTTCTCTGAGAACTGCCGAGAAGTGAACTGAGAGAAAACTTCTCAGTTTACTAAACGTACACCTAGCTCTGATAATCTTACTGTTCCATAACAACAAATACAGCTTAAAGGCATCTTCCAAGCATGTAATTAGTGATGTTTTTTTCCATGTCACCCTGGACATTGCATGAAATGGAGGACCCACTTCTTACCATACATAATTAAAAAGAAAGAAATCATTGGTGAATGTCCCCATGTCCTAAATGATGGTGCCTGGCTTCCTATGCCCCTTGTTTGACAATTCCTTGCATATTAGTTTTAAAGTGTCCAGAATGTTTTTCAAGATTAGCCCCTATAGAATTTAGTGGAGTTCACAATTTTCAGACTTTGCACGATGTTCAGTGAACAGCCAACAAACCTTACTTCAGTAGGTCAATTTGCTCTTCCCTATTCACAAATTGCCATGCCCAAGTATATTCGCTAAGAAACACTCTAGACTTCTATGAACACTGGCAAACATCAATGGCACTCTCAGCTCACAAAACAATAATCTGCCAATTCCATTTAATGATAATTCCATGCTAATTAGAACTGCCTCTATAAGCTCAAGGACTTTTAGCTATAAACCCTCACCTAAAATCACTCCAATTTCTTTTTCAACAAAAATTATACTGGGACCAGGTGTCATTTTGAAACAGAGCGGAGACAGAAAAATACCTCCCTGGCACTAGTTTTAAACAGCACTTAGTATTCAAGTTGTAAATAGATGGAAATGAAATATGCTTCCTACAAATGTAAAAGGTTACTACTTTCCCTAACAATTGTACAAGCAAAGGCCTTACATTGGTGAATTTGATAGGGACAGCGCTCCAATACTTATGTGAATAAATACATAAAATTATACAGTATTATATAAACAACTGACTCTATATTATTCTGATCATAATATAAATAGCTAAAAACTCACATAAGTGTCTCCAATGTGTATAAATAATTACATAAAGGTGTATATATATATATATATATGGAGAAAATAAATAAATAACCAATACATATTTATAAGTGATGGTGAGAATTAGGGTTGAGCGAACACCTAGATGTCCGTGTTCGACGGGTTCGGCCGAACTTTAAAAAAAAGTCCGGGTCCGTGTCCCGGACTTTTACCGAACTTTTCCCGGACACCGAACCCCATTGAAGTCAATGGGGACCCGAACTTTAAGGCACTAAAATGGCTCTAAAACACCAAAGGAAAGGGCTAGAGTGCTGCAAATGGCAGCAAAACGTAATTAAGAGCATGGCAAGTGCTCTGCAAACAAATGTGGATAGGGAAATAACTTAAAACAACAAAAAAAAAACAGAAAAATAAAACAATGTTCTTCTTCATCTCTGAAGGACGAGGCCCATATGGAGTAGGAGGGAGGTTGAGGTGGTGGTGGATGTGGCGGTGACATAGGCGTGCGCACAGGGTGTGCTGGGTGTGCCTGGGCACACCCTAATCACCTAGGGCACATAGCATTGCCAGTGAGGAGATGGGAAAGATCTCCCTGGGACCTGCTCTGCTCTATTTCTCCTTGCCTACAGGTACATGGCCCCGATACATTACTCTCCCTGCTGGCAAACACATGCATGTGTATTTCAACTTTGGGGTGCACACCTTAATGCAATAGGCTGCGCACACCTATGGGCGGTGTAGGTGGAAGCGGCGGTGGAGGAGGACCAGGGCCGGATTAACAGCATCATGGGCTTGGTGCTGAGGATTTTGAAGGGCCTTAAGGGCCGTGCCTTGCCATGCACCCAGAGGAGGAAGGGTGCAGCCATGCATGCCTAATTCAACATGGGATGCTGTCTCTGAAGCCCATAAACACATCCATGCATCGCCAACTGTCCCTCCTTGTCCGGCCTTCACGCTGTGTGGGGAGGTTCTGAGGGTGCTGCCTGGGGAAGCGAGCATAGAAGCCAGACTTCTGTGTTTACAAGTGACAGAAGAGCGGTAACAGTGAATATGGCCAACCCGGGGCCTATATAAAAGGTAGGGGCCTGGAGCTGCAGCTCCAATAGCCCCTACATTAATCTGGCCCTGAGGAGGAGGACGAGGTAGCCAACACTGCTTCTTTTCAAAAATTTTAAATGAGGGTACACCCCAAAAGAGTGAGAAAGAGCAAAAATGGAACAATGGGTGGGTAAGGTCGGTATCCATTGCTATTCTGCATAAGGTACGGAAAAGTCCCGTGGGATCCATGCCTGGTTCATTTTAATGAACGTGAGCTTGTCCACATTGTCTCTGGACAGGCGGCTGCGCTTGTCTGTTATAACGCCCCCAGCCGTGCTAAATACCCGTTCAGATAATACACTGGCTGCAGGGCACGCCAGCACCTCCAAGGCGTAAAGGGCAAGCTCAGGCCATGTGCCCAATTTGGAGACCCAGAAGTTGAAGGGGGCAGACCCGTCATTCACTACATGTAGGCGTGTGCACACATACTGCTCCACCATGTTGGTAAAATGCTGCCTCCTGCTAAGACGTTCCATCTGAGCTGCTGGTGCTGCTGTTTGTTGTGGCGTGCTGACAAAGCTTTTCCACATTTCGGCCATGCTAACCCTGCCTTCTGAGGTGCTGGCGGTGCCCTGGTTGCGTTGGCGACCTCCTCCTCCTCCTCCTCTGCCTTGTGCTTCCACTGTGGCCCCGCTGTCAGATGGGAATGCCAGCAGCATGGCGTCTACCAGCGTGCGCTTGTACTCGCGCATCTTGCGATCGCGCTCCAGTGAGTGAATTAAGGACGGTACGTTGTCCTTGTAACGGGGATCCAGCAGCGTGGCCACCCAGTAATCAGCACAAGTTAGAATGTGGGCAACTCGGCGGTCGTTGTGGAGACACTGCAGCATGTAATCGCTCATGTGTGCCAGGCTGCCCAGAGGCGACGAAAGGCTGTCCTCTGTGGGAGGTGTATCGTCCGTGTCCTCTGTATCCCCCCAGCCACGCACCAGTGATGGCCATGAGCTGGCCTGGGTGCCACCCTGCTGTGAACATGGTTCCATCTCCTCCTCCAGCTCCTCCTCCTCCTCATCCTCCTCATCCTCCAGAACTGTGCCCCTGCTGGACAATTGCGTCCCTGGCGTTTGCGTGTGCAGGAACCCACCCTCGGAGCCCCTTGCGAATGACTGCCCTGAAAGCCTTGGAAATGTTACCTCTTCATCCTCCTCCTCCTCCTCATCCTGTGCCACATCCTCTTCCATCATCGCCCGAATTGTTTTTTCAAGGAGGCATAGAAGTGGGATAGTTAAGCTGAGAACGGCGTCATTGCCACTGGCCATGTTGGTGGAGTACTCAAAACAGCGCAACAAGGCACACAGGTCTCGCATGGAGGCCCAGTTAATGGTGGTGAAGTGGTGCTGTTCCGCAGAGCGACTCACGCGTGCGTGCTGCAGCTGAAACTCCACTATGGCCTGCTGCTGCTTGCACAGTCTTTCCAGCATGTGCAAGGTGGAGTTCCACCTTGTGGGCACGTCACATATGAGGCGGTGAGCGGGAAGGCCGAAGTTACGCTGCAGCGCTGCCAGGCGAGCAGCAGCAGGGTGAGAACGCCGAAAGTGCGCACAAACGGCCCGCACTTTCTGCAGCAGCTCTGACATATCGGGGTAGTTTTTAAGGAACCTCTGCACCACCAAATTCAGCACATGCGCCAGGCAAGGGATGTGCGTCAAACCGGCTAGGCCCAGAGCTGCTATGAGATTTCGCCCGTTATCACACACCACCAGGCCGGGCTTGAGGCTCGCTGGCAGCAACCACTCATTTGTCTGCTGTTCCATGCTCCTCCACAACTCCTGCGCGGTGTGTGGTTTGTCCCCCAAACAGGCAAGTTGTAAAACTGCCTGCTGTCGTTTACCCCTGGCCGTGCTGAAGTTGGTGGTGAAGGTGTTACGCTGTCCGGATGAGGAGGCGGTAGAGGATGAGGAAGCGGAGTAGGAGGAGTTACGAACAGGAGGCAAACTGAAGCGCCCTGCAATCCTCGGTGGTGGAAGGACATGCGCCAAATTGCTATCCGCCTCAGGCCCATCCGCCACTGCATTTACCCAGTGTGCCGTTAGGGAGATATAACGCCCCTGACCGTGCTTACTGGTCCACGTATCCGTAGTTAGGTGGACCTTGGCACAGATGGCGTTGCGCAGTGCACACCTGATATTTTCCCCCACTTGGTTGTGCAGGGAAGGGATGGCTTGCCTGGAAAAGTAGTGGCGGCTGGGCACGACGTACTGTGGGACAGCCACCGACATAAGGTTTTTAAAACTGTGCGTCTCCACCAGACGGAATGACAGCATTTCAAAGGCCAATAATTTTGAAATGCTGGCATTCAGGGCCAGGGATCGCGGGTGGGTAGGGGGGTACTTCCTCTTCCTCTCAAGTGTTTGGGAGATGGAAAGCTGAACGCTTCCACGGGACATTGTGGAGATGGTTGTTGGTGACCCAGGTGGTGGTGTTGCTGACAGATCGTCTGTTTGCGGGGTGGCAGGTGCCGGTATCACTACAGATGTGGCTGGAGCGGCCGAGACTGCAGCAGAAGAGGAAGCAGGATGAGCCAGAGACGTTTCTTGGTTTTGAAGGTGTGTACTCCACTGCAGCTCGTGCTTTGCACTTAGATGCCTGATCATGCAGGTTGTGCTCAGGTTGAGAAGGTTCATGCCTCGCTTCAAGCTCTGATTGCACAGGGTGCAAACCACTCGTGTCCTGTCATCAGCACATTTTCTAAAGAACTTCCACGCTAGAGAACTCCTTTGAGCTGACTTTGGTGCGCTCGTTCCCTTGCTGCGTTGGGCAGTAGCGGGCGTAGTGTCTAGGGCACGGCCGCTCCGCTTCTGCACCCTGCTCCCTCTTCTGCTGTGCTGGTGGCTCTGTGCGACCACCGCCTCTTCCTCCAAACTACTCAGGTCACCTGCATGACGTTCATTCCATGTGGGGTCGAGGACCTCATCGTCCTCCACATCATCTTCCACCCAGTCTTCACCCCTGCCCTCCTTGTCGGTCTCCACAATGCTGAACGCCGCAGCAGTTGGCACCTGCGTTTCGTCATCATCGGAGACGTGCTGCGATGATCCTTGCATGTACTCATCTTGAGAAATAAGTGGTTGGGCATCGCTGCACTCAATCTCTTCCACTTCTGGGGCAGGGCTAGGTGGATGGCCCTGGGAAACCCTGCTGACAGAGTCCTCAAAAAGAATAAGAGACTGCTGTATGGCTTGGGGCTCAGACTGCTGGCCTGATTTGCAAGGGGGTGAGGTGAAAGACGGTTGGACATTGGCTGCAGGTGCCAACTCTGACCTTTCTGCAGTAGACTGGGTGGGAGACAATGTGAAGGAACTGGAGGCACTGTCAGCAGCAAACCAATCTACTATCGCCTCAACTTGTTCTGGCCTCATCACTTCTAGGGGCGTTTGATGCCCTACCAAATACTGATGCAGGTTCTGTCGCCTACTCACACTTGAGGAAGGTGTTTCACTTGTGCGTGTAGCTGGCACAGATCGACCATGTCCTCTCCTTGCAACAGGAGCTCTACCAGCAGCACCACGACCCAGGCCACGGCCCTTATTTGACGGTCTCCTCATATTTCTGTAATTTAAGATCTTGCCCTAGAAAGGTTTTTATTGAATAGCGGAATAGAAAATATGATCCAAAAAAAGTGTATGTATATCACACGTACACAACCACACTAGGCCCCAATTACTATTGTTTGTACCCCTAAAAGGCTAGATGAGGAGTAGGGGGAGTATGGAACAGGCAGCACCCTCAAACCTTCAGAAGTATGAGATGAACCCCAACAACTTGGAAAGGTGGATCTCTCTCACACGTACCGACACAGTTTATCCCGCAATTCAATTGATCCTCAAAGGTTTTTATTGAATAGCGGAATAGAAAATATGATCAAAAAAAGTGTATGTATCTCGCACGTACACAACCACACTAGGCCCCAATTACTATTGTTTGTACCCCTAAAAGGCTAGATGAGGAGTAGGGGGGGTATGGAACAGGCAGCACCCTCAAACCTTCAGAAGTATGAGATGAACCCCAACAACTTGGAAAGGTGGATCTCTCTCACACGTACCAACACAGACTATCCCCCAATTTAACTGATCCCCAAAGGTTTTTGATTAAATAGCGGAATAGAAAATATGATCCAAAAAAAGTGTATGTATATCACACGTACACAACCACACTAGGCCCCAATTACTATTGTTTGTACCCCTAAAAGGCTAGATGAGGAGTAGGGGGAGTATGGAACAGGCAGCACCCTCAAACCTTCAGAAGTATGAGATGAACCCCAACAACTTGGAAAGGTGGATCTCTCTCACACGTACCGACACAGACTATCCCGCAATTCAATTGATCCTCAAAGGTTTTTATTGAATAGCGGAATAGGAAATATGATCAAAAAAAGTGTATGTATCTCGCACGTACACAACCACACTAGGCCCCAATTACTATTGTTTGTACCCCTAAAAGGCTAGATGAGGAGTAGGGGGAGTATGGAACAGGCAGCACCCTCAAACCTTCAGAAGTATGAGATGAACCCCAACAACTTGGAAAGGTGGATCTCTCTCACACGTACCGACACAGACTATCCCGCAATTCAATTGATCCTCAAAGGTTTTTATTGAATAGCGGAATAGGAAATATGATCAAAAAAAGTGTATGTATCTCGCACGTACACAACCACACTAGGCCCCAATTACTATTGTTTGTACCCCTAAAAGGCTAGATGAGGAGTAGGGGGGGTATGGAACAGGCAGCACCCTCAAACCTTCAGAAGTATGAGATGAACCCCAACAACTTGGAAAGGTGGATCTCTCTCACACGTACCAACACAGACTATCCCCCAATTTAACTGATCCCCAAAGGTTTTTGATTAAATAGCGGAATAGAAAATATGATCCCAAAAAAGTGTATGTATATCACACGTACACAACCACACTAGGCCCCAATTACTATTGTTTGTACCCCTAAAAGGCTAGATGAGGAGTAGGGGGAGTATGGAACAGGCAGCACCCTCAAACCTTCAGAAGTATGAGATGAACCCCAACAACTTGGAAAGGTGGATCTCTCTCACACGTACCAACACAGACTATCCCCCAATTTAACTGATCCCCAAAGGTTTTTGATTAAATAGCGGAATAGAAAATATGATCCCAAAAAAGTGTATGTATATCACACGTACACAACCACACTAGGCCCCAATTACTATTGTTTGTACCCCTAAAAGGCTAGGAGTAGGGGGAGTATGGAACAGGCAGCACCCTCAAACCTTCAGAAGTATGAGATGAACCCCAACAACTTGGAAAGGTGGATCTCTCTCACACGTACCAACACAGACTATCCCCCAATTTAACTGATCCCCAAAGGTTTTTGATTAAATAGCGGAATAGAAAATATGATCCCAAAAAAGTGTATGTATATCACACGTACACAACCACACTAGGCCCCAATTACTATTGTTTGTACCCCTAAAAGGCTAGGAGTAGGGGGAGTATGGAACAGGCAGCACCCTCAAACCTTCAGAAGTATGAGATGAACCCCAACAACTTGGAAAGGTGGATCTCTCTCACACGTACCAACACAGACTATCCCCCAATTTAACTGATCCCCAAAGGTTTTTGATTAAATAGCGGAATAGAAAATATGATCCCAAAAAAGTGTATGTATATCACACGTACACAACCACACTAGGCCCCAATTACTATTGTTTGTACCCCTAAAAGGCTAGGAGTAGGGGGAGTATGGAACAGGCAGCACCCTCAAACCTTCAGAAGTATGAGATGAACCCCAACAACTTGGAAAGGTGGATCTCTCTCACACGTACCAACACAGACTATCCCCCAATTTAACTGATCCCCAAAGGTTTTTGATTAAATAGCGGAATAGAAAATATGATCCCAAAAAAGTGTATGTATATCACACGTACACAACCACACTAGGCCCCAATTACTATTGTTTGTACCCCTAAAAGGCTAGGAGTAGGGGGAGTATGGAACAGGCAGCACCCTCAAACCTTCAGAAGTATGAGATGAACCCCAACAACTTGGAAAGGTGGATCTCTCTCACACGTACCAACACAGACTATCCCCCAATTTAACTGATCCCCAAAGGTTTTTGATTAAATAGCGGAATAGAAAATATGATCCCAAAAAAGTGTATGTATATCACACGTACACAACCACACTAGGCCCCAATTACTATTGTTTGTACCCCTAAAAGGCTAGGAGTAGGGGGAGTATGGAACAGGCAGCACCCTCAAACCTTCAGAAGTATGAGATGAACCCCAACAACTTGGAAAGGTGGATCTCTCTCACACGTACCAACACAGACTATCCCCCAATTTAACTGATCCCCAAAGGTTTTTGATTAAATAGCGGAATAGAAAATATGATCCCAAAAAAGTGTATGTTTATCACACGTACACAACCACACTAGGCCCCAATTACTATTGTTTGTACCCCTAAAAGGCTAGGAGTAGGGGGAGTATGGAACAGGCAGCACCCTCAAACCTTCAGAAGTATGAGATGAACCCCAACAACTTGGAAAGGTGGATCTCTCTCACACGTACCAACACAGACTATCCCCCAATTTAACTGATCCCCAAAGGTTTTTGATTAAATAGCGGAATAGAAAATATGATCCCAAAAAAGTGTATGTATATCACACGTACACAACCACACTAGGCCCCAATTACTATTGTTTGTACCCCTAAAAGGCTAGGAGTAGGGGGAGTATGGAACAGGCAGCACCCTCAAACCTTCAGAAGTATGAGATGAACCCCAACAACTTGGAAAGGTGGATCTCTCTCACACGTACCAACACAGACTATCCCCCAATTTAACTGATCCCCAAAGGTTTTTGATTAAATAGCGGAATAGAAAATATGATCCCAAAAAAGTGTATGTATATCACACGTACACAACCACACTAGGCCCCAATTACTATTGTTTGTACCCCTAAAAGGCTAGGAGTAGGGGGAGTATGGAACAGGCAGCACCCTCAAACCTTCAGAAGTATGAGATGAACCCCAACAACTTGGAAAGGTGGATCTCTCTCACACGTACCAACACAGACTATCCCCCAATTTAACTGATCCCCAAAGGTTTTTGATTAAATAGCGGAATAGAAAATATGATCCCAAAAAAGTGTATGTATATCACACGTACACAACCACACTAGGCCCCAATTACTATTGTTTGTACCCCTAAAAGGCTAGGAGTAGGGGGAGTATGGAACAGGCAGCACCCTCAAACCTTCAGAAGTATGAGATGAACCCCAACAACTTGGAAAGGTGGATCTCTCTCACACGTACCAACACAGACTATCCCCCAATTTAACTGATCCCCAAAGGTTTTTGATTAAATAGCGGAATAGAAAATATGATCCCAAAAAAGTGTATGTATATCACACGTACACAACCACACTAGGCCCCAATTACTATTGTTTGTACCCCTAAAAGGCTAGGAGTAGGGGGAGTATGGAACAGGCAGCACCCTCAAACCTTCAGAAGTATGAGATGAACCCCAACAACTTGGAAAGGTGGATCTCTCTCACACGTACCAACACAGACTATCCCCCAATTTAACTGATCCCCAAAGGTTTTTGATTAAATAGCGGAATAGAAAATATGATCCCAAAAAAGTGTATGTATATCACACGTACACAACCACACTAGGCCCCAATTACTATTGTTTGTACCCCTAAAAGGCTAGGAGTAGGGGGAGTATGGAACAGGCAGCACCCTCAAACCTTCAGAAGTATGAGATGAACCCCAACAACTTGGAAAGGTGGATCTCTCTCACACGTACCAACACAGACTATCCCCCAATTTAACTGATCCCCAAAGGTTTTTGATTAAATAGCGGAATAGAAAATATGATCCCAAAAAAGTGTATGTATATCACACGTACACAACCACACTAGGCCCCAATTACTATTGTTTGTACCCCTAAAAGGCTAGGAGTAGGGGGAGTATGGAACAGGCAGCACCCTCAAACCTTCAGAAGTATGAGATGAACCCCAACAACTTGGAAAGGTGGATCTCTCTCACACGTACCAACACAGACTATCCCCCAATTTAACTGATCCCCAAAGGTTTTTGATTAAATAGCGGAATAGAAAATATGATCCCAAAAAAGTGTATGTATATCACACGTACACAACCACACTAGGCCCCAATTACTATTGTTTGTACCCCTAAAAGGCTAGGAGTAGGGGGAGTATGGAACAGGCAGCACCCTCAAACCTTCAGAAGTATGAGATGAACCCCAACAACTTGGAAAGGTGGATCTCTCTCACACGTACCAACACAGACTATCCCCCAATTTAACTGATCCCCAAAGGTTTTTGATTAAATAGCGGAATAGAAAATATGATCCCAAAAAAGTGTATGTATATCACACGTACACAACCACACTAGGCCCCAATTACTATTGTTTGTACCCCTAAAAGGCTAGGAGTAGGGGGAGTATGGAACAGGCAGCACCCTCAAACCTTCAGAAGTATGAGATGAACCCCAACAACTTGGAAAGGTGGATCTCTCTCACACGTACCAACACAGACTATCCCCCAATTTAACTGATCCCCAAAGGTTTTTGATTAAATAGCGGAATAGAAAATATGATCCCAAAAAAGTGTATGTATATCACACGTACACAACCACACTAGGCCCCAATTACTATTGTTTGTACCCCTAAAAGGCTAGGAGTAGGGGGAGTATGGAACAGGCAGCACCCTCAAACCTTCAGAAGTATGAGATGAACCCCAACAACTTGGAAAGGTGGATCTCTCTCACACGTACCAACACAGACTATCCCCCAATTTAACTGATCCCCAAAGGTTTTTGATTAAATAGCGGAATAGAAAATATGATCCCAAAAAAGTGTATGTATATCACACGTACACAACCACACTAGGCCCCAATTACTATTGTTTGTACCCCTAAAAGGCTAGGAGTAGGGGGGAGTATGGAACAGGCAGCACCCTCAAACCTTCAGAAGTATGAGATGAACCCCAACAACTTGGAAAGGTGGATCTCTCTCACACGTACCAACACAGACTATCCCCCAATTTAACTGATCCCCAAAGGTTTTTGATTAAATAGCGGAATAGAAAATATGATCCCAAAAAAGTGTATGTATATCACACGTACACAACCACACTAGGCCCCAATTACTATTGTTTGTACCCCTAAAAGGCTAGGAGTAGGGGGAGTATGGAACAGGCAGCACCCTCAAACCTTCAGAAGTATGAGATGAACCCCAACAACTTGGAAAGGTGGATCTCTCTCACACGTACCAACACAGACTATCCCCCAATTTAACTGATCCCCAAAGGTTTTTGATTAAATAGCGGAATAGAAAATATGATCCCAAAAAAGTGTATGTATATCACACGTACACAACCACACTAGGCCCCAATTACTATTGTTTGTACCCCTAAAAGGCTAGATGAGGAGTAGGGGGAGTATGGAACAGGCAGCACCCTCAAACCTTCAGAAGTATGAGATTGTGTTCACTGTACCCCACAAAGATTGAGTTCACTGCACCCCACAATGATTGTGTTCACTGCACCCCACAAAGATTGTGTTCACTGCACCTCACAAAGATTGTGTTCACTGCACCTCACAAAGATTGTGTTCACTGTACCCCCCAAAGATTGTGTTCACTGCACCCCACAAAGATTCTGTTCACTGTACCCCACAAAGATTGTGTTCACTGCACCCCAAAAAGATTGTGTTCACTGCACCCCAAAAAGGATGTTGTTCACTCCACCCCAAAAAGGATGTTGTTCACTCCACCCCAAAAAGATTGTGTTCACTGCACCCCACAAAGATTGTGTTCACTGCACCCCAAAAAGATTGTGTTCACTGCACCCCAAAAATGATTTTGTTCACTGCACCCCAAAAAGGATTTTGTTCACTGCACCCCAAAAAGGATGTTGTTCACTCCACCCCAAAAAGATTGTGTTCACTGCACCCCAAAAAGATTGTGTTCACTGCACCCCACAAAGGATTTTGTTCACTGCACCCCAAAAAGATTGTGTTCACTGCACCCCAAAAAGGATGTTGTTCACTGCACCCCAAAAAGGATTTTGTTCACTGCACCCCAAAAAGATTGTGTTCGCTGCACCCCACAAAGGATTTTGTTCACTGCACCCCACAAAGATTGTGTTCACTGCACACCAAAAAGGATTGTGTTCACTGCACCCCAAAAAGATTTTGTTCACTGCACCCCAAAAAGATTGTGTTCACTGCAGCCCAAAAAGATTGTGTTCACTGCAGCCCAAAAAGATTGTGTTCACTGCAGCCCAAAAAGATTGTGTTCACTGCAGCCCAAAAAGATTGTGTTCACTGCAGCTCACACACAGAAAAATGGATGTGGATCACTGACACCTGCCTATCTCCAATCCCACACCACACAGCAATATCGATTGTAGTTTGTAGAACACAGTTTCCCTAAAATTCAGCAGACTCTGTCCCTAACAGGATTGAGAAGAGATCGTAGATCAGGATTGAGTGCAGACCCCACCCCCCACACAGCAATATCGATTGTAGTTTGTAGAAGACACTGACCCTATAATTCAGCAGACTCTATCCCTAAAATGCCTACAACTCGCCCTGCCTAAACACTCCGACCTGTCCCTCAATTCTATCCGGACACAAATGGTTTTTTCCTGCCTATCTTTCCCTAATCAGCAGCCAGCACGTTGATGTGTGCTCTGTCCCTGAATCTAAGCAGCATAATGACGCCGCTGCGGCTGCCTCGAACTTATAAAGACTTGGTCACATGCTTCAGACGGCCAATCACAGCTACTGAGACATTTGCAGGCATGGCTGGGATGGCTTAAGGCACACCAGTTAAACGATTGTTGATTGGCTGTTGAAAGCCCGCCATGAAAAGAGCGCCAAAGCATGCAAAACCCGGAAATAAAACGACCGAACACGGATTTTTACCCGAACATACAGTAAAGTGTCCGTGTCCGTGTTCGGGTACAAAAAATCCAATTATTCGGTACGAACACGAATAATACAGTCCGTGTTCGCTCAACACTAGTGAGAATCCAAGGTGAATATAAATAATATATTGCAAAAAATGTCCAATTTGCTGCAAAAGTGCCCTTGTGCTTGATATTGTGGTAAATAGGTGGCAGCAGAACAATAATCACTTAGTGAGAACTTCAGTGAGATTGTGCTATTTCTTCCACCTCCACCGCATGCACATCCTACTTACCAGATGACCCCCTTGGGGTCAGGCGACAGTAAGATAATCCACTGGGGTGTCCCGCTGTCATTCCTTCAGTAGAGAGCGTGGTTTCAGGGGTACAGATAGCCTTTGGGGGTCTCCTGCTAGGGTCCACTCCTTGGTTCTCCTGCTAGGGTGTCCCGCTGTGGTTCCCTCAGTAGAGAGAGTGAGGTTTCAGGGGGGTAATATCCTTTAGGGATCTCCTCTGGGGTCCACTCGCTCATAAACCGGTATTTAGATTCCCAGCATATGGAAATGAGAGGTAGGGAGGCTCATGGTGTAGTATTTCTATACATCTTTATTAAAAATAAATCTCTTACATTAAAAAGCCGACCGGAGGATCAGAACGCCGTTCCGCGTTCCAAATACGGGTCACGGACCGGATTTGACGTAATGGCGTATCACAGGACCCAACGCGTTTCATCAGTGTGTGTCTGACGTCATCAGGGGTAACGTGACCAATGGACGGGCCACCCTTGATCATGATTGACTATGAGTTTGCAATGAGGGGAATTTTTTCCGGGTTTTATTTATTTATTTTTTTACTAAAGGACCTGTCAAACTTTTGTGTATCCTTTTATTTTTATTCAATAGTAGTAGGGGTGGTAAATATAATAATCTAATATTAAAGGGGACTTTCAGATTCTAATAAACTCCTGCCTGTAGACTCCCACAACCACCAGTCAGGGTTGTGAGGAAGAGGCCCTAATCCTTTTATTAAAGTGTTATTCACCCCAAAAACAAACATTTATTATATTTCAGCTTACCAATTCTTAGAGCGATGGCTGCATTTGTCTTTTTTTTAGGCTTACTTTCTTTTATTTTCACCTGGTAAGCCAGCCAGTAAGTCTGTGTTTTTTTAAAAGAACAAGCTCTCATAAGTTGCAAATAAGTTGCATGGATGAGACAAATCATTTAACAGTGGTGGGTTTCTTACAATGATCAGATTTTAAATATTTTTATGAAACCTTTATCCCAAAACAAAAAAATATACTGTTACGGCAACTGCTTATAAAGTATTAGCTGGAGTTTGCTTCAATGGGTTTGGTGTATCTAAATCTGCTAGTCCATCTAACACTCCCCTCCCCCCCAGTAGTCCTTCCTGTAGAGTGGGGGCACTCTTATACAGAAGGTGTGTTACTGGCCAGATCAGCAGGTGAAAATATAGACAAAAAAGCCTAAAAATGAAAATGAATGCAGCCACCACATCAGATAATTGGTAAGCTGCAATATATTACATTTTTGGGTTTGGGATTTCCTATTGCTTTAAATTGGAGCTTTAGTCCAACAGTGTCTTTGCGCTGGCAGGCAGGCTTTAATTGCAGAACAAGAAAGGTACATATACACAACGTTCGACCTGTGCCAGTGAAAGAGTCAAGTACATTCGATCTTATGAAAAAGGTTTCAACTGTGGCTGTAGGCAGTCTTTGTAGGAGGTATGCAGGATAGTTCAATCCCTGGGGTTAGTGGAGATGGATGGTGGAGGTGGCTGCAGGCTTCATACAGAGCTAGAGGGACTCTGCGACAGACAAAAAGGGGTAGGAGAAGAAAAGCAGCGCCACCTCAGTGTAGTTTAAAAGGTTATTTATTACATTAAAACAATGTAGTAGCTCACACAGAGGAAATAGTTGATCAGCAAATGGTGATGGTTCATCTGCAACACTGTAGGGATGTTAGGGACAGTGTTGCAGATGAACCATCACCATTTGCTGATCAACTATTTCCTCTGTGTGAGTTACTACATTGTTTTTATGTAATAAATAACCTTTTAAACTACACTGAGGTGGCGCTGCTTTTCTTCTCCTACCGCTTTAATTGCAGAACAAACTCTGTATGCCTCTTCTGCATTAAATGCTCCACTTCTGCCTGCCAGCTATTTTTATTTTAAAAGTACACCAAGCTGTGCATATGTAGCTCCATGTACACTCTCAGCATGCAGTGGTACCAGAATAAAATCCCATTTGTATGAGCTAGAGTTGGGCCATCTCAGGTTTCTTGTCCAAGATGACCAAAGACAAAAATGGAAGCACCAGCAAGGGAGCTTGCATCACTGAAGAGGACTTAAGTACAGTGGGTTTTTCACAGCTAGCAATCAGATACAAAATGACCTTGGAGGCTCCAATCTGACAGTCAATACAGTACTAAGAAAGAGAGAAAATTACACAATGCAAATTCAGGAGGTGGACACACATCCTACACATGAGAAGATTGGTGAAGTCTTGATTAATAGATTATAGACAACTCAAATTAAAGTGGAACTGTAACTATACATCAATTATGTGCAAACTGGCAGCCTTTTTTGCAGAAGGAATGCTATGGGGTGGATTTACTAAAGACAAATAGACTTTGCAGTTGCACTCATTTTCCCCAGAGCTTATATGTGTTGAAGATCTGCTGATATCCATCATTCAATCATGTACAAGCAAAAATGCTAATTTGTTTGTATTTAACAGGCATCTATCAAGAGTGCCCAACTATAGGTCGGGTTAACTCCGTCAAGATGACACTGCTTCCCCGCATTGTTTATTTTTTCAGAGCCCTACCCATCCCTATAGTCAAAGACCACTTATGACAAATGCAATCTAAAATCATTAGATTTCTCTGGAGAGGGAAGGCACATTGTCTATCTAAGACGGTCCTCTTCAGAGTTCAAAGCCAAGGGGATATTTGGCTTTCCAACCTATTTTGGTACTGCCAAGCTGCTCAGCTCACGCAACTTTCAGTGATATATTAACAATCATCACACCCTGATTAAGTACATATGTAAAGACAATCAGTTCCATTTCATACCCTAGATTACTTGCTCTGGTGCCTGCCCAAGCTCTGACCTTTGATTTTGGCTCCAACCCTCTGCCATTCCTTTGCTCTCTTGGATGCTCTCAAAGATCACCCTCAACTTACTTCTACCATTAAGCCCTTTTCCCATCTCTTTCGCAATCCACTTTTCCCTCCCAGTCTGGTAATAAAAGCCTTTAAATGGTGGTTGGATAAAGGTCTGTATAGGATAGGTCACTTTTTTCTTCCCCTCAGCCCAAAACCTAAGGCGTACTGTATCAGCAAACTAGAAATGCCTCCATCTGAGAAGTTTAGATTTTACCAATTCTCTAATTTGTTACATAATTATGGATATTTAAACCCGATCCTCCCATCCTCACAGCCTATGAGCAGTGATTTGGCCAAGCCATGGAGCAGAAGGGGGGGATTTTGGTGATCTATAAGTTGCTTTCCTCAGTCAGCAAAAAAAAAACTTTCTTTATGCTGGCTTGGGAAAAAGACCTGGCCCAGGATTGGGAGCTTAATGTCTGGCAAAGGGCTATGGCTCGCACCTTCCGTGGGGTGCTCAACGTTTTCTTTGTGGAAGCAAACTTAAAAGTCATGGTGAGATGGTACATAGTTCTGTCTAAATCTTCCCCCCTATGCTTTCGCCTTTGTGAACACTAACAGCATGTTTCATGTATGGTGGGTTTGCCCCAAACTTTGAGGCTTTTTTTCAGTATGTTGCGTAAGATCAAATCAAATCTTTGGCATGCTGCGTAAGATCACAGGTCTCCCGGTCCTGCAGTCCACACACATTGCCCTCCTTAACTTTCTGGTTGATGGTGCCTCCAGTAGCGTTCAGTAACCTACATTCTGCATCCTCACAGGTGCAAAACTAACCATTGCTAGGGCCTGGAAACAGCCTCATGTATCTTTCCACATGGCGAAGTTGAACATTTCTTGGATCATGGAGCAGAAAATGGTAGTAAGCACACTTCTGGACACTTACCAGAAATTTGAGGCTATTTGGGAACCCTGGGCGACCTACATGCACATTCACCTTGTCCCTTTAATTCCTTCATATCCTCCCACATTGTCGATGATTCTCAGCTAGGACATTGGAACCTGCTTTACTTTACTCTTTCTGATCTTTTTATATTCTTTTCTTCTTCGCTTTCCTTGCCTTTTCTCCTTATCCTGTCCCTTTTTCTTTTTACCTTTGCTATTTACTTTTTTTTGGGGGGTTTCTTTTTGACTGACAGTAGTGGTTGTATTCCTCTGATCGGGCATTTTGATTACAGGGGATATCAGAGGCCCACTATGCTCCTCGAGTTAGAGCCTTTAGCTCTTTCGAGGGTGTTCAGTTAGATTCTTTGTTTCTTGTTGTAGGGGTTTTTGGTGTTTTTTGCTTTTTAGTTGGCCCTCTTTTTCGGAGCTACTTCCAGTTGCTGACATCCAAACTTCTACAAATTTTTGGTTTGTTGTTTTATGCAAGTTATTTGTATATGGTTTACTTTAACTCCTGATGTTTGCATGTTATGGACCTGTGCGGTCCTATGCCACATTTTTCTTGCTGTTTCTTTATTCTCTGTAAAATTTCTTAAACACTTTTGAAAGTAAGAGTGCCCAGCTATGACCACCCATTTATAGAAGCTGTACTACAGCTTCTATGAATAAAACAAGATCTATGAATGGAGGGCATTTCAATCATCTGCCCCCTCCATGCAAGCTGTATACATCATTGATTGTCCCCATATAAAACGATTGGCTGACTTGATGAGGATTCAAATAGAGCCAATAAATGTTTAATACCTAAGCCGGATAAGGATCATACTGATGTGAACAATTATCATCCAATATCATTGATCAATAATGATTTAAAACTTCTCACCAAAATCTATGCAAATAGGCTTAATGTCTTCCTGACACCTTATATACATACTGACCAAGTCGGTTTTCTTTGGGGCAGACAAGCGGCGGACCAGATACGACAGGCAGTTTATTTGATCACGGTTCTACGGTCAAATTAGGATGGGGAGGGCTCGAGACAGGGTACGTTGCTGTCATTAGTTCTACACAAGGCCTTTGATTCCTTGTCCTGGCCATTTCTTTTCCATATACTTGACAAATGGAACTGTGGACCGAAATTCCTCAATCTCCTACATGCTTTGTATTCTCATCCGTCAGCTACTATTGTGGGGTGTGAACATACCTCAGAGCCGCTTAGTATCCATAGGGGTGCCTCTCTCTCCACTCCTATTTGGGATGGCTATCGAGACGCTGGCGATAGCCATTAGAGCTAATCCTAATATTCATGGGGTGGAGAGTGGGGTAGGGTTCACAAATGCGGTTTGTTTGCCGATTATCAGCTCTCATTTTTAACGGACCCTGTCACGACCCTACCCAATTTGTTCGCTTTATTACATCATTTTGGTGATATCTCCGGGCTTTGGGTTAATCAACTCTAATCGGTAGCGTTAAATATAAACCTTCCTGACGCAGTCTTGAATGCCGTATGGACATCCTTTTCCTTTAAATGGGGCCTCCAGACGCTCCCTTATCTTGGGGTGAAACTCACCTCTGATGTTGCTACACTGTTTCGGGCTAATTACCTACCCTTATATGACTCTACTGCACGTGACCTGAAAACCTGGCAGAATTATGATCTTTCCTGGTTGGGGAGGATTGCAGAAATTAAGATGACGGTTCTTTCACGTATTTTGTATTATTTCAGATCCCTCCCAATCCCGGGGTCCTCCACCTTCTTCCGACAGCTACAATCCTTGGTCTTTACATTTTCCTGGAATAGGGGTGGCTGTAGGGTAGCTCAGTCCGCCTTATTTAGATCCAAGTGGAGGGGGGGCTGGGAGTCCCGCATTTTCTGCATTACTACAGGGCGGCACGATTAGTCCAATTGTATCAGATCTTTAATGAGGATTACAAACCAAAATGGTTACACTTGGAGGCGGGGGGCTATGCCCCTCTAGACCTGTTGTTATGGCTATCCCCACAGGACCGAAAGGCGAATATGTGCCCGTCTTTGTCCCACTCGCTGTGGCTTTGGGATATGGCATGTAAACTGTACTCTTTAAAGTCCCCCCACACTCCTGTGGCCCCACTCTTCCATAATCCTCGCTTCCCGCCGGGCCGATGGCCTAGTTAGTTCACCTGGTGGACCGACAAAGGTCTTTATAGAATTGCTCACTTTCTGGATAATAAGGGGATTAGACCAAACAGTTATTTTTAGGAAAAGCTGAAGATGCCTCCTGGGGAAACATTTCGCCTATGTCAAATAATGCATTTTCTCCGTACTTTACTGACCGATGGGATTGACATTACCTCTAGAACTCTTTTCGAGAATCAATGTTTGCATGGGGCGGAATCACGGGGGGGGGGGGGGGGGGATAACGGCGCTCTATGCACTCTTCGATGATCATAATCACAAACTTTCCTACCAACGGGCATGGGAATCAGATCTGGGAGAGACATTTGAGGAGGAGGACTGGATAAAATGGTCGACCTTGGTGCACAGAGGAATACTTAATACCTACCTGGTGGAAGCCAATTATAAGGTGTTATCTCACTGGTACCTGGCTCCGTCCAAGCTAGCGAAATTATATCCTGGTGCCTCTTCCCTGTGTTTTAGGGGCTGTGGACAGGTAGGCGATATGCATCATGTCTGGTGGTCCTGCTTGAAGGTTCGGCACTTTTGGATTCGGGTGTTCAACCTGATCCACTCGGTGATGGGACAAAATGTTCCCAGGGCTGCGAAAATGGCGCTGTTTGCCAATCTCTAAGGGGAGAATCCCAGACATCTGCGTACCCTCATCTTTTTTATCCTCTTAGCTGCCAAAATAACCATAGCATGTTCCTGGAAGTCGCCTGTGCTCAATATTGTGATGGTTAAACATAAAATCTCCTGGATCATGGTTAATGAAAAATCAACCAGTATTCGTATAGACACTCAGATAAAGTTTGAGAAGGTGTGGAACCCATGGGTGGCATATCTCCAGGCTCCCTGAAAGAGGGGAGGCATGCTATCTTTGTATTGGGGCTCGGACCGGGGGGGACGGACTCTTACTTGCTTTTCTCTTCTTTTCTATTTTTCCTTTTTTCTTCCCTTTTCTTTTCTTTTCTTTTCCTTTCCTGTTTCTCTTCTGCTCTAATAGCTCTGCTCTCTGTTTGGTGGGGAAAACCCAAAATATTTTAGACGGTTTATTTGCAGTTCACGTTTTCCCATGCTGTTATGTGACTATTGCTGGTGATCGCTACTTTAAATGCACTTATCTGACACAAGTTGTTCTGTATTGGGATCACTGTGCCTATGTATGGGACGCTCTAGAACGTCATTGGCGTGCTTGTACTATGTTGCCGTAACATTTTTTTCTTGCTGAATGTTCCGAATTCTCACTTTTCTATGTTATTTTGAAAAATCTTTAATAAAAAACTATTGAACAATAAAACTATTGGCTGAGGCACTAGTGTTCCATGATCTTTAAGTAGTATTCACATTTCTTCCCATTAATCTGGTTCAAGTTTTCACACTGTACCAACCATTAATGAAAAACAGGTAGCTGGGGTGCCCTTATTTGATTTTTAGATTTTCTGACTGAGGTTGCTGGCTGCTCAACTTTGCTTGTTAGCCTAGATTCATATTGATGCGGTGCGTGGAACTGCATGTAAATCAGACACGAATCGCAACACTTTCCTTTTCAAGTCACATGTGATTCTTTGTAGTGTGATTTGAGCCCATTTATTTTGTAATCTAATCGCACCACATCCGCACGAAAAAGGTACATGCACATTTTTTTTGCCACACTGAAATTGCGATTCGAATCAGCCAATCACACTGCGTTTTGCAAACTGTTTTTGAGGTATCGTTAATTTAACACTGACACCAGCAGCAGTCTGCATTAACAGAGAGATGTTGTGATACAGTGCGGGAAATGCACAGATATCTGTGTGAATCTCACACTGTATCAGTGTGAACCTATGCTCAATGTCCCCTGTTTTTTCTCGCTGCATATCGGATTTTATCCACCACCACTGTTATCTATATTTATGTCACCAAAGCAATGCAGCTGTGTCAGTTACAAAAGAAGTAGAGGTGGACACTATAACTTAACATGATGGAATATGCTTTGCAGCCATTGTGTCACACTAAGCATTTGCACATAGATTGTCAAAGTGTTCCTGGACTGTCTCCAATAGCAGAGATGCAAAGTCATAACCTCATGACCAATACCACTACCTTTTTAATGTGTTTTCAATTTATAAAAAAGGGTTTGATGACAGGTAGTCAATAATGATCTTATTTTAATGCATTTTCAGTGGCAAAAGGTACCTCTCATAAAAAAAGGCTAGCTTTTAAGAGCACAAAATATTACTGGTTATTACCAATTATTAGTTATAACACTGTAGATTATTGATCATGGGAGTATCTTGTATGCCGTAGAGGAACAGGGATGAATTATTGTTATTTTTCATGTTGGATTGTATTAAACCATGCTTTAAAAAGGTTATACTTTTTCCTCCAGAGCAACTGCAGGTTTATGGTTTTGAGGATGCTGGTTTTTAATTTACTTGAAGTGGTTGTAAAGGTTGAAGGTTTTTTACCTTAATGTATTCTGTGCATTAAGGTAAAAAATATTTTATTGTCAGCTCCCCCCTCCCAATACTTACCTGAGTCCGATCTCAATCCAGGGCTGTGCCTGAGAGGCGGTGCTCTCGCTCTCCTTCCCCTTCCTCATTGGACTCAGTGAGAATAGTGGGAGTCATTGCAAGCGAGCCTGCACATGCGCCATCATAGACAGCGGCTTCCTATGGAGGCACATGGAGAGCAGGCCGAGCTCAGAACACTGGCGGGGGACCCTAGTCTGCTAGTATCAGGGCTGTTATGTGCAAAATCATTGCACAAAGTAGATAAGTATGACATGTTTGTTGTTTTGTTATTTAGAAAAAAAATAACTTTCGGAATCACTTTCGGGCTAGCCATAGATGGATCGAAAATTGACTGGTTTATCGATTTCAATCCAATTATAGCCATTCTGCTTGAGAGAAGTCGTTCTAATCAGCCAGTTTTGAACAGAATATTGGAAAATATTCATTTGATTGGCTGCAACGTGGATCAGTGTAATCTGACAAGGGAAGAGGAGCCCCCTCTGTCAGAATACAGTAGTGCATTGGGGAGGACCACTCTATCCACCTCAATTGTGTGGATAGAGAAATTCAATATTTTTTTTTTCTTTAATTAGCTGACCTAAAAAAAAAAAATTAAAAAAAAGATCCATTTACTGTATTGCCAGCTTTAGTTTTGTCTTCTGGTAAACTTCAAGAGGAAGTAAACCCTCCTCTACAACTTGTACCTATAGGCAAGCCTATGATAAGGCTTACCTATAGGTACTGTAACTATCTCCTAAACATGTACCGTTTAGGAGATATTTACCTTACATGTCGCCAGTGACGTCACTGGCGCATGCGCTCTGAAGGAACGGCCGATCGTGCCGTTCCTTCAGAGCCCCGTGCCGTGACGGTCGGCTCCCGCGCGCGTGCGCGGGAGTGACGTCACCGCGGCTCCGGCCAATCAGATGGCCGGATGCCGCGATCCCAGAAGACGGGCGACTAGACATGTCGTCCGTCATAGAGGTGAGTGAGCGGCACGGCGGGGGCTCGTTCTGAGGTAAGTATTGCATAATGAGCTAATATGCAATGCATACTAGCTCATTATGTCTTTCTTTTGCAGGGTGTAAAAAAAAAACTCAAACGAGTTTACAACCTCTTTCATAGACATACAGTGCCTTGCGAAAGTATTTGGCCCCCTTGAACTTTGCCACATTTCAGGCTTCAAACAAAGATATAAAACTAATTTTTTCTGAAGAATCAACAACAAGTGGGACACAATCATGAAGTGGAATGAAATTTATTAGATATTTCAAACTTTAACAAGTAAAAAACTGAAAAATTGGGCGTGCAAAATTATTCAGCCCCTTTACTTTCAGTGCAGCAAACTCTCTCCAGAAGTTCAGTGAGGATCTCTGAATGATCCAAGGTTGACCTAAATGACTAATGATGATAAATAGAATCCACCTGTGTGTAATCAAGTCTCCGTATAAATGCACCTGCACTGCGATAGTCTCAGAGGTCCGTTTAAAGCGCAGAGAGCATCATGAAGAACAAGAAACACACCAGGCAGGTCCGAGATACTGGTGGAGAAGTTTAAAGCTGGATTTGGATACAAAAAGATTTCCCAAGCTTTAAACATCCCAAGGAGCACTGTGCAAGCGATAATATTGAAATGGAAAGAGTATCAGACCACTGCAAATCTACGAAGACCTGGCCGTCCCTCGAAACTTTCAGCTCATACAAGGAGAAGACTGATCAGAGATGCAGCCAAGAGGCCCATGATCGCTCTGGATGAACTGCAGAGATCTACAGCTGAGGTGGGAGACTCTGTCCATAGGATAACAATCAGTCATATCCATAAAAAGTGTTGTTTAAAGTTTGCCACAAGCCACCTGGGAGACACACCAAACATGTGGAAGAAGGTGCCCTGGTCAGGTAAAACCAAACTTTTTGGAAACAATGCAAAACTATATGTTTAGCGTAAAAGCAACACAGCTCATCACCCTGAACACACCATCCCCACTGTCAAACATGGTGGTGGCAGCATCATGGTTTGGGCCTGCTTTTCTTCAGCAGGGACAGAGAAGATGGTTAAAATTGATGGGAAGATGAATGGAGCTAAATACAGGACCATTCTGGAAGAAAACCTGATTGAGTCTGCAAAAGACCTGAGACTGGGACGGAGATTTGTCTTCCAACAAGACAATGATCCAAAACATAAAGCAAAATCTACAATGGAATGGTTCACAAATAAACATATCCAGGTGTTAGAATGGCCAAGTCAAAGTCCAGACCTGAATCCAATCGAGAATCTGTGGAAAGAACTGAAAACTGCTGTTCACAAACGCTCTCCATCCAACCTCACTGAGCTCGAGCTGTTTTGCAAGGAGGAATGGGCAAAATTGGCAGTCTCTCGATGTGCAAAACTGATAGAGACATACCCCAAGCGACTTACAGCTGTAATTGCAGCAAAAGGTGGCACTACAAAGTATTAACTTAAGGGGGCTGAATAATTATGCACGCCCAATTTTTCAGTTTTTTATTTGTTAAAAAGGTTGAAATATCCAATAAATTTCATTCCACTTCATGATTGTGTCCCACTTGTTGATTCTTCATAAAAAATTACAGTTTTATATCTTTATGTTTGAAGCCTGAAATGTGGCAAAAGGTTGCAAAGTTCAAGGGGGCCGAATACTTTCGCAAGGCACTGTATGTCTTTTTTCAACCTAATGTTATAGTTATGGTAAAGCCATAGTAGGAAAATTGAAGAATTAAAATGGAAATCCATTCCATAGAAAGGGGAGGCAGTGTGGTGAATCATCAGTAGAGCAGACTTTAAGGAGTTTGTTTATCCTACTTTGCCATGAAGCTGAGGGTGCTAATTAGGATAATGTTCTTGCTAATTACCTTGATACCCAAACATTAGAATCATATAGCCTAACATTAGTTCTTGCTGAAGGGAGCATGAATATTTTATAATCAGTTCCACAACAGTTTATGCTAAAGCTAATGTTTTTGAATGCAAATATGGACTCTTTCTTAGCTATTTAAAGGCAGGGGCGTTTAGAGGCAGAAAAAAACCCAGAGCCAGTGCATTCAGGAGAGGAGCGGCTCAGAAGGAAAAATACTCTAACATGCCTAAATGCGTGTAAACATGCATAGCCGTGTTTTGGATCGTCAAGCGTTTACAAAACAAGGCAGCACATGGCCAACTTGCCTTTCTTTGCAGGACAATGATTTCCAACACTAGACAGTAAGTGTATACTTTATTTTGAATATTCTACTTTTTCATAGTTAACATTCAATGATTTTTGTAACTTTTATTTTTTAAACATTTGTTTTTTTTTTTTAATGTAAACATTTTTGTATAATTACATTTTTTAATTAAACTATATATTTTATTATCTGTTTCTCATTTTAGGACAACATCCAGCTTGAGCACAGAGAAGAGGGAGCCAGAGCAGAAGGAACCTGAAGAAGAGCAGGCCTTCTGGGGAGGAGTCTTCTGTGGCACCGACCACTGCATTGATGAGCACTACACCCCAAGCCACACCTGAAGGCATGGATGTGTCACTATCTCAGGTCTATCTGTCTATCTATCATTGTATTATCTGTGAATTGTTTATAATTGTTTGTCATCCTTTAAAGGTTGTTGAAGAGCTGGAAAGTGACACATACATGGCCATCAGAGGTAGTTGACATGGACATAGGCAGCATGAAAGGATGGCTGGAATTACCTCCCAATCCAAAGAAAGGATTATGGCTTTGCAGTAGGAATTGTGGAAGGAGATGCATAGTGTGGATGAATTTATGGATCAAAGTAACTCAATGCGCTATCTTCTGTCCCAACCTTTACCATATACTGGAGGATATTGGCGGAGACCTCCAAAAAGCAGTGCAAAGCATGTACATTATGCTGTTGTCATGCAATAATGTGCTGCAAAACTGTGCCACCCCAAACAATCCAAACACTACTTTTCAAGGTCCTCCCATGTACCCTGGGACCTTAGCAGCATCATATCCCAACTCATACAATTCTCCTCCTCCATGCCTGCTCCCATCGACACATTCCTATTGAGAACCATCTGCTTCCCCCTTCCGTGGCCCCCAGTCCCCATGGGATTTGCCTCCTCCACGCCTGCTCCCACCTGCCCATTCCTGCGTTGAACCCTCTTTCCATCGTCCCCAATCCCCACTGGGTTCCCAAGGGGATGATTCATTGTCCCTCCCTGTGTACAACCAACTTTCAATTCTTTTTTTTCTGTCCTTATTTTTAACCCTTTTTTCTGTTGTTCGAAAATGTTTTGATAGACAATTTGATTAAAGCGTCAAAGGTAAAATTAAAAGAATAGCCTTTTTTATCAAAATGCATACTGTTGTGTTTTCATTTGGTGGAGAGAGGATTATGGTACGGGTTGTTTTTCAGGGGTTGGGCTTGGCCCCTTAGTTCCAGTGAAGGGAACTCTTAAGGCATCAGCATACGAAGATGTTTTGGACAATTTCATGTTCCCAACTTTGTGAGAACAGTTTGGGGATGGCCCCTTCCTGTTCCAACATAACCAGTGCGCAAAGCAAGGTCCATAAAGACATGGGTGAGCGGGTATGGGGTGGAGGAAGTTGACTGGCCTGCACAGAGTCCTAACCTCAAACCGATAGAACACCTTTGGGGTGAATTGGAGTGCCTGACCTCACAAATGCGCTTCCGGAAGAATGGTCCAACATTCCCATCGACACACTGCTAAACCTTGTGGACAACCTTGCCAGAAGAGTTGAAGCTGTTATAGCTGAAAAGGGTGGGCCAACTCAATATTGAACCCTATGGACCATTAAGGTTCACGTGTGCGTATGTAAAGAAGGCAGGTGTACCAAAACTTTTGAGATTATATATATATATATATATATATATATATATATATATATATATATATATATATATATAGTGAGGGATTAGCTCGGTGGCGGGTGAGGATGACCCCTTGGGGGGGTTCGTTACACAGGGAGATAGCCGAGAAGTGGTTGAAAACAACAGTGTAAGGTTTTATTCTTGCAATTTTCTTCACACAAGTGCAAGCATCAAAAACAGCATACTTCAAAATAAACATAAAATAAAATAAACCCTTGCCACTGTTGGCGGCTACCTTCTCACACACAGGAACCTACCTAAGGAGTCTGTCTCCAACCTACTGTTGGGCAGACTTTGCTGATCCTACAGCTGTAAGGTTCTGGCACTCTCAGTGCCTCCTATCACATTATTTCCGGGTGATTTCCATCTACCTAGATAGAAGAAACACATATAGGTGTGTTTCCCTTTAAGACTGATGCTGTCATCACTCAGCGCTGGACTAGATGGCTATTTAAATCGCCGGTTCTCACTCACATGTGTTCGTTCAAACACCCTTACCTGGATGCTAACTTGGCTTGAAGCTTTCGTGCTTGCAAGCATACCTCGCTGACGGAACCTCGCTGCGCTGATCCCTGCATCCGGATCATTCGCTCCTCCTGAACCAACCTTCGGCTGTATTGCTATTAGTGCTAAGTACCCCGCAGGGGAACCCTCTATAAACTTATACTAAGCTTACACTATCTAGCTCTGCATAGTAAAGACTATTTATCACATCTGCATATCTAGATTGCTAGCTCTTAAGACTACTGCTACTTATTCCTGCACTGGGTTGATCTCTCTTGTATGTCCACCTGCTACTCTGTCATCTGCTACCATACATGATTGCTAAACCTACCTGCATCCATCTGCTACTGTCTTACCTTCAAGTGTCTGTCACCTACCACCTCCACTCAACCTGTCTCTTAAATCTTTCTTCATCACTGTGTTACTACATACATAAAGTCACTCTAGGAACCAGCTTGTTGAGTGTGTGTATTTACTAGCTGAATTAAGACCTTCCACACATGATGAGTCATTGAGGTTGGGAATGGTATCTCAGCATCTCTCTTACATGACTACTGAAGTGGAATATTTCTGCAGCTGAAAATCCACACCATACATGAAACGCAGGAGCGTTGCAACAGCAGACCATAAATAGTCCATTTATTTTCTCTTCACACACCACATGTTCATTGGATTTTCCCTTCACATAGAAAACATCCATTTGTTTTTCTCTTCACACAGCAAATGTCCCTTGGATTTTCCCTTCACATAGAAAACATCCAAGACCTCACCTTGAGAAGACTTCAGTCCCTTTACCCTCCTCAGCGCACATTGCTTCAGGAGGCATTCCTCTCCCATGCTCACACAGCGTCAGGAGGCACACATCTGACTGTCCTCTACTCACACAGCGTCAGGAGGGAGCAATCAATAGACTTCCTCTGGACAAATTATAGAGGCCTTAATTTCCTCATTCTGAATAGCTGAAGGTTTTTCAACTTCCTACACCTTCCTGCTGGCTACCTCTGCAGCCGACACCCTATAGTAATTGGTGAATTGTCTAAACCAAGCAGACATGTATCTCCTGTCTGTGACAACATCCACAGATTTACCTGACTTCCTGTCAATATATATATATATATACATACATACACACACACTTTTACAAAATAATGCAATATTATCATAATGTTATACTTAAAGTGTCCAAGGAGACATTCCTCATGTGACAGGTTCATCCTCATCTGGGTGTCCATTACAATAAGACGCCGTCTGAGTCTGTCCAGAAGGTCATCAAAGGAGCTAATGAACATGCGTATAAAGTTAAAGAATTTATTGGGATCATTTTGCAGCTTCACATACAGTACATGTTCTCAAAGTATCCCAAAGATAGACGCTGCAATATCAAGGAATGAGCCCAGAAGTGATGACAGCTGCTTCTGTCTCCTCACCCTCTAAAACATAATCAGCAGCGTGGCCTCTTCAATTTTCTGCATGGCAGTCCCATAATGGACACAGACAGGAAAGACAGATAGCTTCTTCAAATTGAAGTGCTCTCTCTGCTCTCAAAATGGCACCAAGAAATGCACTGTGGGAAATTGGGAGTGGAAAATAGCAGAGGGGAGTGTTTTGGGGAAAAATGCTTTTAAACACGGCTAACCGCTCATAAATGCTTGTGCAAAACGAGGCTAAAGATTGAGATTGCCAGGTAGATCTATATTGTTCTCTGCCTACCAGAGAGCAGGATGTGTTAGTGAGGTCTGCTCATAGTGCTCAGGTGCAGCTCAGTTTATCTGAAGTGTTTCACAATGGTCCAATAGGGAGGCATATTGGACAGTGGAAGGAAACTTGAAAAATGAGTGCACAGGCATTTAGTACAGCCCTTGTGCTTGGTAGAGGAAAGTGCCCCAGTGCATGCTGGGATACTGTATAAATGTCAAGGGCACATGTGCACGGGGTCTTTCAGATGGAGAGTGGGGTCCCGAAAGGAGGGGGCGGCTGCCCCTCCTCTGTAGAAGTTGCCATGCAGCCTCAGGTGGTTGAACTTAGGGCCTGAGAGTCAGAGGAGCTGAACCTGGATATCCTGCAGAGCTGACACTGGAAAGGATCTGATTCTGCATACAGTGAGTACAGATCTGTGTCAAGGAGCCTGTCCAGAGAGGGTCATCCCTTCAGCTAGAAGAGTCAGTAGATGGGTGTCAGTCAAGGGGATGCTAGCGAGTGTCCTGGAGATAATGTAGTTGCATCAAGTCTGCTGCTGGAGAGAACAAGAAGACTTAACCCCTTCCCTACAAGTGGCAGTATGGTTAAAGCAGTGTGACTGCTTCCACAAGTAGCCTGGCCAAGTGAGAGTTGTCCTTATCAACTGTAAATAGTTCAAGATGGAGTATCCCTCTACTCCCTTCTCCCATCAGAGTTCCACAATAAATACCACAAAAACCAAAACACCTGGACTGTTTGAGTAATGAGCAACTGGGAGTAAGGATGGATGAGTGAGCTATCCCTAAGTGACTGTCTGCAGGTAATCAGCAGAGGCCCAAGAAGTCACCACACAGCAAGCCCTATGGGGACAGTGCTACAGATAGTATGCAGAAGCAACCAGGACTAGAGGCTACCTGGAAGTCAAGAAAGCCAGGGTTAGAACAGGCAGCAAGCAATGACAGTATCAGTTATCCAAGTAAGGTTCAGGGCAAGTGGCATTCAGTAGCATAACCTGTATTCAGACAATGGTCAGGGCAGGGGGCAATCAGTAGCATAATCCATATCCAGGCATGTGTCAGTGCAGCTGGCAATCAAAAGCATATTTCATTATTTAGCAAGGGTCAGTGCAGTAGCAATCCAGTGTAAGATTCTGGTACCCTTAATCACCACTTTCTATGCAATGCGTCCCACCTTTCTCTTCAGGTGGTACGCATATACCTTTAAGAACGATGATGTCACTGCTGAGCGCCGCAGAGCGGCTATTTCAACCGCCGGCGGTCTCACTCACATTGTTCGTTCAACCTGCCTTGCTATCCACATGCTTTCAAGCCTGTCTCTCGATCAGAACCTCCAGCTATTCCCTTTTCCTGGAGCAGACCGGAACCTCGCTACTGATCCCTGTATCTCACTACCGGATCATTCCTTATCTACTGGACCTCTCTAAACTACTAACATTACAAGTGATAAGTACCCCGCAGGGGAACCCTCCATAACCTTATTGCACTATCTACCTATGCACATTAAGGACTGTTACTACCTATCCATACTATCCTATCATCTGCACTGTTACATAGATTGCTAGCTCTTGAGCCTACTACCATCTATCATCTGCACTGCTGCTTAGATTGCTAGCTCTCCTGTCTACTACTATCTATCCTTGCACTGGGTTACTCTATCCTGTATTTGTCATCTGCTGTCCTCACCACCTGTTAGCATACTCGATACTAACCTATCTGCATTCCTAAATACCATCTTGAACTCTCCTATACAAACCTATCAAGTGATTACCATCCTTGTCACTGTTCACACCTGTCCCTTCAGCACATCACCTTCATACTATCATATACATCCTATCACTCCAGGAACATCTCATTGAGTGTGTATATATCTGTATGTTGAAGCTGACAGGCCCACGGTGAGGAGTCCTGGAGAGTTGGATCTGGTATTCAACATATCTCTACATTACTACTGAGTGGAGATTTTGCAGCTGCAAATCCAGCCTATACTAAAAACGCAGGAGCGTTACATCCAGAAAAAAAATGCATCAGATAATGTCACATATTAATGTTGCCAGTTTTTAATAGCATTGTCATGTGAGTCCATTGAGTATGTGCTTGATACCCTAGTTTAATAGTTATGGGTTGAATGATGCTGGTTGTCATTCAGCCCAGAAAAGAACCATTGCTGGATCACAGAGCAGTAAGTCTGTAGTGAATAGGACTGAGGAGGAGGTGAATATTCCAGCCAGCTTTGCTTTTATATTTTACCCACTCAAAGGCAATTGTTTTCACATTTAGGCTTTAAAGTTGTTCTAAAGGCAGAAGGTTTTTTACCTTAATGCTATCTATGCATTACAGTAAAAAATCTACTGGGTGCAAGCCCCCCCCCCCCCTTATACTTACCTGAGCCCTATCTTGATTCAGTGATGTGCATGAGAGCACCTGCTCGCCCAGGTCTCTCTCCCTCCTCGTTGGCTCATACTGTTGTCAATCACAGTCAGTGAGCCAATGAGGGGAGAGCAGGGGACAGAGCTGAGCCATGCCCCATGTGTAAATGCCCCCTCACAGGAATGTAGCAGCCGGAGCGAGGCTGCTCGATTGCCCCCATAGCAAGAGACTTATTTGTTGGGGGCACTTGGCAGGTGGAGGAGCCAGGACCAGATGTGGAGGACCCAAAAAGAAGAAGATCAGGGCTTCTCTGTGAGAAGCAATGTACAGAGCAGGTAGGTATAACATGTTTGATATTAAAAAAATATATATAATAAATCCTTTAGAATCCCTTTAAGATATAAAACAGATTACTTCGTGTTTTTCTGAATTAACTACTTCTATATAAGGTAATACATTGTCATTATTTTGGTTTAAATGTGAATAGTATAGTGTGAGCTTCTATTTTTGAACTTCTCATTACCAACTGCCAATGTGTAATTCTTGGCAACTCCTGTACACACCCTAGGGTACTACAGTAAAGAACTAGATTTATTTATCCTTGCATTGTTTGCCATGACCTGAATGGACTGTGTCAGCACTGACTCACAGCAAGTCTCTGGTAACTTAGACAGGATATATTTCTGCAGTTAAAACTTGAAATGGTGTTTTCATCAGTTATACTAATTGTGTTTTAAAATGATGTTCACTGAAGAGGTAATTGAACAGGGAGAGAGCAGTACAACACAGTTAGGCCCCTTTCACAAGTGCTTTCCGATCAGGTCCGCCTGTCAGTTTTCAGGCGGACCTGATCAGATGCTCCATGCAGCCCTATGGAGCAGTGGGTGTCAGGGGAGACATATCCACTGACACCCGCTGCTATCCGATCCTGTCCGTGAAATCCAGACGAATGGAAACCCTATTTTCCATCCATCTGAAGGATCGAATAAGATCAGATGAAAATGGAACACCTATGTCCTATCTCCCATAGAGGAGAGCGGGGCTCTGACAGCTCCGTTTGTGCAAAGTAAGTGGAGACGGAGCTGTCATCTGCCTGTTCAGCGGCGGATCGATCCCCGCGGAGCAAAACGGAGTCCGTTGGGCGCACTGCCCATGTGAAAGGGGCCTTAGTGTATACAGTGTTGTTGTTAGGTACCTGTTAGGTAAAGTCCGAAGTGGAGTTTGAGTGTTGAGGATTCAGGGGATAATGTAGTCAGGGATCAGTCCGGCAACAGATCAGGCAAAGCGGTATCCAAAACGTAATCCAAAGAATGGTCAGGCAGGCAGAAGTCATACACAAGCTGGCGGTGAAGTACAGATTCGGCAGGCTGAAGAGGGGTCAAGAATACAGGCAAAAGTTCATACACTAAAGTCTATCAAAGAGCAAGCAGCACACCCAGGAAGATATTCCAAACAAACGGGCATTGAGGAACAGGAAATGCTGCTTTTTGAAAGCTGAGTAAATGGTACATTGATCACAGCTGGTTAACTTGTACATTGTTTGCAGCTGGCAGCAGGTGGAGCTAGTGAGTCCAAAAGTAAAGCATCAGGCTGGAAAATCACTGCACAAACTCCAGAGGTTCTTTTTGGCACAACAGATAAGGCTGCAAGCTACGGATCAGGGAAGCTCCTGGTTCAAGGACACCCAGGTACATGACAGTTGTCTGCAATGGTGATTTATTGAGGTTAATTGTCCCCACTGATGATCTCAAAGTATATGTGAAGCCTCACCTTATAAAACAATCCATTAAGTTCAGCATAGAAGTGCCAGGCAAAACATCTGTGTATAAATATAAAAAAAAAAAAAATACTTTTTTTTTTTTTTTATTTAGGTGTTCACATAATTTCTGTTCTCAGCTGCATAAGGGGCTTGGAGAACTGGGGGTAAAAAAGCAGCAGTTCACTGATCTTCCCAGTGAATGGCTGTGCAGGGGGGGTGGAGGGGACATGTCAGCATAAGTCTGATCATTGGTGGACAGATGGACTGTGCTCCCAGCACAGCCAGAAAACTGACCAGACTGAGATGGATGTGCTCTCATGTACAGTGTGGCCAGTTAGGGATAGGAAAGCACGGGGGATTGACAGGATCATCAGGGATTTCACACAAAGGAATCAATACAAAAAGAACAGGACATTCTTTTAACACATGTACACGGTACAAAAGGCACTATAGATTTTGTATGTTCTGCCTTTTTGTAACTCTATGTGTTCTGTTTTTACTAGTCTACTGATAGGTTTGTAAGCACCATCTCACAGTCACTTGTGCCATTAACTTAGCCATGCATAAAATGGATTTTATTGGAGAAATTATTGAAGAAATCTTCTCTATAAACTATTATGATGCAAACTGTCATCTGCCGTAGTATTACAGCAAATATTTAACTGCAGCAGTATTTTAAAAAAGACCCACTTGGTTTGAGTAATTAAATTAGCAGATTACAGAAAAAGGAGAATGGAAGTCATATTTACACCTCCACTCCTCCCCTCCTTATCTGGTTGATTGAGTTCTTCTAATTATTTACAATGTTGCATGTAAATTGTAATTGAGACACAGATGTCTTATTTAATAATTCATTTTTCTTTGTCCTATCGTGATGTGCTGTATACACAGTTTACCTAGCATGATGACTTTTTAAATTCAAGGATCAGCCAAAACTTTTTTTTATTTTTTATTTATGATAGATAATAAGGTAATGATTAAAATATCTGCTTGATTGTTTTTACAATATTTGGGCCTAATTTATTAAAGTTAAATAGGCTGTTCACTTTGCAAGGCAACTTTCTTCTATTGAATGAGAGTAAGCTCTTCTGAATTTCATCACGTTTTCTGCATGTAATTGAGTATTCTTTATAGAATGGAACTTTAGCACATTCACTACGCTCTGGGAAATTCCACCGCAAAGTGAAACTTCCCTTGCAAAGTGAACAGCCTGTCTGCCTTTAGTAAATCAACCACTTTTTTTTTTTTGTTTACAAAAGATTTTATTGGAAAGTCATATACAAACAAAGAAAACAGATCGTAACAAATACAATGCAATATACAGGAGCAGACTATGAGGAAATAGAGACCAAAAAGGATCAATGTTCTTCACACATGAATCTTCGTATTACAATAGAGCAAATTATGAATACGGTAACCTCAAACATGTCATACTGGTCAGCCAGACTGGAGAGCAGATATAGTGTACATAAACCACAAATCAAAATACATAACATTAGAGTCCCAAACAGATCTATTAAATGGCAAGATCCCAAGGATCCCATTTAGCATGGTAAACTGGCATAGAACGGTGCAGGGAATGGAACACTTTCTCTAAGAGCTTTACGCTATCCATTCTGGATAAGACCTGAGACCATAAGAGAGTATCAGATCTCCAATTTAGGGCAATCATCCACTGGATGGAGGATATTAAGGTGTGAAATAGTCTGGACTTCTGTATAGGGACCCCGGGGACACGTGAGTAGAGAAGGCACATTTTTGGGGAAAGGGTAACACCTGGATCAGCTATGGACGGAAGCAACAGCTTAACCCTATCCCAAATGGGCTGCAGGTGACTACAATTCCAAAAGAGGTGTAGGAAGGTGCCCTCCTCTGTGCAGCCTCTGAAGCAAAGGGGAGATACCGAGCAATAAAAAGTATGTATCTGGGAGGAAGTCAAATACCACCTTGTAAACAATTTGAGAGGAGATTCCCTACTAGCGTTAGAGCGTGTACATTTGCGTAAATTACCCATCATACCCTGCCACTCAGGGATCGAAAATGTGCATCCCAAGTCCTCCTCCCATTTAATCATATATTTATGTTTATCAGGTGCGGAGAAACTGTTGAAGTGGTTATATAATAATGAAATTAAGCCCTTACCTGGGGAAAGAGCAACACATGTTTTCAAATGGGGTATAGGGGGGGGTGTAGTGTCAAGGAATATTGAGACTGAAAAAATTATTTTATAACATAGTGGTAAGCTTCTGAGGTAGGGAGTTTATGCATATTTTTGAGTTGGTCAAATGAACAAAAGGTATTACATACTGAGAGGGCTTTAAGGGAAACCAGGCCTCTAGAGAGCCAGGGTTGCAATTCCTCCCTACTTAGAGGGAGAGTTTGAGTGTCAATATGGGCTAGAAATTAGGCTGGGGGGGGGGGACCTGAGAGATCAACCCAAATGCGTCACCATGCTTCAACCATAGCTGATATAAGTGTCTAATAATCTTATTGGGTTGGGTGACGTGTCTCTGGGTAATTGATTTGTTCCATAGAGTGGCTTGTAGAAAGTGGGGAGCAACTGAATCATTCTCAAATGATAGCCAAGGTATGTCCAACTCTTCAGAGTACCATTGAGCCAATTGCATAAACTTCGCAGCCAGGTAATAAGACCATAGGTCAGGGAGGCCCAGACCACCCAATAATTGAGGGGCATAAAGAACATGTTTATTACACCGGGGCCTCCGCCCATTCCATATAAATTTGGATAATTCATGCTGTAAAGTAACAATGTGAGACTTGGGCACATTAGTGGGAAGGGCTCTGAAGAGGAAGAGTACCCTAGGGAGAATGACCATTTTTACCGCCATAATTCTACCCAGAAATTATATAAAGTATGAAGTATATAAAGTATGAGGACCATGTCTTGAGGAGGGTACTCAGTTTTTTAAAAATGGGAGGAAAGTTGGACAAATATAAGGAATCAGAATGGGGAGTAATCTGGACCCCTAGGTATCTAAAAGATTTAGTGCACCATGAGAAGGAAAAAAACTTTCCCTGATGGAAGTTTGCATCCAATAAGGCATGTTCAATGGCATCAGGGAACATTTGGATATATTCACTCCCAAACCAGAGATAGAGCGAAAGTCTTCCAAATCCACTAGCTGTGGTAAAGACAAATGTGGATCAGCTAAAAATAATAAAACGTCATCTGCATATAAACTCAGCTTGTATTCCCTGCCACCTTTACAGTAGCCTTTTATCTTGTTGTTGGTTCTAATGGCACATGCCAAAGGTTCAATGGCCAAGGCGAAAAGCAGGGGGGAAAGGGGACACCCCTGCCTTGTGCCTCTTAATTTGGAAAAAATCTGAGTTACAACCGGACCCTTGTCTGGGGGGAGTCATATAGGGCTTTGAAGCCGTGAATGAATCCACTACCCAGCCCAAATTTGGGCAACAGATTTTCCATATAAGACCAACTGACGCTGTCAAATGCCTTATGAATGTCTAAGCTGACTAAGCATGCTGGAGTTTTTGTAGAGTTAGCGTCCTGTATAATATTGGCTACTAGTCTGATATTGTCTGTAAGTTGTCTGCACGGAATGAATCCTGTTTGGTCTGGATGGATTAACTGTGTTATGTTATCTGCCAGTCTATTGGCCAAGAGACGGCCAAATAACTTAATGACCGAGATGGGTCTGTAGTTTTGGGGAAGTGAATGATCTTTGTCAGGTTTAGGAATGAGGGACATATTTGCGAGCAGCATCTCACCTGGAAAACTACCACCCTGGAGTACCAAATTAAATAGTTTTATTAGTCTAGGGACAAGGAGAGAAGAGAATGTCTGATAATAGGTCGTGGAAAAACCGCCTGGGCCCGGCGCTGTGGAGGTTTTTAATGATTTGATAATATTTATAAGCTCTTCCTCCCTCCGTGCAGGGTGCTTCCAATTTATCTCTCTGCTCAATCGTAAGGGTTGGGAGATGTAATTTATCAAGCCAGGCATCTAATTTGGATTGGGGTGTTGAGGTAGGTTCTGATAGGAGAGTCTTATAGAAGTTTGTAAAAATCTCTAGTACCTTCTCAAGAGTGGGAAACCATTTTACCATCCTGTCTTCTGAGTTTATAGACATGGGTGGGTTTAACTGCCTGTGTGAGTTTCTTGGCGAACATCGAGGAGGATGAATTACTATTAAGAATGAATTTGGCTTTAGACCATCTAAGTGCTTTTTCGGTATCATTGGAGAGGATTTCAGAGCTTTTCTTTTAGTGGAAATTCAGTCTAATAATGCGGGGGAGGGGGAGAGATTAACTTGATTATAGAGACTGTCCAAGTCCTTGGTCAAGGATCTAATATCTGCCAACCTGGACCTGTTCCGTGCAGAAGCCAGAGCAATAAACCTACCCCTAATTACAGCTTTATGTGCTGTCCAGATTGTAGAAATAGGGGTGTCCCCAATCGCATTAAATCTGAAACATTCCTCTAAAGAAGAAGATATCTGGGTTACCAAGGCAGGGTCGTTAATCAAGGAATCGTTCAGCCTCCAGTTAAAGGGAGATCCACCCATCCCTATCCTGTCAACCTCAAAAGAGACGATCTGGTGATCAGACCATGGACAGGTGTGAATACGAGCATCAGATGAGCTTGCCAGAAGGACCGGTGTGCAAAAAATATAGTCCAATCTCGCAAAACTATCATGTGGTTGGGAATAGAAAGTGTAAGACGTAATTCCAATATTGTGGGCCCTCCAGGCGTCCACCAACTGCGAATCACTGAGCGCACGAGACAGGCTCTTGGGGAAGGCCTTAGAGGATGCCACCACCCTACTCCTATCCAGGAGTGGATGGGCTGTCAGATTAAAATCCCCCCAACAATCATATGGGGAGATTCGAATCTGCCTAGCGTATCAAAAAAGTGATTAAATGAGTGAGAGGAGAGGAGACTGAAAGAGAAAACCGCATTTACACAGCTCCAGAGCACAGGATTACAAGCCACATCCATCGGCGCTCCTAGAGCCCAGAATCCTGCTTTCTACACCCCTAAAAGACTGCCAGTCCCTCTGGGCACCTGGGGGGACCTGTATTGTACACCCTGCAAGTCAGATTGCAGCACACCAGGACCCGCGGCCTACCTCATACCGCCGCCATCTTGCCATCTAAACATCCACATCCATCTGCACACCTACAGCACAGATTACTGTTGCTTTCACCCCCAAAAGACTGCTAGTCCCTCTGGGTACCTGGGGAGACAAGTATTGTCCGCCCTGCAAGCCGGATTGCTGCATACCGGGACCCGCGGCCTACCTCATACAGCCGCCATCTCATCCTCCGGACTACAGAGGACTGGGTAAGCCATCCACCTCCATCCATCCCCAAGAAAGGCAATATCTGCCCCCTGAGGCCTTTGTTTCTCCCTGCCACCTCCAAACTAGCTGTCTGCAGCCTTTTTAATAATCCAGCGACTCGGGCCTAGCGCGGCCGGCCGCCATCTTGGCCTAGGCAGCACACCTCACCAAACCTACCATCACTAAAAACTTTCTCAAGCAGCTGCATCCTATGTGTTAACTCTGTGCCCTAATGAATTGATCACCCCTATGAAGCTCTTGCAGCCTTTACAACCCCTATTACATTGTGTTGTTGACAGAGACAGGCACAAAACACTATCACAGCACAGAATACTATTGTTCAGTGGCAGCCAACTAACAAGTGTATGAAAACAGCTGATCAGGTTCTTAGGGAGCCACCCGCCATCTTGGCTGCTTGCGGAGTCATGACAATAGCCCTTCATCTCAGCTCTAACTCTCTGTCTCAGGACGTTTACTTTTTGGTCCTATACAGCTGTTTCTGTGCTCAAAGTATCATATCCCCCTCAGCTATCAACTCCACCGTTCCTGTGGCGGCATGCGCGGAGCCTTCTAGGCAAGACATGACAGCCTAGAGCTTCGCATCTCTGGGGATAGGACAGCCAAGCCGCTTCGAGTCATCGCTACCTACCTTACCACTAACAGACCCAACTGTCTGACCTACCTGCGATGGTATACGGAGGCACCAAGTCAAAAATAAAGACTAAATCCATCCGGGACGTGCTAATCAAATCATCTTCCAAGATGGCGGGCCCGTCATCTTCCAGGTCACCTCACACTCCCTCCGGTGCGCATTCCTCTGCTTATCCACAGGAGGGAGACCTTGACCCTGACTTTGGACTGACCCCACTTATGTTTAGGAGCGACGCCTCACAAACTGACCTCCTCCAGCAATTCGAGCGGATGCTCACCCGGGCCCTGAAAACTACCTCAGATAACATAACTGACAGGCTCACACATGAAATCCGAGAAGTGGGCCACCGCACGACTGTACTGGAACAGCGTACTGATGAGCTAGAGGTAGCGACAGGTAACCATGCTGAGGAGCTTGAGACTCTCAGAGGAGAACCTGACCCTGCAATCCCGCTTGGAGGACTTTGAAAACAGGGCCAGGAGATCCAATATACGGATCAGGGGTATCCCGTAATCGGTTGAGGACCTTCAATCCACCATAACAGCGCTTTTTCAGGAACTAGCCCCCTCTATACCAATTGAACGCTTGGAAATGGACAGGATTCATAGATTCCCTAGCCCCTTGCTCAGACGAAGGACCCCCGAGGGACATAATAGTGAAACTTCATTATTTCCGCTCCAAGGAACAACTCATGGCTGCAGCCCGCAACCGGGAAGCCTTAATCTTTCAAGGTCATCGCTACCAGTTTTTTCAAGACCTATCACAAGCCACCCTTGCTAAGCGCAAAGCTATGAAACCTCACTTGCTAACCCTACAACACCATAAGATCATCTACCGCTGGATCTTTCCCTTTGCGGTACGTTTTTCTTACAAAGGTACCTCCTACCATTGTAAAACATCAGAAGACCTGCAACACGTTTTCCGGGAACTCCACTTGACACCCCCAGAACATTTGCCAGAAGGCTCTAAACGCCGAGCTACATCCTCCTCACCACAGAAATCGCAAGCCCACGCTGGTCAAGTCGCCCAACCAGGAATCCACAAGAGGGGCCGCTATTCTTCACCAACTCCACGTCCTGCTCAAGCTCCAGAAGACTCCATGGACTGATGGGACACCGTGCCGTTCAGCAGCGTTCCAATGCCTCGGCAAGCGCTTTGCAGCTCTGCCGACCCCTTTGGGTACCACGGTTCTGGTGTCCCCTAGACACAGTAACTATGACCCCCCCCCCTTTTTTTTTTTCCTCACACTACGCAGCCAGTTGTGCTGCTCGGTGCACTCATACCAGGCACTTATGGTTGATTACTTGCCCCCGCACTGACCCCCCCCCCTATACTGGTCGTACATTACCCACGGAAAGGTTGTAGTGATTCTCGCTATGCCTGCTAAGCAAGCTTACTAACAGTCGGCCATGCCATCTTCTCTTCCCCCATCACCATCACTGCCTGTTCTGAGTGCATTGGTATGCTGTAGGCACTCGGGGCTAGATACCCTGGTTGCCTACTTATGTTGGTATAGTTGGGTATATTATCCACCCTATTAGTTTTACTGTTCAGAGTTTACTGTATAAATGACTCGAATTATTTACATCATTACGTTATATGTTTTCTTAGGCTGTCCTAGTCACAGGGACTGCTCACTGCACCCCACTTTTTGTCCACTAGAGCCAGCCTTGTCTGGATTGGCATCTACTGGACCCTTTGATTCCTACCGGCGGGAACCACAGTTCCTTCCGGAGGACCCCTGTAGGTTTACTTAACATTTAAACTCTCCCTAAGCTTCTCTTTCCCAGCTTCCCTACCCCCCCTCTCCTTCCGGTCTACCCTCCCTTCCCGTCCTCCTCCCCCCCCCGGGGGGAGCCTCCTACCCCTGGAACCCGACTCTTTCGTCCCTCTCACGACTTCCAATCTTCACCATGTCAACCTTGAATGTGCTTACCTTAAATGTACAAGGCTTCAATTCCCCTTCTAAACGAGTGAAAGCTTTCCGGTCGTTTTCTTCACTATCCATTCATGTGGCTTGCCTTCAGGAGACGCATTTCTCATCGCAATCTACTCCCAAACACTTTGGTCACCAGTATCCACAGGTCTATACGGCCTCTGCCCCCACGAAGCAACGCAGGGTACTGATAGCGTTTCATAGAACTACTCCTTTCACGCCTCGGAAAGAGATTAAAGACCCAGAGGGTCGGTACCTCCTCCTGGTTGGTCAACTTCTTGACTCTGAGGTCACGGTCGTATCTTACTATGCCCCTAACAAAAATCCCCAGGCCTTTCTTTCCCATCTATTGACTGTCACTGACACGCACAAGAGCGGTACGCTATTGCTCTGCGGTGACTCGAACCAAACGCTCTATCCCCTGCTCGACAAATCCCCTACCCCGACGACTCCACAACGACTCTCTTTTCAACATCTCCTGAACCAACACTCTCTCTTAGACACATGGCGCGAGCACAACCCCATGCGGCGGCAATACACTCACTACTCTCATCCACATAAAGTATTTTCCCAAATTGACCACATTCTTACCCACGTGGGCACGTCTCCACTCATCACCGCTTCTACCATTATTCCATGCTCTTGGTCTGATCATGATGCGGTGATCACCTCCTTCTCTTCCATGGTGCCCGAAACCTAACCTTCGCACTTGGCAAATCAATGACCGCATGCTGGCCAACCCTACTCACCGCCAGGAAATTGAGCGAGCCATCACCGACTACTTGACTACAAACTCGCAACCAGACACATCCCCATTGACCTTGTGGGAAGCCCACAAACCCATTATTAGAGGGGTTTGCATTAGCAGAGCCTCCTACGTACGCAAGGAAAAGCGTGTTCTGCTCCACAAGCTTGAAGCAGCCTTTTACAAGGCCTCAGCGGACTTTCAGGAGACACCCAAGCCTTCCACTAAACAGGCTCTTGACAAAGCACGTCTGGAATTAGACCTCCTCCTGTCGGAATCGGCGGAACAAACACTCCGAAAATCTAAACACACTCTTTATATGAAAGCGAATAAACCTGATACGTTCCTGGCTCTGACACTGCGTAAGGCTGACTACACTCTGAAACCCATACGTCTTAAACTATCCAAGGACACCTACTCCAGCAATCCCCTTAAAATCCTATGCAAATTTCGCGACAAACTCTCAACACTCTACAAGAATCCCTCTGGGTTCAATCAATCACAGCTGGACGCTCTCCTGTCTTCCGTCCAACTCCCTTCCCTATCATCTGCCCATAGGGAAATGCTGGAACAGCACCTCGCAGCTGAAGAACTGCATCAGGCTATAAAGTCTTTGAAACCTCATAAGCGCCCAGGCCCAGACGGCTTCTCCGCTACTTATTATAAACGCTTTGCACCCATTCTGATCCCCCCTCTGGTAGGAGCGCTCAATTCCTTGCTCGATGGGCACCCCTTCCGAGAGGAGTCACTTACGGCTGCGATATCCATGATTCCTAAACCCAACTCCGACCACACTTCCTGGTCTAACTTTAGACCCATCTCCATACTGAATATAGACATTAAGCTACTAGCCAAAGCCCTTTCTACCCGTCTCAGTACCGTTATCGGAACTTTAGTTCACGCTGACCAAACGGGCTTCATTCCGTCTCGCCAAGCTGGTGATAATGTCAGACGAGCTACTCTTCTAGCCCACATCGCTAGACAACGCCGCATTCCCTCCTGCTTCCTCTCCCTCGACATTTGCAAAGCCTTCGACTCCTTATCCTGGCCTTACCTCACCTCGATCCTCGGTCGTTGGGGATTTGGCTCGCATTTTATGCAATGGGTAAATGCCCTATATCGGAACCCTAAAGCATATGTTCACTATTCAGGCTTTCGATCAGACTCCTTCCCCATTGAAAGGGGCACGCGACAAGGCTGCCCCCTCTCCCCCCTTCTTTTTGCCCTAGCTATTGAAACCCTAGCTATGCTTATTCGCGCTGATCCCAATATTAAGGGACTTGAGCTGGGCGGCCATCACCATAAACTCTGCCTCTTTGCGGACGATGTCCTTGTTTTTCTCACTGCCCCCCTATTGTCGGTTCCTAGCCTCCTATGCACCCTAGCGAACTTTGGCTCAGTCTCAGGCCTGGTAGTTAACCCTCGAAAATCACTAGCTTTAAATGTATCTCTCCCAACCGATGTCCACGACCACCTTAGGTCCTCACTCCCGTTCCCTTGGGCGACTTCGTATATCCCTTACCTGGGAGTTAAACTCACAGCAGACCCTGCTGGACTCTATTCCGCTAATTACCCCCACATGCTGTCTACACTATCGAACCTCATGTCTAAATGGTCCTCCCTGCCCCTATCTTGGATGGGGAAAATCACAGTGCTTAAGATGTCCATTTTACCCAAAATCTTGTACCTCTTTCGGGTACTCCCCATACAGGTGCCGGCCTACTACTTACGCATCTTACAGAAACGGGCCTTGGACTTCATTTGGAGCAACTCTAAGCCTCGTTTACCGAGACAGACGCTATACCGCCCACGTATTCGCGGCGGGTTGGGGGTACCACATTTCGCCAAATATTATTACGCAGCACAACTGGCTCAGCTCCCTAAATACCATGCCACAAAGGAAATTCCGCTGTGGGTTTCCCTTGAAGCAGTGGAAAGCGATCCATTATCTGTGGCCAACCTGCTCTGGCTGCTACCCTCGCAACGGAGGAGTATTACTAACCCAATCACGAAACATAGCTTGACTATCTGGGATAGACTTAGCCGACGCTTCCACCTGCAATCTCCTCATAACCCCCTACTCTCTTTTCTCCGCAATCCATCCTTCTACCCGGCTTGGTCCTCTCGGACCTACTTCTCCGCCTGGACTAGTGCTGGTCTGATACGGGCCCATCAATTCTTCACTCCACGCACCTTCTACCCATTCCCTACCCTACGAGAAACTCACAATCTCCCATCTGGGGAAATATTCCGCTACCTACAACTCAAACATTTCTTTACACAAGCTACTCCGGTTAGAGAGAACACCACCATCTTCTCGACATTTGAACGCGCATGCAATACTGACCCTCACAGACGAGGGCTCCTCTCTGACCTCTATGCCCACCTCCTGTCAGCTCAGGAGACCACCCCGCCCACATACACAGCCAAATGGGAACGAGACCTACATATTACGCTTGACGATGAAGACTGGATGCAAATTTGGCAGGCTACCAAATCGGCATCCCCGAATATTGTAGCACTCGAAACCAATTACAAGGTCCTTACCAGATGGTATTTGGTTCCCACTAGGATCTCTAAATATGTACCTCAGTACTCCCCCCGTTGCTTCCGGGGATGCGACTCCCCAGGTACCCACGCACATATCTGGTGGGAATGCCCTGTGGTGCGAGCCTTCTGGTCCAAAGTACACGATACCCTGTCTACCATGTTTGGCACCTCTCTTGCCCCTGACCCGGCATCAGCTCTCCTGAATCGCAAGCCACCTAACCTTACACACCGTCAATTCAAACTTTACCTATACGTCACGACGGCTGCAAAGCAAACCATCGCGAAAGCATGGAAAACCCCCACGCTCTGTCATCTGGCTGTGCAACACAGAGTTACCCAAGCCATGCTACATGCTAAAACAGAAGCAATTTTATTGGATAAACTGACCCCTTATGAACGGCTCTGGCGGCCTTGGATTGACCATTGCCTACCACCAGGCCTTGACGACAGCCTTGTACTCACCTGATTGGGAAGTCCTCCTTGCCGACCCTCTTTCCCCACTTGGGCCCCTGGGGGGTTCGAGGCTCCCTCCAGTTACCAGCTGTTACCTCCCCCCCATAACCCTCTCCCACCTACCCTGATTTCATCCCAACCCTGCCTTCCCAGCCCCCTCTCCCCACTCGGCCCCTGGCATATCACATTAAGTGTTATACCTTTGTTTTGGTTGAGGCCCCTTCTATGAGGGGGCCCATTTACGCATTGTGACCTCGGTCACACCTTGAATTTGTACGTGCCATTACTGCTTCTCAGTCGGGATGCCAGGTCGATCTCTTATGCGTATCACATTGTTGCCTATTCCTTGAATGTTATATGCTGTAGTTCTATATTTACTGTGACTTGTTATATCACGGCATGTACCTAAGCTTTCTACTGCATGTTACTGTACCATGTTTCTATTGCCTTCAATAAAAACCATTTAAAAAGAAAAAAAAGTGATTAAATAACGAGGTTTGGGCATCATTGGGGGGGTAGAGTGACACAATTGTAATTCGTTTACCACATATATTACCTTTAAGTATCAGAAATCGGCTTTCAGGATCGCAATAAGAGGAGGAAATATCAAACATAATACTATTTCGAATGAATATTGCAACCCCCCTGGTTTTATTATTATATGTGGAACACTTAAATTGTTGAAAGGATTTATTAAAAAATTTAGGTTGTTTGTCAGTGGCAAGATGCGTTTCTTGAAGCAGTATAATGTCTGCACCCAACCGCTTATACTGCCTGAATGCTTTATGTCTTTTGTTAGGGGAATTAAACCCCTGGACGTTATGTGAAATAACTTTAAACCCCATTTTAAAAAATTAAGGTGTAGATGTCTCTTATGGAAGGATGACTAAAAGGGAGCAAACCCCAAAGTAGAGGTGGCATAACAGCAGATTGGGATGTTTGAGGAAATTGCACCCAGGAAGAAATACATATCAGACCCACTACTTCTCCATTACTGCTAAGACGAGGCCCAAATATTTTTGGCCCGTCCAATTTGAATTGTGATAGATTAGGCATTGCATAGATCTGTATAAATGACTCTTTTTCCTGTAACTTTTGTAAAAACCCAGCAACAAACTGAGGTTAAGAAGATAACAAAGATTATCAAAATTTTTAAAGCTTTGTGGGGGATGGGTAATAGAAAAAGACCCATCCAAAAAAACATGAACCAATGGACAACAACGTCCATCTCCCGCTCGCGGGAACCCGCAGCCCGACCACCCAAATGCATGTCGCTCCCGCGGAGCCAATGCATGGCCAGGATGCGGATCAACGCGAACAGATCCGTGGGGACAAACCAGCGGAAGGGGAGAGAGTGGAGCAAGAACTCGTTCAAACTAAGAGCATGCCTTGAAATACATACAGAAAGACTTGGATAAAGTGTAAATAAACTCGTAGTATGAAGGGGACCGCACCCCTATTAAATTGCAAAAGCCTGTGAATATGCCGACACCCCATGGCTCCCCCCCCTCACGATGTAGGGCAGCCCTGCCGTGACGGAGGACACAATAATAAGCATCCATCATACCAAGTCTCTAAGTGCAACATTATTCAGTGGGTTTATGAGCAAGGTTAGAATCAGATTGTAAAAGATTAAATAGAGCCATCCCTGAAGGGGTTACGCCATCTGCGTTGATCTCGCCTAGTGGCAGGTGTAGCCCAGATTGGTGATGGTCTGGGAGTCACTTGCTGGCGAACCTCAGGTTCAGCTTCCAGGAGGCCCAGCTTGATGAGCAGTTCCTTGCCTTCAGCGACATTGTAAACCACATAAACTGAGCTATTATGGGGAACCGTGAGCTTAAAAGGGAAAACCCCATCTGTATCTGATCCTTGCCGCTTGGAGGATTGAAGTAACCTCTTTCATCTTGCGGCGTTTTTCCAAAGTGGCCTGGGAAATATCCGGGAATATTTGGATCCTGTTCCCTTCCAACACGATGTTAGGGGTATTCCTGGATGCTCGAAGGATGTCCTTCTTCACCAGAAAGTCTTTAAGACACAAAATTACATCCCCAGGGGGCTTGTCTGGTGGAGGCTTGGGGCGAAGGGCCCTATGGATCCTATCACAAAGAAATGCAGATTCAGGCCTGTCTGGGAGCAATTCTCTGAAGAGCTTATTAACTGCAGGGGGGAGCTCAGCTATGGATTCGGGTAATCCTCTGAGGCGCAGGTTATTCCTGCGATTCCTATTGTCCAAATCTTCCACCTGAGATTGGAGCAGGTTATAGTTTTCTGACAGAAGCTCAAAATCTTTCCTGAGGTCATTGTGAGCTAGTGAGAGTTCATCATGTTTCGCCTCAAGAAGATCTGTGCGCCCTCCCAAAGCAGCAATCTCTGAAGTTAGAGTGTTTGTGGACTTATGGATCTCTGTCTGAAGTTTCTCATATATGGCCGCAAATCCTGCATCCAGGTCTGCCTTAGTAATGCCCTGTGTGTACTCACGATCACCTGTAGGAGCGGTGGACGAGGAAGGCAGAGAGGATGATTCCTCAGGCAGCGTGGAGTGTGTCTGGGCGCCATCTTTAGTCATCTTTGTGACCTCCTTGGTGCGGAGCAGGCAAGTCATCAGGGAGTGCTGTGGCGGGCGGCCCCGTTGTTTCTTTTTAGCTGACGGCATGCACGGAGGGTTCCTACGGGGGTGCGAGAGGTGAATGGCTGAAAAAAAGTGGAAGGAGCTTCTCTCTCTCACCTCCGGCGGAGCTGAAGCTTTAGCTTCCGTCCAGCTTCGCGCCGCACATGCACCCCTCAACCACTTTTTTTTTTGTAAATTCTTTTTTTCTATTTTTTATAAATAGAAAAGAGTTACACAACAGAGCCTCTGGTCATTTCCAGGCTCAGAGAATACAAAAGTACAGAAACATAAAAACATAAGGTGTAAAAACATAGATTGAGACCTAAGAACAAGCTCAAAATGCCTAAACCTTGAAACCAACACTGCTCGAGCACTCCAGAAGGATAATACTTCCATATAGCATTTTCTGTGCAATACAAATTATTTGTAGGATGTTGACGCAAGAGTGGGTATGTGTACCATACCTAGGATTACGGTTTTGGCAATGTAAGGACAATAAAATTAATCAGGTGGGACAATGGCCTAATGATAGCAAAAATAATCTAACTATGTTTCTTAGATGTATTGAGTGGCTGTAGTTTTAGAGGACCCTAGCCAAATATTCCATATTTTGTTGAATTTAGTTGGGCAACCAAGAGGGTGATATTTAAGTTTGTAAAGTGGGATTGCAGCAGCATTGACCAACATCTTCCTGAAATGTAAGGAAGGTATCTCTGGTTGTTTAAATTTTAATATTACTGCTTTCCGAGCATAGAATAATACCAAACCAATAAGGGTTTTGGTTGCTCGGCGATGTGCTAAGGTGCTTACTAGGCCCAACAAACAGACTGGTACGGTTAGGGGAATTGGGGTCATTGTCAGGGAGGTTATACACTTGGTTACTGTATTCCAGTATAATAGTAAATTGGGGCAGGACAAGACCATGTGACAAATCTGCCGCTTCACTGCCACACTTCCAAAAAGGAGGATAAACCCCAGGGTAAATTTTATTAGCTGCGGAGTTAGATAGGTGAATACGTTTGAATTGAATTAAGCAGTCTCTGACTGCTACTAATTGGAGAAATGAATACTCCCAAATGTCTTCCCAATCCTCAGTGGCTATGGCAAGGTAATCCTTCTGCCAGTTAGAGTATAGACTCTCCAAACCAAAGTGCACCGAGGGCATTAGACAGGGGTTTATCCAACTCATCATTATGTAGCACCCTCCTAGTTAGGTAGGTGCTAGGTAAAAGCATATGTTGCTCCTGCTGCTTATCAGGGGAGCCTGATCTATTAGTTTACCTGTCACATGTTTCCAGGTGTGATTCACTGGGTCTGAGGATGTGTCCCCACTGTATCCAATGAGGGAGCTTGTTGGACAGTGGAGAAAACCCAGCCAGTGGAACATTATGTTTTATGGCAGTCCCAGTGGGAGGGCATTCCTGCAATGCATCCTGGGATTGACCATAAATACGGAGGGGACATGTGGCAGGGCATTATTGGTGGGAAGCAGTGTCCCAGGAGGAGGCAGACAGCTGGTCTCTCCTCCTGCAGGTGTGAGGAAAGTGGTTCAGGCAGTTGGCCTAATGAACCAGGTGTGGAGCTGAGCTGCAGAGGATCCAGAGTGCTGACAGTGTAGTTGGTGGCAGAGTCTCTCAGGAAAAACAGTGTTGTGAGTACTCAGGGTCTGCCTAGGAAAGGGGACCACTCCAGAGAAGTCAGGGTATCAAGCAGCTAACTCACACAGGAAGTTTAACAGTAAAGGAGGTGCAGTGTAGTTGACCCTGAACAATAGGAACAAAGGGGGTGCCAGGAAAGGCCCTGAAGATTGTTCTGCAGTACAGTACTGTTTATCTCAGGAAGTTCACTCAATTCTACTTCACTGCTTTATGACAAGGTGAAGCAGCGACCTAGCCGTGACTAGCGTTATACAGTGCTACTCAGCGTTACTGCATAATTGTGCAAAGTTAGACAAGTTGGAGTATCCCACTCATTCCCTTCTCCCATCCAAGTTCTCAATAAAAACACAAAAACCAAAGCTCCTAGACTGTTTCCTGATCAAGCAAAAATTCGAGCTGCCCAGTCATTACTTCTTCAGATAAATCCAACACGCCTTCTCCACTCAATTTTGTTCCAAACCCATAATTTTCCTTCAGTCCATATTAGAATTTCTATTATGTAATTGTAGCACTACTCCCTTGGGAGCTGCTTGTTACAGGTTCCCCTGGTTTACCATTAGCAACAACACGACAATCTTTTGAGTTAACCAGAGTGATAAAAGCCAAGTTCTAGCACGGTTCGGCAAGGCAGTAGTTTTCAAGCGCCAGTAAGTGTTGGTCGGCACCCAGCTGGCGTCAAGAAAGCGCTAACAGGCATTTTTCTACAGAGTGTCCCAGTTTTACCTAGTTGAGCCAGAGGAGTATCCCACTCATTCCCTTCTCCCATCCCCATTATCAAATAAACAAAACAAACCAAAGATGCCGGAATGGTCATTGTCTCCAATCTCACACTTGGGTATTCAGCTTAAATGGATTGAAGGTGTCACCGGTAACAATGGCAGACCCACATCAGGCCCAATGTCTGGAAAACCTGCTACATATCTAGATCTATCTATCTATCGTGGTTGAGTATGTATAAGGGAGTCAAACTGTAATTCGAAATAATAAATTGGAGCTAAATTGGAACTAAAGCTGCTGCAAACACAGGTACTATATAAAAACGTTTAAAAATCTGTAGATAGTATCAGGTTTAGTTACTAAAAAGTAAGATAACAGCATCACCAAGCTCTTGTATAAATGCAGCTCCTTCCTGCTGCTGTGATGACATCACTAAGCTCTGCCCTGTGTTTTGTCACTTCCTGTGACCTTTTCCTTTGTGAGTGTGACTTTACTTTATATATATTAGTATATAGTATATATACAGTGGGTACGAAAAGTATTCAGACCCCCTTAAATTTTTCACTCTTTGTTATATTGCAGCCATTTGCTAAAATCATTCAAAGTTCATTCTTCTTCCTCATGAATGTACACATAGCACCCCATACTGACAGAAAAACACAGAATTGTTGACATTGTTGCAGATTAAAAAAGAAAGTTTTCTTTTTTAATAAATCTGCAACAATGTCAACAATTCTGTGTATTTCCGTCAATATGGGGAGCTGTGTGTACATTCATGAGGAAGAAGAATGAACTTTGAATGATTTTAGCAAATGGCTGCAATATAACAAAGAGTGAAAAATTTAAGGGGGTCTGAATACTTTCCGTACCCACTGTACATACAAACATTATATACTGTATATATGTGCTGCTTAAATTCTCAGTGTTATATAAATACCTGTAATAAATAAGTAATAAATAAATAAGCAATCGGGAGATTCACCCGCAATAAATGTTTGATGAATGTCACTATTTTATGAATATTCCCCATAGTTGCATACTCCTAGTTCCATCCTACAAGATTATTTAACATTTTCATGACAAGGGACATTTTATATTTGAACTTACAAAGTTGTACTTTGGTCACAAAGGGGTTAATGCAAACTGATAATACACTAGAGAATGTTTATGGCAACATAGGCTATTCATTAAAAATTTATATCACTGGGCAAAATGTAACAAATGTTTTTTGCTTGAATTATTTTGATGCTTCTTGGCTCGGTATGAAGATTTATTTTTTCGTAGAAACCTTTGAATTTATACATATAAAATGGTTACTTAGTACATTAGGTTTTGGCAAACGTATTATTCGTATTCTCAGACTGTGTGTTAGAAATTATACAGGGTTGGAAACATTTATTTGAAATCTAGCGTGCTTAAGCCTTTTTACTGGTTCAATGGGAAATTGACCATTTGAGTAGCACAGAGCACACACAACATTGATCCCTGTATTGCCATAGAAACATTTTGAGTTTTAAATTATATCCATGAAGGAAAAATATAAAGTGTGCAGGTAGGGTCATTGACAGATATTTCTCATGGCCTATTTTTGTTTTTATGACTGTGTATGTCTTTCAATAATTTATATTATGGTTGAGCTTAATGGGCATGTGTGTTGTCACTGGAATTATAAACAGTATTTTTCACCCAAGAGAAAAAATAGTCCATGGGAAAACACTGTAATTATAGAACAGGATTATATCTTTATTCCTAATACAATTTCGGTCTTATGAAAGCCAAGGCACTTGGAAACCATCTGCAAACATTCACACAGGACTTGTACTCACAATGATAAAAAAAATGCTGTTTATAAATACTATCTACCTACATGTGTCTGAATGTATCTTTCCTGACAAATCATGAATTAGTTACTGAGTTGGTAAGGATAGATTAGATAGATTAGATAGAATCCAGTTTCCGACCGCCCCATAGCAGATTTACTGCTACAGGGTGGCTGCGCTGTGCAGGATCACGTTTATATACGTGATCCAGCAACCCCGGGTATTGGGCCATATGCAGGGCTGCTGATGGGGGGGGGGGGGACCACCAGTCCTCCTGTAGGGGGCCCAAGCACACAGGGGGGCCCAAACAGCACAGGGAATCAGTGCAGTCAGGCGGAGGGGCACTTACAGAAGAAAGCCCTGTGCGGCTCTCTGCAGCAGCTGAAAGTCAGTTCCTCCCCCTCCTGTAAGCTTTCAGCTGCTCAGGGAGAGACACAGACACAAGGCATCGTTCCTGTAATTGCCCCTCTGACAGCGATCCCCCTCCCTGTTCTGACTGCTTCTGATTTCCCCCCCCCCTCCCCGTGTGCCCCCTTTTCAATGCCTCCCCCCATCCCGCAGCACTGCAGGCTTCCCTATCCTGTAAAAAAATAACAAATTGTAAAAAAAAACAAAAAAATGTAAATTAAAACATTGTAATAAATAATTCAAGCAAATTGTAAAAATAAATAATTGTAAAAATGTTTGACATTTAAAAAAAAATATTTACATTTGAAAAAAATTTAAAGCATGATTTAAAAAAGGGCTCATTCACACAGGTTCTCTGTTATGTTTGTGTCTGCTAATAATGATTTTAGTGAAAATATTGTCTTGACATATTCGGGGAAGGGGGCCCCATGATTTCTAACAGCAGCCTTGCGTGCCGCTGGAGGATCGCTCCTGGTGCTTACGCACAGCGGGAGCCCATCAGCGGGTACCTGTCAATCGTTCTGTACACAGATAGAATGACAGTCTGCCTATGTAAACAAGGCAGATTGCTGTTCTGTCAGTATGGAAGGCATTCGTACTGTGTTCCTGCAAAGCAGGGACACTGATCTATGCCTTCCATTAATAAAAGCACCTCACCGACAATAAGAAAACACTGGTTAGGCCCATATTTAACCCTTTGATTGCTCCTGATGTTAACCCCTTCCCAGCAAGTGTCATTAGTACAGTGACAGTGCACCGCCATTACTAGTAAAAAGAAAATGAATAAATAAAAATACCACCAAAAGAAATCTCTATTTATGGGAAAAAAGACATACATTTGGGTACAGTGTAGCACGTGCAATTGTCAGTTAAAATAACGCAGCGCCGTATCCCAAAAAATGGCCTGGTCATCATGAAGGGGGGTAAGTCTTCCAGAGGTCAAGTGGATAAAGAAGTGACCAGTGAACTAACTAAATGGGTACACTGTCCACTTTGACCCTCAATTACCTACATACAGGTATGTTTATTGCTGACCCATTTTAGAAAACTAGGCAAGCCCTTCTTTTTAAAGGGGGAATGATAAATGCCCCTCCCCAAACAGGATATTGTGCTAAACCGGTAGGTAAGTAAGAGAATCAGAACATTTGCTAAGTGGAAGTGTGGGTTTGATAATAAAGTTGGCAGTGTCCATTAGCAGAGCTTGATGGGTCACAGGGGTCGCAATGGCAACCCCGCCAATGCTCCAGGGGGCCAAATCAGCCTCCCTGTCACATTAGGATTTACACCAGTCTTGATTAACCCTTTCACTGTAATAGCCATTGTTGCATTTTTCTACACACATTTAAAAAAACATTTTAGGCTTCAAGAATGCCTAGCTCCCAACAGTCCCTGATTTCGAGGGACTGTCCCTCATTCAGAGTCCCTCGAAATCATTCAAAGTCCCTCTGTCCCTCTTTCCTCCTCATTTGTCCCTCATTTTGGTCTGATCTATACAGTTGTATATAAAATGCACTACTTATCAAAAAAGTCAGATGCCCTTTATCCCCACTTTTGTTTGTTTTCCTTATAGAACCCCTAGCCCAATCGATTTGTTCTATTCCTTTGATTAAGGGTCTGGAACTTGCTGGTCATCAACATAAACTTTGTTTATTCGCTGATGATATCCTAATTTTTATGTCTTCCCTGCACATTTCAGCCCTAACCTCATTAGAAAACTCGAATGCTTTGCACATGTTTAGGTTTTACCATCAACCCTAATAAATCGACAGCATTAAGCATATCTTTATCCTCTTCTGATTTATAACAAACACCAGCATCCCTCCCTTTTTCATATTTCTCCTCTCACCTGCATTACCTAGGTGTTACACTTACAACTAACCTCTCTGCACTTTATGCTGCTAATTTTCCACCGGTATTACGCCAAATTAATAACCTATTATCCCAATGATCTCTTGCCTTATCTTGGATGAGTAAAAATGCTATTGAGATAGCGGTTTTACATAAAATCCTTTATCTCTTCCGAGTCCAACCTATTTCAGTCCCAGCATACTTTTTAAAGATAATACAGCGCAAAGCAACTGCTTTTTTCTGGGGCTTGTCAAAACCCAAACTGCTGAAACACACCCTATACCTTCCTAAGATTAGAGGTGGCCTTGGAATTCCTAATTTTGCTACCTACTACCATGTGGCCCAATTAGCGCAACTACCCAAATAACATGCAACCTCAGAAGTCCCACTTTGGGTAATGTTAGAAACCGTGGATTGCAATCCATTGTCTCTGGCTAACCTTTTATAGTTGCACCCGTCCGACCGCAAAAGACTTACTAACCCAATCACCAAGCATCTTCTTGTTCTTTGGGACAAATTCAAATTAACACACGGCTTACAATCCCCTCATATCCCACTTCAATCACTTCTTAAAAACCCTTTTTTTATCCTGCTTGGATCTCCCCTACATCCTTTTCTCGCATGGTCTGCTTCTGATCTAACTAGATTCTGTGAATTGACGTCTCTCACCTCAATCGAATCATTCCCCATTTTATGCGAAAATCATGGACTTCCAAAATTAGAACTCTTTCAATACCTTAAAATAAAACATTTTTTCATAACATATATTCAATACTGAGTTAGACTCGATAATCGATCTCGTTTTGAAGACATATGTAAACGTGATCCCTACACAAAAGGACTGGTTTCGACTCTCTATGTCCAACTTATTGCCAAACCGGATGCTGGACATCTATGTATGTAGCTAAATGGGAATCTGACTTCAGGCTTAAGTTGGAAACAACTGATTGGAAAGAGATATGGGATGCAACAAAATCATCCTCACAGAATACAGTTGCATTAGAGACAAATTATAAAGTACTCAAACAATGGTATTTGGTCCCTGCCAAGATTGAAAAATTTAACCCCAGTTACCCTGCATCTTGCTTCCGAGGTTGTACTGCCCTTTGGTCACATTCATATATTTGGTGGGATTTTCCGGTAGTAAAAAAATTCTGGAAGGAAATTCTCCATATGCTTTCTACATTATTTGAGAAGTCCATTCCTCCTGACCCCTTCATAGCACTTCTAAATTTAAGACCGGCTAATCTCACCCGATCCCACTTTAAACTCCTTCTGCAAGTCACTACGGTTGCGAAACAGACCAAGCTTGGAAATCCCTGGCGCTGATAATGGCTGAAACCAAATATAGAGTTAACCAAACTATTATCCATGCCAAAATAGAAGCCATCACTCGTGACAAAATTTGCAACTTTGAGACAATTTGGCGCCCTTGGGTAACACATTATTTACCCTCCAACTTTGATGAATTCTTATTGATGCCTTTGTAATGTGTTTTTATGTATATTAAGTGCTTGAAGTCACGCATTATCCTGAAGATTATCTTTAACCTTATCCCTATTCCTATTCTTTTATTCTTCCCATGTGGTTCAGGTTGTAACATTTATACCTATGTTCTCTATACTTGTAAAATTATATTGATGTGCTTTAATAAGCTCCACATCTTAGTCGGCTATGATATACTAGATTTTTAAACAAAATGTGGTGAATGAACCACCTTTCTCCTGCGCTCAGAAAACGAGGCTTCCCCAACTGCTTTTCCAACTGGACTTTATAAATGGCGTCTCGGATGGCTAAGGTCTTGCTGCCCTAAAGGACTGGGGCAGTCCAACAATGCTGCAAACAAAAACACACAAGAAGGGCGCACCGACCTAGAGCATTATCCTCAATATAGGCTTTTAATATTAAAACATAAAAATGGCTACTCACAAACACAGATGAAAATCAACCACATCAGACTCATATATTTGAGTATCAGAAGTAGTTCATACAGGTGTCCATAGTCTTATTAGGATGATGGCTGACGCGTTTCGAGGCATATGCCTCTTCCTCAGAGCCACTGTGGCATGATCTACTCAAAGGTTTAAATAGAAGTGCAAAGGCCCATGTGGCAGTGGCGTTGGAACCCATCCCATGTGCATCACTGCCAATCCTCCTCCAGCAGGGTGGGTTCATGGTATCCATATAGTACATACTTCCCATTTCCATATACAAACCAGTAATACATATAGATAAAAACAAAAGCATAAATACAACTGAAAATACAATTACAATTTTGGATGTAAATATAGTACAATAGAAAATGTAGATCTAGACCAGATAATTCATAATAAGAATACAGGAAAAAAAGATAAAAAGATAAACACCAGTGTCCTTTGTTAAGAGTGAATGACCAATTGTAAAACTCATAACTTGTGCCTACCTCTGTAAGTCATGGGGAGTGTTGTGATCAGCCAGACCCAGATCCCAAGTGGATACATTGGCTAGTTACTGTATTAGATCAATGCACTGCAAGTTCCCCAAAAATACTAGATTTTTAGTCCTTTCTAGTTATTTTCAAGGACAATTTTTCTCATTTATTAATACCCATTTTTCTTTTTGGTTACAAAAGCTTTTATTGGAAAGTAAAAAACCAAACATACAAAGCTTATTAAAAGTCAATCATAATATGGTAAATACAGCAGCAATATGTATCTTGTATGATAATGTATAACATATCAAGCAGATCATGTAAATATCAAATTGGAAACACATTTAGTATCATGATAACATTATAACACATTTAAAAGGAAGTTAGGGACATTTGTCCCAGCTATTCCACTTACTATGGAACAAATGTAGGGAATTGTGTAACGAGTGAAAAACATATTCTGAGAGTCTGAGGGCCTCCATCCTAAAAACTACCTGAGACCATAAAATCGTGGGAGACCTCCAATTGAGAGCAATCATCCATTGGATAGCGCTAAATAGGGTATGAAGCAACCTAGACAAAGGAACCGGGATATCTGGGATCTGTGCAAAAAGAAGGCATGTCCTGGGACAAATAGGGATATCTCTGTCTGATAACTGCAGGATTTAAGCGTTAGTTAGGTCCCACATTCCCTTAAGGTGTTTGCAACTCCAAAATAAATGCAATTATGAGCCTTCTTCTGAGCAGCCCCTAAAGCAAGTAGGTGATGTGGAGGGATAGAATGAATTATTCAGAGCGGGGGTCATGTACCATCTAATAAAAAGCTTAATCAGGGTTTCTCTGCTGGTAGTAGATCGAGTGCACTTATGAAGATTATGCAGCATCTTTTGCCAATCTAAAGGGGAAATAGAGCACTCAAGTCCTGTTCCCAGTTAAGCATATATTTATGCTTCTCAGGGAGTGGAAACTCGTTAAGATGGTGGTACATAATTGTTATCAGACCCCTTCCCCTTGGGGAGGGGTAACAAATGACCTCAAATGGTGCACGAGGTGGACAAAGATTCAAGGAGCCTTGAGATTGAAAAAAATCTCTAATAAAGGTTGTAATTATCAGCCTCAGAGCTGGGAATCCTATAAATAGTGCGTATCTGATTAAATAAGCAAAACATATTATTAATAGACAGGGCTTTTAGAGTCACTAGACCTCTAGAGATCCATGGAGTAAAGGAGCAACGATCCAGAGGGAAAGAGGGGGAGCCCAATTCCCCCAAATATGTAGTCAATGGAGATACTACAGAGACCAGTTTATATTTGTCCCTGGATCTTGTCCACATCTGGTAAAGGTGATGATTTTGTTGGATTGGATTAAGAGTCTTGAAACCCTATTTTTGGACCAAAGTAAGGACTACAAGAAGCAGAGTGTAAATGGATGCCTGTTCAAAAGCAAGCCACGGAATATCCTTATCAGATGAATGCCATTGGGCGATTTGAGAAAATTTTGCATAGAGGTAATAGGACCACAGGTCTGGAAGGCCCAAACCGCCCAATTGTTGAGGGGTATGAAGTAAATGTCTATTGCATCTGGGCTTCCTACCATTCCAAATAAATTTAGATAAATCTCTGGAGAGAGGATATGTGAGAAAAAGGGACATTAACTGGGAGGGCCCTGAAAAAAAAAAAAAAAAAAAAAAAAAAAAGATTAGGTAGCATAATCATCTTTATCGCTGCAATCCTGCCTAGGAAGGAAATATGGTATGAGGACCAAGAGGATACAAGAGTTTTGAGCAAACAAGGCAGGGAAGTTTGTTACGAACAGCGATTCATAATGGGGAGTTATATGCACGCCCAAGTACCTAAAGGATTTAGCGCACTAGGAGAAAGAAAAGCTCTCCTTGAGAGAAACCTGTAACCAATTGGGCAAGTTCAAAGCTAATATAGAGCATTTAGATAAGTTAACTCCCAATCCAGAAATACCCTGAAAGGCTCTTAATTCTAATAATAATTGGGGAATGGAGACATGTAGATCTGATAAACAGAGCAAAACGTCATCTGCATAAAGGCTAATTTTAAATTCCCTGCCCCCTTTGCAATATCCCTTGACCTTTTGGTTATTTTGAATGACACAGGCAAAAGGCTCAATCGCCAATGAGAACAGAAGAGGAGAGAGGGGGCATCCCTTCCTGTAACCCCTTTTGAGAGGAAAAAAACTCAGAGAGTTGTACAAAGCTCTAAAGCCCTGAAGGAATCTATCGCCCAAACCACATTTAGGAAGGAGGAGCTCAAGATAAGACCAGCTGACACTGTCAAAAGCCTTGTGTATATCAAGACTAACAATGCACGAAGGGTGTTTATCCTTCGTGTTTATGTTAGTATCCTGTATAATATTGGTGACTAATCTAATATTAGCCGTAAGTTGTCTATTCAGAATAAAACCAGTTTGGTCAGGAACAATAAGTGGGGTAATATCATTCGCCAGTCTATTAGCCAGGAATTTCCCAAAGAGTTTAAGATCTTTATTCATGATCGAAATCGATCTAAAGTTTTGGGGAAGGGAATTTTGTTAGGTTTGGGAAGTAAGGATATATTTGCCAAGAGCATTTCATCAGGAAAACTATTGCCCTGGAGGATAAAGTTAAACAATTTGTTCAAGTGAGGGACCAAGATGGAGGAAAAGGTCTTATAATAAGATGTGGAAAACCCGTCAGGGCCCGGGGCTGTGGAGGACTTTAAGGATTTAATAATCTCCAAGACCTCTGGCTCTGTACAAGGAGCATTAAGGGCATCATTTTGTTGGGGAGAAAGGGATGGCATATGAAACAATTAATCCATGAATCAAATTCCTCCTTAGTAGTAACTGAGGAATCCGATAGGAGTGACTTATAAAAACCAGTAAAGATCTCAAGCACGTCCTTAGGGTGAGACACCATTCTACCATCAGGTCTTCTCAATGTGTACACATGTGTGGGTTTAGCAGCTCGATTGAGCTTCCTGACGAACATAGTGGAAGATGAATTACTATGCAATACAAATTTAGCCTTGGACCACCTTAGTGCCTTTTCAGTGTCATTTGATAATAAATCATCCAGGGCCTTTCGTTTAGAGATGATTTGTTGAAGGAGGGGAGCAGAGGGAGATTGATAGTGCATATTATAAAGACAATCAAGGTCTCTGGTGAGAGTCCTGATGTCCGCTATCCTAGCCCTATTCCTAGCTGAGGCCAGGCCTATTATTCAGCCTCTAATAACAGCCCTATGAGCAGTCCAAATGGTTGTCGGAGGCAAATCACCATCATTCAACTCAAAATACTTATTAAGAGAGGAGGTTTAACAATAGAAGGATCATTTAACAGAGAGTCATTAAGCCTCCAACAATGGGAAGTTTGTTCCAGATCAAGTTTGGAGGTGCAGAAAGCAACAATGTGGTGATCGGACCAGGAAAAAACATGAATATCTGCCTTAGAAGAGTTGGCTAATAGAATAGGGGTACATAAAATATAATCTAGTGTGGCAAAACTGTAATGAGGGTGAGAATAAAATGTATAGGCTTTCACGCCAGTATTATGGGCACGCCAGGCATCTACTAACTGGGCATTACTAAGAGAACGCGTCAAGAACTTAGGAAAGGCTTTTGAGGAAGATGTAACGCAGCTCCTGTCCAGGACAGGGTGGGCTGCCAAATAGAAATCTCCTCCCACTATCATATGGGAAGACTGGAATTTATCCAGGATATCAAAAAAGTGTTTAAAGAAGGAGAAGTGGGGTTCGTTAGGGGCATATACCTACACTATAGTAACCGATTTACCTCAGATCTTGCCCTTCAATATAAAAAATCTGCTATCAGGGTCACAATATGCTGAGATAATATAAAAAATGATGTTACGAATAAAGATAGCAATGCCCCTTGTTTTGTTTGTGGATGTTGAACATCTAAATTGCTGATATGTCTTGTTAAAAAACTTGGGGTGTTTATCCACTGCAAAATTGGTCTCCTGTAGCAGGATTATATCCCAGTCTTTTATAATGTTTAAATGCTTTTTTCCTTTTATGTGGGGAGTTAAAACCTTGTACATTATGTGACAAGACCCTAAGACCCATATCCAGGCCAGAAATTGAAGCTCATGAAAATAAACTCGATCAGAACATATATGCAAATCAATAATGATATAACTATAAGGAGCAAAACAGGCCTGCTCAAACAAGATATTACAACTCCCAAGACAAGACCATAATATGAGGCGTGAGTGGGAGGGACTGACTTATCAACCAATAGAACAGACAGCAAATTAACCCCTTGTAGATCATGATATTGCATAGCATAATAAAGGATAGCTTTAGAGTTGGGTATGTTTGACCTTCCATTTTTTTAAACATAAACACATAAATTGCATTAAAAATAATATAGAAATGTAATGCGTATTCAAGGGGAATAGGCATAAAATAGAAACCTATCCAAATTACAAAACTCCAGATGACAATTAAGTCCAACATCCACACATGGGGTCTCACACCACGCCCAAAGAAGGAAACCAGTAGCCCCAGGAGGAGCTGACTCCTGGCATAATTTTGAGACAGCGTGAGCGAACAATGGGGGGACAAACCAACGGGAGGGGAGAGAGAGTTAGCCTACGGTATATCAAATTGTAAAAATAGTCAATGAAAACATATAAGATAGCTGAATCAATCACCTGCATGACATCAAAGTCAAACTTCGCCTGGCACAGGCAAAGGAATCCCTCCAAAAACACTGAAATATAGACTGTGAAAAATGGAAAGATAGAGGGACTCCCCTGACCGGGACTCAAAAAAAGAGCTCCTGAAACAGGCATCAATCCATAAAACAGACTAATCAATCATCAAGCAGGCATGGCTCAGTGAGAGCTTAAATGGTGCTAGGCCACCAAATCTCTAAACGGTTGTTTCCATCTGCGTTGATCACGACTAGTGTTGAGCGAACACGGACTGTATTATTCGTGTTCGTACCGAATAATTGGATTTTTGTTACCCGAACCTGAAAACTTTACTGTATGTTCGAGTTTAAAATCCGTGTTCGGTCATTTTATTTCCTGTTTTGTATGTAATGGCGCGCTTTTAATGGTGGGCTTTCAACAGTCAATCAACAAGCGTTTAACTAGTGTGCCTTAAGCCATCCCAGCCATGCCTACTAATGTATTAGTAGCTGCGATTGGCCATCTGAAGCATGTGACCATGTCTTTATAAGTTCGAGACCCAGCGCGCTGCGTCATTCTGCTGTAGTATTAGGGAGAGAGCACACATCATACGTGCTGGCTGCTGATTAGGGACAGACAGTGATTCTGTGAAAAATTGTGTCCGAAAAGAATGCAAGGACAGGTCAGAGTGCAGGCAGGGAAAGTTATTAGAGCATTTTAGGGCCAGGCTGGAGATTAGGCAGGGACAGTCTACATTGATTTTGCTGTGTGAGGGGGGGGGGGGGGGGTGGTGCAGTGAACGATCTTATTGAGCATATTAGGGACAGGCTGGAGATTAGGCAGGGACAGTCTACATAGATTTTGCTGTGTGGGGGGTGGTGCAGTGAACAATCTTTTTGCCCTCACTTGAGCCCACTGAGGAGGAGGGAGAAAAGAAAAATTATTTTTATCAGTCAGTTGTGTGCAGCGTCCATCAGCTATATTTTACTACAAGTTAAAAGGGATTCCCCCCCCCCCCCCTTCATAGCCTGTTTGCTGCAGTGCTGACTCGGAGCTGACTGACATAAGACACTGCTGTGTTCACATGAACTATTGAGTGATTTTAATTTTTATACACTTTTTTCTATTCCACTATTCAATATACACCCTTTTGGGTTAAAAAAAAATTAAATTGTGGCATAGTCTGTACTAATCTATTTAAAAATTACAAACTTAAAAGGGAAATTTTCTTTTTTTTCCCACTTCATAGCCTGCTGCAGAGCTGACTGACATAAAACATAAGACACTGCTGTGTTCACATGTGCTATTAAAAAATCACCAATTTTATATCATATTTTCTATTCCGCTATTCAATATACACCCTTTTGGGGGTGAAAAAAAATTAAATTTGCGGCATACTTTGCATATTTGACTGTGAGATACACCCGTGCCATACCGTTGTTGTTTTGTTCCGCTATTCAATAAACACCTTTCTAGGGCAAGATGCTGCTGGTAGAGCTCCTGTTGCAAGGAGAGGATGTGGTCGATCTGTGCCAGCTACACGCACAAGTGAAACACCTTCAAGTGTGAGTAGGCGACAGAACCTGCAGCAGTATTTGGTAGGGCATCATGCGCCTCTAGAAGTGATGAGGCCAGAACAAGTAGAGGCGATAGTAGATTGGTTTGCTGCTGAACAGTGCCTCCAGTTCCTTCACATTGTCTCCCACCCAGTCTACTGCAGAAAGGTCAGAGTTGGCACCTGCAGCCGATGTCCAACCGTCTTTCACCTCACCCCCTTGCAAATCAGGCAAGCAGTCTTAGCCCCAAGTCATGCAGCAGTCTCTTCTTTTTGATGACTGTCAGCAGGGTTTCCCAGGGCCATCCACCTAGCCCTGCCCCAGAAGTGGAAGAGATTGAGTGCAGCGATGCCCAACCACTTTTTTCTAAAGATGAGTACATGGAAGGACCATCACAGCACGTCTCCGATGATGACGAAACGCAGGTGCCAACTGCTGCGGCACTCAGAATTGTGGAGACCGACAAGGAGGGCAGGGGTGAAGACTGGGTGGAAGAGGATGTGGAGGACGATGCGGTCCTCGACCCCACATGGAATGAAGGTCATGCAGGTGACCTGAGTAGTTTGGAGGAAGAGGCGGTGGTCGCACAGAGCCACCAGAACAGCAGAAGAGGGAGCAGAAGCGGAGCGGCCGTGCCCTAGACACTACGCCTGCTACTGCCCAACGCAGCAAGGGACCGAGCGCACCAAAGCCAGCTCAAAGGAGTTCTCTAGCGTGGAAGTTCTTCAGAAAATGTGCTGATGACAGGACACGAGTGGTTTGCACCCTGTGCAATCAGAGCCTAAAGGGAGGCATACACCTTCTCAACCTGAGCACAACCTGCATGATCAGGCATCTAAGTGCAAAGCACGAGCTGCAGTGGAGTAGACACCTTCAAAACCAAGAAAGGTCTCTGGCTCCTCCTGCTTCCTCTTCTGCTGCAGTCTCGGCCTCTTCATCCACCTCTGTAGTGATACCGGCACCTGCCACCCCGCAAACAGACGATCTGTCAGCAACACCACCACCTGGGTCACCAACCATCTCCACAATGTCCCGTGGAAGCGTTCAGCTTTCCATCTCCCAAACACTTCAGAGGAAGAGGAAGTACCCCCCTACCCACCCGCGATCCCTGGCCCTGAATGCCAGTATTTCAAAATTCTTGGCCTTTGAAATGCTGTCATTCCATCTGGTGGAGACGCACAGTTTTAAAAGCCTTATGTCGGTGGCTGTCCCACAGTACGTTGTGCCCAGCCGCCACTACTTTTCCAGGCAAGCCGTCCCTTCCCTGCACAACCAAGTGGGGGAAAAAAAAATCAAGTGTTCACGGCGCAACGCCATCTGTGCCAAGGTCCACCTAACTACCGATACGTGGACCAGTAAGCACAGTCAGGGGCGTTATATCTCCCTAATGGCACACTGGGTAAATGCAGTGGCGGATGGGCCTGAGGCGGATAGCAATTTGGCGCATGTCCTTCCACCACCGAGGATTGCAGGGCGCTTCAGTTTGCCTCCTGTTCCTAACTCCTCCTACTCCACTTCCTCATCCTCTACTGCCTCCTCATCCGGTCAGCGTAACACCTTCACCACCAACTTCAGCACAGCCAGGGGTAAACGACAGCAGGCAGTTTTAAAACTTGCCTGTTTGGGGGAAAAAAACCAAACACCGCGCAGGAGTTGTGGAGGAGCATGGAACAACAGACAAATGAGTGGTTGCTGCCAGCGAGCCTCAAGCCCGGCCTGGTGGTGTGCGATAACGGGCGAAATCTCATAGCAGCTGTGGGCCTAGCCGGTTTGACGCACATCCCTTGCCTGGCGCATGTGCTAAATTTAGTGGTGCAGAGGTTCCTTAAAAATTACCCTGATATGTCAGAGCTGCTGCAGAAAGTGCGGGCCGTCTGTGCGCACTTTCGGCGCTCTCACCCTGCTGCTGCTCGCCTGTCAGCGCTGCAGCGTAACTTCGGCCTTCCCGCTCAGCGCCTCATATGTGACGTGCCCACAAGGTGGAACTCCACCTTGCACATGCTGGAAAGACTGTGCGAGCAGCAGCAGGCCATAGTGGAGTTTCAGCTGCAGCACGCACGCGTGAGTCGCTCTGCGGAACAGCACCACTTCATCACCAATAACTGGGACTCCATGCGAGACCTGTGTGCCTTGTTGCGCTGTTTTGAGTGCTCCACCAACTTGGCCAGTGCTGATGACGCCGTTGTCAGCTTAACTATCCCACTTCTATGCCTCCTTCAAAAAAACGATTCGGGCGATGATGGAAGAGGATGTGGCACAGGATGAGGAGCAGGAGGAGGAGGAGGAGGAGGAGGAGGATGAAGAGGAAACATTTCCAAGGCTTTCAGGGCAGTCATTTGCAAGTGGCTCCGAGGGTGGGTTCCTGCACCCACAAATGCCAGGGACACAATTTTCCAGCAGGGGCACAGTTCTGGAGGATGAGGAGGAGATGGAACCATGTTCACAGCAGGGTGGAACCCAGGCCAGCTCATGGCCATCACTGGTGCGTGGCTGGGGGGGATACAGAGGACACAGACGATACACCTCCCACAGAGGACAGCCTTTAGTTGCCTCTGGGCAGTCTGGCACACGAGCGATTACATGCTGCAGTGTCTCCACAATGACCGCCGAGTTGCCCACATTCTAACTTGTGCTGATTACTGGGTGGCCACGCTTCTGGACCCCCGTTACAAGGACAACGTACAGTCCTTAATTCACTCACTGGAGCGCGATCGCAAGATGCGCGAGTACAAGCGCACGCTGGTAGACGCGATGCTGCTGGCGGAGTAGGAGGAGTTAGGAACAGGAGGCAAACTGAAGCGCCCTGCAATCCTTGGTGGTGGAAGGACATGCGCCAAATTGCTATCCGCCTCAGGCCCATCCGCCACTGCATTTACCCAGTGTGCCGTTAGGGAGATATAAAGCCCCTGACCGTGCTTACTGGTCCACGTATCGGTAGTTAGGTGGACCTTGGCACAGATGGCTTTGCGCAGTGCACACCTGATTTTTTCCCCCACTTGGCTGTGCAGGGAAGGGATGGCTTGCCTGGAAAAGTAGTGGCGGCTGGGCACGACATACTGTGGGACAGCCACCGACATAAGGCTTTTAAAAATATGCGTCTCCACCAGACGGAATGACAGCATTTCAAAGGCCAATAATTTTGAAATGCTGGCATTCAGGGCCAGGGATCGCGGGTGAGTAGGGGGGTATTTCCTCTTCCTCTCAAGTGTTTGGGAGATGGAAAGCTGAATGCTTCCACGGGACATTGGGTAGATGGTTGGTGACCCAGGTGGTGGTGTTGCTGACAGATCGTTTGTTTGCGGGGTGGCAGGTGCCGGTATCACTACAGAGGTGGATGAAGAGGCCGAGACTGCAGCAGAAGAGGAAGCAGGAGGAGCCAGAGACCTTTCTTGGTTTTGAAGGGGTCTACTCCATTGCAGCTCGTGCTTTGCACTTAGATGCCTGATCATGCAGGTTGTGCTCAGGTTGAGAAGGTTTATGCCTCGCTTCAGGCTCTGATTGCACAGGGTGCAAACCACTCGTGTCCTGTAATCAGCACATTTTCTGAAGAACTTTCACGCTAGAGAACTCCTTTGAGCTGGCTTTGGTGCTCTCGGTCCCTTGCTGCATTGGGCAGTAGCAGGCGTAGTGTCTAGGGCACGGCCGCTCCGCTTCTGCACCCTGCTCCCTCTTCTGCTGTGCTGGTGGCTCTGTGCGACCACCGCATCTTCCTCCAAACTACTCAGGTCACCTGCATGACCTTCATTCCACGTGGGGTCGAGGACCTCATCGTCCTCCACATCATCTTCCACCCAGTCTTCACCCCTGCCCTCCTTGTCGGTCTCCACAATTCTGAGTGCCGCAGCAGTTGGCACCTGCGTTTCATCTTCGGAGACGTGCTGCGATGGTCCTTCCATGTACTCATCTTTAGAAAAAAGTGGTTGGGCATCGCTGCACTCAATCTCTTCCACTTCTGGGGCAGGGCTAGGTGGATGGCCCTGGGAAACCCTGCTGCATGACTTGGGGCTAAGACTGCTTGCCTGATTTGCAAGGGGGTGAGGTGAAAGACGGTTGGACATCGGCTGCAGGTGCCAACTCTGACCTTTCTGCAGTAGACTGGGTGGGAGACAATGTGAAGGAACTGGAGGCACTGTCAGCAACCCAATCTACTATCGCCTGTACTTCTTCTGGCCTCATCACTTCTAGAGGCGCATGATGCCCTACCAAATACTGCTGCAGGTTCTGTCACATACTCACACTTGAAGGTGTTTCACTTGTACGTGTAGCTGGCACAGATCGACCACGTCCTCTCCTTGCAACAGGAGCTCTACCAGCAGCACCACGACCCAGGCCACGGCCCCTATTTGACGGTCTCCTCATATGTTTGTAATTTATGATCTTGCCCTAGAAAGGTGTTTATTAAATAGCGGAACAAAACAACAACAGTATCGCACGGGTGTATCTCACAGTCAAATATGCAAACTAAGCCGCAATTTAATTTTTTACACTCCAAAAGGGTGTATATTGAATAGCGGAATAGAAAAAAAAAAAAATGTATAAAAACGGTGTACAAACACAGACTAGGCCCTGATTACAATTTTTTGTACCCTAAAGGCAGGATGAGGAGTAGGAGGAGTTCGGAACAGGCAGGAGGCAAACTGAAGCATCCTGCAATCCTCGGCGGTGGAAGATGCGCCCCAAAAATTGGAAAGGTGTATCTCACACGTACCGATACAGACTATGCCACAATTTAATTATTTTTACCCCAAGGGTGTAGATTGAATAGCGGAATAGAAAATATGATATAAAATTGGTGATTTTTCAATAGCACATGTGAACACAGCAGTGTCTTATGTCAGTCAGCACTGGAGCAAAAAAGGCTATGAAGGGGTAAAAAAAAAAAAAAAAAAAATCCCTTTTAACTTGTAGTAAAATAGATCTAAGATGAACGCTGCACACAACTGACTGATAAAAATAGATTTTTTTTTCTCCCTCCTCCTCCGTGGGCTCAAGTGAGAAGATTGTTCACTGCACCACCCCCCACACAGCAAAATCGATGTAGAAGACTGACCCTGCCTAATCTCCTGCCTCGCCCTAAAATGCTCTTATAACTTCCCCTGCCTGCACTCCGACCTGTCCCTGCATTCTTTTCGGACACAATTTTTCACAGAATCACTGTCTGTTAACCCCTTCCCTGCCAGTGTCATTTTTACAGTAACAGTGCATATGTATAGCACTGATTACTGCAGTAATGTCACTGGTAACCCCAAAAGTGTCAAAAATGTCAGTCAAGGGTCCGATCTGTCCGCCGCAATGTCGCAGTCCCGAAGAAAAAAAAAAAAAACAAAAAAAACGCACAGGTGATCAAATACCACCAAAAGAAAGCTCTGTTTGTGGGGAAAAAAAGGACGTCAAATTCTTTTAGGTACAGCGTCGCACAACTGCGCAATTGTCCGTTAAAGTCACGCAGTAAAATTTCGCAAAAAACCCCCTGGTCAGGAAGGGGGTAAAATCTTCCGGGGCTTAAGTGGTTAAACCCGAACATACAGTAAAGTTTTCGGGTCCGTGTTCGGGTAACAAAAATTAAATTATTCGGTACAAACACGAATAATACAGTCCGTGTTCGCTCAACACTAATCATCAGCTAAGGGCTCAACAAGAGTCCTGGTGGAATTGTGCACACATACCTGGGTACATACAGTTATTTACAAAGATACCTCCAGATAAACGTTGCAGCAATTTTCCGTTGCACAAAAGTCATTTAAAGGGCTGCAAATTTTTGGGTATTGCTGTGCAGTAAAAAAGGGGGGGGGGGGTAATCCACAGTATAATATACTTTGTAGAAAGCGTATTATAGTGGATTAGTAGTATTATTGTGCACTGTGCAGCATTGTGACAGGTGTGGTGGTGACTGAACGTTTCTGCAGCAATACTACACACAGTGACAAAAGCACTTATAATGTATTATAACTGGTGTGATAGACCAATGCCCCCCCCATTACCACATATTGAAGTGGGATGTTATCTGAGTATACTTTTACATGTTTATTTGTGTCCTGAAACAATATTGCCTCTTTTGCTGAGTTAAGTTTGATACACAGTGCCAAATTCACTGGCTAATTTTTTTGAACTGCTGTGATAGACCAGTGGCCCCCCAATACCACATATTAAAGTGGGGTGTTATTTAACAGTATAATTTTCAAAGAGTGTATTTTAGTCCTGCAAAAATTTGACCTCTTGCTGTGTAAACAGTGCTACACACAGTGACAGCAGTTACTAGCCAATTATTTGTAGAACTGGTGTAATAAACCTGTGGACCCCCAATACCACAGATTGAAGTGGGGTGTTATTTAACAGTATACATTTTCTAAGATTGTATTTTAGTCCTGCAAAAATTTGGCGTCTTTTGCTGTGTTAACTGCTACACACAGTGACAACAGTTACTGGCCAATTATTTGTAGAACTGGCGGACCGGCAGAACTTGCATTGCACAAGAGGTACAAAGCAGACTGCAAATCTATCAGGAGCGAGCCATCAACCATGTACAGTCACATCTGGCGCTCCCAGGATGCCGGCACATGGCTCCGCAGTGTGGGATTTTTTTTAATGTGTCCGTTGCTGACAACAGTGTTGCCATCTGCAGCCTTTGCAGTCTTAAGAAGGCACCTGAAATCCCATCACCGAGCCCAGTGGGAGCAACACCGTCAGAACCCACAAAGCCACACTCCAGGCTCACACCATCCAGCCTCTTCTCCTTCTCCTGTCTCCTCACAGTTGTCCTCCACTCCACCTTCCATGATGCCGTCGTCGCGTTGTTCCGGAAAAGGCAGGCTTCTGTGGCTCAAATGTTGGAGCGTAAAAAAAGGTGTCTGACAGGTGTCCGACTACATCGTGTTAATGGCCGATGTGGACGCTCTGAGGAATGATGAACCCCTGGACTACTTGGTGGGCAGGCTTGACCTCTGGCCAGAGCTTGCGCAATTTGCAATGGAACTGTTGGCTTGCACCCCTTCCAGTGTCCTGTCCGAAAGGAAGTTTAGCGCAGCAGGGGGGATCGTGACCGATAAGCACACTCGCCTAGCTCAAGACAGTGTAGACTACCTCACTTTTATAAAAATGAATGAGGCATGGATCTCTGAGGAATTCAACACATGTGACCAATAGACCAGGTTTCATTGAAATTCCTCATCACAGGCCACAAATATCTGCCAGACCGCCATCCATCCACAACAATTCCTGGTCCTTGGCTTCGCTAAATACAGCGGCATAAAAGGCATTTCATGTCCATTGAATGGCTAATTTGTGGGGCCTATACAGGCCGACACTTACTGTTCTGTATACTGTGAATGCCTAATGTACCTCCAGCCATCAAATACACTAAGTTCTTTGCTGTCAGTTAAACCCATGTGAGCCAATTTTTGCAGCCTGTACAGGCCGACACTTACTTCTGTATACTGTGTGAATGCCTAATGTACCTCTAGTCATCAAATACTACGTTCTTTGCTGTCAGTTCAACCCATGTGAGCTAATTTTTGGAGCCTATACAGGCCGACAATTACTTCTGTATACTGTGAATGCCTACTGTACCTCAAGCCATCAAATACACTACGTTCTTTGCTGTCAGTTAAACCCATGTGGGCTAATTTTTGGGGCCAATACTGGCCGACACTTACTTCTGTATCCTGTGAATGTCTACTGTACCTTCAGCCACAGAATACTACGTTCTTAGCTGTCAGGTAAACACATGTGGGCCAATTTTTGGGGCCTGGAATGGCCGAAACTTACATCTTTATCCTGTGAATGCCTAATTTTTCAGACTGGAATTGAAAATCAATGGGTCTGTAAAGGTTCCACCAAATTGTGGAATGGATGCGGACCCATTTTACAGATGTGTGAATGGACCCTATATGTATTAGACATGTATTTACCGGCTGCTGTCAGTTCTGGCTGATTTATGAAGAAATATATAATTATTTTTTGCTGTAAAAAAAAAAAAAAAAAAAAAAAAAAAAAAATTTAGGGCAACTTTTTCAATTGCAATACTTCTATTATGACATCGTCAATGTGCTGGGACTATTTGTGCACAGCTAGTACGTCTTTTGTGGCTGCAAATATGACCTAAAGGTTTTTAAAGTTCGCCTCCCATTAAAGTCAATGGGGCCTGCCGCGAACTTGCGGTTCGCGGACTTTTGAGAAAATTTGCAGCTGACGTTCGCAAACCGCCCTAGCCAATGTTCGTCCATCTCTAGTCCTGAGTTAAAACTAGCTATAGAATCCCAGGCCAGAAGGGACACAGTTAACTAAAAAAATCAGGAGCTGTATATAAACAGGTCTACCTTCCAGTATACTGGGGGTGATCACTACATATATACAGTTACACAGATCTAGATATCTGGCACAGTTCATGTGAGATAGTAACAATGGGACAGAGATGCCTCTGTCCCAGTCTTTATATACAATAAAAAAAATGTATGTATGTGTGTATATATATATATATATATATATATATATATATATATATATATATATATATACACACACACACACACACACACACACACACACATTTTGTAATGTTTGGGGGGATTGTGGCTCCACAGGACCGAGTGCAAAACCGTTAAACTTCAAACAAAAAGGCTTTTATTCAGCAGGTAACACAAAAATAAGGCTTCCAGCAGCACACAAGCACAAAATAAAGTCTGCTTATCTTAAGCACAAAGTAAAAGGAAAACACATACAGTTTGTAGAACAAAGGGGTAGACAAGCTCATACCAATTACCTATAAATATATAAGCACCACGTCCCCATCTGAATGTCAAAGAAGAAATGCTATTTGGGGCGTATATTGGGACTTTGTAAATAGGGGTGCTTGATGTAGATATAGTATAAGAAAAAAGAATGAATGTATAAAAGAATCAAAATTTTTATTAACAAAAGTATATATAAAATTGTATACTGATATGAACAGGATACAAACAATATTGTGTAATATTGTAATTAAAAACATAAGCAGTACATAGATATTTGGACATATATAGTACAATTCACAAGTGATTTACAGTTCCTACATAGGGATAGTTGGCAAATACCAAAAAACTCATCCAAAAGGAGGTATCTATGCAGGATAGCCGTGAAACCCAGAATATCAACCCAACATGTTTCTCGGCCTTATAGCCGCTTCCTCAGGGGTACTTTTTCTATAGGGTATCACTTGGTAAATATGTCACACTAAGAATAAAGAAAAAAATGACAAAGAAGTAAATGTCTATATAAGAAAAATATTGCATAACACATAACAGATCATATGCAGTTTTACACAGATCCATACAAAGTTGTGCGGTGTATTACATTTTGATAGTATTGAATCTAACTATATTAGAATATCTATGTTATCGCACCTGTCAGTGCATCTAGAAAGACTGGACCTATTTGTACATGTATAGAAAGGCTAAGCAAGATTGGGAGAAAAAGGACCCCTCAATGTTGCACCTAAAATAAATATAAAGTATACAAATATCTTCTTACCCAATGGGTTCCAGATAGGACAAATGGAAAGGGAGCGGGTATACTAGATGTAATCGATCTAGGATCGTATAGCCTTCAAAATCCACAATAGGATCCTTTGCACAAAACCTAGGAGGTATAGATAGCCAATTAAGGACAAGGTCTCATTCCGAAGAGTAACTTTCAGATAGTGACACGTACTCAGTGCAGTATTGCCTTTTGGGTTTTGTGGTTCGAGCTCCCGTGCCCGCCCCCGGGGGAATTCCCCTCGCCTTGTGGTCCAGGTCCTCTACCACTGTTGCCTTGTGGTTTACCAGACAGGTGCGATAACATAGATATTCTAATATAGTTAGATTCAATACTATCAAAATGTAATACACCGCACAACTTTCTATGGATCTGTGTAAAACTGCATATGATCTGTTATGTGTTATGCAATATTTTTCTTATATAGACATTTACTTTTGTCATTTTTTTCTTTATTCTTAGTGTGACATATTTACCAAGTGATACCCTATAGAAAAAGTACCCCTGAGGAAGCGGCTATAAGGCCGAGAAACATGTTGGGTTGATATTCTGGGTTTCACGGCTATCCTGCATAGATACCTCCTTTTGGATGAGTTTTTTGGTATTTGCCAACTATCCCCATGTAGGAACTGTAAATCACTTGTGAATTGTACTATATATGTCCAAATATCCAAAAGGGGTTTGGCTGGGCGTGTTCAAATCACTCAGCAGAAAAAGCTGCTGGACCAAATGCATTGACATACATTACAGCCTGGGACAGAGACTGACCTATGAGAAGATCACTGCACTCAGAGGATTGTACTGCACCACTGTGACTGGGAGCGCTACATCAATCTGAGCACACAGCAGGAGAATGGAGACCAATGGCTCAGTACCAAGCAGAGATCTCAAATTGATCTGATTGAGACGGTTCAAGTGCCGGTGCTCCTGGTTAATTCCTGAGGAGATCGTTTCTAAGCCTGTGATAGGCTGATGTTACAGGCGCTTGTTGACCAGATTTCTGGTGAGTGTTTCTGATTTGGGGGAGCACATTGGTGAGGTGGAGGGTCCGGTGTATTCACCAACATACTCACGACCTTGGATTGTCAGGAGAGAATATTCTGGGCACACTGCATGATCATATGAGCACATGGACTTTATCCCAGTGGACTGCATTTATATATATATTTTTTATGCTCTTAGCGCTGCTAGTGTGTTGTAGTATATCTTGTTTGTGATATTATTATATATGCACCTTTATTGTATATATGTCCAAATATCTATGTACTGCTTATGTTTTTAATTACAATATTACACGATATTGTTGTTTGTATCCTGTTCATATCAGTATACAATTTTATATATACTTTTGTTAATAAAAATTTTGATTCTTTTATACATTCATTCTTTTTTCTTATACTATATCTACATCAAGCACCCCTATTTACAAAGTCCCAATATACGCCCCAAATAGCATTTCTTCTTTGACATACAGTTTGTAGTTGGGTCTTCGCCCCCCAGGTTGAACAGTCCTTGTTAAGTCCTGTTTCTTGCAGCCTCCAGCCAAATTCACAGCTCTCCAAAACAGGTGCATACACCAACTCCTCCTCACCACCACACCTATCACTACTTCCTGTCTTTTAAGAGCTGCTTCCTTGAGGTTCTTAACCCTGCGTGGGCTGGAATCCTCATAGTCAGAGGTGGAGACCCCTTCCCACCCGAATATCGCTTCAGGGTCTCCAAAATCCCGGGTCCCAAATACTTCTCTATTAAACCAGAGAGAACTGTGAGTCGGTCCTCTCCTGATTCAGGCTACTCCCGGGAATTCCTCACCTGTCCTGGGTGACCCCCTGAGTACTTCCACACTTCCCCCAAAGGGACCATAACCCAAAAATGGGTTCTATATAGCACCCGTCCAGGACCCAACCTTGGCGTCCTGTACACCCCCCCCCCGCCTCAACGTGGAGGTGTTGGAGGCACCATTTGACACCATGCAATGGACTTGGGAGAGCGCATCAGCATTTTGATGTTGTCTCCCGGGTCTGTGCTCTACTACAAAATTGAACTCCTGTAGAGAAAGAAACCCTCTTGTCACCCTGGCATTGGTGTGTTTGTTCTGTCTCATCCAGGCTAGCGGAGCATGGTCTGACACCAAGCGGAACTTTCTGCCCAGGAGAAAATACCGTAGAGAGTCCAAGGCCCACTTAATGGCCAGACACTCCCACTCCACCACAGCGTAGTTTTTCTCCGGTGACGTCAGCTACCTACTCAGGAAAACTACGGGGTGCTCTTCCCCATTGATCTCTTGAGAAAGGACTGCCCCCAACCTTTCACTTGAAGCATCTGTCTGCACTTTGAAATCACTAGCAAAGTCCGGAGCTACAAGTACCAGATGTTGGCACAACGCAGTCTTAAGCTTCCGAAAGGCTTCTTTGGCCTCAGAATTCCATTTTTATCATGACTGACTTTTTGCCTTTGGTCAAGTCAGTCAACGGTGCAGCCACGGTGGCAAAGTTGGGCACAAACCTCCGGTAGTAGCCAACTATGCCCAAAAATGCTCTGACTTGTTTTTTGGTTAAGGGACGGGGCCAGTCCTGAATGGCTTCTACCTTACTCCTTTGAGGCTTCACCAGCCCTCTACCCACAATGTAACCTAGGTACTTGGCTTCCTCCATCCAGATTGCACACTTCTCTGGGTTGATGGTGAACCCTGTTCTTCTCAAGGAGTCTACCACTGCCTGAACCCTGGGAAGATGAGACTTCCAATCCGTACTGAAGAGGACTATGTCAAATAGATAGACGGAAGCATATCGTAGATGTGGGCGCAAAGTTTTATCCATGGCCCGTTGGAATGTGGCCGGGGCTGAGTGAAGACCAAATGGCATCCTTTTGTACTGGAAGTGGCCTTCTGGCGTAGAAAAGGCTGTTTTCTCCCTGGCCTCCTTGGTTAGGGGAATCTGCCAGTACCTTTTTTTTTTTTTTTTTTTTTTTTTTTTTCCAAATATTTTATTGAGTTATAAAGATGTAAAAGTACAAACATACATTCAGCACAAGTTGACATATGTAAAAATACAGAATGGCTTATAACGAGCAATATTGGTAATCAAGGGAGCATAGGACAACAACCCCCTGTGGGGCTTACACATAGTTAAGTATAGACCTGCAGCGTGAAGGAGTAGGTGGTAAATGAAGAGGTAAGAGGAAGGGGCAAGAAAGAGGAAACGAGCCATCAGGGGATCGGAGCATTCAAGTCAGACAGGGCCGCAGTGAGGCCCATACCCTGGGTGAACAGTACCCAGGGACGGGAGACAGGGGAGTCGTCCGAAAGGGGAGTCGGCAAATGAGTCACTAAATTGCATAAAGGAGGGGGGGCCAGTTGACCGGGCCTGCCCAGTAACAACTAGGCTCCCAGGACAAAAGGAGGTGGATGAGGATGTAGGGAAGGGGAGGGGGAGGTGGAGGGGAGTAAAGGTGGGGAGGGGGGAAGGAAGAGAGAGAAAAAAAAAAAAAAGGGGGGGGAGTAGGGAAGGTGGATAGAGAGATGAGCCCAGAGAACGGAGTATCCGGTGAAGTGGCTAATAGAAATATATACAGACTTTACTGACAGAGTTGAGAGTATTCCGGTGTGGACGTATAGTGGGTCCAACACGCCCATTTTTTGTGATGCTTGGAAGGAGTATCCCTCGCGACAGAAATGAGCTCCTCCATCTCCGCCACCCTAGAGAGGCGTTGGAACCACTGCTTAACGGTGGGCACCTGCGCTGTCTTCCAGAGTGCCGGAATGCATTGTCTGGCGGCATTCACCATAAGTATTGTTAGAGATTTAGAATAGGTCCTACTGGAAGTATGCCAGTACCCTTTTGTAAGGTCCAGCGTGGTGATATACCTGGCTGGGCCGATCGCTCAATTAGCTCGTCCACCCTGGGCATGGGATAAGCATCGAACTTGGAGATTTCATTAAGTTTCCTAAAGTCATTACAGAAGCGAAGCGTGCCGTTGGGTTTAGGTACCAACACGATTGGACTCGACCACTCGCTCTGCGACTCTTCAATGACCCCAAGTTCAAGCATCCTTTTCACCTCCTCTGATACTGCCACCCTGTGAGCTTCTGGAATACGATCAGGCTTTAACTGGATTTTTACCTTGTGCTCGGTTACAATGTCATGCTCTAAGACGTTGGTGAGACCAGGCAACCCTGAAAACATGTCCCTATTTCTTTGCAGAAACTCTTTTGCTTGTTGGGATTGGGACCTCGACAGGGTAGCAGCAACCTGCACCAGGTCAATCCCTGCAGGGTCCCCTGACTGGACACCTACCATGGCAGAAACCTGTTCTCGGTCTCTCCACGGTCTTAACAAATTGATGTGGTAGATCTGGTATGGTTTTCTTTTCCCGGGCTGGTGCACCTCCCCCACTTTTTCTACTACCTCATATGGACCCTGCCATTTGGCCAAGAACTTGCTCTCCACTGTGGGTATGAGAACAGCAACCCGGTCCCCTATTTGAAACTGTCTGACTTTCGCCGACCAGTTGTATACCCTTTTCTGGGCATCCTGAGCCTTCTGCAGGTGCTCCCTTACTAGTGGTATCACCTTAGCCACCCTCTCCCACATTTAAGAGAGGTGTTCTACCACAGTTTTGTGTGGTGAGGACTCACTTTCCCAGGTTTCCTTTACCAGATCAAGCAACCCCCCCGGGGCCTTCGCCCATACACTAGCTCAAATGGCGAGAAGTCAGTGGACGCTTGTGGAACCTCCCGGATGGCAGACAACAGGGCAGGGAGTAACATATCCCAATCCCTCCCATCTTTCTGGACCACTGTTTTTAACATTGACTTTAGAGTTTTATTAAACCTTTCGACTAGGCCATCAGTCTGTGGGTGATAGACAAGACATCCGCAACTGCTTAATCTGAGATAGCTTGTACAAGTCCGCCATCACCTTTGACATGAAAGGGGTGCCCTGGTCTGTCAATATCTCTTTAGGGAACCCCGTTCGTGAAAACATTTGAAATAATTCCCGAGCAATGGCCATAGAGGAAGTTTTCCTTAAAGGGACTGCTTCTGGATACCTAGTTGCATAATCTAGGATGACCAATATACATTGGTGCCCCCTTGCTGACTTCACCAGGGGACCTACGAGATCCTTGGCAATCCGCTCAAATAGCACCTCAATGATTGGTAAGGGTACCAGGGGATTTCTGTAGTGGGATAATGGGGCAGTTAACTGGCAAGTGGGACAAGATGCACAATATCTTTTAACCTCGGCCTTCACCCCTGGCCAGAAGAACCTGTCGGTTATCCTGGCTTCTGTTTTTTCCCACCCCAGGTGTCCTCCCAGTGCGTCGTTGTGGGCTAGGTCGAGGAGCATCCGCCTATATGGCTGGGGAACCAACAACTGCTCTACAGTTTCCCCTCGGCTTTCAGCCACTCAATAAACCAAGTCCCCCTTCAATGCAAAATGAGGAAACCTTTGTTCTGCACCTGGCAGCAGTGGCACCCCATCAATAACGGAAACCTGCTCTCGAGCATAGACCAAGGTAGGGTCCAGTATTTGGGCGGTGGCAAACGCACCCCTGGATACATCCAGGCCTGGGTGCACCAGCCTTGAGGGTGTTTCCCCTTCAACCGGGAACTGCAATGGGGAGAGTTCCTCGTCATCCTCCCCCAACATAACCTGTAATGGGGAGACTTTCCCCTCCTCAGAGGCCAGCTCGGTGTTGCCCCCCGGAGCATTATTACCATTCTCTATCAAGTCCCGATCAGGGACAGGCATTTCCACATTAGAGAGGTGTATTGAGAGGATTTCAGGCCCAGACCCCTCAGACTGTCCTTTCGAGGCCGCGCGTCCCCAGTCCTCTTAGCTGTCCAGGCAGCTCACATTGTACCTGATTCCACAGTTCAAAAAAACAGTGGACAGTCCTGCCCCACTCTGATGTCATGGATCAGGCTTCTTACCACCCCAACTTCTTGTGTCGCTGAGGTATGGCCATAGGCAACAGTCACTGGCACCAGGGGTACTCCCCTGGTGTCCCCATGGATACACACTACCCATAGAGTTTTGCTTACTGGACCGAGTCTCCCAATCACCCTGGCATGTACCAGTGTCACCATGCTACCGGAATACAGTAGCGCCTTGGCAGGAAGGTGGTTCACCCACACTTCACACTCAAACCGTCCTGCAGCCAGATCCAGATGAGTGGCACATGCCCTTTGCACATAGAAGGAGCTTCTCCGACCAGTCCTGCAATCCTTTAACTCCTCCTGAAGTGGGCAGTGGGCCGGGTATGCCCCCAGGACCGACATCGCCAACACTGTATGTCCCCCATCCTTGGGACAGGAACCAACTTTCGTGGTTCTGGGAAGGTGATGTAGGTTTGTAGGTTTCACCATCTGGCAGGACTTCTCTCCGAAGTGCTGTGGCTGGCCTGGTTGCCCTTGGTGTGGGTTCCCGATGCTTGGCAGGTCCGAGCAGGTCCTCCACCACGCTGTACCTTTCGACCAACTCTACCAGCTGGTCAGCGGTTGCAGGGTCTCCATGGCTTACCCAGCGCTGTAGGTCCTCTGGCAGGGACCACAGATACCAGTCCATCACCAGTTGTTCTACTATTTGTGGGCCGGTTAACTTTTCTGGTTGCAGCCATTTTTTGACCAGCTGTTCCAGTTCGTGCATTTGGGAACGGGATGGTTGGCTAGGTTTGTACCTCCAGCGGTGCACTCGCTGAGCCCGGAGAGCCGTGGTCACTCCCAGACGGGCCAGGATCTCCACCTTCAGACGCTCATAGTCTCTGATGTGCTCTGATGGGAGGTCAAAGTAGGCCTTTTGCGGGTCACCAGTGAGGAAAGTGGAGATAATGCCAGCCCATTGGTCACGGGGCCTCTCAAAGGTGGTGAGAAAAGCCTCCACATCATCGCTGGGTGTCAGGTTTTGCAAAAAATGGCTGGCTCTCACAGACACCTGGTTGCCAGCGGCGATGACCAGTTGCTCTCGTCCCTGAGCCAGACATTTTACTGCCTCCTGCAAGGCCACCACTTGTGCTTGCGTGAACTCCTGCTGGGCAGTAAACTGGGCGGCTAGCAACCGTGTGCTTTCCTGTTGTGCAGCAACAGCCTGTGCCAGGGCCTGCTGCTGCTGGGCCATCGCTTCCTCATGGCGATGGTTTGCCTCTGCTGAGGCTTGCTGCGGGGTCACAGTGGCTTGCGCCAAAGCTTTGATGACCTCCTCCATGCTTTTTCCTGCTGTTTGCAGTGTCTGAGCTGATTTCACCCAAGACATACCATAAGTACACTGTCTCTTTAAATGTCAGTTTTAAGTTTTAAACGGCTTTTACGGCTTCAAATGCACTCTGCCTGCATCCGAAACACCAGTTGTAATGTTTGGGGGGATTGTGGCTCCACAGGACCGAGTGCAAAACCGTTAAACTTTAAACAAAAAGGCTTTTATTCAGCAGGTAACACAAAAATAAGGCTTCCAGCAGCACACAAGCACAAAATACAAAATAAAGTCCGCTTATCTTCAGCACAAGGTAAAAGGAAAACACTTACAGTTTGTAGTTGGGTCTTCGCCCCCCAGGTTGAACAGTCCTTGTTAAGTCTTGTTTCTTGCAGCCTCCAGCCAAACTCACAGCTCTCCAAAACAGGTGCATACACCAACTCCTCCTCACCACCACACCTATCACTACTTCCTGTCTTTTAAGAGCTGCTTCCTGGAGGTTCTTAACCCTGTGTGTGCTGGAATCCTCATAGTCAGAGGTGGAGACCCCTTCCCATCCGAATATCGCTTCAGGGTCTACAAAATCCCGGGTCCCAAATACTTCTCTATTAAACCAGAGAGAACTGCGAGTCAGTCTTTTCCTGTTTCAGGCCATTCCCGGGAATTCCTCACCCGTCCTGGGTGACCCCCTGAGTACTTCCACTCTTCCCTTAAAGGGACCATAACCCAAAAATCAGTGCTATATAGCACCAGTCCAGGACTCAACCTTGGCGTCCTGTACAATATATAAATACACACACATACACACACACAGAAGCTATGAGCTACAATAGCCAGTAATTACCTATTAAACATAGGAACACTTACCTATTATTCCGTTCTTGGCCAGTTTAAGCTGCATGGACAGGACATGTGGCTGAAACTTTATTTCTCTATCTCACCCTCACCACTTCCTCCTTCTGGGGTTTTTAAAGCCATTCTCCCAGAGACAGAAGTGCTACTACACAATTATACATAACACTGTGTTATTAGCAGCTAACAGTAGAGGGCAGCAGATCCCTTCACTAACGTCTAAGCAATGCAACCCTGCATATTCATGACCTATTACTAGAATATTTGGCCAAGCTAAAAGATAGTGCTCAGGTTAAATGTTCATTATGTTCACATTAAGAATCCACTCATGCAAAGGATTTTTTTTTCATTTTCTCATTCTTATGAATGAATATTTGAAGTGAGCACAGGTCCACTTAAGCTCACAGTGCATAATCAGGCCCAGCATCACTTCATTGCACTTCACCTCACTTTAACACATAATTATTTTCCATTTGTTGCAATTATCACTTAATCAACCTTTATAGCTGTATATTGTTAAAGAATGTATGTTATCCTTACTGTTAAATTTATGAGCATGTGGGGTGGTTTCATTTTTAAAGAACTGAGTTTAGCTTTTGTACCCTGTTTAGAGAGATTATCTTTTTTTTTTTTTACTGTTCAATATTTTTATTGAATTTTTCACATCACAATGAATAAACAAACAAGGACAAAATTGTGCAAAATGTCACGATACATAGTAGTAAAGACATGACAATAACACAACAACAACAACAACAATGCCAGGATTCAAGCTAAAGAGTTAAGCTAGAGAATAAGCAAGTTCCAGAACCAATCTCAATAACGAAAACGTAGTCTTCAACAGGGGTGTCTAAAATATTGACTTTGTGACCACGATGACCATTCTTTATGAAATCTTGTGCCACGAGTAATAGAATATGCGTAAGCTTTCTCCATGGAGTATTGCTGATTGACTCTGCTAATAACCTCTAGATGGGAGGGTACGCAGGATTGTTTCCAATACTGCGCTATAGTGAGTCTGGCTGCTATTAGTATGTGTACCACTACCGTCCGTGAGGAGGGCGGAAACAAATCAATCCCTAGGGTGAGAAGGGCTAGAGCCGGGTCGGGCTGCTTAAGAATGCTAGTAACAACAGAAATTATTTCAAATACTTTGCCCCAATAACTTGTCAGACCCTTGCATAGCCAAAAGATATGAAGAATCGTGCCGACGTGGTCACAGTTTCTCCAACATAAGGGACTGTGCGAATCATACATTTTTGACAGTCTGTAGGGCGTTAAGTACCATCTTGTAAGCAGCTTTTGGGCCATTTCCCAGTGGGAAACACATTGGGTTGCTCTGTTAGATGCTCTGAAGGCCATTCGCCACTGAGCTTCGGTGGGACTTATCTTAAGGTCTGATTCCCATTTGAGCATGTGCGGTGTCTTACAGAAGGTAGTTTTCAGCGCAAACGAGTTGTAAAACAGGGATATCCCCTTTGTTCTGGTAACGGAGCCAGAGAGAAATTGCCAGACCATCGGAGGAAGCTGCAATTTAGGGGGTGGGTATTTGCGCAGGAAACTTGATACACTATTGTAGGAGAATTCTTGTTGTAAGGTTGGGAATGATTTAACTTTGTCCTCATGAAAGAGTTGATCCACATCCGCGATTCCTGCCTGCACAAATCTAGAAAGACTGGTGCTGGGGAGAAGCGTCTGGAGAGCCGTGAGAGGTATATGCATTTTGGTAAGACTTTGGTGGTCAGGGAGTTTGGCGAGAAAGTATCTCCATGACAGCAGGGAAGCTTGGGTTGATAAGGGATAAGAATGCAGTGGAAGCTTCCTCCAATGGTCTGCAAGAAGCAGTGTGCTTAGTGATTCTACCTTAGATAAGGAGGTTTTGATTGGAAGCCAAGGGAGAGCAAGGGGACTATGGAACCATTGCCTCAACAGTGTTAGACGGGATGCGTGATAATAATCAAGGAGGTCAGGGAAGCCAATGCCACCCATCGATTTGTGTCGAACCATATGCGCATAGGCGCACCTCGCCCTTTTCCCTTGCCACACACACGTACGTAGGATTTTTTCCAAAGACATTATATATCTACGGGGTATAGAAACCGGGAGGGTCCGAAATATATATAGTATTTTGGGGAGACATATCATTTTAAAGGCAGCTATTCTACCTGTCCATGATAGTTCTGTGGAAGTAAATTTTGTGACATCTGCCGATATGTCGGCTAGTAGGGGCGAGAGGTTGGAAGTCACCAGTCCTGCGGTGGGAAACGTTAAGTTAATGCCAAGGTAGCGTATCGGAGTAGTAGCCCAGGTGTACGGTAGGGTAGATTGCAGGTGGGAGCGAGCTTTGGAGCTCAAACCCATGTTCATGACAACGGATTTACTGAAATTTACCTTATAATACGATACGTTGCTAAAGGAACGCAGGAGGTCGTGTGCCGCGGGAAGAGATGTGATTGGGTTCGTGAGGCTGAGTATTACGTCGTCCGCAAATAGGGTGATTACGTGGTGCGACTTGGGGAATTTGAAGCCCGAAACTAGAGGGTGCTGTCTCAGGGATGCTGCCAGGGGTTCTATTAGTAGATTAAAGATGAGAGGGGATAGGGGACACCCCTGTCTGGTGCCATTGGTAATATAGAAGGGTTTGTAGAGGACTCCCGCCGACAGCACTTTGGCCGACGGAGTAGAGGGTTAGGATGGCAGACAAGATTGGGCCGGAAAGTCCGAAGCGGAGAAGTACTGCTTTCATGTAACCCCAGTGGACGCAGTCAAACGCCTTCTCTGCATCTATAGACAGAAGCAGAGAAGGCGTCTGTGTGCGCTCCGCGTGGTGAATCAAATTGACCACTCTTCTGGTGGCATCAGGGGCCTGCCTGCCTTTTACAAACCCCATTTGGTCGTCAGCTAAAAGAGTTGGTAGGACAGTAGCTAGTCTATTGGCTAGGATTATAGCGAACACTTTTATGTCAGTATTTAGCAAAGATATGGGTCTGAAATTAGCTGGGGCATTTGGGGGTTTCCCTGGTTTAGGAAGGGTGATGACATTGGCTTGAAGCATGTCGGGGGGCAGGGAGCCAATTTTGATTGTCTCTGAAAACAAGTTCAGCATATGTGGGGACAGGATTGATTGCATGGTGCAGAAGTATTCGTTGGATAGCCCGTCAGGGCCCGGGCTTTTGCGTGAGGGTAGGGATTATAACGTTTGGTTAATGTCCTCAATCATGAGCGGTTCGTTAAGTTTCGCTAGAGATTCTGCAGTGAGTGTGGGGAGGTTGATACGGCTGAGGAAGTTTTTGATCGCTGAGTCGGTAGGTTGAGGTGTGTCAGGGTCTTTAGACAGGTTATATAGGGAACTATAATAGTCCGCAAACGCATCTGTGATTTGCTGGGGATGCATCACTTTAGCTCCGGTGTGCGGGTGGGATATATAGTCAATTTTGGATTTGACCCGCTTTGCTTTCAGTCTGGACGCAAGGAATTTCCCCGCTTTATTATGCGAAGAGTAGTAACGCTAGCGAAGGCGTGCAAGCATCTTATCGTGTTGTTCCGTCAAAAGTTGACGGAGGTCAGCCCGGAGTGAAGTCAGTTTAAACGAGTTAGCGGCCGAGGGGGACGATTTGTTGATCACGTCCAGAGACTGGATGTCATCAATGAGGCTGAGCATTTTGGCATGCCTTTTCTTCTTAAGGCGGGACCCCAGTTGAATCAGCACCCCCCTGAATAAATGCTTTGTGGGTATTCCACAGCGTGGAAGGGGATACATCGGGAGTGGCATTGATAGAAAAGAATTCTTGTAATTGGCTTTTTATGTGTGCAAGTGAGTCGGGGTCAGACAGGAGAGAATTGTTGCACCTCCAAACGAAGGAGGAAGGGGTAGAGGGGGTCGCGGACAGTGACATTAGGATCGCAGCGTGATCGGACCAAGTGATAGGGGAAATAGAGGTGTTAGTCACGAGCGGCAGCAATGTGGAATCTACTAAAAACATATCTATCCTGGTGTACGTGTGGTGGCAAGGGGAAAAGAAGGAATAGTCCCTTTATTCTGCGTGGAGGTAGCGCCACACGTCATGGAGTCCTTCTGCATGCGCTAGAGAAGCTAGAGAGGGTAGTTTCAAAGCGCCTCTGGAAGAGGAGTCCATGGCGTGATTCATCACTAAATTAAAGTCACCGCACATGATCAATTTGCCTGATTTAAGTTTAGCCACTTTTGTGAAGAGTTTGCGTAAAAATCGCAGCTGATGCTTATTGGGGGCATAAACATTAACCAACATATAAGGGCAGTTGTCAATTACACATACAAGAATTATGTATCGGCCTTCTATATCCTGTACCAATTTAGAGTACGAGAACGACACCGAAGAGCGTATTGCTAGCAATACACCTCTTTTCTTCTCCGTGGAGGAGGCTTGGAAGATATGCGGATAGTCTGGGTGCGTGCATTTAGGGCTGTGGTCACGCTTAAAGTGTGTCTCTTGCACCGCTAAAATATCCGTCTTGGACATGGTTGCCTCCCTCCACATAGAGTACCTTTTAACGGGGTGGTTAAGCCCCTTAACATTCAATGAGAGAAGTTGCAATGTCATGGTGGGATCCGGTACAGTTCCTGGTGGGTGTGGAGGGTGACGAGCCAACGGAGTAAAAGTAGCTTGGCCTGGGGTGCATCATAGTCAGAAAAGCTGATGTTCCAAAGGGATATCTGGTGTGTGAATGAACAAGCAAGAAAAAGTACCTAAGAGGTCCGTCGTCGTAGAGTTCCGGTCTGGGCTGGATCGAAAAGGTGCAAGTTCCATATGAGAAGTATCCAGTCCGCCCATGGTAAGGGGTGACGACGATGGATCGAGCTTACATCCACGAGGGGTTCCAAACCACGGATTTCAAGTTGTAACTGTAAAAAACTGGCAAAAACAAAAACACACAAAAAACAAGAAAAAAGGAAGGGTGAGGTAAAAAATACTTGGTCTGTTACGACCATGTGTGCAACAGGTGTTGCAAAGGCAGCGGGGGTGAAAAGCACGTTGGCAGGTGCTCATGCAGCACAGAGGGGCCTGATCCACCCAGCGAGGGTGAAGAGAGCTTCTATCACTTGTGGCGTGATCTGGATCTCGAGGATCTAGCCACGACATTCCACTCGGGTTGGACATGCCGTGGAGGGAGTGCGGTGGCATTAGTAGGGGGTTCTTGGGAGCCCGGCACTATCCCCCATTGTCGGAGCAGGCGTATACCTTGATCCAAAGACGTGATGTGGGACGTGGTGCCCTGGTGTGTCACGCAGAGCCGTGCTGGATATTTCCACTTATAAATCACCTTGTGATTGCGGAGGGCCTTGGTGATGGACGACAGATTGCGTCGTAGTTGCAGTGTGTACTGTGAATAGTCCGGAAGGACTTGAATGGAACCAATTTGTTCAGGCAGGCGATCCTTGCGTCTGAAAGACTCTAATATTTTTTCTTTGGCCTGAAAGAAATGAATTCTTAGCAGCACGTCCCTTGGAATCTCTTGTGGCAGAAAGGAAGGCATGGGGATGCGGTGGATCCTATCTATTGTAAGGTCGGCATTTGTAAGTTCTGGGACCGCTTTTTGAAATAAGTCCCTCGCAAAGGTTGGTAATTGGTGAGGTAGGACAGATTCTGGGACGCCACGAAGCTTAAGGTTATTGCACCTGGACCTGTCTTCCAGGTCTGCCAGTTTAGCCTGTATCTTGTGAATGTCCTCTTGGTGGGATGTGTGGTAGTCTACCAGCCCATTGTATGATGCTGTGAATTCCTCCATTTTGTCTTCCAGATTATGTACCCTGTCCCCTAAACCATGTAGCTCCTTTTGACAGTAGGAGATAGACGCTGCAACGTTAGCCTGCATTGAATTGTTGAGCATAGACATAATTTCTTTGAGCTTGGTATCCGACACTGGCTGACCCGTAGTGGTAATTGCAGCAAAGGGGTCTGGAGGGGGTACATAGGCCCAGGGCAGAAGATTGTTAGTAGGCTGTGTGCTCACCTCCATATTTGGATCGTCACAGGACGTATGACCAGTGTCCCATCGAGGTTTAGACTTTGCAGGGCTCTGCGTGGACGGTGAGGAGGGAGAGGAATCTCCTGTGCAGGAAGGCCTCATCGGGGTAGGTGAAATGTGGTGCCCAGGGCTCGCTGTCGCTCCCTCTGACGTCATAGATGCGGCCGCCGCTAGAGAACTAGCACGTTGCGGCAAAGGCTGGGAGCCGGCGCCATCTTGCCGAAGTCCGGGAGTCGCCGGCCGGAAAAAGTCCGATAGTTTGCGGACCGCTGGGGCCCCATTCTTCCTTCTCGCCATCTCGGGGGTGTGCAGGGGATGTTCACACACACTATCCTCCCGAGTTGATGGTGAAGCAGCCGTAGATGCGGTCGTAGATCCGGGATTCGCTGGGTGTACTCAGGAGCTCCTGTGCTAAGCGGCCATCTTAGCTGGCGGTCGCCACGCCCCCCCAGAGAGATTATCTTTTTAATCGATTCATTTGATCATGAAGACGGAATGATTCATTTTATTGTTCAATGTTAGTTGGCTATTTTCTGTGTTGGTCAAATGTTTTCTATTGATTTAAAAAAGAAAATATTGCAGCCGGCTACTAGATGGAGCTAAGTATTATAGAAAATTACTATGGAATTTAATGCGATCTAGTGGGCAATTTAGGCATTTTCTGTTTTACTGTAAATCAGTAAAAAACTTTAAACAGGCACAAGAAAAAAAAAAACCTAATGACATTTCTATTCACACAGAAAAAATATACATGAACTTTCCCTGAGCAAACTGCTATGCAAATTTTTTTTCTATAAATAAACCCCATGGAGTGGAACCTAATATTGCAATCACACAATGTTGTGATCAGGGGCCTGTAAAAGTGAGACCCCATTGCTTGAAAAAAATAAAAAAATGTGGCATGCTTAGTGCACCACAGTGAATAGTGGGCATGGTTTTGATAGCGTAGGGGTGTTGCTAGGATTGTAAATGATCTAGATTAACTTTGGGCACCATAAGTAGAGTAGAAATTTGGTGCACGTAGTATGCCGTGGTGAAAAGTGGGTGTAGCCAAATTGTGTTTACAGTATTAACAGCATAAAAATGCTTACATTGCTGTGCCACAAGTAAGAGTCTCACAGACATGTATAAACCTGAGTACAATCATTTAAAAATAATGAAACTCTTCCATTACATATGATTTTGTGCACGCTGAAAATAGACCGAGCACTACCTTAAACACCTCCCACCCTGCCAATGTAGGTTCTACTGTTTTGGGTGCTGGTGAGCTTCCCTAGGCCACTAAGTGGAGTAATCTGTGTGTTGGTGTCCACCAGACACAGCAGATCACAGCTCCAAGTACAGGGAGTCTGTGATTGGCTCTGTATCGTGTGATCGTTGTGTCCAGTCACAGCAGATCACATGTAAACACAAGTTGCTGGCTGCAGCCTGTGAAGTGTCTTCTCTTACAGCGATCGGCTGTGAGAGGGGAAAGGCTGTGAAGTCACCACCCCCAGGTCAGTATCCCTCAGCACAATCACCACCCCCAGGTCAGTGTCCTCCAGCATAATCACCCCTCAGGTCACTTCATCCCTGCACCCTGATGAGGGGAAGACTGACCCCTAGGTCAGTCTTCCCCACATCTCAAAAATGACCATATACCTTGCTCCATTCTACCTGAAAAGGGCTAAAGTCATTTATAGAGGGGTTTCCTCATTAAGGGGGTAAGATTGCCACTAATGGGATTAATCCCCCTAAAAGAACCACATTCTTTCACAATATGACAGGTTATTACCCTTGTCGTAAGTGCAATGTACTGTGTGTCGTTATAACACCTGTGGGAGGAAAAAGACAGAAATGTTTGAATCCACAGTAAGGAAACAAAGATACCAAATAAAACATTTTACCACATATCCTACCAAAAATATTGTTTGCTAATTAACCTGTCCATGCGGTAAGCAGTACATAGGTAGAACTATACATTCGTTCTCTGTGCAAGTGAAGGAACACATTGCAAATATTATAAAGGGGAAAATAAATCATAGTGTACCCAAACATTATCTAAGATATCATAACAAGAATCCTGGTGGAACCCAATTCCAAATCATAGCCAAATATTTGCCACCATGGAGGTGAGGATCAAATGTTAGGTGTGTCTCTGAATAACTTTCTGGATTTATAAGATGAAATCCTACTCTCCACATGGAATAAATGTGGAGTGGGACATCAACTTGTTTATAAATACTTCTTGGGTTGTGAAAAGTATACTTTCTGGTTTCTTTTAAGCTTTCTAATTGATAGTCACTCTATGAATGTTCCATAAGTTAAATGAGGAGGGTCATAGTGGAAAAGGTAGGTAAGGTGTACTGCTTTTTTGTATTAAATTTAATCTTAGACTTTATAAAACAATAAGGATTAGTAACATGTTGATATAATCAACGTCAATTTATCCACAAAATGTAGGACAGTATAAATATTTCCACATAGAAATATAGTGTTATAAATAAAATTGTGTTTTTTTTAACATTAAAATTCAATAAGAAGGAGTTCCCGCAGCGGAAGGAATTTATTTACAAACATCTGCTGTCCATGCGTGGCTAGATACACATTTGGATCTCTTCCGGGTTCTATGCTGTCTTCCAGTGTATGCACTGCAGATCTGCAATCATATGCACAGCCTCAATCAATCCCATCTGAGTTTGAGATCAAGGTCTGGTTATTGCACATGTGCAGTTGCTCAAACTAACTGTAGGCGTGATACGCACGCCTGAACGCAATCTCAGAGGTAACTTCCTGGATAGGGAGTGTTACTAGACTTGAGCCACAGGTTTGATAATGCTTTTAGATTGGTACCTCTATTTAAGCGCTGTGTGAGATGGGGCGCTCAAACCCTAGATGATGTCTATTAAGACAAAACATGTTGAGACTCATCTAATCACTGAGTTCCAATACTGAGTTCTACTGGATTTTAATTATATGCCTGCCTAATTCCTGCTTGATGTAAGTGCAATATTCCTTTTTTTAATACATATTACCTAAATTGTTAAAACTATGTGGAACATTTCTTTTTTTTTTTTTTTTTGTGATGACTGACCTATCAAATTAATGAGATGGTTTCTTCTTTATTGATGTGGAATCAGATGTTGGCTCTATCACACAGCACTAAGTGTAGGAGAGCTTATTCTCCCTGATGCATATTTGACTGATGTTGATAGCATTTAAGTCCATACAATCTGGTAAGCGCTTCTAAACCTTTGGCGGTTCACACACCAGGGTGCTCTCTTGCTTTGGATTACCAAGGTTTTTCTTCTATCAATATTGAAGTTCAATACACTCGTGTCTCTTCACCTTGTTTGGACATTTTTTTCACCGTTATGAACTATTTTTGATATAACATATGGACTATTTTTTTTTTATTATGTTTATTCATGTACAATGTTTAGTTGGTACACTTGGGTATGTTCTATATGATACACATTTGTCTGATATATATTTTAACTTTGATATATGCCACTCTTTAACACAGTTCATATATGGCACAGCACTTTTTACCTGTTTTTAATCACCATTCCAGGTCAGTGCTCCCTAGAAGAATAATCACTCCCTCAGGTATGTACCCCCAGCACAACCACCATCTCCACAGGTCAGTGTCCACAGCACAATCCCCCCCCCCCCCCAGGCCAGTGCTCCTCAAAAAAACGACCCCCTCCCCCGGTCAGTGTCCCCCAGCACAATTACCTTCCCCCCCAGGTCAGCATTCTGCAGCGCAATTAAAAACCACCAGATTGGTGTCCCGTATTGTATTGTAGTGCATTTGTTTATGCTTGTAAGCTGTTTTAAATTTTCTTTGCTAATAAATTGTATAAAGCTAGATTGTCACATGGATAATATATTGTTTTCTATCTTTTAAAATATGCGGCAGTATCATTTCCTGGGGGATTTTTGATTGTGAAGCGTATCAGAAGTTTTGCCAACTCCTTCTTTTGTGGGAAAAAAGAACACATGACCTTATTTTAATTAGATAGGTCCTACAAAAAGGGTGAGTGTTGATCTGAAGACAGGGTGACGGTTCCGTTCTAGGAATAACACATTGAAATCCAAATTTCTACATTTATCTTTCACTGGGACACTATGTTTCATATTGTGGATGTAACGGATATATAATATTATGACAGACACACATATATAGAGATACAGATGGTGTTGAAGCAGTCTGCATCCAGAGAAGATCTTTGGAACAACCTACCCGCTGAGTTCCTTCAAAAACTGTGTGTACCTAGAAGAATTAATGCTGGTTTGAAGCTAAAGGGTAGTCACATCAAATATTGATTTGACTTTTCTTCTGTTCACTCCCTTTGCATTTTTCTAATGCAGTAGAGTGTGTGTGTGTGTGTGTGTGTATATATACACATACATACAGTGCTCAAAAAAAATTAAAGGATCACTTTTTAATCAGAGTATAGCATCAAGTCAATTAAACTCCTAGGATATTGATCTGGTCAGTTAGGTAGCAGAGGGGGTTGTTAATCAGTTTTAGCTGCTTTGCTGTTAATGAAATTACCAACAGGGGCACTAGATGAGCAACAAAGAAACCACCTCCAAAACAGAATGGTTTTACAGGTGGAGGCTGTATATGATTTTTTTTTCCTACTCATCTTTTCTTACTGTTTTTCACTAGTTTGGCATTTGGCTAGGGTTAGTGTCACTACTGGTAGCATGAGGCGATACCTGGACCCTATAGAGGTTGCGCAGGCAGTCCAACTCCTCCAGGATGGCACATCAATACCTGCCATTGCCAGAAGGTTTGCTGTATCTCCCAGCACAGTCTCAAGAGCATGGAGGAGATTCCCGGAGACAGGCAGTCACTCTAGGAGAGCTGGACAGTGCTAAAGAAGGTCCCTTATCCATCAGCAGGACCGGTATCTGCTCCTTGGTGTAAGGAGGAACAGGATGAGCACTGCTAGAGCCCTCTACCCTACCTCCATCAGGCCACTGGTTTGAATTTCTCTGACCAAACAATCAGAAACAGACTTCATGGGGGTGGCCTGAGGGCCCAACATCCCCTAGTGGGCCCTGTGCTCACTGTCCACCACCGTGGAGCTCGATTGGCATTTGCCATTGAACATCACTATTGGCAAGTTTGGGACTGGCGCCCTGTGCTTTTCACAGATGAGAGCAGGTTCACCCTGAGCACATGTGACAGACGTGAAAGGGTCTGGAGAAGCCGTGGAGAATGTTAGGCTGCCTGTAACATTTTTCAGTATGACCTGTTTGATGGTGGGTCAGTGATGGGGAGGCATATCCATAGAGGGATGCACAGACCTCTACAGACTAGACAATGGCACCCTGACTGATATTAGGTATTGGGATGAAATCTTTGGCCCATTGTCAGGCTCTACGCTGGTGCAGTGGGTTCCTTCTGGTGTACGACAATGCCCGGCCTCATGTGGTGAAAGTATGCAGCCAGTTCCTGGAGGATGAAGGAATTGATAGCATTGAATGACCCCCACGCTCACCTGATCTAAATCCAACAGAACACCTCTGGGACATTATGTTTTGGTCCATCTGACACCACCAGGTTGCACCTCAGTCTATTCAGGAGCTCAGTGATGCCCTGGTCCAGATCTGGGAGCAAATACCCCAGGACACCATCCGTCGTCTCAAGTGGATCATGCCCCAACATTGTAAGACATGCATACAAGCATGTGGGGGCCATACAAACTACTGAGAACCATTTTGGTTTGCTGCAATGAAATGAAATGTGTTTTTAAAGTATATATATATATATATATATATATATATATATATATATTTTTTTTTTTTTTTTTTTATTTTTATTTTTTTTTCATCATGCATGCACATACCAGGGATGAAGAGCAGTGGGTACCTCTGCAGTTCAAATGGGCCACCCAGCCCCATTCAGGTTTTTTTCAGCGAGCTATAACAGACAGCTCAGCCATTGCCATGGTCATGTAAACAATGCCAGTAAAGGGGGGCATTTCACTACTCACCTACTCACTTCCTCTGTGGCTTTGACAGATGGCATCATCTAATGCAGATGGCATCATCTAATGCAGAACACAGAAGAGGACATGAGCTCTGTTGACAAGTACAGCAACAAGCAGGTGAGCTGTCACCACATTTGGGTGTCCTGCTCTGACAATGATCTGGATGGGGTTGAGATAAGTAACTTTAGGCCAAGACAACTTGATCATTGTATGAAGACTGGTGTGTACTGCAGCTTCAGATATCAAAGCCAACACAGCATCATCATCATAGACTGGAAGCAGATTAGATTAGAGACATTAGAAAGCGCAGACTGTAGGAAGCAACAATGAAATGCCATCTCTGATGGAATCTGCTCTCTTGCTGCCAGTCTTGACAGTCATTATCATTACTGATGACTCTACTGAGTTGTGTTGACAATTAGCTTTATCACTTGACATGTTCTTTACAGGAATGAGCTAAGAGAGGATAACCAGCAATTGGATGTCACTTTGCTTTTTTTTTAATGTCACTGTCAAGGCAAGACGTGATAATATGTCTATGATCTTTCCATGATCTTTACTCTATTTTGATTTTACTGTTAACAATGGTCTGCCTGATATCTGTATGGTCTATGCATATACCGCTTAAATCTCTGGTGTTCTGAATGTCCAAAACAGCTTAGGTAGTATAGAAATACCATATAATTTAGCATAAATCCGAGATTACCTTCAGCCTGTCATCTGTAGATTCCCACTTTGGTTCACAATAAAACATTGTATATATGCAGTAGCTAGTGCATATTGATTGCAGATGACCCCAATTCAGTGAGCAGCTTTTATCGGTCGTTGTTGTAGCCTGTACATTACATGTCTGTTAAGTGCCACCTAGCCAAAGCTTTTCTTTATCAGGAAATTGCTGGCTTTATAGAGTACACTATAGCTGAAGACTTATTACTCAGTTTCTTAGCTCACTGTTTTTTCCAGTAGCAGCTCTCCTGGTATTACACATCAGCAGCCTTAGATTACATGAACACCTCTGCACAAATATAATAGAAAATACTACTAGGTGTTATCTCGTTACCAAAATCGTTAGAGGTTACATAATTTTGATTTCACCTTTACAACGTATGTCAAGGTGTTTTTTTCTTTTTGGGTTGCATCACTTTTCACATCAGAACAAAACAAGTAACAAAATATTACATAAAGTGTTAGCAGCAGAATTATAGATGATATTTGAAGACAAGATCAGCACATTCTTTAAGACTTTTTCATGCCCTGAAAGTTCACTGTTCCAGTTCATGTTGTGTGGCTTTATGCCAGAAAAGTCAGTAGACATTAGCTTGATTGTAGCTTGCTTGGTTTACCTGCGTCTTCAAATTTGCAGCCTTCGAAAAGCTGTTTTGGGAGCTCATGAGCAGATTGATAAGGTTAAACATTTGAGTATGCCGTTTTTACATGTGAACACATGGAACCCCCACAGAAGTTGTCACCCTCAGATACTATAGTGTTGCATGTCCTCTGGGAGTCAAAATATGCTTTTTGGGAATTTATTTCCTTGTCTACTGCCCTTTGCACCTTACATCACTTTATTCAGCCCTCTCAAAGGTATGCAGTAATCCCTCACCGAGCAACCAGCTAACTCTAAAAGATCTAGGTTGCTATGGCTTTGAAGGCTAACGCATCCTGAAGCAGAGGGCATTTGCTCTTAAAAGCTACATAATACAAAGTTGGCCATTTTTCATTTACATTAACAAATGAGGTATTGTTTCTTCAATAGATGTTGGTCCGAGCGTTACATGGATTCAGTGATTCAGCCTGGCAGTTGCATTACCATCAAGAACTCTGCTTTAACCAACCACATGCCTGCTGAGCTCTGCAGCAGCCTCACAGTGATCCTATGGAGGTCCATATGGGTCTATGACAAGCCTTGTTCTACCTTTATCTAGTGGGTGCATTTTTATTGCCTTTTATGCTTTTTTAATAAATCACTACACTTAGATGGAGGTGTTTTTCATGGGTATTCAGTGCCCACATCCTCAACTAAATGCTGATGTTCACTTTCAAACAATGAGCATATATAATAGTCTACTCACCAGTGTTGGTTTCAAGCTTGGTACACACTTACATTTTTTTCGTTCAACCCAGCAGGCTGAACGAAAAAAAACTGAGGAGTTTGGGAGGAGCTTGCTGTATCACTTAGGCAATTTTAGTACAGCAAGCTCCCTGCTAAGCTATTGCCCCCCCCCCCCCCCAGAACACACCGGCCAGTGCTTGCAGCCATTGGCTGCCAGCACTGATTGGACATCGGATTAAGGTATCCCAGCATGCCCATTCGACATAAGCTTGCTGTTTAGCCGGCTTCTGTTGGACAGACCAATGTACACACGGGCTGAATGCCAACTGGTTTCTGTTGAACCATTTGATACCAGACAATATTCGGCCTGTTAGTACCAGGCTGCAGGGTTTTGCAGCCACCTTTTATTGGCTTATATAGAAAACAGTTCCCACACAACGGTATACACAGTACAGGCCATGACAACAGATTTTTATCCATTTGGCCAGCTCACAACTTTGTCTGTTTGCCTGATAGAAACATTCCCTGGTCAGTTAAAAGTCACATACGGGAGTTCACTTTCCAAGCACTTCCTGTCCTGCATAGCCAAAGGCTTGCTTTCCTTCATTTCCAACCACCTGTGGCTTCTGACAACATAAAAACCTGGGGTGGACCAGTTTAATATAGTGAGCAGAGAAACCCACAAACTCTTCCCCTGATTACCCAGAATCCTCAAACTAACACAATCGAGTTTATTGGCAAATATCCTCACTGGAGCTGTTTACAAAAAATGTATTTTTGTCACACATGCTAAAATGGTGTCAAAAGCATGTGAACAAACCTGAAGTATCTGAAAAGTCTGCCTTTGCTAAAAGCAACAGACAAGGGGGGTAGGCACTGAGATCATTAGCAATTTTTTTGAATTGTGTTTGATTGTATTTGATTATTTTATAGTATACAGCTGTTTACAGCTCATATACTGTACAAATATTATTTTATGCATTCTTTCAAACATACACCACATGCACAGCCTTACTACAATGTGCTAATCTTTCTAGCAAAAACATGATACAGTATGTTGGCATTTTGTTGTTCCTGTTCCTCAACAGCCTTCCTCTAACAGGTAGACTTTAGTCATATTTGTAAAATAAGCCTTCATAAGGCATATTGGGAGAATAAATGACCTGTTTAGTAGTTACATTTTTCAGTCAGAAATTGCTATGATTGATGATACAGGAAGCTCGGGGTAGAGAAATTATGCAACCCAAGCTTCATGAAGTTTACTCGTGGAGGAAATCAACAAACAGTGGTGCCTGCACCCCTCTTCTAAGCTGCGAAAATGGAGCCGATTCTGCTTCTATTCAACAAAAGTGGTGAAAGTGGTGTTTCTTCCTGGTTTGCCGGCTCTAGCTGTGTGAATGGCCAGAGCCACCATGACGTCACTACCGTGCATGTGCGCTGGAGCTCTCGGTTGCAGCACAGAGCTATGGACATGCACTGGTGATGTCACTGGCTGCATCCAGGGTCAATATCTCCTAAACGGTGCATGTTTAGGAGATATTAATTTTACCTACAAGTAAGTCTAATAATAGGCTTACCTGTAGGTAAAAATCACAAAGAGGTGCTTTACTATTGCTTTCAGTAGGAGCGTTCCGATTCCTGTTCTAAGCTATATGTGATGACATAGGTGGCAGAACAGTTCAGCTGGAACCGCATACCCATATTCCTCTGCCTGCCCTGCTTATCCATCTTCCCCTACTCAGCTAACTATGGGATTGTAGGGGGAGGGTTGTTAACCTTGCATACAACCACTGCACGAGCAGTGAGGAATGTGAGCTGTTTGCTGACAGCTCCTGTCCTGGCGTGGATCTATGGCAGTTCTACAAACTGAAAACTGCTGTAAGCCCTTTATTAAAGGGGACTTTTAGTCTTTTAATTTTTTCATCTTTCCATCTATTAAATCCTCTGCCTTTTGTTGTTTTAACTTTGGATAGTAAATTATTTTTTTCTGCCAGTAAATACCTTATACAGCCAGCTTCCTCTTACTTGTCTGGTAATTTGCCTAGGTTAATGACATCATGCACAGCTCTCTCTTTCACTCTTGTGAGAGTTTGCCAGCAAGGGAGGAGGGGTGAGTCATAGGAGAGCCAAGGAGAGCTGCAGAGCTGGAGGGGACTGGATGAAGGCGGAGATAACAGGAGACTGCAGAGTTCCATGAGTATTCATCAATAGAGGAGAAATGTGCAGGCAAGCAGTGGTGTGAGTGTGTCTGTCTGTCTGTATATACATATATATACAGTGGGTACGGAAAGTATTCATACCCCCTTAAATTTTTCACTCTTTGTTATATTGCAGCCATTTGCTAAAATCATTTAAGTTCATTCTTCTTCCTCATGAATGTACACATAGCACCCCATACTGACAGAAAAACACAGAATTGTTGACATTGTTGCAGATATTTTAAAAAAGAAAAACTGAAATATCACATGGTCCTAAGTATTCAGACCCTTTGCTCAGTATTTAGTAGAAGCCCCCTTTTGATCTAATACAGCCAGGAGTCTTTTTGGGAAAGATGCAACAAGTCTTTCACACCTGGATTTGGGGATCCTCTGCCATTCCTCCTTGCAGATCCTCTCCATTTCTGTCAGGTTGGATGGTAAACGTTGGTGGACAGCCATTTTTAGGTCTCTCCAGAGATGCTCAATTGGGTTTAAGTCAGGGCTCTGGCTGGGCCATTCAAGAACAGTCACGGAGTTGTTGTGAAGCCACTCCTTCGTTATTTTAGCTGTGTGCTTAGGGTCATTGTCTTGTTGGAAGGTAAACCTTCGGCCCAGTCTGAGGTCCAGAGCACTCTGGAGAAGGTTTTTGTCCAGGATATCCCTGTACTTGGCCGCATTCATCTTTCCCTTGATTGCAACCAGTCGTCCTGTCCCTGCAGCTGAAAAACACCCCCACAGCATGATGCTGCCACCACCATGCTTCACTGTTGGGACTGTATTGGACAGGTGATGAGCAGTGCCTGGTTTTCTCCACACATACCGCTTAGAATTAAGGCCAAAAAGTTCTATTTTGGTCTCATCAGACCAGAGAATCTTATTTCTCACCATCTTGGAGTCCTTCAGGTGTTTTTTAGCAAACTCCATGCGGGCTTTCATGTGTCTTACACTGAGGAGAGGCTTCAGTCGGGCCACTCTGCCATAAAGCCCCGACTGGTGGAGGGCAGCAGTGATGGTTGACTTTCTACAACTTTCTCCCATCTCCTGACTGCATCTCTGGAGCTCAGCCACAGTAATCTTTGGGTTCTTCTTTACCTCTCTCACCAAGGCTCTTCTCCCCCGATAGCTCAGTTTGGCCGGACGGCAAGCTCTAGGAAGGGTTCTGGTCGTCCCAAACGTCTTCCATTTGAGGATTATGGAGGCCACTGTGCTCTTAGGAACCTTAAGTGCAGCAGAAATCTTTTTGTAACCTTGGCCAGATCTGTGCCTTGCCACAATTCTGTCTCTGAGCTCTTCAGGCAGTTCCTTTGACCTCATGATTCTCATTTGCTCTGACATGCATTGTGATCTGGAAGGCCTTATATAGACAGGTGTGTGGCTTTCCTAATCAAGTCCAATCAGTATAATCAAACACAGCTGGACTCAAATGAAGGTGTAGAACCATCTCAAGGATGATCAGAAGAAATGGAAAGCACCTGAGTAAAATATATGAGTGTCACAGCAAAGGGTCTGAATACTTAGGACCATGTGATATTTCAGTTTTTCTTTTTTAATAAATCCTGCAACAATGTCAACAATTCTGTGTTTTTCTGTCAGTATGGGGTGCTATGTGTACATTCATGAGGAAGAAGAATGAACTTAAATGATTTTAGCAAATGGCTGCAATATAACAAAGAGTGAAAAATTTAAGGGGGTCTGAATACTTTCCGTACCCACTGTATATATATATATATATATATATATATATATATATATATATATATATATATATATATATAAGTGTATGTGTCTGTGTGTCTCTGTGTATATGTGTAAATCCAGGAAGTGAACAGGCTGCAGCCAGACTTAGTAAAGGGAGATTTCTACAGCATATTTGGCAAGTACAGAATCACAGTATATATAATATACAGAGTGATTGGAGGGAAGCTTCAGAATGGCAACTATGTTTTTATTACAAATTATGTGAGCAGACTGCAGTTCCTCTTTAATTAGGGGCAGAACCCCCAATCAGTGTTTATTTCTCTATAAAATGGAAACTGCCATATCTGTTGCAAATAGACCTGAAACTGATCTATTTGTTTGTTAAAGAGGCACATGCCACTTGTGCTGATTTCCTGTATATATGTAATGGCACAGAAAGCTTAGTGAATTCTCCTAATACTGAATCTGTGTAGAGTCATGTGACCTTATTCAGTAGGGGCCTACATAGAAGAAACTGAGTAATCTTTCTAACCTAAAGAAGCATGGCCAAACTCATAGAGTCATAGGGGTACACTTAGCTCTGCGTTCCTGTGACCCAGAGTCAGCCGTCAGCAGGCTACAGTCTGATGTCAACTGAAACCACAGAGTTGGTCCAAACTCTGTAGGGTTCCCCGAAATGCGCTACTACTGAAAGTCTGAGACAGCCGCTCCCACCTCCTGCACAGCCTGGCCCTCCAATGAGTGCTGGATTTTTATTCTTTGCGCTATAAACAAAAAAAAAAAACAACAATTTAAAAAAAAAAAGGATTTTTTTTTACATTTTGCTATAAAACATATCTATTAACCACTTTACCACCGGAGGATTTTGCTGTCTTACGTCCAGGCCACTTTTTGCGTTTCGGCACTGTGCGACTTTAACTGACAATTGCGCGGTCGTGCGACGCCGTACCCAGACAAAATTTACGTCCTTTTTCCCCACAAACAGAGCTTTCTTTTGGTGGTATTTGATCACCTGTGCGATTTTTACTTTTTGCGCTGTAAACAAAAAAAGAGCGTCAATTTTGAAAAACTAACAATATTTTTCACATTTTTTTATATGAAATCCCCCCCCCCCCCCCGTAAAAATCAAGATTTTTTTTTAATTTTTGGCCAATTTGTTTTCTGCTACCTATGTTTGGTAAAAAAAAATCACAATAAGCGTATTTTGATTGGTTTGCGCAAAAGTTTTTGCGTTTACTAACTAAGGGAAAGATTTCTGTCATTTTTGGTGTTTTTTTTTTTTAACAAGTAATGGCGGCGATCTGCGATTTTTTTTGCGGGACTGCGACATTGCGGCAGACAGATCGGACCCTTGACTGACATTTTTGACACTTTTGGGGGTACCAGTGACATTACTGCAGTAATCAGTGCTATACATATGCACTGTTACTGTAAAAATGACACTGGCAGGGAAGGGGTTTATTTTATTGGAGAGGGAGGGGTTAATGTATGCCTGGTGCTTACTGACGTGTGTGGGGGTAGGTGACTGAGTGACACAGGGACAGATCGCAGGTTCAGCTATGCTGTCACTTAGGACACAAGCGGGCGGATCTCCAGACTAGATTCCCTGACGATCAGGGAAGAGCGGCGGTGATCACCGCCGCTCCTCCCTGGCCCGACTCCTGCTGTGACTAAAAACAGCGGGAGCGAGCCTCCGGCGGAGCGTGCGCGCCGCCCACGAGGAGAGGAGTCCAGCGACATAGGTCGCTGGACGGGAACGAGCCACTTTGCCGCAGTACAGTCAACGTGACTGGTCGGCAAGTGGTTAAAAAAATTTCAAAAATCGAATTATATTTATTGGTTGCACAAAAGTTATAGGGTCTACAAACTATGGGATATATACTGGAATTGTTATTTCTTTTTTTGTTTTATACTAGTAATGGCATTGATCAGCGACTTATAGTGGGACTGCAATATTGTGATGGACATTATGACACTAAGGGGTTTATTTATGAACGCTAGAGAGGGCAAAATAAGTCACAATTCTGCAGAGAAACCAATCAGCTTCCAGGTTTTATTGCTAAAGTTTATGAAAAAAGCTATGGTTAGAAGCTGATTGGTGTCTCTGCAGAATCATGCCTGATTTTGCTGCCTCCATCTTTAGTAAATAAACCCCAAAGGCCCCTTTCACACTTTTGGGACTGCAAAGTCGCATGACAAGTCGCACTCCATGATTTCCAATGAGTACCGTTCATATCTGTATGACTTCAAGTCGCAACAACTTCAAAGCAGTCCCTGCACTACTTTGGGCTGATTTTAATGCTTTTTGAGGTCCATAGACATAGGCATTGCTTCAAATCCAGTCAAAATAGCGGAAATATTGCGGCAGCAAAATCGCGCTAAAATCATGTGACTTTTAGGTCATAAAAGTGTGGAAAGATCCTAACTGACACTTTTGACACTTTGTGGGAAACAGTGACACTAATACAGTGATCAATGCTGAAAATATGCACTGTCACTGGCTGGGAAGGGGTCAGACATCTTGGATGATCAAAGGGGTGCCTAGCCAGTGTTTTAGTTTACTGTGTTTGGTGTTTTTACTAAGGGATGTGATGTATTTTCTTTCCCTGGAAAGGAAAATCCATCACTTCCCCCTGTCAGGACAGAGCTCTGCATTGTTTACATATGCAGAGCTCTGTCCAGCCTCTCTCCTTGACGATCAGTGGGTGCCGGCATACATCCACTGGCTGGCACCTGCTGATCGGCTTCTGCTGTGAAAAATCACAGAAGAAGCAATGCCCCTACCCGGAAATGCAGAATCACGTATATAGATATTTTTGTTGCCAGGTTTTAGACATTAACCGCTTTACAACTGCCCACCACAGTTATACTGCGGCAGGCAGCCGCTCCTGGGTCAACAGACGTACAATAGCTATACGTCAGTCAGGAGGCACCCGGATCCCGCCCCTGCTCGTCAGCGGGGAAGCCGATGCAGCATACAGGCGGTTCCCCGCTGAGAGAGAAGAACGGTCAGCTGTTGTAAACACAGCTGGCCTTTCTTCTCCATGGAATGATCATAGAGCCCTATGACCCTTCTATATAGGAACACAGGTCTCTGTGGTCATTTCACAAGCCACACCCCCCCCACAGTTAGAATCACTCCCCTAGGCTCACATTTAACCCCTTGATCACCCACACTGTTAACCCCTTCCCTGCCAGTGTTATTATTACAGTAACAGTGCATATTTTTAGTCACTGTCACTGGTCTCCCCAAAAGGGTAAAAAATGTCAGTTAGGGGTCGGATCTGTCCGCCGCAATGTCGCAGTCCCACAAAAAATAGCAGATCGCCGCTATTTCTAGTAAAAAAAAAAACAATAAAAATGACATAAATCTTTCTCGTAGTTAGTAGGGATGATCGAACGGTTCGGGTCGACCATCGGTTCGGCCCGAACATTGGGTGTTCGAGGTTCGGCCGAATTTAGAACTTTTTGCCCAAAAAGTTCGGAATTCGGCAACCAGAACCGCCCAAAATGCAATGCTTCAGGAAATGGGCTTTAAAAGCCCGTGATTGGACCAGAACCATTAGCAAAAGCCAATTGAGGGGGCAGGAGAATGCTAGGAATGTGATTGGAGTGACTAGGGGGTCCCTAGACCAATCATTAGTGAATACGCCCCCCAGTATATAAGATCGCCCCGCCATATTCCTAGCATTGTTATACTGGACATGGAAGAGAGTGGAAGCAGTTCTGTTCATTTTACTTTGAAAGTGTAATTTAGCTATTTATTAGTGTGAGGAAAGGGATATCTAGTGTAGTTAGAGTGCTCCTTTACACTTAAGTTAGCTTCAAAAATTTAGTTTCTGTAGGGAAAGTGTTAAGTGTAAGGGAACCGTAGTGTAGTGTAGGGTTAACTGGCAGTGACTGCTATGGCAGGGTGACAAAACCCTTCCATAGCAGGGTGACCGCTATAGAGAAATGATCAAGAGAAATGAATTGCTTCGGCACACCCATATGGCTTCTCACCAGCCAAGCATTTTTATGCTGCAGGGGCTGCCACTGCCAGTGCTTTTTTGAGGACATGTTTGATGTCAGACATGACATCTGAACATGTGTATAGGGGGTATATATACACATATATGTCTGTATATATACCCCTAGACATATATAGGTGTGATAGTAGCAGAAATAAATGCTTGCGCTAATGAAATCATTTACAGTAATATATTTCTGCTACTATCACACCTATATATGGCTAGGTGTCTATATACATATAATTATGTGTGTATATATACCACTATACACAAGTTCAGATGTTTTGCCTGCCTCAAAAGAACCCAAAAAAATGCCAAAAAAACGCTAGCGTCAAAAAAAAAAATGCCAAGGTGTGTTTTTGCTGGCATTTTTTGGGGGGTTTTGGAGGCAGGCAAAACTATCTGAACTTGTGTATAGTGGTGTATATACACACATCCATATATTTATATACACACCTAGACATATATAGGTGTGATAGTAGCAGAAATATATTCTTGCGCTAATGAAATCCTTTACAGTAATATATTTCTGCTACTATCACACCTATATATGTCTAGGTGTCTATATACATATAATTATGTGTGTATATATACCACTATACACAAGTTCAGATGTTTTGCCTGCCTCAAAAGAACCCAAAAAAATGCCAAAAAAACGCTAGCGTCAAAAAAAAAAAATGCCCAGGTGTGTTTTTGCTGGCATTTTTGGGGGGGTTTTGGAGGCAGGCAAAACATCTGAACTTGTGCACAGTACCACTATACACAAGTTCAGATGTTTTTCCTGACTGCAAAGAACCCAAAAAAATGCTTGCTTTGAAACCGGCAAGGTGTGAAAACCGAGGAGAGAAGCTAACCCCCTGAGCTGAAAGTTTTCTAATACATACAATACTTTTTTTCTCTGGTTCTGGACATGCTACAGAGCTGAAACTTCACAGGTACACATTTTAGACCCCCAGACACAAAATCACACAAAAAAGTTCTTAAAAATTGTCATTTTTGATAAAAAAAAGCCAATTATTGAAAAAAAAAAAAAAAGAGATTTTTTGATTTTTAGATTTAGATTTTTGATTTTTGATTTTTTGATCTTTGGATTTAGTATCTGGGGGGGTCTAAAAAGTGTACATGTGAAGTTTCAGCTCTGTAGCATGTCCAGAACCATAAAAAAAAGATTGTTTGTATTAGAAAACTTTCAGCTCAGGGGGTTGGCTTCGCTGCTGTAACACCTTGCCGGTTTAATAGAAGGCATTTTTCTGGGTTCTTTGCAGTAAGGAAAAACATCTGAACTTGTGTATAGTGGTACTGTGCACAAGTTCTGATGTTTTGCCTGCCTCCAAAAACCCCCCAAAAATGCCAGCAAAAACACACCTGGGCATTTATTTATTTTTTGACGCTAGCGTTTTTTTTGGCATTTTTTGGTGTTCTTTTGAGGCAGGCAAAACATCTGAACTTGTGTATAGTGGTGTATATACACACATACATATATTTATATACACACCTAGACATATATAGGTGTGATAGTAGCAGAAATATATGCTTGCGCTAATGAAATCATTTACAGCAGGGCTCAAAATTTCAAGTCCTGAGCTACTAGCCAGGCCTTAAGAGTTACTCGCCACTTGTTGCCCCACCCAAACCCTACCCTGCTCCGCCCCTAAATATTCCCTCGTAAAATATCTCATAAAATTACACTGTTAAATGTTTTATTCAGAATTAAGTTACAAAAATAAATATTAACGGGACGTGTATCAGGTGGGGGTGGAGTGGGGAGGTCCCAGGCCCCCAGTTAACGAACTGTAATGCGAGCCTGTGAGGGGCGGGGACATTCAGGATGTGGTAGGGGTGGTCCCAGGTGCAGGAGGTGGAGAGGAGCTATGCTAGAGAATGCAGGCTGCGCTGTGAACAGCGGCGGTGGCGGGCACTGGGCTCTCACTAAAAACAGTGATGGGGTGAATAGCGCTCACCAAAACAAAAAGACCACAAGGCTGAGTGGTAAAGGATAAATGTCACAATTTATTAAAACGTCACTACTGAAGTGGGAGCCAATGCTGCAGTGAAGTGTCCAAAACAATTCAAAGGAATGATGGGGGGCTGGAGGGGGGGGCTGAAGAGCACTGGGGGGCTGGAGGGGGGGGGCTGAAGAGCACTGGGGGGCTGGAGGGGGGGGGGGCTGAAGAGCACTGGGGGTCTGAAGGGGGGCTTAAGAGCACTGAGGGGCTAGAGAGGGGGGGCTGAAGAGCATTGGGAGGGCTGAAGAGCACTAAGGGGCTGGAGAGGGGAGGGCTGTACAGCACTGGGGGGCCAGCAAAAGAAAAAAATAATTTGTATAGGAGGAGTGGCGGGGCAGCTGCATATAGAGGAATTGATTTTTCCATATTCCTCCTGCAGAGAAGAGAATCAGGCATCCAACAGCTGCAGGAGTAATATGGAAAGATCAATTCCTCTATATGCAGCCGCCCCACCGCTCCTTCTATCCAGTCACTCGGGGAGGCTGCTAAATCCTTGGACACTCACCTGCTTCCAGCCCCTGCGAGCAGCGCAGCACAGACCGAGGGAGCAGCTGCCTTAACATGAGATGATCGGCGCGAGTACCGGCTTGACCCCCTCCATCGGTATGCCACTGCTGGCCGGATAATGTCAGAACGGCGGATCATCCCACTGTAACAGCTTTAATTGTAATTGCCGGCAAAAGAAAAAATGCCCAGGTGTGTTTTTGCTGGCATTTTTTGGGGGTTTTTGGAGGCAGGCAAAACATCAGAACTTGTGCACAGTACCACTATACACAAGTTCAGATGTTTTTCCTGACTGCAAAGAACCCAAAAAAATGCCTTCTATTAAACCAGCAAGGTGTTACAGCAGCGAAGCCAACCCCCTGAGCTGAAAGTTTTCTAATACAAACAATCTTTTTTTTTTATGGTTCTGGACATGCTACAGAGCTGAAACTTCACATGTACACTTTTTAGACCCCCCAGATCTGAAATCCAAAGTAAAAATCAAAAAATCTCTTTTTTTTTTTTTTTAATTTTTTCAATAATTGGCTTTTTATCAAAAATGACAATTTTTAAGAACTTTTTTGTGTGATTTTGTGTCTGGGGGGTCTAAAAGGTGTACCTGTGAAGTTTCAGCTCTGTAGCATGTCCAGAACCAGAAAAAAAGATCATATAGGTGTTAAAGGAGGGTCCCACATCCCTGTTCTACTGAAAAATTATCCTTTTTTTTTCATGGTTCTGGACATGCTACAGAGCTGAAACTTCACATGTACACTTTTTAGACCCCCCAGATACTAAATCCAAAGTCAAAATAAAAAAATCTCTCTTTTTTTTTTCAATAATTGGCTTTTTTATCAAAAATTACAATTTTTAAGAACTTTTTTTGTGTGATTAATAGTTAATGGGGCATGACCCAGAATCCTAGGCACTTTTTAGGGGCATTTATTGGGTTTTAGGGCTTAAAAATTGTGTTTTTTGATTACCGAAGTTCGGGTCCCATTGATTTCAATGGGGTTCTTAAATCCGAACCGAACTTTTGGGAAATTCGGGTGTTCTGGTCGAACCGAACTTTTCAAAAGTTCGATCATCCCTAGTAGTTAGTAGACCCAATAACTTTTGCGCAAACCAATCAAAATACGCTTATGTAGCAGAAAACAAATTGGCCCAAAATGTTAAAATATTTTGATTTTTAGTTTTTTTTTTTTTTGGGAATGTTATATAGCAAAATGTGAAAAATATTGTTTTTTTATCAGAATTGTCGCTCTTTTTTTGTTTATAGCGCTAAAAATAAAAATCACACATGTGATAAAATACCACCAAAAGAAAGCTCTATTTGTGGGGAAAAAAAGGACATCAATTTTTATTTAGGTATAGCATCGCACGACTGCGCAATTGTCCGTTAAAGTAACGAACCGCAAAATATGGCCTGGTCATTAAGGGGGCAAATCCTTCCGATCCAGAAGTGGTTAATGGCTGTGTGTTGAGTTATTTTGAGGGGACAGCAAATTTACACTGTTGTACAAGCTGTACACCCACTACTTTACATTGTAGCAAAGTGTCATTTCTTCAGTGTTGTTACATGAAAATATACAGTATAATAAAATATTTACAAAAATGTGAGGGGTGTACTTACTTTTGTGAGATACTGTGTGTGTATATATATATATATATATATATATATATATATGTGTGTGTGTGTGATTCTGCACAGCATGGCCACCCTGTAGCAGTAAATCTGCTATGGGGCGTTCGGCAAGTGGTTAAGCCACACAGCTTGGTGACCATGACCAACCTTCTACAGCATGTTGATTGAGCAGTGGAGTATTATCGGAATGGTGAGGTCATTACTCCACCTGTCTGAGAGTATTGCAAAATGTAGTGGAGCATAATAAACTCACTCTGCTGGTTCTCCCTTTCCCAGTCTGAGTCTTCCATCCAGGAAAATAGAAAAGTCAGTACTAAGACTGGCCGTATATGTTCAATAACCTTGTACAATTTTCCTTTAGAGTTACCAAAAACCATACAATCCAATTAGGCTGGCCCTTTTACTACATAGTTTAACCACTTGCCGACCGCCAGCAGTACATATGTAGCACCGTACAGGTAGGTGCTAGGTAAACATATAGTGTGCCTTGTCTGCCTAACAGCAGAGCTGTGATTTGTTTAGTCAGGGTGTCATGGCTTCCAGGTGTACCTGTTGAAGGAGGAGTCTCCCCACTGGCTCCTGTGAGAGGCTTCTCATAGGGCAGTGGGGGAAACCCTATCAGGGGACACATCCAGGCTTGTAACTACCCCAGAAGGCAGGTTATGCTGCAAAGGATTCTGGGAGTGGGTATACGTTTGTGGGTGGCGCATGACACAATGGGGTTTATTTACTAAAGATGGAGAGTGCAAAATCAGGCTCACGTCTGCATAGAAACCAATCAGCTTCCAGGTTTTATTGGCAAAGCTTAATTGAATAAGCTGAGGTTACAAGCTGATTGGCTACTATGCACAGCTGCACCAGATTCTGAGTGCACCAGTTTTAGTAAATCTACCTCAATGTCTTTGGTGGGAGCAGAGTCCCAGGAGGGAGAGAACAGCTGTCTCTCCACCTGTCTGAGGAAGAGGATCTTGGGGTGTTGCTTGCAAATTCAGAGAGAGTGCTAAACTAAGCTGAGGGGATCCGGTGTGCCGAGAACCTGCGGAGAGTCAGAGGGGTCCAGTTCCAGGAAAGCCTACACAGGTCGTGAGTACTGAGGATTGCCCCTGGGGGTCTGCTTGAAGTTAGAGGGGACCACTCCGGTGGAGGTTCGGGGATCCAGTGCCAGCTACTGGTGAAAGGGGGTACCTAGGTTGAGGACCCTGAAGTGACAGAGGGGGTACATAGTCAGTGGACTAATTCAAGGTTAAAGGGGGCACCTACAGTTGGGCCCTGAATTGGACAGAGTGTGCCAGTTGGAAGTTACAGCTTTACAGAATTCTACCACATACTACCTTAAGCCAGTGCAAGGCGGGAGGGAAGTATTCAGTGACTTGCAGTACAACAGTGTCAGTAGTTCTACAATTCACAGTCCTGGATCTTCTGGACTTCAAGTCGAGGATTCAGCACTACTATTGAGTTACAGAGTGTTCTCAGAGTTAGTGAGCATTGGCTGGCGCCGGCCGGTGTCAAGGAAGCGCCAACGGGCATTTTTCAGGAACAAAGTCCCAAGTGTATCTAGTTAAAGCCTAAAGGAGTATCCCACTCATTCCCTTCTCTCATCCCCTTAAAATACAATAAAAACCACAAATAAAGTTGCCGGAGTTGTCGATGTCTCAGTTGTCACACCCAGGGTCGCAGCTCACATGGGCTGGAGAGGTAACCAGTACCGATGGCAGACCCATATCAGGCCACAAGCCTGGAAAACCTGCTACACATATACTGCGGCAAGTCCGCTCTATTGTGCGAAACGACGTACCTGTACCTCATTTTGTGCAATAGCCAGCAGTGCTGCATGCTGATTGGCCAGAGGGGGAGCCAATCAGTGGGTCCGGCGGACCCAATGTCCGCCGGTCACCCGCGATGTCCACGAGTCCCCCCACAACCGCTCCCCAGAGAGACAGAATAGCAGTCTGCTGATGTAAACAAGGCAGATCGCCCTTCTGTCAGATGAACACAGGGATCTTGATCGCCCCTGGTGTTAACCCCTTCCCTGCCACTGTCATCAGTACAAAGACAGTGCATATTTTTAGCACTGATTACTGTAGTTATGTCTCTGGTTCCCTCAAAAGTGTCAGTTAGGTGTTCGATCTTTCCCATGCAATGTTTCAGTCCCGCCTAAAATTGCTGATCGCCGCCATTACTAGTAAAAAAAAATAAATAAATAAAAATGCCATGAATCTATCCCCTACTGTAGATTGTAGACGCAATAACTATTGCCAAAACCAATCAATAAACACTTACTGGGAGTTTTTTTGTACCAAAAATATGTAGCAGATACATATTAGCCTATGAAGAAATTAGATTTTTTTTACATTTTTTAATTGGGTACGTTTTATTGCAGAAAGTAAAAAATATTGTTTTTTTTTTTCTATTAATTGTTGGTCTTTTTTTGTTTCTAGCTCAAAAAATAAAAAAGCAGAGGTGATCAATATCCCACCAAAAGAAAGCTCTGTTTGTGGGGGGAAAAAAAACATCAATTTTTTTTGGATGCAGTGTCGCACGACCGCGCAGTTGTCAGTTAACTAAACGCAGTGCTGTATCTCAAAAAATGCCCTGGTCATTAAGGGGGTAAATCATTCCGGTCCAGATGTGGTTAAAGAGGTTGTAAACCCGCTCTTATAATTTGTACCTATAGGTAAGGCTTACCTATAGGTACTGTAAATATCTCCTAAACTTGCACCATTTAGGAGATATTTACTTTTAACGCAGCTGATGACGTCATTGGCGAACGTGCTCTGAAGGAGTGGCCACCCGTGCTGTTCCTTTAGAGCCCTGTGCCGTGAGCGGCAGCTCCCGCGCGCATGCATGGGAGTTATGTCTTTGCGCCTCCGGCCAATCAGATGGCCGGAGGATGCGAACCAGGAAGCCGGGCGGATGACACTGCGGGAGCTTCGTTCTAAGGTAAGTATTTCATAATGAGCTAGTATACGAAGCATACTAGCTCATTATGCCTTTGTCTTACAGGGTTTTTTTTTTTTTTGTTTTTTGTTTGGGGTTTACAACCTATTTAAGGTAAAACTGAAGGAAAAATGTAACATGTATGGCCAGCCTAAGACAGATTCAAGTCCATTTATTAGATTAATTGAAAAAAAAAAAATATTTTTAAAAATAAAAGCAAAAAAACTGAATGGCAATCTTATATCTGCGTGGAGTTCAACTTTATAACATATAAGTATATGAATCCACGACTATTTAACTCCATTGCTACTACCTGCTAATGTTTGCTGTAACTATTAAATACAAATATCCTTTTTACCATTTATTTTAAATATTTACATTTCCTCAAAATATATTGTGCTGCTTTTTATTATTTGCACATCAGTTACAACAGTGGCATCTACAGGTTACAAAATGGACTACACTCTAAAGATGAACATTCATAAAATTCAGAATTGATGCTTATTATGCAATAGAACATAAGTGCATTCATACCACGTGGTGCTGGCAAAGATTTCAAAAGTATGATAGGAGAGCTGTCCAAAATTTCCACGCAGCAGACATTATTGAGAAAGCTTCCCTGTGCTTTTGCTTTGATGGCACGTCAGTTACAAAATAATCATTGAAGGAGGTGTTAATATATTCACCCATGCCTAGACTGCCACTAGCACACAGACATTTGTTATAGCAGAAATACTAGGTGCAGTGATTAAATCTATTAGAAAGTAGTTATAACATGCAAAGTGCAAAACCCTTCAATGCACAGGAGCAAGATCTGTGAAATAGCTTTTCAAATTGGTTGTCATAGATTGCGGTATTTAACACATTTCTCTTTGCCTGCATATGTGGATTGGAATTAGCTTCCTTTGGTCACAAATATTGCTGTGTAATTTAAAGCCACTTTGTCAATCAGGTAAAAAGAATGTCATAAATAATGACCTGCAAGAGATGACGGTTTATGCTTTCCTGTTCAGCAGCCAATTCTTCAGATCTCTCTGTTCAAAATGTACAGCTGCATGAAGAATCTTCACATTGGAAACTTCAGGGAGTGTTTGATCCCTCGCATCCATAGAAGGCCTGTGGCTCCTTCCATTGATCCTACTTCTTCACTGTGTCCTGAAGTGACATGGGACTGACTGGAGGAACCACAGAGCGCGGTGGGGGTCAGGCATTCAATACACGCAGAAGTGTCTCTGATGCAAAAATACTTTCTTTGCAATTCAGTGTGCAGATGAGTATAAACTCTTCTATTGCAGGTGATATTTTTTGATATTTTTAAAGAGTTGTAAAGTCAGGAAGGTTTCTATGCATTAAGATATGAAGCCTTCTGTGTAGCAGCACCCCTAATACTTACCTGAGCCCCATCTCTGTCCAGCGATGTCCACGAGTCCCTCGGCCGTCCTGGGACTCTCCCTCCTGATTGGCTGAGATGCAGTCGCTCCCGTTGCTGTCATTCAAAGTCAGTGATCCAATCAGAGGACAGAGGGGGCGGGGCCGAATGACAGCGTTGTGTCTGAATGGACATGCTGAACTGCACCTCGGCTCAGGTGCCCCCATAGCAAGCTGCTTGCTGTGGGGGCACTAGATATCAGGGAGAGGCAAGGAGCACAGAAGAGGGACCTGAGAACAGGAGGATGCAGGCTGCTCTGTGCAAAAACAACTGCACAGAGGAGGTAAGAATAAGGCCTCATGCACACTTTATGTTATCAAAACGTCAGTTTTTCAGCTTTTTGCAGTAGCGTTTTTCAGCATTTTTCAGCATTTAACTTTTTTCCAGCTGTAGCATTTTTTTGCTTTTTTTTTTTTTAGCAAACCTATAATCCCACAAAAGTTTATGGCTCAAAAACATTGATAAACGCCAAATCATGGTGTTTTTCTGCATTTTTGCGCGTTTTTAAGCTTTTATCAGGGTTAGAGCTTTTTTTACAGCTGAAACACGCCTCTTAACCTCTTTACCTCTGACCACTGTGCTGCTACTGCGGCACAGTGGCTCGTTATCGCCTAGCGACGTAGACCTACGTCGCTAGACTCCTCCCCTGTAGGCGGCGCTCATGCGCCGCCGGAGGCGCGCTCCCGCTGTTTTCATTCACAGCGGGAGTCGGGCCAGGGGAGGAGCGGCGGCGATCGCCGCTGCTCTGCCCCGATCGTCGGGGAATCCAGTTTGGAGATCCGCCCGCCTGTGTAAACAGAGCGGGCGGATCTCCTAAGTGACAGGGAGTGACAGATCGCAGTGTTCAGTATAGCTGAACCTGCGATCTGTCCCTGGCTCACTCAGTCACCCCCCCCCACACGTCAGTAAGCACCAGGCATACATTAACCCCTCCCTCGCCAATAAAATTAACCCCTTCCCTGCCAGTGTCATTTTTACAGTAACAGTGCATATATATAGCACTGATTACTGCAGTAATGTCACTGGTACCCCCAAAAGTGTCAAAAATGTCAGTCAAGGGTCCGATCTGTCCGCCGCAATGTCGCAGTCCCGCAAAAAAAATCGCAGATCGCCGCCATTACTCGTTAAAAAAAAAAACACCAAAAATGACAGAAATCTTTCCCTTAGTTAGTAAACGCAATAACTTTTGCGCAAACCAATCAAAATACGCTTATTGTGATTTTTTTACCAAACATGGATAGCAGAAAACAAATTGGCCAAAAATGTAAAAAAAAATTGGTTTTTACATCTTTTTGGGGGGGAATTTCATATAAAAAAATGTGAAAAATATTGTTATTTTTTCAAAATAAACGCTCTTTTTTTGTTTATAGCGCAAAAAGTAAAAATCGCACAGGTGATCAAACACCACCAAAAGAAAGCTCTGTTTGTGGGAAAAAAAGAACATAAATTTCGTTTGGGTATGGCGTCGCACGACCACGCAATTGTCAGTTAAATTCGCACAGCGCCAAATCGCAAAAAGTGGCCCAGACGTAAGACAGCAAAATGCTCTAGTGGTAAAGTGGTTAAAACCCACTAGTTCTGTTTTTTTTTTTTACAACCAGAAAACGCCCCTTCCAAAAACTGCTGATAACAGCCTATGTGTACATGGACACATAGGATAACATGCTGGGGAGTTTACTGGCTGCAGAAGAACGCCAAAAACAGCAACCTGTACAAAAATGTCCCGTGTGCATGAGGCCTAACATGTTTGTTATTTTTTGTATTTTTAAAACTAGACTTTACAATCACTTTAAACTCAGTGAAGGAGTCGCTTTAATATCTAAAAATGCATCAACTATAGATTATTGGGTATTTTTCTGCAATTGTGAACTTGCAAAATCTCTGTTTATATTTGTGCTGCAATGCTTTATGTCAACGAAAACAAGAGAAGGGCGCACCGACCTAGTGCAATTCCATTAAAAACATTTATTCAAGAATAAAACGTGACACACATTATACTCACAAACACACGTAGTAAATACGCATGTCAAAACACAATGTAGACATGTCGCCTCAAGGACTGCTGGACTACTTTATCGGTGCAATGAGACCAGATGGTGTCTGTGATGGCTATGCTGACGCGTTTCAAGGGAGAACCCTCTTCTTTAGAGCACTGGATCTGTGAACAAGGTTAGAATTTGGAAAGTTGACCTGCTCAAGTTGAAAAAGAATGAAATTGCATACAATGTAAATTACACTATTGACCATGTGACCATATTTGGTTAGTGGTGTCAAAGGTGACTTCTCAGGCTTCCCCAACCTGTATTTTTATTCAGCTGCTAGGCCTGCGTGCTATCATTTGTATCGAGCCTTAAGCAGGAGCAGATGTGCTGGAGGGTCAGTGTGTGTTTTTGATTTTGCAGGTCGGCAGATGTTGTTTGTTAATGACGTCTACATTTCTGGACATTGTGCGTAAGGATGGATTTACATTGTGGGACATTTTTTTTTTCTTTACATTTTTTTTATTTAAAGAACTTGTCAAACAGGTGCGTGGTATGTTTATTTACTTTTATTTTTTTTTGTGAATGAGTGACCAGGAATATTACAGTATGTACCCTACTCATTCAAGGAGCAGTATGTGGGAGCCCTTAAACCACTTGCTAATTGGGCACTTATACCCCCGTCCTACGCAGGCCAATTTTCAGCTTTCAACGCTGTACCCAAACAACATTTTTATAAATTTTTTTCACACAAATAGAGCTTTCTTTTGCTAGTATTTACTCGCCCCCGGGTTTTTTATTTTTTGCTAAAGAAACAAAAAAAAAAATACCAAGAATTTCATAGTTTTTTATAAAATTTTAAAAAGTAATTTTTCTGCTTCACTGTTGTGCACTGATGAGGTTGCACTGATGGGCACTGATGAGGCTGCACTTGTAGGCACTGATGAGGCTGCACTGGTAGGTGGCACTGATGGGCACTGATAGTTGGCACTGATGGGCTCTGATAGGCTGCACTGAAGGGCACGGACAGGTGGCATTGATAGGCAGTGCTGATAGGCTGCACTGATGGCTACTGGTAGGTGGCACTGATAGGTGGCACTGGTGGGCACTGATTGGCAGCACTGGTGGGCACTGTTGGGACAGATTTCCCTGTAACAGAAGCCGGTTACTGGCTTTCTTCTTTTCTCCTCAGGTTGTCATGCATGAGGAGAAAAAAAGCCAATAACCGACTTCTGTTTACTTCCATGATCAGCTGTCATTGGCCTACAGCTGATCACATGTTAAAGATCCGCTGTGATTGGCCCTTTACTCTGGTCTGTGGTCAGTGAAGTCTGAAAGACCCGACGATCACAGAGCACACCTCATGGGGCACGCCATCCATTGGCGTCCTCCCGGCACTGGAAGCCAGCGCCATAGCCATCTTTCGGCTATTGAGTGAATGGAAAGTGGTTAAAATGATATTAAAGGCAAATTTTTTTTGTCATACTTACTTGCTCTGTGTAGTGGCTTTGCACAGAGCAGCCCTGATCCTCCTCTTCTCGGGTCCCCCGTCGGTGCTCCTGGTTTCTCCCCTCTGTCAAGTGCCCCCAGAGCAAGCAGCTTGCAATGGGTGCACACAAGAAGTCGCTCTCCTGAGCTGCTGCATGTCCATTCAGACATAGAGCTGTGGCTTGCCCCACCCCTCTCATTCCTCATTGGCTCCCTGTCTGTGATTGACATTGGCTCCTGCTGCTGTCTCAACCAATGATGAGGGAGAGTCCCGGAGAGCTGATGCTCTTGTGCACATCGCTGGATTGAGAAGGAGCTCAGGTAATTAAGGGGGCTGGGGGGACAGCTGCACACAGAATAGTTTTACCTTCATGCATAATGCATGAAGGGAAAAAAAAAACCTTCAGCCTTTAGAACCACTTTAAGGAGGGCTTCCAGATTCGGATAAGTTCCCCCATAACCAGAAGGCTAGGATTGTGGGGAAAGGCCCTCGACCTCATCAACATAGAGCCAAGGTGCTTTGCCACAGAGTTCCCCTGGTAAAGTAGTAGTTTCCAATTCACAGAGGACTGTGAATGAATGATATGACCGTTGGGCGAAGCCCCATAAGGCCTTTTTTTTTAGGCCTTTGACAGCAGGTACATGGAGGAGATGCCCACCTGCTGTCACTAGGGAAGGGGGGAGAAGAGGAATGGCTGCAGCTGCTGGAACATGTTACATGTTCCACCCTAAATACAGGTGGAAGATGTAACATATTCCAAAAGGTGAACTGTTTGTTTTGTTTGGGTACATATTCCCCAGGGCAGTACCCAGCTCCCCATGCCAGTTGTTTGACAGTGCCCAGCCTAATAGCCTTGCAAATTGCCAGACCTAATTTTACGGTTTGGCTCTCTTTGATTTCAGTGGGGTTTGGATTGACGATTAAACTTCTAAGCAGTTCAGTGAACGTCCTACAAACTGAATCTGAGCATGTTTGCCTCATTCCTGGGATATCTGACATGGATATTCCAGTAGGCTGCTGACATTGGGTACATGTTATTCTTGTCTAGGTGACAATGGAGGGAGGAGAATGGTCTGAACATAAAATGAAATACATATAGGTATTTGTTACCTCCCACTACAATACTCCTAAGACTAAAAAATGTAACCAAAAAAAACAAAAAGGCATAATTAATGAACATCTTGTTGCCTATGCAGTAGCAATTCCTTTTTTGGGCTTTAGCAGTACACAAACAGAGTCGGATCTTTTTGAGTTGCCAGAAAGTTCTAGTGTGGAAATAGTCCCAACAATTAATCACTGGAAAAGAGGAGACTGTGGAAATGATTCCCCCTGCCTTCAGCAGACTAATTGCATTATTCTGTCAGCATTTTCTTCTCAGCCCTTGACTGGAGCTTAGTGACTGTGTTTTTCATTATACTGCTGCTGTATATTATGACATGTCAGAAAATATGTTATGCTCTCTCTTAACCACTTTACCACTAGAGCATTTTGCTGTCTTACGTCTGGGCCACTTTTTGCGATTCGGCGCTGTGCGAATTTAACTGACAATTGCGCCATCATGCAACGCCGTACCCAAACGAAATTTACGTCCTTTTTTTCCCACAAACAGAGCTTTCTTTTGGTGGTATTTGATCACCTGTGCGATTTTTACTTTTTGTGCTATATTTTGAAAAAATAACAATATTTTTAACATTTTTTTATATGAAATTCCCCCCAAAAAAGATGTAAAAAACATTTTTTTTTTAAATTTTTGGCCAATTTGTTTTCTGCTACCCATGTTTGGTAAAAAAAAATCGCAATAAACGTATTTTGATTGGTTTGCGCAAAAGATATTGCGTTTACTAACTATGGGAAAGATTTCTGTCATTTTTGGTGTTTTTTTTTTTAACGCGTAATGGCGGCGATCTGCGATTTTTTTTGCGGGACTGCGACATTGCGGCGGACAGATCGGACCCTTGACTGACATTTTTGACACTTTTGGGGGTACCAGTGACATTACTGCAGTAATCAGTGCTATAAATATGCACTGTTACTGTAAAAATGACACTGGCAGGGAAGGGGTTAATTTTATTGGAGAGGGAGGGGTTAATGTATGCCTGGTGCTTACTAACGTGTGGGGGGGGGGTGACTGAGTGAGCCAGGGACAGATCGGATGTTCAGCTATGCTGAACACTCCGATCTGTCACTCCCTGTCACTTAGGAGATCTCCAAGCTGGATTCCCCCGA